>NC_092068.1:8825833-9436041 GCF_039877785.1 Chaetodon trifascialis | reverse complement strand
TGTCCTCAAAGCTGCCTCCATCATGTGAGGAAGACTTCTAAAAGCGTTGATTCCCCCAGTCGGCTCAGGCACTTAACCGCCGAGGTCACACCTTCATATCAGAACAAAGATGTCTGACAGACGGTGCCAAAGCTAAAATGGACCGTGAGGCCGAGCTTTGACTCAGCTTTGTCTATTATCACCCATGAGTGCCTTGAAGCCATGGGCCATCATCACAGGGGGAATGCAAACTTTCAGATGACAAGGATGGATTTGATATATAAGGGGAAGCACTGAATGTTAAATTTGAGGACCTGTCCCATCGATCAATTTAAGATAGGCATATGCGCTTTAATGATAGCACGTTGTTCCTTTCCTCCTTTATGAAATACACCTCCATTTTTTGATGTGTGTGAAATATATCTGGAGGTGACTTTTTGGTGCAGTGAATAGAAGGGGGAGGCTTTTTTTTTCTTTCTGAGAAAATTGGGCAGCAGTTAAGAAACTCTATGCCTTTGATATAAGCCCAAGATAGACAGCTCTGAAGTAAAGGAAGCTGCAAAGTATGGTAACTCTCACAAGCAGTCACAGAGAGCCAGAGAAAGAGAGGATTTTGTTGAGGTCATTGTTAAACCCTGTAGTATAGGCTTCACAACAATAGATTTAGCGGAGGGGAAAAAAAACACTTTATAGGTCCAACACTTACAAAATCTGAGCACACGGGGGAGAACTCTTGCTGTGCTTTAAAGTGCTAAAGAATTTGCAGAGCTGCATTTTCTGCCCTCATCACTGTGAACATTGTTGGGGCAGAATGTTGTAATAGTGTTGTAGTTTAAGGATATATGCAAAAAGAAAGTCTCCTGCATGTTATCTGTTCGTGTTTGAAAGGTGAAGTCTTAATCTACAGAGCCACACTGTTGCAGAGCGAGCCGCACGTTTGTTGGCAGCGACTTGGTGTCAGTCAGTGTGAAATCTGCTGACTTTGTTCTCCTGGTGGGCATCAGAGGAAGCAGGAGAGCAAGAAGATAGAGACCTGGTACGAGCAGCCAGCTGTACAAAATCTGAAAAGCATCCTGCAGGACCTTGAGGGAAGGCCCTGATAAGAATTTTGTCTTATCGTAAATCCCACAACTGAATTATTCATAGGCGGCAATTATATTCTATCTCTTTTTTGATTCACAGTAGAATGTGGGCGTGAAAGCAGTTCTTTGAAGTTTGGAAATGTTGGCCGTTGGCTCAGGAAACAAGTTAACAAAAACATTTTTGCATTAGCAGTGGATGCTAGTGTAGCCTGCTTTGATTACAAATGACAGCTCACTCTCATTGTCTCATAATCATTCAGGACAGAAGTGTTTTTCTTCTGAAACAAGCAGATAATACACAGTGACAGCCAGTTAGACAGAGATGTGATTTATCATTTATTTTACACTAAAGATCTTCTGCTATGCAAACGTTTTTAGACCATGTGATCACATTGAAAAGGTGCTCTGAAGTAAGCATAGCACAAATATCAGTGAGACTTATAGGATCGTGGTTAATGTTTGTATTGTGTGTAAATGCTCAGATTAAGAAAAATAAATAATAATCAGGATTCTTACAAACCTAAAGAGCATTTTTACCTCACAGAATAAATAAATATAAATAAATAATAATTTTTATTAAAATGATTTATTTATTCATTCTTTCCTAGAAACATCTGGTGGGGAAAATCACACCTAAAGGCGGGCCAACTTTGGTCCGCGGACCCCATTTTGGGGAGCTCTGCATGAGATAAAGAAGCAGCTCAGTCACACTGTTGTGTATTGGGTTTGAGCTTGTTGTTGTTCAGTATTGTAATCTTGTGTATTAGAAAGGATTATGTAGTCGGTGCCCCTGCAGTGTTTACGTACTTGATATCTGCCTTGTGGGGTTTCACAGTTCAGGCCTGTTAACACTGTCATTTGCATCCCATAGCATTCAGCTATTATTATCATTTGAAAGGTACAGTAAGATCCTGCCGTTATGAAACTGTCATACAGCACGAACACGCCAGGCTGAGCTGCTTCATCGTTCTTTCTCACCTCAAAGGTCTCCTTTATGAGCTTGACGGCATTCAAGATCAAGAAGATGACATAAGAAGAATTTCAGGTGAACTTTAGCAAAAGCCACAGTTGACATTAGACACGCTTTATTGTTCGGTAAAAATTGCCTTTCGTTACAGAAGTACGCCAAATTCAATTGATCAAGGAAGTGTGAGTCAATAATGTGATGGGAGAAATGAATTCCAGAGAGCCAAGCTCAGCCTTCTCTCTTCACTCGTCAAACTGCGTTTTCCATCTAGAAAAAAATGGAAGTGATGGTTTTAATACTGGCTATGCTTGTGACTTGAAAAAGGATGTCTTAATTGACAACATTACTACACAAAGTGTTCCACATTTACCACATTGCCACAACAATACTTCCTGAGTCTGCTGACAGGGGAGTGCGTTCCCCTTTCAATAACCCTCTTCTCTTTCCTTTGCAAAGCAGAATGTGTGCTGTGACACATAATACTCATAGCACCTATTATAATATGAGCTTTTATAGTCTGAGCCAGCATCTGTCCTAGTGACAGTCAGGCTATGAGTGTGTGCAGAGCCTACAATTGGACTCCTTAATATGCAGCACCAGTGCATTGAATTCCTGCGGGTGAGAAAACAAATGGAAACCCAAAGCACCTGCTTCACTGGGACAAGCAAAGATTCACAGAACAAATGCAAGATAACATCACATCTAGACGGCTGGATGCCAAATGCATCAAATCCGTATTTCCGTATCACAGGATCACATGTGCGCATTCAGCAGTGCTGAAGCGGTGGAAACAAAGCAGATTTTGTTTGTCTCTGAGCGGGAAGTTTCTATCTACAGCCTGAAGGTAGGAGCTCTGACTCTGCAGGAGGTCGTCACAGCAGTCCAATATGGCATCATGGACTGGAATGAGAAAAAGGTGGTGATTTCAGATCGATTACTGTGTTGTGTAGGGGGAGTTATCCAATTGCTGAAAACTCCCCAAACAACCTCCTCAAATCACATCTAATAACAGTCCATTTGTATCGATCCTGCTGTATATGGAGGTTTTGCCAGTGCTTTTGAAATTTGTGCACATCTGACTCCATGCTGACAACAAACATCCCCCAGAGAAAAAGGGGCTAGATAGCACGTGGCAAATTACACACTCTGTTATACATGCTAGGCCGCGTAAGAGGAAAAGATGAGCACGAGACCAAGCGAAGAGGGACAAGGATGAGATTGCTTTGGTAAGCCTGTTACTACGTCTCTGTGTGTGAGCGTGTGTGTGTGTGCTTGTGCATTCAGCAAGCCAATGCGCTGCACTGTCTGCTTATCTATTAGTTTTGCTCGGCTGAAACATTTAGAATTTTTAGCAACTTAGCACTGCCACCCAGCTTTTTTTTAAACACATGCAAATGGAGTCTCAGAAATATCAGAAGTATTAAAAAATACTGTCAGTGTGTACTAAAAATTACCAGGCACGTAAAAGGTTTGTCTGACCTGCGCTGTGAGGTCTTCATGTTTGTGGAGTGGAAAGACATTCTGAAAGTGAAGACAGCAGATTTTAGGTGAATCGATGTAAATATGGATTTCCAAAGGTCAGATGAAGCTGTCTACTCATGAATTTATGTATGTTTTACACAGCGCTGCAACTTTTTTGGATTTGGGGTTGTAAAGGCACAGTAAAAACTGATAGGTTCAACCAAACTTCAATGTGTTTTTAAGAACCAGACAAACCCTGTCATGGTTTTGGGTTTTAGTTTAGCAATTTCCTGTTTTATGTTGAAAAACATTCTCCTCATGTGTCAGTTTTGGTTTACTTCCTGCCTGTGCAGATGAGTTTCACTTGTCCCTTGTTCGTCCGTATGTTTTCCCTCTTTCAGTTGTCAGGTCATCTGCATCTGTCCCCTTGTCTTGTGTCTGTCCACTGTCTGTGTTTCTCGCTGTGTCCCAGCTTTGCTCCTATTGAACCTTGCTCATCCTTTGGATTTCTTTCACTGGGATTATTCATTGTTGGACTCCTGTTTTTATTTGGACTCTGCAGCTACCTTTTCGTTATTTTGTGTTGCCCTGCTTGCTTCTGTCACCACCTGCTTCTGCACTTTTTGTTTCTTCTTGTTTTGTGTTTCTGGAGTCAGCTTTTGTGCTATTAAGTGCTTGCTTTTAGTTTTGTCAACCTGCTGTCTGAGTGTCCTGCTGAACTACCTAAACTAAAAGCCCCTTACTCTCTTTCTGAGCATGGTGCTAACTTGATGAAAGGAGCACTCCAGGAGTTTAGTCTTGCACTTCCATAAAGTTGGGGGATTCACAAAAGACAGATAAAAAAAAAAAAAAGTGGTCAAATTGTGAGGAGCACAGGGTAAGATACCCTGACTTTTTGCCCCTGTTTGTTTCATTGAGACTTTAGAAAGCTCTAATGAATAAACTGGCCTTTATGTGAAAATCAGTGCGGTGCCCCTTTAAGCACAAGCTTAATTAGAAATATGCACCAAGTGAGCACAATATAAACTGAAATAATAATGGCTGTACCGCTACAAGTAAGAGCTTTGTGACATCAAACTACAAAACATGGCTACTAATGGCCTGGTGAATGGAGCCTTGAGGGGCCCCAGGATAGTTTCCCACTTTGCTTGGTTGGTAATCCAGTCTTGACTGCAGAGTTGTGAATGAATAATAATTCCTGCGGCTGATTCACCCATGCACACGTTTAACAAGTGCATCAAACATGGTGAAACTCTTTTGGAAATTCTTCCTGCTAAGTTTTTCTCAATGTGAGAACAAACTCAATGCACATTTTTTGCTGAAACTGAAACTTTTCAAGTTTTTAATGAGTAAAGTTTGAGATCAAATAGATACAAATGTAAACTCAGTGTCAGATATTTGGCCTCAAGCTCACACAACAGAGTTAAATGAGTCAGCAGCTGTTCTTCAGGTGTTAAGGTTGAGGTTTTCTCTTCAATAATAGATGACAGGAAGGCTTTGCTGGACGGAGTGTTGGGCAGTGGGATGGGCGGATGGGTGTGTACAGTGTGAGGATCAATAGGTGATGGTGCATCTGTCAGATCTTATGAACAGGACATGCTGTGTATTAGATCTCATCCGCTCACCTTCACAGGGGTCTCCAATGCAACACGGGTTTGCTGTATTGTTTTTTTTGTTTGTTTTGTTTTGTTTTGTTTTTTCAGAAAAGTTAGATAAAGTTGAGGTTTTCCGATAAATTTTTCCATCACTTGTACAGGTGCCAACTTTATATTATTTTGAACAGCAGATACACAGTGTGGAATAACTAAGTGTGATGTAAGGCTCCGACAAGCATCACACTGCACTATCTGTAAGCTGTAGTTAGTAAAAATCAATCTGCTGGGGTTTTTTCATCAGCAGGGCTCTTTTGTGTTTCTATATTTGGTTGGAACAAAAGGGCAGATTCTATCTGCAGCACTTCTGACATCTCTATTGCACAGCCATTGTATTGACAGAAGTGACACAGCTAACAGCTCCAAATGCAAGTCAAGCATGCAGTGACAAGCCATTGGCTTGACCGGATTTCTTTTCCATCCATTTGTTGGTTTCCTGCAATTTTTCTGGGACAGCTGAAGGAATGACACTGTCAGTCAGCCCATTGTTCCCGGACCGTTCTCACTTCCAAGGCGTCAATACTGTACCAATGCTTTATCGCACCCCTCACCGTCTCATACAGGCACTACTTTAAGGGTACCTGGGAATAGGAATGGGTCATCGTTCCTCGGCTTTGGTCCAGACTGAGATTGATATGAAATTTTCTTGACATTCGTGGCCCCCAGAGAATTAATCCAACTGACTTTGGTGTTCCCCTGACTTTTCCTCAAGCATCATCATCATCATGTCAGAATTTCAGTCTCTCCAATACTTTGCCTGTAGCTGAAAGGACAGCTCTGCCTCAGTAAAGCCTCATAGAGCTGCTGGCATGGCTGTAGACTCTCAGTCTTGTTTAAATCACAGTACCCATGTTGGCTGCAATCTTAGGGATATCCAGGACTTAATGTCTGCCGCATACAGGACTCACTTTTTCAGAAAGCTGCATGCTTTGGACTTTGCTGTGAGGTGATTATGTAACTAGAAATATGCTCTTTTGACATGATCCCACTTACATTTGTGCATGATAATGTGACAGCTCACATGGGCCCAGAGAATATATTTTAATCCTGGTTTATTGCCCTGCCGTTTGCTTGGTAGCCAGAGTAAGGACGGGCAAAGAAAGTCAACTTTTAGTTAGTTTAGTAATTAAACCGGTGGCTGTGATGAAGCTCATATTGATTAAGTGGATAATTTAATGTGATAATGGTTATGAATAGGCATAAAAATTCACTCATTTGTCACTATCTTGTTCAGCCTCCCTTAGATTTGCTTGTGTGGTGTGTCAGTGTGGTTAAATGCCCATTTGGGTGGATGTCCTGCCTCTTGGTTGATTGTCTTTGCAGATTTTTTGTTACATTTTGACATCTGATTGTATCCATTCTGTTGTTTGATGAAGTGCATCTGTCGAGCCATTCATAGTCTCCTTCAAAGTAGCTCAAGCCAAACAACCATTAACCATTTCTAATCCTCAAACTATGGCCAAATAAATTCCCCGTCTTCCCATCAGCTTTAGCACTGCAGTATGAAAGTTAATAAGCGGAAAGTCATAGCTGGAATTCAATGATATGTTTATGGTGATAAGGAGCTATTAAGATTGGTGTGAGAGGGTAAATGAGGTGACGGGAACTAAGCTGCTTTGTGACTATGCATCGGGATGAGGAGAAGGAGCGGAGTCATTGAGGTGACAGTGTGTGGACAAGATAATGAAAGCTTCAGTAATATCTAAGAGAGGAAGAAAATGACAATAAATCTGTAATCTGTGCCCCAAGATGTGATAACCCATTACCCATATAAAGATAACATCTGGTCCCCACACTCCTCCCTGGCATGAGATAACAGACCATTTTACATTTCAGTTTCTTATGCTTTTCTAATCCCTTGGCCCAGGCAGTGAGAGCCATCCTAGTAATCATTCGCACAGCCACATATAAACAAACTCTTAATCTTCTGGAACTCCAAACTTCAGAAAATTAACAAGGCTCATTTTGTGTGCGCGTTCACAGCTGTTTCCCATACAGGCTTGAAATGACCTGAATTTGCCGGTGAGCCAAGACTGTGTTCTAAATTGTCTTAGATTATTCACGTTTGTTTTTTTCCATATATTGCCAGCCATTAGATATAATGACCTCATGCCATATGCAATTGCTGCAACTATCTTGCGGCTGATCTTGAAAGTGAAATTCCACCTTAACATTGTGGCAGTTCTAGTTGTTTGATGGGGTGAAAGAAATTGTTTCATCTGGGTGTTTTGAAACAAATCTATCCTGTCATTTCTCTCTCCTTCCAAAAATCAAACAATGACAGTTCGACTAAATAATTTGAGAAGTCCATTTGGTGTTTTGTCAGACACTAAAATACCCCCCAAAATTCTTTCTTTCATAGATCACACCTCTCCATGCGCCTGTCTGTTTTATTTATACATTGCCATCAGCAAAAACTGCTGCTGAGGAAACATTTTAAGCAGCATTCTAGGAATGCAGTGGAAAAATACTGGCAAGGACAGAGAACAAACTAAAAAGACAAGCATTCATGAAGGTGAGTATCCAGAACGTTTTGTTTCCAAGAGCAAGCCTCAGTTTGTCAAAGCTAACCAAGTCCACATAAAATAAATCAGAAAAATGATTGTTACCCTCGATGGAAAGTGAATCCAGCCTCCAGCTGAAGAGGCAACAACCTTGCAGCTTCATTGTGCCATGTGATGGATTGTGTGGGTGCCTTGATGTAGAAATCTGTAACCTTGCAACATCGTTCTGATAAAGAGTTACTTCAGTTCAGCTATGGAGAATTAGTAGAATATGATTTAATAAATGTATGCTTTGGATCCATGCTTTGCACTGCCTGCAGCTTCGGATATTCTGTTCACATATCTGGGTCAAATATCCCACTGAGAAGCTACCTAAATTGTGTTTTCTAGAAGAAAAAGCGCTTTGATTTGTGTACTCGGATCCTTACCTTTCAGTTTTCTGTGATTGTCAACTATGTGTCATATTGAGTTACTGCATATGATTTTTGACCAGTTTACAACAAATCACAAAACACTCCAAAAGCCCTTGCATCGCACTAGCAGCCACACTGTGCCTATAATATACCTATAATGTAATCCCAATGGTGGTCTGTGCCTGAAGACTGGGGCCAGATTAATGTTCTGAAATAGCCTGAGATCTGCTGGAGTCCAACATGCCTTTAGTTCATGATGTGTGACTTTGTTTTTCCTTCACTTTATCACAGATTCCTTTAACTAAATGAATGTGAGAATGAAACAAATGAGAGATAATGTGCTTTTTTAGTGATTTTAAGAGATATCATTGGCAGATTTCAAAGGCAGAGTCAGATTACTGGCTGATGGCTGGAGCTTCATATTTAACAGTGAGATGTAAGAATGGTATCAATCTTTTCAACTAACTCTCAGCAAGAAAGCAAATAAGCATATTTTCCATCTGTTGACGTATTCCTTTAAAGGCCAAATTATATTATATTGCTTGAGTAGTGCATATCGAAATCAGTCGTAATCCAGCCTTCATGAAAAGTGAATGTTTCTCTTAAACAGTTCCCTCCCAGTACCACTGAAGCTACATTGCTTAAATTTTGATATTAACACTGATAATTACTGCATGTATGTGGGACATGCTGACTTGTGTGCAATGACATAACATGCCATCAGCTTCCTGTCATCTCCCGCTCACGCCTCTCACCCTCTGATGTCACACAGACAAACTGATTTTAAGCCTGTGGTGATTTTAATGAGCCAATAGACATGTGGGTGGCATACACTTCAAGAAATGCTATTGTAGTTAGTTTTGTGAAATAAAAGACATCTAGACAACAGTGATTATGAGTTGAATGTGTCTATTTAGCAGATCCAAAGTGTTAATCAAATGTTTTCTGTAATAATGGCCACCAATCAGGATGCAGCAACACATTTCAGACCTTCATTTAAGACCGTTTAAAGACATATATTGTGTCTTTAAAGCAATGCCGTGGTTGAATTGGCTGTTTCACTGTATCTGCTTTGACAGCCACAATAAATATTTGCAGTTTACTTCAAGCTTTATACACCATTAGCCCCAAAACATAAATCTTAGGTAAATATGTGCTGCTTGTATTTCTTGTCTAATGTCGAGGGTATACAGGTCACACACCGAAGCACATCCTCACTTTGACAGCGTTTAGTTTTGACAGGGGTCACGAAAGAAGCTCCTGACATTTAAAACTCACCGACAAGATAAAGTCAGTGCTGTTTTTCTGTTTTGGCCCTCAGGGCAGTGTTTGCAAAGTGATCCTTTCCCTGTCCCTGTTCTGCTCCGTCGGTAAAGTCAGATATGTCAGGTTCCCGCGCTGTCGTGCCGTGTCCATAGGCAGAGCAGTGAGAGACATCAGTGACAAGTTACAGTCAAAGGTGAGGTTAAAGCACGGCCTGTTGACTTTAAGGACGTGCTGCATGCCTCCTGTCACAGCTCAGTGCATGCTGAAGGGCGGTTTAAAGCAAGGACAGGCAGCAATATGATGAGCACTTTATCTGGCAACACGTTCCAGCATCTTCCGTTGGCTCTCAGGAAACAGCGATACAACTTTCGCTTTATTACTGGCAGCTTGGATAAATGAATCCTATCAACAGCACAGTGTGGGTGGTATTAGAAAACCAACAAGATCCTGTCAGACTTCATCACAGCTATGCTGTGTCCTTGAAATGCCCATCCATCCTTTTACCACAGTTTACTAAGTATGGACAGATGAGCTGGAGGGCCTGAAGCAAGTACACCCATTCACATATCACAGCAAATTAGTTCAGTACTTCATGGTCCAGTCATGCAGCTTTTCTGTTCAGGGTTTTTACAGCATAATAGTGAGTCACTGTTACCATGTTGAATTATTAATATTAGTTTTGTTAAAGCAGCTTCACCATCCTCATCATCCAAATAGCCAAAGCTACAGTCTTGGAGTGAGGAGGATGTGATCCCTAACCGGCTTCCCATCTACAGCCAAGGCAGAGGTATCACTGCAGGGACTGAAACAAGTCTCTGTGGTGTTAGGTGAGAATTGTGGTCCCATCCACCTGGCTGAGAAAACTTTGTGCAGACATGAAAAAATTAAAAGCTCCAGAAATCATCGAGCAATTGACTTTTCTCTAAAGCCAGAAAATGTCATATGATTTCAGGCCAGATGGAAATGCAAAGTTGTGGTGGTGCCTTTGCAGACACAGAGCTCGCTGTAGCCTACAACTATAATGCTTTAGTGATTATTCTTTTCAGAAGTATCAGATGTGGCATGGAACTAATTTGTAAGACATATCTTAAATAATTGCAGTTGAGATGCTGTCAGTGGAAACAAAAATGAAAACCCTGCTAGAAAAACAAATATTCTACTCTTCTGAGTTAGTGGCAATTCAAATATAATGATAATAATCTGTCTGTCATCACAGAAAATATGTCAGCTCGACAGAAGACTGCAAAGGATCTCGGAGTGGCCTTAATAGCTCTTGTCTTGTATTGCAGCGTACCTTGGCCTTGGATTGGTATGGTAAGCAGTTAACAGTGAGAAAGGACACATGCAGACTGCATGAACATGGCTGCATCATTTGCATGCCTGGCAGAGGGACCTGCAGATGTTGTTGCAGGCATATATGGCACCACAGCTCAAGGATGGCATTTGAGGACAAAGACGTGTGTCTCGTTAGGTGACTTCAGGGAATGCTGTGATAGACAGATACCTTTTCAATTTCATGGCGAAAACTAGCTGAAGTTTGGGTTGTCTGATTGCTGCGGAGTTCAAAGGATTGGGGAAGAGCAATCAAACATACCCCGGGGCTGCCATTTTGGATATCTGGGTTAATAGTGGAGAAAACATGTAACAGCAATCCAGCTACAACTCCAAAGCAGAAAATAATCAGCTAAGCTTAAAAGGACTCATTAGGAAGAGCTTTCTGTGCGAGAAACATGTCGCCAAGCTGGGAGTTTCCCCCGTGCCTCTTTTTATTCTGGGAAATCTAAATGCAAAATGATTCCTTTCAACAAAGGTTCCCATCTGAGCGCATTAAAGAGAGGGGCGGAAAGAGAGCGAGCTGGCAGGTGCATGTCCTGCTTCTACTTAAATGGGAATTTTAATGGCAGCAGAACATTTGCCCTGATGTTGGCTCTAGTCCAGAGGTGGCTTTTGTAAGGCTACCTGGCTGTGCAGTGAGACCTGGTCGGCCCTCACAGGAGATGCTGTAGCTCTTTAGGACTCCTGCAGGGCTTTTTTGTCTTGCCTGCTTGTCTCTGTTCTCTGCGGCTGACATTCTTGCTAATGGCAGCTCCATCGCTTTCGTCTTTCTAGACCGCATTGTCCAGAGTGGAAACACAATGAGTGTCAGGGGAATCTGCTCGTGCATTCTTCAGAGATCAGTGAAGCTGCACTGGCACCACGGACTGGATGAGAATTATGAATGTGCTTTATGCAGAGTTCATGTACTGTGAGATCAAGATGAGATTCGAAGCTTGCACGTGATGTCTCTCCTGATATGCATACTACATGTTCTAATAGGATTTCATCAACTTATTCCATCCCTTTTTCATTTCCCCTGGCTGTCTCTCTTCTTTTATCCTCTCTTCCTATTCTCCACTATCCGTCTTTCTTCAGTACACTGCTATTAGCACAAATCTGTAGATGTCTGAGAAAAGGAAAACAGAGGAGTGGTTTTATTCGACTCAAAATGTTAATGTGCTCTGCGTCAGGAGAGTTTCCATAAACAAGTGGCAAAAAAAAAACATGTTGGCTAGACTGAATGAGAATATCAATGTCATTCATGTGCAAATGTACATTAAATGAAGTAAGTTCTTGGAAACCAGGCGTATTCTTGCCATGCTTTCTTTGTAACATGATAAAGGGCTTGTGTTGGAGAATCTCTTCATAGCCTCCAAATGGGATTTTCACATCATTTCAGTGTTAGATGGTGAAATGGAATGAAATTTTGAATCCATCCATTTATGCTGTGTCTCAGCTTAGCCACAACTGAAATTAAAATGCAGATTTGGTTTTATAACATCATAAAGATCTGTTTAGTAAGTTAAATGACATAGCTATGTCCTCTTCTGAGGGAGGAAAAGACCAAACAAAGACTCTTATATTTCATATATTTGTCCCACCCACACTATCCATATACCAGTACTTGTGTCGCTGGATATCCATCTACATTGATAAATAACATATTTGCAACACAATTTAAACTGTTGTTGGATAAAGGGGTAGCTGCTGTGTGGGAGCAAAGAAGAGCCATAAGGGTTTAAATCATAGAAGCACTTGAACACCGTGTCATGAAATTAGACTGGCGAGACTCGGACATGAGGATTCAAGATGAAAAATTCAAAGTTGCGCATCCAGGCTGCAAAGCATAATCAGCCAATCAGATCCCTGTCCTATCAGCCACGTGGTCTAAGAAAGAGAGGCTTAAATGAGCAAGTGGAAAACATGAAAATTTAAATTTTATATCTGAGTTTGTGATCCCCACACTGGAAATGACCTTCTGCAGGAATTCAAAGCACATAAAGTCAGACAGATGGATGAACATCTCAGTGCTGTGAGCAAAGAGCAGACATTCGACCGCTGAATGAAACCTTGTGTCTACATTGTATCCGCTTAGACTACACTGGTCAAGATTGGTCATTTAGGTGCAGAACGGTGTGGTCCTGTTTCCTTCCAGTCAAATGGGACATTACCGTATTGTTCAATGTAATGAGCTTTGTAACTTGGGTTGAAACTTGCCATTTACACAACACACAGTGGGCGTCAGATTTCACCTTCCTTACATGATGTTGCTCTCCTTTGTATTAACAGTATTTAATCAGTATCCGAAGCCAAACCACACAAAGAAATGATGATAATACCTGAGATGAATCAAAATGCAGGAAATTGTGCATCGATTCTGCCGTAACCAAGGATATAATCCATGAAACATAATATCCTTAATTTGCTAGGCTTGCAAAAGCTTAATGACATCAGCAGCTTATCTGCAGCCCTTAGTGTTTTGAAGTGTGATTAGTAGTGAGAGGTGTATGGAGAGCTTATGAAGGAGAAAGAGATGTGCCTTGGATTGATCTGCTCTACTGTATCAGGCCATGTGGCAATCTTTCTCGCAGATTACAAACAGACAGGACCTTTAAATTGTGTCTGACTGCTCACCAGAGACCAATCCCTCTGAGCTGAGACTGAAGCCAGCTGTAATATGTGTGTGAAATGAGAAACATAATAGTAACGCTGTGCACAGTTTCCCTGATGAATGAGACCCCCCTTAAACTCATGTTATGTGGGTTGGCCTTGATAGACCGGAAAGTTAACCCTTTTTTCACCACAACTTGAGAGATCACGCCACCAGCGTCTCCTTGCAAACACTAACCACCTCAGTGAAACTGACGGTAGAATGTGCATTTTGATATGATTTTAATTAAAGTCAAAACTGAACAAAACTCCCCTAAAAATATGCATGAATGCAATTCAAATTGAAAAATAAAAAAGTCTTCATCTGTCTCTTTCAATCTTGTCCAGTCAACGTCCTTTTTGTTTCAAAGTAGGAAGTGAGTAGGAAGGCAGATGTTGACTGTGGCTCCAGAGGCACCAAGTCAGATAAACAGTGTCTGTGCTGCAGGTATCATACGACTCCCACGCACCGTATTCATACTTGTCTGCTGCACAACGCCACTAAGCTCCTCTGGGGTCAGCATATGGCTGCACATAATTTCTTCTGTGCCTCTCAACTGGCCCAAAACACTTCTTATTAATGTGCCAATTTAGTCCAGATTGTGCTGCATATAGGGACCGACTACATTTTAACAGTGAACACATTGACAATACTAATATGCTCTCTCTGCTAGAACAATAAGCACATTATCAGATTCAATTCATCAGTGCTGTGTTGCCAAATTGCAGTAAAAAAAATCCAGCAGAACCCCAACTCATTTCCTACTATGTCCCCATTCAGTGGTGGAAGCTGAAATATCTGGTGGCACTGACGATTCCTGGAGAGCGTTTCAAAGCAGGCCCTTTTGGTGGTGTTGCGCTGGTGTCCACTGGCATTCAGTGGATTCAGGCTGTCTGAAGGGCAGGGGTGACAATATGAATAAAAGAGGAAGCCAGCTGCATGCTGTGGAGCTCCAGCATTCAGAAAGTCGTGACGCATTAATGGTGAAACAGCTTCAAACCCTTTTCTGGCAAGCAAGGTACCCCACATATACGGCACTGCATCGTGTTTTCTCCACTTTATCATGTTTTCTCCACTGGAGGGCTACCCTTAGATGGCACTTCACCACATTTTCAACATAATGGGCCACCAAAGAGTGCACCTTTTTTTTTAATCATTTTTTATCGACCACAGGAGCATCCAAGAGCACCAGGGGAGGGAAAACCCATGCCCTCCCTTCCCCCAACTCCACCAGGGCTGTATATCACCCTCACTTTGCCAAGTGTTCACAAACATTAGAAAGCCCTGCTGCCCTTGAAGTTCTAAATTTAAACCAGAACATGCGTGACTGCAATCTTGAAGCCCTGTGCAGTGATTCAGAAAAGTGCTGTTTTTAGCTTGTAATCACAGGCTTGCTCATTAAAAATATCTGACTTTGATGGTGTGGAGGTGGCATGCAAAACAAGGCGAAAACAAAAACTCACACATTAAAAAGAAAGATCTGCTTGCAAATTTCCTTTGCTTCTCATCACTCTCGCATTAAGAAATAACAGTCAAAAGAATGAGACGTTACCAAATCAGATGACATGAGTAATTATTGTTTGGTGCCTATATGTTGAGGTAGGAGAGATGCATTGCAGTGCTCACTCTCCTGTCTTTGTCTGTCAGACAGACTCTCAGCTGCCTTTAATAACAGGAAATGCCCTGCAACCTTTCCAAAACATCAGCACTAGCAGTCTCCTCTTCACTCCAGACCTTTCTTCACTTGATATTAGGATGCGAGCAATTTCTTTGATTTTGTGGGAGGATGTCTGCCACTGAGCAGGTGTTCTGTGGCAAAGTGATGCTTGGGTATTTTATTCTCTTCTGCAGAATTCAATAAAGGTGAAAGGCTGACTTATGAAGTGTCAGACTGTTGTGTTGTGGAAACATCAATGGTGACACAGTGTCACAATATATGCACCACCCACTCACACTTATACGAAGGGGTTCAATCAGGAGGGTGGAGTGAGGAGGGGAGGCAAGGGGGGGAGAAGGAGAGAGGAAAGAGAGAGAGAGAGAGAGAGAGAGAGAGAGAGAGAGAGAGAGAGAGAGAGAGAGAGAGAGAGAGAGAGAGAGAGAGAGATCTTGTAATATCCTGTCAAATATGCAGACAGTCTGCCATCTATTGGATGAATCACAACATGCGCTCCATGTCCTACATTTTGTTGTAGTGCTGTTTTTAAACACTAGGTGGCGACGCACTCCAAGCTTCTTTGTTTAATCATTTTATCCATTGTCCAGCCATCCATTATCCATTTATTCATCCAATTTTGTGATGAAAATTACTGAGGTGAAAATGGTGATAAAATGATGAATAAAAGAAGGAGGCCAACATACACTGCAGATTTATGCTAAAAAAAAAAAAAAAAAAAACTCTCTGGTCTTCATATCCAGACACCTTAGTATAAAAAAAGAATTAAGAATACTTTAATTAATACAAATACATTATCTGATATCTAGCTGTCTTTCTCTCTTTTCAATTTAATGTAATTGAGTTTCCTTTATTTGTAAGAAGTGCTTTGTTTATTGAAATTACCTTACCTTACCTCACCTCGCTATAAATATACTACTGAATTCTACATGAGCCTAATATTGTTAAATGTATTGTTAGAGAAGGGAACAGTGAGCTAAGGGATGACAAATATTTACATTTTATTAGGATTGTCAGCATCATTACTAGCAACCACAGGGGATGTTGCCAGTGTTTCGGTCTGGAAGATTAAGTGCTGTCAGGTGCATGGAGTTGCCTAAGGATGACAGATTAGATTTCTTACATTCACAGCATGCTTTGCATTGCCAACAATATATTCCATGAGACTGTAACAAACTGCTTAGCTTATTTTTTAATAGCAGATTTCACACCCTGTGTGACTGTGTGAGCTGTGGTGTATGCCAATGGTTTACTTCTCTGTTGAAACAGTTGAAAAAGTCTATGACGCAATGGTGAACCTGCCAACTATGATGACTTGATATATAGGTCAGACGACTGATTGTGCAAAACACACATTTAATAAAATCAGGAGGTATTTTGTTCCAGTCAGTTTAAACAGGCTGTCACACACATTACCCAACCCTACTGAGCATGTCAAGTCAAGTCAGTTTTGTTTGAGGCCTTAGTCACAGTTACAGTCAATGGGTTTCACAACACGGGAACAATGCCTGAATCAAGGTGTCATTATGTGATCACAGACTGATGACAAATCATGAATAACATGGAGTTATTACCAAAGCCTGCCAACCTGAAGGATTACTGTGAAACCATTTTTACATTAACAGATTTTGTTAGGAATTATAATTGAATGGTTGCTAGGGCCACAACTATACACAAAACATGTGTTTATTGTGTACATGCATTATACCAATCATCCAATAAAAAAGTTTTGACTGAAACACAACTGTGGCAAACTTGTCCCTGATCACAATGACAAGTCTGAAGAGCCTCTACAGTTTATTTCCATTACAGTGTATGTAGGCTTATCTCTCCACAGCAGCTTACACCAGCCAGCAGTGAGCATTTAAGACTAGATACTAAAATAATGAGCAATGAAGAACAAAAGCAACTATAAAGCGCATCTGACCACAAATCCTCTCCATGTTGAATTGGTGCATTTTTATTTGTGTGCAAACTTTTTGTATGAAATCAGGGCATGATTTACTTAATATACGAAGCTGTGTACAAAATTATTTACGTGAGCAAGTCTGATGCCAAGCCAATTCCCCAGCTGATCATTTCCTGTAAAGTCACTGTCTATAATAGCTACTCAAAAATACCTTTCCTGTCATATGTGCATCCAGTATTTTTACAGGAACACATGTAAAACGAGTAGAGCGGTGCGCTGTGAGGCTTGGCTAGGAATCGGCTCACATAACCAGACCTGTTTCCACACTTACTGTTAGCGCTGAGGTGGTTAACAGCCAGGCTGAGGATGTCCCACCCTGGAAGCGGGGGCGTACTGCCCCCTATCAGCAGTGACATGCCCCGCCCCGCTTATCAGCATCTCCAGTCAGTGTAGAGGAGCAGCGAGTCTGGAGGAGCCGGAGCAGGCAGCACAGTTCAGCGGCTCCCGCGTTTGTCCGACACATAGCAAGAGCTGCTCCCCAGGCAGTGGAGGTGATGATGGCGGCGGCTGTAGAAAGAGGAGGCGTCCGGGCCGCTTTCCTGAACCCGAGCAGCGGTGGCGGCGGTGGACCTGCACCGACATCCCTCCCGACCGGAGCGTTAGCCGGGGCTGTGGTCCTGGGCTCCGGCAGCATGCCTGTACCCATGAACCTCTTTGCGACCTGGGAGATAGACCGATCATCCCCAAGCTGCGTTCCGAGGTAACGTTAACATTGTTGTGTTAGCGTCAAAATACCACAAACCACAATGTTGACAGATCACCGTGTGGCTTGATAAGCAGTAGACGAGCGTCGGACTAACAACGCCCTCGTTGACTGTAACGTTAAGCGGGAGAGACGAGCTGCCACACATTTCCAAAACAGTGTTGGGTCGCTTACTAGCAAGCTAACTAGCAAGGTGGCTAATGCTAAAGCTACCTAGCAAATAGCACTGATGGTCGAGTTCCTCTCATGTTTCGTGCTAAAAGCATTTTACCCAAAGTACATTTTTTTCCGAATAAACCTGCAGTTGGCTAAAATGGCCAATGCTTAATTGTATACTTTACACCAATATCTTAGACGTGGTCTGAAAGTGTGCAATTGTGCCGACCGTTATGATAACTAGCTAGCGTTAACAAAAGTTCAGCTAACTAGTTTAACGGTCAGAAGGGTTGCTGCTGCTCATCTTCTGCTTTGTGGTGAGGTTGTCAGAGCTTTTCAGATTTGCTTTTCCTTTGTCCATGCAGGCCTGTACTTGAACTGGTTTACAGAATGCATGCCTCCTAATAAAAACACAACTGTCTATAAATACAGTGACACGGATGCCTTTCGTCCTGTGGCTGCACTGTCACATTAGTTGTTCAGGCAAATGGGCAGTTCAGCAGCCGGCTGGCCATTTGAAGACCACATCATTTTCGTGATCATGTGTTGCAAGCTGTTCTCTATGCTCTATGATCAGATCTCGATGGTTAGCTGGTCTCACACAGCCACAAGACCAGCACAAACACAACCACTCGTGGTGTTGACACAGCAGCTGGCGCAAGGAGAGAGTCAACTGTTTTGATTGTCACTCTCTGTGTTTGCAAATTTACTCGCCGCCATCCGCACTGTCTTGGTGTTATTCTGATGATTCCGTTTAATGTCGAATATGGCAGCAATAGTCGGTAACACTCTGCATTAGTATTCATCGTCAGTGAGCAGGCATTGCTGCCACCTGACCAGAAACCTCCCGGGAGCTGTGGGCACATTAATCAGCTTTGACCTAGATCTGTTCCACTCATTGGGAGAGAAGTGGGCTTGCAAGGGGAGGGTTTCCTCCACAGTCGGTGTGTGTGTGTGTGTGTGTGTGTGTGTGTGTGTGTGTGTGTGTGTGTGTGTGTGTGTGTGTGTGTGTGTGTGTGTGTGTGTGTGTGTGTGTGTTTGTTTGCCTGCTGCCTCTTTGGTGCATGCATGAGGGTATGCAAGTGTCAATGGAGTCACAGCATGTGGAAAACATTGATAATTTACAGCAGTGGTGATCATTCCGATTCTGTTTTGTCTGAGGCAGCTGGGCTGATTTGAAGCCAACTAGTGTGAGAGTTCGAATGGCAGCATCGCTCCCTTATTCGACACCTCACTACCCATTTTATTCTAGTCCTGTTTACGACTGCCATTCCATTATTTTCATTTTAGCTCTTGAAAGGACGGTTACTTTCCGTGACCTTAAGCTCACACATTCCACGACCAAAACTACAGGACCGCTGATGTCTGTCTGCAGTGAAGTGTCTTAGGTCTACACGCTATAGAGCAAGTGTTGTTTTCTGACATAAGACTAAAGTGAGCATGTCTGATAACTGGATCTGTTAAGTTTTAAGAGCACTGGCTAGCAGTAAAAGCAAGAGTGTGCCATACATGGCACATTGGTTTCCCACATCTCTGCCTCCACACTATGTGCTTGCTCACTGTAGTGGATGACATACAAGGTTCTGTATTAAAGATGGATAAGGACGAGGATGATAATGGATTATTGATGAGGCATAGAGTAAAGGTTTACCAGTCGTTGTCTTTGTTGATGACTGGGAGCATTGCTTAGATGTGAAGTAGTAAAAGTCATGTAGATAATGATGTGCGACACAGTTGTTTATTTAGGCTAAGCATTCTTGTTGTGATTCTTGTTTGACGTGGTGCCTCGGAGTTGCAGTTCTCACAGCATTTTGCAGAGTAATTTGCCAAGCCCGTTCTCTGCCTCATGTCTGAAGTCCATCTCAGACTGGTGTGAAAGGGCTTGCATAGAGCCCAACCCGAGGACTGTTTTGGGGATTCTGCCTTGGCATTCTTTCAGGGGTTGGGCCATTCTTTGTGCAGCTGTTTGCTCCTCCACTAGCCTTTAGCAAATGTGGGTGTCCAGCTAAGTGGCACAGTTTCACATGAGGGCACGGGGCTGTTGGCTTTTTTATTGTTCTATTCAAAAACACCACACAGCTGTTGTTCATTAATAAGACCTGTATTTGAACAAATTGATCCTCCTAAGCCCTGCAGCCCTACTGAACGCCATGCTCAGGGCAAAATATTTAATTCACAATGGAAAATATGGTGTCAGCTCTTGTGCTGCCTCTCATCATGGGATTGTGGGTCCCTAACAACTCTTAAAAAACTAGAACATGCCTTTCTTTTTTAAGTACTCATTGATTGTTTCACAGGGTCTTTTATTTGGACAAGGAGCCCTTTGCTCTTCTCACTTATTGTCATCCATTGCTTATTATATCTAATTACAACCATAGGATAGCATGTTGCAAAATGCTGCTGTATGTGACACAGTATTTTTTACCTGTCAGACGAGTGCTGTGGCAGCCCCAGTTGGACTAGCATTGTATTTTTCCCAGCACTGCCTGCCATTCTGCCACCTTGTCAGTGTTTCTAATACCATGTGGTATTGGTGTCGCAGTTTATTTCTAATAAGCTGAGATTTTTGTTCTTGTGTTAACCACCTTCTAAAGTAATGAGAGTACAAAGGGCTTACCCCACCTTTTTCTCAATTTTACCATCAACAAATTACTGGCCAATGCTTGTGGTAATGTTGCTGAGTAACCTAAGACAGCTAAGATGCATGAGGTGGCTCCTGAAATACTTATTACGGGATTAATTCAATGATTTCTTTAAAAAAAAAAATAATAATAATAAGGCTTGTATGCATGTTGGTGTTTGGTTATCAACTGAAACTCTGCAGTCTGAGATTCTTCAGGCCTGAGAGATTTGAGGGGGATTAGTTTAGCTTTTGAGAATTACAAATGGCTGTTGGTCCAACAATAGCACAACATACTTATCAGCAGCAGTGTACTAGAGCATCTTGTTTAATGCTTAGTGATGTTGAAATGGGAGTTGTCACCAACCTCTCAAAAAATTCTTCATAGAGGTTGTCATGTCGACCATTCAAGTGCTTTGTTCCATTTGGTTTGTGATCACTTTTCGTTAGCACTGCTCTGCAGGATCATTGCTTGTATCCTCAGCCTCTCCTTGTTCATTTGCCTCAAATGCAAAGTATTTCCAAACTGCACTTCTGTTGTATTCTTTGTCAATCAAAACCAGTCACGGAGGCTCTGCTTCCATTCTTTAATCATCTGACACCCTAACAAAATCTGCAATATACCAAGGCCTGCTGTGAGCTATTGCTTAAAATTATTAGGCTATATTCAACTGCAGCGAATGAGACGAGAAGTGAGTGAGAGGAGGCGGAGCTGTGTGGGCAACTTGCTGTTAGAGACAGGAGAAAGATTCATATTTTTGACAGCATTGATTTGGTGGCTTTTATGACTTCTGTAGACTGTTTGCCTGATGCCTCCCTTCATCTATGACAAGGCAGGCGTTTGAGCAGGGAGCGATGTGGTATTTGCAGGAATGACACTAATGCAGAGGTCAACATGGTGCGATGTTTATCTACTAGCAATAAAGAATATGTAGCAGCATGAGAGGGTTGGCTTCTTACCAAGTTCAAAAATCTTTTACAACTTGGGGTCAAAAGTTATGACCTTTCCCCTCTTTGCTAATATGATTGGAGCAACTAAGCAATTTGGTCATGTTTGCCATAGAAGCCCTCCAGGGTCTGTTGTTACTAAAATGGTAGGGGGCTTGTTAGACACCTGTTACCAATTTACAGGTTTTATTTTGGCCACTGAAGGAAGAGCTGGAAATATTTTTACGTGACATTTTCAGTCCATAAATATTTTTACTTCAAATATGCATCTGTCTTTTAAAGTCACACTAGCAGGGTTCAGAGAGGTGAAGGTATCTGAAAGGTTTTCCCAAAAGCTGCAAAACAACATCTTTCCTCTTTTCCTGTGACGTTTATTTTGGTTGAGCAGAGCATCCCTTTCTCTGGCTGTTTGATTCATGTGCGTCCCAAGATGACCTCACTCTCTGGCGAGCAGCAGAGCCATGTCTCGGTAACTGAGTGCACTTTTAGGCTCTGGTCAGTTGTTTGTTTCTTCTGCCCCACCTCTGCATGGTGTATTGAATAGATGTGTGCCGCAAGAAGATAAACAGAAACAAACTCAGGCCTGGACTGCAGCAACATTATTGTTTCTTCTTTGTTCTAGGTCAGTGGAGATGAAGCTGTCAGCCCCAAGTCTTTATGTATCCCTTATGCTATGATTCACACAGCCATTTATTAAATCCTGAAGTTGGAATTGTTAGCATGCAATCTCTGGTATCCTCCCTGGCCTTAATCCCTTTGTTTAACATCTAATTCTCTGTCTACATTTTTAAACCTAAGATGAAACCCGGGGTTTTCCCCTTAAATTAAAGTTTAAGGAAGTCCACGGTTAAAGACGAGAGGCCTAAAGTTCAAGTAATGTGCCTTTCCAAAGTCAGTGAGTAATCATGTTAAATAATCGTGATCTTAATATATACTAAAATAATCGTGACTATTATCTTTGCTGTAATCAAGCGCCTGTAGCGTGGAGCAGGGGCCCTGGCCAATTACTGGCCTTTTTCCTGCTCCAAACTATTATTTCTTTAAAAATCCTCTGTCAGCCGACCTCTAGTGGAAACCCCGAAACCATTAAATGAGGACACAAATAAGGAGGGCCTGTTTGTCAGATAATATGAGCTTACTTTCCCCTTTCACCTCTTCGATAAACCCGCCATCTCAAGGCTTGGATATTGTTTCTCCTAGCAGGGGAGCTGCAGTAATCTGATTTCATAACAGGAAAAATAGAGCTGGTAATCTGATGCTGCACACAGACACTGTCTGCTTAATCCTCTGCTTCCTTTTGCAATCATAAACAAGGCTCACCAGCCATCTCCAGCATCCTTCAGGACTGTGACACAGCACTCCTTGTCCGGCTGCGTCATGTTTACAATCTCTGCTCAGCGACACTAACAGACATCTGATGCACACAAATGGCACTGTCACTGTGGTGTCAAAGTCAAACAGCTGCTCAGTCTCTGGGAGCATGGCACGTTTTCATTGTTCTGCTCTCTGTGGTCTTACTTGATGAACATTTTTAATGCTGAATTGCATATGTGAAAGAATAAATCATTCACTGTTCCTTAGTTCTTAGATCTTTTCATCTCTACTACCATTATAGAGGATTAAAATGTATGTTTTGGGGCTGTTTATTCATGTTGGTGGGTCCTTCTTAAAATACATTCATCGGTTTTGGAAACATTACTTGACGGCATGCTCCACCATGCTGTTCACACACTTGCTAGCAGTCGACCAATCAGCACCTTCACTCCCCTCTTTTTCATGCTCACTCCCACTGCCTGAAATGTGTCAAAATTCTCTTGGTTTCCTTCCATGTCTTCCTGGAGGAGGAGGAATTTCCTTGGGAAACGTTCCACATTCCTGGCAACTGGAGAGCTGCTGGTGCAGCTGAAGCCAGGCTGCTTTGCTCTGTCCTCAGCCCCCCTTTTGTATTCTGTTGTAGACCAACAACCTGTGCTCTTGGAGGGGAGGGGGTCAGGATTGGAGCCGTGGATAGCTCACCCCATTGAAAAGTTTTGCTGAACTGGCCCCGGAGCTTCACAGTAAACGGGCATGTGCTGAATGCTCATGTTGAATTCCTCACAAGGGGAAGATATGTTTGTTTCCCCCTGCCTGGACCTCAGAATGTGAGAAAGGCCAGATACTTGTGTGGGTGGATACTGGGGTCTCTGCTCATGAAGAGATCCAACTTCCCGATCCAACAAGTGAGACAAGGAAACTGTTCCCTGACACAGGGAGGATCCTGTCAAAATAAGCACATCGAGGACAATGTCTCTCAACTCATATTTCTCTTTTGTTTTTTCTCGACTTATTTCCCACCTCTCCCATTCAGGCATTTCCTGCCTTGTATGTGCCAGCAGCAGCACAGAGACCGTTAGTTCAGATTCAAAACACGGTGGCGTGGATGAATGAGCGCACATGACAGACCATTTGAAAACACGGAGCATTGTCATGATGGCAGCGAGAGGTCCTGTGCTGCGTTCTAGTGCAGTCTACTCTTGTAAACAAACACAAGCTATGTGTAGTTCTGTTTGTTCCACTGAGAATAGTTTTTAGTGACAAAATCTCATAATTACTTCCAGCCTCACTCATAGACCATTTCTTTAATGTTGTTGCTGTGCTCATGAACCTGATGGAAATGTCCTTCTCTGGGCTAAATCATATCCTGAGAGCAGAATCAACTTGCTGTCTAGTTGAAGACATAATAGTCCCTTGAGTGTCAACTCTCAAATAGCATTGAGCTGGATGCCCTGCCCACTTGTCTAATCACAGATTAAGGAGGCTGAACTGTCTGGAGTCATCTTTCTCTCCATGTGCATTTGCTCAATTAGCCCACACTGCATTTGTGCCACTCTTGTGGTCTTCTGTGCAAGAACTCTTAAGGGTTCATGGGCAGAATTTAGACTCAGTTCAAGGCTAAATTTAGACCCATAGAGTGTGTAAATAGTGGACCCAGGTGGTCTGAAAAGTGAAGCTAATGCAGGCTCGAGGCTTGATGTTCATTTTGTAAATTATGCTCCCATTTAGAGTAAAACGCACGATAAAGCTGGGTATGCTTTAGAGCGTGGCTGCCTTGTGATTGACAAGTCGCAACAATAAGATCCAATCAGGATAAAGATGTAGCAATGTGTGTCCTACCCAGCTCCACCCTTTTATCCAAATATGGTCAATTTTGGTTCCAAAAAGCTAAGATGGCGACGGTCATAATGCCAGACTCAAGCTCACCTGGTAGAACCTGTACGGCGTATCAAGGTTGAGGCCTTGCCGCAGTGACCCTGCTTACAAAAGAGTTACAGAAATGGTTGGACACAGACGGGGATCTAATCCAGAGTCGTGAATTTGTCAGGGGAGGGAGTTTCAGAAGCTGTCCACCATCCGACAAGTACTTTGGACAGAGCATAGTGGCCTCTTAATGCTTATCCAGAATTCCAGCCTCTAAAACTTTTGGGAAGACTGGAGTTCATTTTACCCCTTCATGTGTGTTTCAGTCTGCTATGCTACAAGAAAGCTGTCAATCTTTACAGCTCGTTCACTTTGTATTTTTCAAAGCGTGTTTGTTATGTGTCAATTATCAACTACTATTGCACAAATACTGAGAAAAGCAAGGTCTGCCCATATGTAGAAGCTCTAGAGGAACTGGAGGTTGGATACGTCAGCTACATTAGTCATTTGGACATGTTAAGCCAGGGGAGCGGACGTCAGGGGAGGAGCAGCAGTTAGGAAGCACTTTTGGGCTGCCATTGTTCATTTCAAGTAATACTGCCAAAACTATATAAATACACGCACCAGTTGTTTAATCAGCAGCATTGGTGGATATTACAACAGTACGTACATGCATTGCTTGTTTATTAAATTTCCCTCTTTCTGGTCAGCGTGAGCACTTTGCTGATGCAGGCGACTGTACATGTATTGATTGCACAATTCCCAGTTCATAGTGGCCCTTCATTTTTCTTTTTGGAAGTGTTGTCGACATTGCAGAAAATAGTTTTTTAGTCAAGAGTACAGTTGGGAAGGGCCTGTGTGTCAGCTGCAGTGCAGTTAGCATCATTAGCACTGAAAAGACACAACCATGCTCCATATTGCTTCTTAAAGCAATGCTTTCTAATCTGTATCCTCATTTAGGATACAGAAGTAACACAGCCAGTCTTTGTCTGTGTGCAGATGAGGCTGAGGGTGTCAGGTCTATTTTTTGTGGAATCTATCATCAATGATGAGAGCAGAAAAAGAGATATGATCACGGTGGTTACAAGAGTCAAACAACAGACTCGATCCTGTCTGATGCTAATCTGAGGCACCATATGGCAGTATGAAATATGTATAGAAAAACTCAATAGATCCTTTCGATGAAATGTCAGCACAGTGGGAGTTTAACGCAAAGGCGGCACCTTGTGTTAGGATCACACCATCTAACAAGCTGAATGGAATTAGTTATGGGCAATAAATACGTTTAAGTCTTTTCAACTACCTTTTAGCTGAGAGACGATTCTAAAATGGAAAAGCTCCCAGAGATCATGCATGTATTTTCATCCTGGTCCATCCAGCCCATTCATCAGGGCTAACATGAAATATCTTCAGTGATTTTTTTTTTTTTTTTTTTGAAAAGTCTTACATAAGCTCTGTCAGCTATAAATACCGGACTCTGATATGGTCCACTCATTTTAATTTATTCATGCTGTTTTGGAATTCCAAATATTTCCAAGTAAGCCGGCTGCACAACAACGGCTTGAATGATAATCAGTTACTCTGCTCGCTATTATTCATCCATCTGTGGCAGCAAAGCACATTTTAAATTGACAAGACAGTGCCTTCACGGTGTGTCTAGACTTTATAACCCAATAAATAAATAGCCATGTTATTTTTAAATACTTTTTCCGCAGCCATTGCTTTCTTGTTTCAGGTGAGTTTTCCTGATGGGTAGGCTAGACGGAGAGATTGTTTTAAACGAGCCTTTGCTCTTGAGCTTTTGATCCTACTAGTAGACTCCAGTCAAAGGAACGTTCCAGATCATCCACCTTAATAGGATTTTAAAGCTCAGTCGTAACCTTGTTAGAGGCCGTGACCCTCACAGGATTCACCTGTATCTGTTGAACTAGTTACTGTAGTTTGACTCACTTTGAAGTAATTGGATGCAGAAGGCATGAACTCGAACTTCCTTTATTAAGAGGATGTACTGCATAATGAACAATGTAATGTCATCATTATGGATGCTAGGGAGATATCGTCTTGCATATTACCTCTGTTATGACGCACTGTAGCTGATCTGGTTGGGATGTCTTACTTTGGCTCTGATTTTGGCTGTAAACATGTCATGTCTGGTCTGATCTTGTCTTATGTGGCCACTACAAACAAGGGTCTGCTGACCTCATCAGTTTGTGTTCAGGGCTGAACAATAGAGATGTTTAGCACAGCAAAAAACTGCAACAAAGGATGGCAGTCATGTACTGAGTCCCTGACAATGATTGTCAGTTCAGTGGGGTATGAATGCAGCACGGGGTTGTGTATTTGATTGGTATCAAAGAGGTTGAAGGGTTGAGAAAGAAGCAAAGGGTAGTCTGATGAAGCTCAGTGGGTGTTTGTAGGTCTAGAAGCATTTGTTTAATGTGATTGCTGACTCTATTCTGTCACAGGGTTGTGTTATCATGTGTGTCTTACATTTGAGAGAGCTTTGTCTGTTCATTTGGTTTGGTGGCAGTAAATCTGGGAGAAGCTATTTTACACAGCATGTGCTTGACTTGATGATAAAATATGGAGACAGGTTCACCACATTCTTGCGTTTCCTGGTGTTACCGAACAGCAAGCTTTGCAGTTTTCTGCATTACCTCAAACAAGGCTTTTTCGTCTGCCCCACATTTCTCAATAGAAAACATCCACAACTTGCTAGCATACCCTTCATTATCTGAGAAAATTCTTTGAAGGATTCTACCAAACCACCCACACAACAAGAGCACGCTGGTCAAACCGCTGATTCACACTTCACAGATAGAAATCTTTTTTCAAATGGGCATTCGGTGGAGAGCACTAGCTCAAATCACCAAACGGAAACAAAATCTGGCACTGAGCTCTAATGCCCCGGCCCTGTCTAGTATTACATAAAAAGTGCTGGTAATCCCGACAACAGTCAGATTCTACCACAGCTCTGGGAGCCTCATGACCACAGAGTTCACTAAGACCATATTACAGAGTATTATGACAGATATGAGTGCAGCTATTACGTCCTCCTCTCTCACATTCTTGGAAATAACCGGTTCATTTGCTCTCCATTCTATGTCTCTTTTCATAACATGTCCCTCAGGCTTTGTTTCATACCTGAGTGGTGACACCTGTCCTGCCTTCCTGCTGCACCAAATCGCTCCATTGCAGCTCACGTCTCCGCACCTGCTGATGCAACACAGCTAAAATCCGTCCTAGCAATGACTTAACACAAACTATATGTTGAATTAGGGATTAAAAAGATGGGCTGTTGTCAGGCCTCCACCATTCATTAAAAGAGTTTGCTTTTTCTTCCTGTGTCTGTGTGTTTTCAGGAAGGAAGTTGTGCATGTAGCCATTGCTTGCATAAAATATGGCTGTTGGAACACAGTGAGCATACAGATGGAGAGCGGAGGCTTTTCTAGTGCATGTAAGAACTTCCAATAAGAAATACCTCCCACCCTGTGGATTATGCTACAGGACAACATTGAGTCTCTTGCTTCGATATTTGGTAATTTCTAGCACCATTAAAAACTAAGCATCATCACAAACCATAGTAAGTAATATGACATGTGTTGACATGAGTAAGAAGTCAGAATAGATACACAACTTGTCCTTCAAGACCATGACCGTGGCTTTACAAACCTCTGTGGCACATCACAAGCAATCTTACAAAGTTAGCTTTCTCATCCAAAGGTTTGTCTGATTTCAGTCTCACTTTGTTGCTTCCAGCCTTCCAGTTCTGTTGCTATCGTAACCATTAGATTCTGTCTCAAGCATAAACAGTCCCAGAAATCAGTCTTTGCCAAATTAATGGCTTCCTCTTGTTCTCTTTGTGTACCCAGTCACAGCCTCTTCCTCCTCTTTTACTGTGGCCTTGAGAAGATTTCATTCAGGGAATTAAAGCCCGGCCAGCATATGGCCATCTGGCACACATAACCAGATATTTGGGGGCTAAAATAGCTTTTGCATGCAAGCCTAAGTGCAGGCTAAGCTGCTATGGCACATCTTACTGTGCAAACTTGTTAAAACTGATCAATCAGTCTTCTGGACTAGTCTTCATCACTTGTGATGTAGATTGGATTCAAAAGTTAATTTAGCTGCTTACAAATTATCCACCATTATTCTCCTTACTTCTTCTCTCTTCCCTCTCTCACCACAGTGCTTTGCAATTTCCATTGCTTCCCAGCCTTTGTCTAAAACCTGTCAATTTGAAACCAAATGTGTTAAAAAGGATTAATTTATTAAAGAACATTTACGTGGGCGGTGTGGGTATGGATTCGAGAATGTAGCTTTGTTTTCTGCCTTTGCTCTTTGTTTGCAATTTGACTGAATGTCTATAAATAAAATATAAAAGATAAAGAAAAGAACCCAGAGGGTATTGCTGTCTGAGCAAATCTCGCCAGTTCCATAGGCTAACCCTCACCCTGAATAGAGCAGATTTGCCGCTGTTTTTCTTGTAGGAGGATAAAATATTCAGAAGAAGTTGCTTTTAGACTGGTGTACCCTTTATTTGGACGAAATTGACATGAACAAATAATAGTGTTATGAACTAACAAAGTGCCTTGGCTTTCCTCAGGTAGTGCTTTGACTGGAGAGAAAGAGCTTTTCTGTCAGACCCTCACATTAAGCCAGCACCATACACCGCTTCCTTAAGTATTCCATGTGGAGCATTATGTTCAAGCATGCCTTATTAAAAGAATGCGACCGCATTCACATCTCAAACAGAGAATATGAGAAATAGTACAGTGAAAGCACTAAAAGCCTGACTTGAAATCTTTTTTTTCCTAGCTTGGAAGCCCCCCAGCACATACCAAACATAGACAGTCTCTTTTTCATTCAGCCTTCTGTTACATCACTCATCCTCCATCCTCCACTTCCCCCTGCTTTGTGCCTCTGACAATTGCTGTGCAGTGATCCGAGGGCATGGACCTGGCAAAACATCAACCAGAACGCTGACCAGGGGAAAAGAATTACAAAAGTGTGTTTTTGTTTAGGCAGCATATCGTTCAATTCAGAGGGTTCGTCGGCCTATCTCGCAACGCCTTGCACGTCCATTTGTGGGCTGTGACGACTGTTTTTGCCATGTCTGTATTCGCATGTTAAACTTTTTACAGCCCTGGAAATGTTGAGATGCTTTTGGGAATAGGAAGATATGAATAGTTTAATTTCAACTAATGCTTCAATCTTTCCAGCTGATACAAATGAGAACATAAGCAGTGAGAAAACATGACAGTTTGTGTAAGAAGCCATTTCTCAACAAAGGCCTTTTTTCATTCTCAGATCTATTGCCACGAGATATACTGTAGCTGCTGTCTCTTTGTAGGCTCTTAAACTTGAGGGTGTTTGAATCGCGTGTTATTTGAGATGCTGCTGTCACTAAAGTGGTCCAGAAATAGCGTAGCGATAGTAGCCACACGTACTCTTACACAACAGCACATCTTGGACTAATGGCTTTGAAAGATGTCGGTGTAGACAGGATTTGTGTTGTCTGCTGACACTGGTTCAGATGAGAAGCACTCTTCATTGATGTTGTGATACCCATGCCACGAGTGAAGCAGTATTTTTACCGTAGGAAGCAAGACACTTCGAAACAAGTCTTGCCCAAAGTATCATTGTCAACTGAATTGTAGTTCCACGACAAACATTAAAAATTTGTGGCTCTAAAAGATTTCCTTCTTAGAATTTTCTTTGTCATGGCTTTTCAAAAGCAAGGAATCAACAGAGGGAAAGCTCTGTTTTCTCAGCGTTCTCACCTTCAGCTTAAATGATTATTCCCTCATATGCTTCCAGTCACATCTTCTCAAATCTGATGCCCAAGACCAAGCGTCTGGGGGATTGGTTTCAGATTTAGAGTTTGCGTTTATTAATAGCTTTTGATGTGGATGTAATATAAACTATGTCTGCTGTCACATAGGCAGTCTCCAGACAAGGCATATCGCTTTCCCAAAGAGCCAAACTCAAAGCAGAGAGTGGCCGGAGTTCTTTTTGAGGCCTGACTCCAGAGTGTTAAAGAAAGCCAGCCTGACTCAAGGGAGGGTAAGGTCAGAGAGGGGCTAACAGAAAGGATTATTCACTGTGCAGAATGTGTGTGTCCTTGGACCTGCCTTCCTGACTTCCACCCTGCTGTCCACCTTTAATCCATCTCCCACAATTGATTTGGCTTCCTCTGATGTTCCAGCATCGCTTCAATACAGAGGGGTCAAGTTACTCTGCGCTGGAAGCGAGAGAGGCTTGGTCGAGACACGGCAACACGACTGATCCAGTTTGACACATACGGGGCCTCATAGGTTTCTGATGTGCGTGTGAGATATGTCGGTGATTTGGAGAAGTTGCACACTTGTGTCACACTTTTTCACATCCTTTCTTTGTCATTTGTGCTTCAGTCGGTCTAAAAAGCTTTATGTTTAATTAATGAAGTGTTAAACTTGTATGTCACTCAAACTGTGAAAGCTTGTAATGTCTGTTACTTTTTACGCCTGAATTCTTCACTGCTGTATAGAAAGCGGATGAAGCGGCTGAGATAAGATAATGCACCGTGCCATATAGCCCACAATCACAGGCCTTTTATCTAAAACCAAATATTTGACCACGGCTGTTTGACTTTACTGCCTGATAAGTTGTTTTGTTTGTCCAGCACAGATAAACGTGAAATGATTCGAGTGAAGCCACAGACAGACCATCGTTCATTACAGTGATTTCAACAGTAGCACTCAGTTCCTTTCCCATCAAATAACACCGAATAATGATGATTTGTGTGTGGTTTAAACCAGTGTGTCACATTAAAGCACAGCTTTTTATGCTGCCGCACATCTGCTGAATTAAAAGTCCTGGTGATTTTATTTTTGATTTGTAGGTGAAAAAAAAATGTTGTCATGGCTTTTTGCTTTTTGCTGCCAGTTGAGGAGATGTTCTTGTTTGCCAGTTCGACAAAACAGCTTTCAGTGTAGATTTATAGTCTGTTCTCTATAAATAAGGTTGCTTGTCGAAGCCTTTTTCTTCACACTTCACACTGAAAGAAGCATTTGTCACTTCCAGTGTTGATTTCCTGAGTAGTATGTGACTTGGAGCAGTCTGTGCTCATTTGGGGAGGTGGCAGCAAATGTATGTTGCATCTAAGGACAACTCCACAGAACATGTTAGTCTACTATTTAATGTTTTATCGCTGGAAAAAGTAAGTTTTTGTATTTATGAATTGCATTACAGCTTGGATCCAGTGGTGTTGAGGGCTATACGTGCCCCCCCCTACCCCTGCTGTATAATCTAAGAGAGGGAAATGGCCTCATAATCTAATGGCCTTCTTTACTTTAGAGGCTTGCAAAGGTCAACAGTTAGTGACGGCACAGTGAGTGACTTGGATGCACTAATGGGTTTAGATGGAGCAGCACCACTCATGCTGCTGTGAGGGACGCCATATAGGCTAAACCTATTGGCTGTAAAGTGCTCAGGCACCTACTGGTCACCGTTCATCAGAGCAGTCAATAACTGTTCATTTTGACAGTGCATTACACTGCTGTCAGTTATATGTTGATATCAGTAATGGAAGATGTCATCTAGAAAAAGATTTGCGCATTTACTGTCATTGACCTGCAGAAGGACATGATTCTGATTCCTGCATTGCCGCAGGGTTGGTTTGGCCTCTACCTGTGACGCAATGTGAACTTAACATTATCATTCCCTCACTGCGTTGAAGGTTGAAAGTGGGCTGAGTGAAGGACGGTTGAAAAACCATAGCTTGGTTCCAAATGTAAACAACAGTCAGTAGCTGAAATGATGGTAGATTGGTCGATCGACAGAAAATTAATGCAGAACAGTTGTGATAATGGATTGTTTGGTCAAGTCGTTTATCATCAAGCAGTCTCAATTGCGAGGATTTGCTGCCTCTATCTGGTTAATATCATTGTTATTGGAAAACGTTTTCTGTTCACTTCTGCACAAGTATCCTGTGTTTGTGGATGAAAACATATCAGAAAGACTTACCAATCAAACTTTAATAATGTTCTAATCATGAAAACAGGGATGCGATGTTTATTCTACATTCAAGTGCCAATTCATTGGATATATCTACTGTAGCTAAAATGAATGCTGACTGATGCAACAGCATTGCAATAAACTGTGCCCTCAAGACAGTTTAAATGTAAATTTTTTTATTGGAACAGTTTTAAAGAATTATTTTGGTAGTAGTTTCTCTACCCTCATCGACATGTCCAGACCTCTGAGTGTGATCAAAACCAGCAAAAGACTCCATAACCAGGATAGCAGTGTGCATGTGAGGATCAATAAACTCAGTCTACAGCGATGATGACCCAATCAGAAGAGCTTGGCAGGCGATTTGTTGACTTAACCAGCGCAAGCAGAGAAACTGAAAGAGGGATTTCCCCCATGGGCTCTTATCATCTGGGAAACAGACAGAAAATGTATCACTTATCATCGCTTTCCACCGCCAGTTCGCAGAAATGTTGAACTGGAGACTGCTATATAGATCCTCCACCCACCCGGTCTTCTCCGTGGATTGATAACACTGTTGTGCTTCAGTCCTGTTTGGCACAGTGAAACGTGCTGTGATCCCACCCCAGGCACTCTCAGGGAATGTGGGACCGACATGCCAAAAACGGAGGATTAATGCATCTTTTGAGGGGCTTCTGTAAGCCCTTATTTTGATCTTGAGTGTGTGCTAGCGTCTGCTGAGTGGAGGGGGAGACCATACCACAAATAACAGCCCCCACCCTCCCGTATTCCTGTTATCAAAGACGCACAGTATATCCAGTCCTCTCTGAAAGTTGTTGATCCCAGACCCAGGGTATGCATCTGCCACCTATTCTAGCACAATGATTAGTGCTGCTGTGCGACACCTGGTCTGTCGCTGTAGTCACTGATTGGGTGGCAAAGTGGACTGGCGCTGAGTAGGTACACAGGGACAGACTGGCACCAGGCCAGAACAGATGGCCACAAGTTTCACTTGCAACACAACACAGTGGCAGACAGGAGTGGAGATAACACCTCCGTCTAATAATAAAAAATCCCTGGTTCCCTAGGTGACCCCTTCAGCGCCTGCAGCCTTTTTAATTACATGTGAATCCCAGTCCACAGAGAGGCAGAGAGAGCTGTGACAGGATAGAGATGTTGTTAGACCATCAGCGCTGCTTTCTGTCGTCGTCGTCGCCCCCCCCCCCCCCCTCCCCCCTTGACAGGAAGCTGTGGCTGACTAGTGACTCATCCTCACCATAAGGCAAGCTGGGTCTATGGGCTCCCTATGAGGTTTAACATTTAATTACTCCAGCCTCAAATAGATCTACATTTGTTATTCTAACACACATGAAGAAACTTAGGTAATTGCGCAGCCAAGTGGATTGGCAATTTGCGCCCAAATGATTCCAGAAAATTGTCGTAGAATTATGTCTTCACCTATTTGGGCCAAAGGGAGATTCTGCACAGGAACACCAAGTTCCTGGCCCCTTCCTGTTGTTGAAAATTTTATATTGACATCATTAAAGATATATTCTGTTGGCTGCTTGGATAAACCTGGGATCTAATGACCTTTGGATAGCTTCCTTCCTTTTATGCTGTAAATTTTGTTAACGTTAACAATGAATACACATATTCATCACACTCATAGAAAATTTTCCTATACTGTACCTGCTCTTCCTCATTCCCCCTCGCCATTGCTGTCTTGAAAGTGAACATCATTCTGCACTCATTTACAATGATGTCTCACATTACGCTGTCAGATTGGTTATATTTGGTTGGAACAAGTGACTGATTGATCGTTTGTTAGTTAGGTCCTTCCCTGGCTGGGCCCTGTGAGCGGCTCATTTGTTCACCTCTCTGCCGTTAAATCAGCGTCACAAATCCCAGCATGCAGAGCTGCAAGATTTGAATATCTGAGGGAATGATTATGTTGAATGAAGCATACTGAATTTCTGAAAGATGTGTTCAAAAGCTGCCTTCCAAATCTTTTAATTTTTTGAAGACTTATCAAAATTCAGATTGCAAAGACCTTATCATCAACAGCGGAAAGACAGTCTGCCATACGACATCTGCACAGACCCTTTTGTCTTCTTTACGCCTGCAAGATTCATTTCCAAACAGACCACCACATTGATGTTGTCTCTAACACTACAGTTTCCTTTGTGCTTGAATGTGATGCATCTCTGTGAATCATGCTTGCCTAACAGGGAGTGTCTGAATGAAGTCAGTGAGAGTTGCTGAGTGGCTCCCAAGGAAAATGGGTGACTGGATAGCTATTTGTTTGCTTTGTCTTTCTTCCTCCCCTTTGACTCTGGCTCAGACTGATCACAATTTAATGCAGCAGGGCTTGGGAAAAGTGGGTCAGGAGGACGTTTTAGCAAACTTGGCTTGGGAGTTGACGACTTTTTGTGTTTTGCTGCAGAGGCATGGTTTGTGGGGTAGAAAGGGAAGGGGATTTTTAAAGGTTGTTGTGTATCCATGAAAGAGTTTGTGTCTGGTTTTAGCCTTCTTGCATTGCTTAGTTTTGTCTTTTAATGTGCCTCTGTGTGACCTGAGAGCTGCCCACATGAGGACCCTCTAACATAGATAGCCAGTGTTCCATTTGAAAACGTATTTACCTTCATTTAAAGGCATGTGTAGGTATATGCTTCTCTCTTGTTTTATTTGATAATGAGCAGATGGCAGTAAGTCACGTACGCCTCTGTGTTCAACATTTCAGTGTGCAGCAGCATGCTGAAACAGGGCTGACGGAAGGCATTTTACTGCACTGTAGCTTGTTAGAGCATCTGTGCTATGTCACCTTCCATCAAGAATTTGCCCATAAAGCTGACAATAGGAACCTGATTTACTCATACTTTGGTGCATCATCTATTCTCAAAAAGTCATAGGTTTTCCTTGATGAAGAGGAACACCAGGTTGAGTAGAATAGGGTTTGATTACCGAGTTGGCATCTCGATTGTTCACTCACTGTCTTGGCACTAAGTGATGTTTCCTGGATGTTGCCTGTAATTATTATCATACCTGCAGACTAAAGAAAGAACAAAGACACACAGAAATATAATATGGCAGCAGTGAGTGCTGTTTGTCGTCCATGCTTTTCATCCAGTGACGGCCGTACGTCATGAAGGTGTGCTCCCTTTCTCTTAGTCATGCCACTAATCTGTTTTTTTTTCTCTCTCTCTCTCTCCCTCTCTTGTTCTTTCTCTTCTTCACAGACTCTGCACCCTCACACTGAAGAAGCTGGTCGTCCTCAAAGAACTGGATAAAGAGCTGAATTCCCTGTCTATAGCTGTCAAAATACAGGTGGGTTAATCTCCCATGTGCGATGGGAGTATCGGGCTCAGTTGCAAAACATTTGATAGCAGCATGTCGCAGTCTGGTGTCTGTGGCTCACTGTTTCTTAATTCTTTGTCCTGGACTGTGCACTGTTGAACACAATCACAAAGCCTAGACGATGATAAGAAATGCTACTAATCCAGCTGATGGATAAAAAGCTCCTGAGCTGCACAGGAAGCTTTGGTGAGTTACATCCAGCCAGGTGCTTTAAATGGCAGACTAGCATCACCACTCAAAGCAGGAGCATTAGCACCGTAAGACGGATTGCACATCTTACATTGATTGCTAATGCATTTCTGTGATTAGGGGTGTGCAGTAACATGTGTTGCTTATTCTCAGGGTTGTTATTCAAAATGCATCTTGCACATTTCGTATGGCGGTCACACTGTGCGTGGTTTAAATGCCAAATTCAAAAGCACGCCCTACTTTGATGCAACCCATCGAATAAATAGAGCATTTATTTATTATTTTTAAGCTATTGCATTTTGAAATATCTTAACTCTGACATTTTAAGTCTTAACAACATTGCTATATGACTATGTGGAGATCATAGACTTGACTCATGTGGAGTGGCAGAATGCTGGAAACCTGCCTTTATACTGCAGACAGACCCCAGCTTTAATACCCAGTAAGCAGTGAGCCCAGTAGCAGTTGTAAAGGTGATGGTCCACTTCTTCTGAAACAGTTGATTCTGATGGAGAACCAAGACCATGAGAATACACCTTAAGTGTACACAGACACACATAGGAACACACTGCCCCGAGGTGACCATGTGGAAATAATTCTTAGAGGAAAAAGTCTTTTGGATTTTCTTGACTGCAGTTCCCCAGAAAATCCACACAGAGCAGATTCAGAGAATTAGAGTCACCTAAAAGCAAGAAGAGAGGAGGGAGCTGACTTTGTCTATAAGTTGTACTTAAAAGGAAACCTCAATGCCACATGAATAGAAATCTGAGCAATAGCTTGTATATTACCCGCACATCACAGAGAATCTAATATGAAGCCTCTGCTGTGTTTTGGAGATGCTTTAATAATATGCATCGCACCGCTCCTTCTGTGCTGCACAAATCCCAGGCTTATCTACCATGAAGTATGAACTATGTGCCCGGCATGTCTGATTTATCGACACGAGGAAGAGGAAATGTTTATACCGACAGTGGATATTATGAGTGTTTTTAAGGAATAAAACATGAAATCGGAAGAACAATGATGAGCATTTTTCTCCATACTGCCGTATATGATCTAAACTTTAGGTAAGGCCAGAATTTTAAATCTAATCATAATGGAGGAAAACACCAAATGAACAGGTATAGCTAAAAACCAAGTAGCCTAGCTTAACAGAGTAGCAGCTACTGCCATCTCTGCATACTCTAGTGGAACTCCTGTGATTGCATGTGGTTAGACTAGCTTTAAATCACATATTTCAATGTATTTAATTAAAGATGACTTTAATCATTCATTCAAATGGACCAAAGAGCTGAAGAGCAAACACATTTGGTTTGTAGTATCTTAAGTATCTACGGTAAATGTTCTTCATGTATGGTCTGTGTCAGTGATTGCTACTCAGCATAAAAAGGCATGAAATTAAGGTTTTACAACTTATATAGCTGTCATACAGTTTGGCTAAGAACCTTCAAACTTAACATACTTTTTTTTTTATCAGCTTCCCTGTTTCTGTAGTTACTGCTCTCTGCTTTCACGCCTCAGTAATTGACCATTTTTCTGTCCCACTCACAATATTGTCCCCCTCATTATGAAATGTAATTGAAATTTTATGCAATACTGGGGGATTCTATTTAAAGAGAAACAAATCATCGCCCCTTTACTGTCATCCTGAAGGAGAAAGTAACCAACCAAGTGTGGCTTTATCCATGAGCTACGTGGTCTCCAGAGCGTGAAATCTCTCCATTTCTGCTGAGCTGCCCTTAGGACAGCCGAGCAAAGCTCTGTTCACCGCAGCTCCGGAACTGGAGCATTAAATGCAATTTCCAGCAGGTTTGGTTAGGGAGAAAAGAGGCGCTGAGGGGATAAAGAGACAGTTGGAGAAGATGACAGAGGAATAAGAGGGTTTTGTTTTCAGACAGTGAATGACAAAGCCTCATTACTGCATGTCATCGGTTCTCTGTTCAGCATACAGTGGCCGTCTCATCAGGTTGAGTGGCCTGCACACACACACAGCCCTTGTAATGGCTAACCATTTGGATGGCCTCCCAAAGCCGCAGCAGTAGGAGCGATGAGATTGCCGTGTAGTCTCTAGGACGCTCTGTGTTCCCTTGGAGATGGTTGTCTGTCTCTCACCCCGGAGACTGCTGGGTCACTTCAAGAAGCTTAGACCTCCTCAGACAAACCTCTGCCACATTTTCTGCACATTGGCTTGCAATGTGGTGTGCTACTGCACGTGCGTTACATGATTCTGCATTCTGTGTCCTGTCTTTTCGGTGTGCGGTTGCCTGGGGTTGTAGCCAAACATTGATGTCAGCTGGATTATGATAGGAAAGGCGTGCAATCCTCATTTTAGCGCAAGCCGCTGTCCAAAGCACTTCCATTTGCAGTACGCTCAGATATGATCCAATTATGTGTGTGTGTGTGTGTGTGTGTGTGTGTGTGTGTGTGTGTGTGTGTGTGTGTGTGTGTGTGTGTGTGTGTGTGTGTGTGTGTGTGTGTGTGTGTGTGTGTGTGTGTGTGTATGAGGTGTGTGTTGGGTGAAAGCAGAAGCCTCAAAACACCTTTAAAACCTCTCTAATACAATTGCACATTGAGCTCTTGTCCTCAATCAAATCCTGTCGTTGCTGCAAAGGGAGAATTTAATATTTTTTTTAAAAAGTGACCTTTAGAAGATGTGTGAAGTCGAACTTATTTTCCCACAGGCTTGTGGAGCTTAGTGGAGCAGAGGGGCTGTAACGTCCCCCCATATGGCCCCAGAAAGACAGTGGAGAGGCTTGTAGCAGGGGAGAGAGGGCAAAAGAAGGGGGGGGGGGCAAAGGACATTCAGTACAAGCTTTCCTTGCCAAGGCTCTGTATTGTTAATGCATGTCAGGCAGTTTGAGAGTGCTCAACTTTTGTGCCTTGATTCATTGTACCCACCACTGAGCATGAGAAAAGAGTGCATACAAGGCCTCTTTGTGGAGCTCAAGTTAGTGACAAGGTCAGACTCAGACAGAGATTTGCTCTATTTTTTTCTTTATACGCAAAACAAGGGCTGCAGCTACTGTCAAGGTACTGTCAGCATGTCCTTCTCTGGAGTATATTGAGCCATTAGACTGGATAAAAAAAATGCTCATTGCGACAGAACACTTTGCAAGTGTCAGCAGAGCTAAATATTCTTTATTCCAGTGTTGTCTTTACTTCTTCAAAGCTTTGTTCCTGTTAGTATGAGTTTCATTTCGTGCATTTTAAACTGTTGACACTAAATGTTCTTTTAAAGTGTTCTTTTGCTTTGTGAGCTTAGTTAAAAGACAGCGTTGTGTGTAATCTTACATGCTTGTATAGACTGATTTCTGCAATTTTTCAACAAACAACAAACATTACCTGTTGAATATTTTTGACATAATACTCCTATAGGGATGAGAAAATGCCCAATATGACTGTGTATCTTAAATAAATGGTTATCACACACAGCCATTATGCTGGTTTATTGTGTAACACCAGCATTGCAAATCCCAACATCTATGTCCACGATCTAGAGCGCCTTTTACTTTCATTTGCTCACTCAGCACCAGTGCTGTCGGAAAAGAGGAAGTAGAGGTTGTACATTGGGACATCAGATGCAACACCGCTTGACTTTTTACAGAAACCGCATGATGCTGTAGCACAAAAACCTTTTTTTGACCTCATTTTATTTTGAAGAAGGAATTATTGTAGTCAAAACATTATGTACCAGAAGTACTGCATATTACAATTAGATAATTATTCATGTTACACTGGCTTATGCAAATATACTATTTTTACTTAATCTTAGGATAAATCTGTTCATGATCCTGGAAAGGCTGGTAGACTGTTCCAAATTGGAAATTGATCAGCCTGAGCCTTCAATTTTGACAGCACATTTTAACAGTAGCCTGCAGCTGCATTTTTGAGTCAGACGTGTCAAATTTTTGATCCATGCTATCCGCCATTGCTACGATTATTAAGCAGTTAGCTCAGTGTTTCCATTGGTAACATTTATCTGCAGTAAGTAACGTTTCACACAGTTGGTGGGGTTGATTCGGTCTAGGCAGGAGGAGGTTAAGTTTAGACATGGGAAGTGATAATTGGTTGGGATTAGGGTAAGAATACCAGGGTAAGCCGAGTTGGACGGGTCATCCCTTCACCATAGTAGGATTCGTACATTCACCTCCCGCAACCAGCCTTCACATTTGCGTCACATGTTGGGGTTCAGGTTACCCACAAGAGCACCTTCCTTAATGGGGGGCTGGTGGCTTTTCACAGACGAGAAAAATCAAGCTGATGGTGTAAAGAAGACTTCTGCCATCTAGCAAGTTGTCTTTTGGTTTTTACCAGTTTACTCCCAATTAACTGCTAAAATAAGTTGCTGTTACATTCTTTTCAATTTGACTGTGTGACCTTGATCTGTTGATCTTTACAGGTCAAGACTTAGCTGGGCCTTTGTTAGGCTATCATCAGTGCCGAAGAAGGAAAGCTCAGATTGAATCGAATCGTAGGTTTGGAGAATTGTGACAGCCCTAATCATAAGGATGACATATAGACGGACAAGTGACTTCATACGTAGAACATGCTTTAGAGTTGGCCCTGGTGGAGGAATCTGGAGCACCAAGAGGAAACCCTCAGCAGAGCTGAGTAGAGTGAACATGTAAATTCAGAATAAGAGGGACCAAGGATGAAACTCCCAGCCAGGGCCCCCTCTCTCTCTTTGAGACAGCAGTGCTAATGAGCTACTGAGCCTCCTGAAACTTTATCAGTTCTCTCAAACATTCTGAGGCTGTTTGCCAAAGATAAAATTGGAAGTTGGGAGAAAACCTTCACACCAGCTTAGTTGTCCAAGTGCTTTCATTTTCATTGCAGAGGAAAATGGATTTGCGTGCTGTCAGGTCTGTTTTACCATACTTATCAAGCTGAGTGCAACCTTCTGTTTGGTTTTCTTCTGTTCAGCTGTTAACACTGCTTGGTTGATTGGAGGGAGTTGATTACTTCAAGTGTGGGTATGTACTGTATGCCGTTTCTGTCGGCTGTGACAGACCCTCGTAATCCTCTTGCCTGCTGTGGCTCTCAAGGCGTTTGGGCTGGCCTTGGTTTCCTGACTGTGACTGTTTGTGTTTTTCCTGACCTGCCCTCTCTATCATCCTTCAGCTCTGAGTTGATACGACCAAAAACTATGTTTGGAAAAGAGTTGATGTTATGTTTATTTATTGTTTGCAACATGCATAGTCATTTTGGTGCAGTAAGTTATTTTAAATCACTCTTGCATGTGTTGAACCTACAGAGGCATTATTGCATTCTTGAATAAGGCTAAGACCTTCTGATAGCCTGTGATGATTCATCAGCACACACCCAAGCATTTCATTTGATATCTGTTGCATGATTTAGCAGCTCTGATGACATTAGGATCCAATGTCGGACTCGCTTCATTGGACTATTAAAGAGTTTCTCACCAGGGTATTAGGCCAGATACAGGATATCCTCACCTCTCCATGCTGCTCACCAGGTCTTAATTCTATTGTGGCAGGTTTAGCAGATACCTGAACTAAGCTTTGAGGACCTATGAAATTTTTACAGCAGCTGATGACTTGCCAAGTATATGACACAACAGATGCCTGTCTTCAGCACTCACAGCTTGAAGTAAAATCATGAACCAGAGGCTTGACAAGCTGTTTCTGTTCCCACGTTCACACTTTGATTCCCTGTTTCGAGATTGTAAGAGGTGGAAAAAGAAGCTTGGTTGGAGAATCGTAACTCGATGAGGAACATGATAGGCTTTAATCGGAGGCTCGTAAGACAAACACGCTAAAGCCTGAGTCAGGTCCTCTGAGGACACGCTGTGTGTCTGTGTCCTCAGTTTTGGAAGAGACTTTGACAACCCATGGCATTTAAATCCCTGTGCTGTTTGGACACACCAACTTTGTGCCAGGTCCCAGAATTAGCTTAGGCAATGAGGCTCTCTCAACCAGAATAGCAAGCATTAGATAATATAGTTGGTCGCTGTTCATTCTAATAGAGGTCCTTGGCAGCAACATAATAGCATCTATATAAACGTCTCTAACATAGAAACCTTTTCTTGTTGCAGCCATGGTTCCATCTGAACCGGGCATCCCTCTTAAGGTGTGAATCACAGCCAGTAACCCAGAGGCTGAAGCTTGTGGTTAGATTTTTGCTTCTGTTGAATCCTTATGTCATCCAGGAAATCTTTCTCAACTCCAGCTCCTTATATGTCCAAGGAGGGTGTCTGACCCCTACTTTAAATGTTCTAGTAGCACTGCTCTCTAGAAAGCAGTGAAGGAGTGGAGGACTGTTTGTACTGGGCTGCTTCAAGGTGTGATACTGCATAAAAGTGTGAATGTGAATCAGGCTGGTACAAGAATAAGGCTTGCACACTCCACCACTTTTGTCTAGATAGATCGAGTCTTAGGAAGCAACACAAGATGAGGGATTTTGGGGGATTTCCTTTTCTTCCAAAGAGAGCATATTGAATTTTGTAGTTTGCACCCTTGAAAACAATGTTTTCACTCTCATTCCAGAATAGATTTGTGGCAGTTTCCAGCTAACCACCAAAACAAACCTGAAAGTTTCTGAAATATAATTGTTTATATGTCATGTGCTTACAATGAAACTTTGCTTTGCTTTGTCTTCCAGGGTTCTAAGCGCCTTCTGAGATCAAATGAGTATGTCCTCCCACCCAGTGGACTAATGGAGACAGATCTGGAGCTTACATTCTCACTACAGGCAAGCGCTCTTCACATTATACTGTGACTTCTCACACTGATATGACAGTTTCTTGACAGACAAGACTGTTGCAGCCTTTCTCTACACTTTAACCCCCAGTTAAAGCGTTAAGCTGAAAATATCTGCAGGTGTTTAAATGTGTGTTTACAGTATTTGGTCTGGATTAAATCAGACTCCCCTAGTTAATATAAGCCTGTACCATCTTTCATGTTATTTTGTGGTCAGAGGAGGTGTTGTTGTATGGGGGCAGGGACTGCTGTTGTTTGTGCTGTTGAATACAGCAGTTTTCAAAGTGCAATCTTGTAGAAATTAATCATCACTGAAGTGACTGAAGCAGAAACATTTTACAGCCCTCCATGCATACTGACTGTTTGTGGAATGGAATAGATGGCTATAGAGGTGAACTATTCTGGGACAAGTGCGCAGACAACAGACATGAGCTGTGTAGATTAGATTTTACAGAAAAGTGCAAATTCTTTGCAGGGATCTGAAACAAAAAGGCCCAAATCACACTGCCTCTGAGTAAAGCTTGGAAAAAGTCAGGGCAGTCTTGGACGTGGATATTGCAGCAGTGAAACATCTTGTGAAACTTGGTCTTACAAGCTAATATTGTATGAATACTATAGACCAAGAAGGCAAGAAAAGTCAATGTGAAGATCAAGTTCTGGCATTTAGAGACAATTTGACTCCAGAGGAGGATAAAAAGAGCAAATGTAAGGATGACACCCAAAGTGAGTCTTGAATTTAGCCACAGTCCAGCAGACAGAATGCAGAATCTAACACCCACCATGTCTCTTCATTGCTGGCATCTGAGTATAGTGAGACTGACTGTACCTTTATACAGGCTTGTACCAGGTGTGTGTGGTTCTCTCTGCATCATCCATTCACACACCTCTTTCCATGTGATGAAGGAAGGAGCTGAATACCAAGATGAACAGATAGAAAATACATACAATCTTGTTTTATTATTTCAGTGGTATGATTGCAAAAAAAAACGTCATTTGCAAGAAATACAGACACTCTGTTCTTCTGCTGTTGCACATGACAGGTCAGCACTGAAGACATTGTTTTGTTATGGTTGAAATAAATCTGCATGTAGGTTTTCATTGTAAATACTGTGATCTGCATTATTTATCACGCTTTATTTTTTTCTGTTTTCAGTACCCCCATTTTCTGAAGAGGGATGCTAACAGACTGCAGATTATGCTGCAGAGGAGGAAGCGCTACAAGAATCGAACCATCCTGGGCTACAAAACCTTGGCTGTGGGAGTTATCAATATGGCCGAGGTACTGTGTAGTTCCTCAACTGGGGCATTGCTTTCGGTCGTTTCTTTTCACGTTTCACCATCAGCCGTTTAATTTCTCATGAGAAACATGTCATTTTTCTTGGAGTTTGTGATTGCGTGCTGTTCTTCTCTGACAGTGATTGACATGGCTATTACTGTCTGTGTACCGTGTCTTGATTGCCAGAGAGAGGGCCCTCCTGTGTTACACATCATTTCAGATGATTCATGCTCATCACACATACTGCTGTGTGAGATTATGGGCCATCTGGAGCTGGCTTCGTATGCACTTTTCAGAAGCGCGTTCAGCCATGCTATGCAGAAATCATGGACGAGGAGCTGATGAAGTCCCTTGTGTATGTTTGTTTCATGTAGATACATCCATGCAGCGGCAACTTTGCAGTTACGTCAGGCTGTATGTATGTTTGGCCACTGATATTTGTTTTGTTTTGTTTTTTGCCTCGTTTACTGATACCTCTTGTCAGTGTGGATGTCACACATTGATACTGGCTGCTGTTAATTTTGTCACTCTCTGGGTCATTGACTTCCAACACTGTGTAGAACCAGCGTGGACCGGTGTTTTAGCAGAGGACAGGGCTATTTCTGATAGCAGTAATGGAATGGATTACAGTAGACAAAGGGTTGGAAATTGGGCCTCATATAGCAGATACAGTTCGATTAAAATGCCTTGCTGAGGACATAATTAGACAAAGATTTGTGCGATGTTAAGCATCACACTTATTTGGAATAGAGAAACACAGGTAACATTTGCCCAATTCTGATTACAGCAGCTGATACACCCATTAATACTCAGCACAAGTGACTCTCCACCAACAGCCCCAGGACAGGAATGGAGTGGCATCTGAAAACAAGACTAATGCATTATTGCATTTTAAAACACCACTCAACTGCTGTGCTGTTTTGGTGCTTGCTGCAGTGAAACAACCCACAGACCTCCATGAATAAAGCTAGATTGGCCATTATTGGATCCTGTTGGTAATTATGTTGTCATCTGCTGTAGAGTAAACTCTCTCGTGCCCTAATTCTGAATCTACTGGGGCGTTATGTGGGAGGAAGTCACTTATTGGACTTTGCATGCAACGTTGAAGTGCACCCCTGCCAGTGTTTGTGCAAAATGAGCCTACTCCCTGCACAGCCATTCATCAAGTGAAATGCTGGAAGTACCCCCTGGATAGGGCTTAGAATGAAAGCTCATCCTTTCTCATCTGATTCAAAGCAGTTTATGCAAACTGTTACACTGTTTGATTGGATGATATGAGCAAACTGGCTGAGCTCGTTTCGACATTCAGAGTGGCAAAGCAGCATTGTGCTAATGAAGGATTTATTTAAAGATGGCATAGCTGTCAGCTTGTAATCAGTCTGTAAATCTCTGCGAGCATAAAGCAGCGTAACAGAAGCCAACTCAGTGTCTGTTGGATCAGTATTGGCTCAGTAAAGAGAGAGATGAAATTCCTCTATCCTGTCTGTCTGCTGAGGAAATATTATTTGTTCCATGCTGCTTCGACAGGGCTCTACAAAGTGATTGATAGACACAGGGATTGTGCAAGACATGAAGGCATCTCAGCTAAAGATAACTTGATGTTATGGTAGATGGAATCCATATATCAAGTCCTGTGTTACATTTAATCAAGACAAGGTTATATTATCAAGAACATTGCAGGGGAGGAATAAGATTAAACCAAAATGTCACGTATACATATTTTATTCGAGTGGATTCTTCCAATCAGTGTCCGGTCTCTTATGCTAATCTTCCTATGTCCAGGTGATGCAACACCCGACAGACGGGGGACAGATTCTGGGTCTCCATAGCAACGTGAAGGAGGCGCCAGTGCGTGTGGCGGAGATCAGCGTGTACTCTCTCTCCAGCCAGCCCATCGACCACGAGGATGGTAGCGGCCAGGCTGGCCGCAAGACCAAAACCTCAGGTGGGCACAGCCGTCTCCCGTCCCCCTACGTGGGTCTGTTAGACAGCGCTGTACCGATGCTGCCCGACCAAACCCTGTCTGTAATTTCAGCCTTCACGCAGCAGCCAGCCCTCCCTGCCCAGGCCTCTCTCCTCCCTCCGTCCACATGGCTCCTGTTTCCCAACCTGAGGACAGAATAAGCTCTATTAATCCCAAGTCAACCTATGGCCAAGGATATGTTATTCTCCCCAGCTATGGTTGTAATGTTGATTTGAGAGTTGAACAGATTTAGGGCCTATTACCTTACAGCATTCTAATTCTGGATGGGGAGAGATATTGGGCCCTGCCCGGACTCCACGCCTTCATCCTGCTATGCTGATCCCTTGCTGTTCTGGATGTTATTAAGGGGGCCGCTCAAACATAACAGATGAGCTCATGCACAAAGTATTAAACTAGTGTCACTCTGAGGGAAAGAAAGATGTTTATCATTCTCCTCTCTGCAGCCATCCTTAATAACATCCATCCCATCTAAGAACATAGAACAGGATGTTTCAAAGTCTGAATTAGCTGTTAAATAGAAAATCCTTCATTACCAGATCTGTCCTCAGCTGTCAAACACACAGTAAAATCTGCCTCCGGAGTGTGGCTGTTCAAACCACTAAAACATGCCATTAAACAAAAGAACGATAGTAAAATGTTCCACCCACGAACATGTCATTAAAACTTCAATCAGAATGTGAGACATGGATCACAGAACAGCTCGACAATCGAATTTGCATGTAATACGAGTTTCATTACATTTCAGCGAGCAAATTTAACATTTCATTGTGTGCATAGAAATGTTTTAGCATTACCATGTATTTTGTTCATTATTCTTGCCAAGTAGTCAAAACAGTTCATTACCGATGAAGTGTGCAGAAGAGGACAGTAAATTAAGCAATGTGATATTTCTGTGATGTTTTTGAAAAATCCACAATATATTATATGACTGATTTCATGCTGAACAGATTTCCTGCTATAGGAAATCTTTATTCAAAAAAAGCCAAATTGCTTTTTTGCTGATCTCCACGTCAGGGTCACCACATAAACACCATTTCTCTTAGTCCAGATGTGTCTGTGACAGCGGCAGCAGTCCCACAGTTAGTCCCCCGTGGTGCTCGTTAGATCATCTTGCTTTTTCAGACGAGAAACCAGTGTTTCATGTCACAGTGCCAGACGAATCTGTCCACTCAGTGGAGTGGGTGGATTCAAAGGCCTGGACCCAGGGAAGTAATGCTGCCAAATAGAATGGCAGACACGTTTCCCTCTGTTTTGATGTTTTTCTTTCTGTGTGTTTCTGTGCTTGCCTATCCTAGACCGCTCCCCAGACATGGATAACTATTCTGAGGAGGACGATGACAGCTACTCGTCAGAGCAAGAAGCCAGTGATGACGCAGTCCATGGCCAGGTCAGTGCCAGAAAATGCTGTGCTGCAGATAACGAGTGAAGTTTAACATATATAAAAAATTCAATTAATAAAAAACTCATATAGCTTAACAAAATTAAAGAGTCTAATTGTCATATTCAACATTACATATGCAGTTGCATGACAATGTTTGGGCACCCCTTGTCAAATTGGACTGATTTCCAAAAGTCATTAAGTTAAAGATGAAATATTCTCCTCAATTATAATTTTAGAGTGAAATTGTCAAGTGTGGGGTGGATTGATCATGCTTTGGGCATGTGTTGCAGCCAGCAGCACAAGGGAACATTTCACTGATAGAGGGAAGAGTGGATTCCATTAAATACCAGCAAAATCTGGAAACAAACATCACACCGTCTGCAAAAAAAAGCTGAAGATGAAAAGAGGAAGGCTTCTACAACAGGATAATGATCCTAAACACACCTCAAAAACCACAATGGACTTCTTCAAAAGGGCACGCTGAAGGTTTTGCCATGGCTGACCTAAACATTATCAGAAATCTTTGGATAGTCCTCAAAAGAGCAGTGCATGCGAGACAAGCCAAGAATCTCACAACTAGAGGCCTTTTGCAGGAAGAGTGGGCGAAAATCCCCCAAACAAGAACTGGGAAACCCTTAGCTGGCTACAAAAAGCCTTTACAAGCTGTGATACTTGTCAGAGGTAGTGTTACTAAACCCTTACTGCTCTGCCCAAACTTGTGCATCGCACCATTTTTGTTATTTTAAAATTGTAAAAAATGGAAATAAAAAAAGTAATCTCACTTGAAATATTAGCAATAACTTGATGCCATTTGGAAATCAGGTCATCTTTTACTTGCTTAGCTATGCATGGGAAAATAAATTTTGACCAGGGGTACTTTTGCATGCCACTGTAACAATAATGTGGTTGTGGCTCAGGAGGTAGAGCGGGTCGTTTGCTAATCAGAGGGTCAGTGGTTCCAACCCCTGGCTCCTCCAGTCTGCATGTACAAGTGTCCTTGGGAAGATACTGAACCCCAAATCTCTCCCAATGGAGCTCTCTCTCTCTCTCTCTCTCTCTCTCTCTCTCTCTCTCTCTCTCGCTCTCTTTCTTTTTCTCTGTCTCTGTGTGTGAGAGAGAGAATGGGCCATGTGTTGTAAAGGCCTTTGAGTGGCTGGTGGACTATAAAAGCGCTATATGAATGCAGTCCATTTCATGTTATGTAAGAAGATTTTCAGCCGCAGATTCAGCCAGAAGGAATTGTCCTTTCAGAATGATTTTCTTGGTATTATAATGTGTTTTCTACATTTAACTTAAACTTATGCAGACAGAATGTGTAGGCACTTTGATATTGAGGATTCAGATAATTTCATCCATCCTCTCTGTATTTCAGGATCTTTACGATGAAGACGACGAAGTCAGGAAGCCCAAGAAACCCCGGAGGAAAATGATTCGAACCACCTCCATGACCAGAGTCAGTTGCCTCTTTTTCCACCACATGGAGTTTTTTTGCTCGTCAATCATTGACCATAAGAATAGCTCAAGACCCGTGTTTGCTGCTGTACAAGCTTTTAAGGGAAAGCGCACACACCGTGTTCCATTTGTTCAAGCCATTAAGATGTTGTGGATGGGCATGGAAATGAACGCTGTGGGTTCACTGGACTGATTTTAATGGTCTTTACATAGAGTGGCTGTGAATGAGTAATCCAGTGGACAGTTACTGGGTGAACTGATAAGCCTGAGCCCAGCTGTCATGTATATTTAATCATGACTGGTATTTCCTTTGCAGTGGATTCTTTTTTCATAATTGCTTGTTTTTTTTGTTTTTGTTACAGCAACCTAACTTTAAGCAGAAGTTTGTCGCCTTGCTGAAGAGGTTCAAAGTAACGGATGAGGTGAGTGTGAAAAGAATAATTACCTTTTGTATTGATTGACACCCAGGAGAACGTCGTCAAAGCAGACAATGTGGTGACTGTTGCTCAGTCCTTTTGTTATGAAGCTTCAGTAAGTCAGCTGTGAAACATATCAGTTATCAGATTGCCCTTGGGGCAGTAGAAGATAATCTCAGCGCTGACTGTTTTAACAGTCTAATGCTGCATCGCTGCTAATGTGCCCCTGACCAGAGGAGAATCGCCTGCAAAGAAATCACTGCCACAGCAGAGGTACAAGCATCATTATGGTGCTGGGCTGCATTACCTCTGTGCTCATGGATGTATGATTCATACATTTCCATTAGCAGCGATTCGTATGCAGAATCCATTAAGGACCTTGTTCTCTACCTCTTAATCTAATGATAAATGTAGGCTCACAAGCTTGTCCTACTTAGGTTTGTGTTTTTCTTCTCTCAAGTCCGTTTGAATTTCTGTGGCTTCTACATAATAGCCTGTAATCTGGTCTTCAGCAGGATGTTGACCATTTGTGTGTAACAACCCCTAGCTGTCCATTAGTGCTTAATCTGTGTTAGGCCATTATAATGGTAATAATTACCAGTGAACTGTGAAATCCACGAGTAATTGACATATCATTGCATGTTTCTCCTCTTCCTCCTTCTTTCTGACGTCAAAAACAGTCCACAGATTACATCAACAGAAATCTATAAGAGATTAGGTTCTATTTTTAACTATGTAGGCTTTCTGACTGGATGAGGATTTGCTCTACCTTTTTTACTCATTCCTTTACTTTTATATGTAAATCCCAAAAAAAATTAAAATAAAATGAAAAAAAGGGGGACCCAGAGACTTGTGAGTGATCTGACCTGGTGGTGCTCACAAGAGCCTCTAGGGCATCTGAGTTGTGCTCTGCTGGATGGTTCAGGAAGCTCCAGGTGGCCTGATGATCTTTTATCACGTTCTCCGTCTCTAATCCCTTGCTTGTGGCTGGGCAGTGTACAGGGCTACAGCTCTATAAATACATAGCCAGGAGGAGGAGAGGGGACAGACTGTGTTTATCTGCTCCCTGCCAGCTTCTGCACTTACGGAGTGGCATTAATCACCTGATTAGTCCACAAGCCTGCCTGTGTGCAGTTCCTATGATATACATCCCCACTGTGCAGCTGGCAAATCAAGGCTCGGCACCTTAGCTCTCCTCTAGCACTCACTTACCTTCTAATTGGCCTGCTTAGGACCAAGGCAGGGATGTATTTATAGCATAGATTTTCTCATTTTACAGCTGTCAGTCTTCTGGTTCATTCTTTGAGCCCCATTAGCCCAGCTGTGAAAGTGATTAGCTAATGCGCCAGTCTGGTCACCAGTCACTCCCTAAACTAATTTAATCCATGGCCATAATTACAATTCCCTGATTACAGTGTACTGATGTGTCGATGATGTGTCTATCCTGTGTGGCAGGTCCTGGACTCTGACCCAGTCGACCAGACGCAAGAGGTGGAGGAGGATCTGGACTTACTCTACGACAGTCTGGAGGTGTACAACCAGAGCGACAGTGGGCCGGAGATGGAGGACAACGAGAGTGTCTTGAGCACGCCCAAGCCCAAACTCAAGTATGTCTGCATGTTTCTACAGATTGAATTATATATGTTCCCGAGTATATGGTGTGTGGTATATGGTTTACTTTCCAAGTTGTTAGTTTTCTCTCATGCAAATCTTTGTTTCTGTTTTCAGGCCGTTTTTTGAAGGCATGTCGCACTCCAGCTCCCAGACAGAAATTGGAAGCATACACAGCCAAAAAAGCCAGCAGAGAGAGCTGTCATGTCCTGTAAGTTGACCACCAGTCCCTGTTTTAACAAACCCATCTGATGTCTTTCAGCCCTGCTGTTTAACTTTCCTGCCTCTCATTTGCTGGAGAGGTTCTTTTTTGTAAACAGTGTTACGTAAAGGAATTGCCCCAGGACACTGTTTAAATGTCTGGCAGTCCGCCGCGCTTGTTGTGGTTCAGGGATTCCCAAAGACCATAATACTTGCAGGCGAGATATTCTGAGCATGAGTGCAATGCAGCCCACCAGCTTCCACCCCAGCAGAATGAGATGGGGGCCTGCAGTCCTTACCCTCTTCACCTCTACAACCCTGCAGTATTTATAGGGAGTGACACTGAATGACCTCTCCACCACCATCAACACACACACACACACACACACACACACACACACACACACACACACACACACACACACACACACACACACACACAGACACAAATATGCTCAGAGAGAAGATTGGATGGAGCAACTTCTGAACTCCTACTCAGAGATTTATGGCCCATTGGAAACAACAAGGGCAGAGAAAGAGAGGGAGACATGTTGAGTCTGATGGCGAGAGAGGGAGTGCTGTTTATAAATATCTGGGAATCCATTTCAGCCTGTAATAAAACAGCCTGGAGCATTTCAGACCGCCATAGCCCTCCATTTTGCTCAATAAATGTCTCCAGTCGAGCTTCATAAACACATCTCGCAGGCAAAATGGAAAGCCTTTGATCTAATATTGAAATGAATTGAACTCAATGTTGCAAGATGCACTTAAACACTTTTAGTCAAGCAAACTTGAGCACGTAAGTGTCCGTCTTTTGGGGTTTAGAAATCTGACGGCAGCTGTTGTGAAACATAGAAACTTTTAGAGATATTTATACTCGCCAGCTCTGCCGCTGTCTGCGGAGCCACCACTGTGAAATTGGTCATCCTAAAAGAGGTCAGTCTTGACTTGAGCATATGGAGCACAGCACTGTCCTTCGGAACTGTGGGATTTTGTCATTTATATTCTTTGGAGAACTGACCTCCATGGCTGAAGTGGTCTAACGTGTGTGCCTTTACCCTGCAGAGTGGAGACTTTCTAACTGTGGACAGATGTAAAGTACAAGGGGCCCGGTATCAAGATGACAGCATCACGGATACAGCCATTGGGGTATGTGTTTTTGAACAGCAGTAGCTGTACTTGGCTTTTTTATTCTCAGCGTCTCTTTGTCAGATTTTTCTTCTCCAACACCCGGCCCTCTCCACTTGACTGCCCCTTCTTTGCGTGGTTCTTCTGTTTTTTTCTGTTTTTTTTTTTTTTTCCCCAAGAAAAAGCAAAGAGGGAGCGTATGCAAGGGCAGACAAAGCAAACAGCACAGTCATCTGTTATGGATCAGTAGAGCAGACAAGGCAGCCTCATGCTGGATAGATCCTGACTAATGAGGATCGAAAGGGGTTGGTTCAGTCTAACCTTGTTCCTCTAACCCCCAGCTCCCCCTCTGAGCGCCGGGCTGTTGGCTCGGAGCCCCGCTCCACTAAACCAGTACTAAAGAAACATCTAAACTGCACCGGCTAAGACACCATGACTTTTTATCTTGTCTGTCATGGTGGGATCGCATCATTTTCTCCAACCTCAACAGTGAAGCTCAGTTCTTCACCAGAGCAGCACCTCTCTACCTCCCTCCTCACCTCGACTCTTTCAACTCTTGTTGCTAAAATGCCTGCTGCAGGTTCAGTGTAGCTGAAATGGCTGTAGTTTGATGGGACATGACAGTGCCTGTGTTGTATGAAAAACATCAGCATTGTCCTCTTCCAGCCCTCTTGGCTCATCTTTGCTCCCCCCTCTTTTTGGTTCAGGAGCCAGAGCCTGATGACAGCGGGCCGGGGCCGGGGGAGGTGAGCAGCTGGGATGTCAACACTGAACGGATGACCAGCACTGTTGGCAAGCTCTGCAAGACAGAGTCCCAAAACCACATGTCTCCCAGGTACACTGCAGATCACTACATCTGGAAACATGCACACAAGATAGGGTTATGTCATCATGTATGTACAGATGTTACTTTAGATTTTTGTCTGTCTTAATGTGTAATCTGGAGCAGGTGTTACCCCAGTAGTTTCTTACGAAATGTTTTGTTAACTTCTGAGTCTATTTGATTTCCTACCTTGCACTGTGTGTCATGTATTTTGAGCTCTTTGTGTTTCATCCCTTCCTCAGTAAAGTTGAGAACAGGCTGCAGAGGCGTCCTCGCAGCACCTCCATGAAAGACAGACAGAACTCCAAGGCCCAGAGCGACAGGACCAGCAGCATGGAGAGCGAATGCTCCCCGGACTCACGACTCATAGCACAGGTAGATGAATCACAGATGCAACATCAAGCTGCAGCTCTTTTCTTTCTACATGTTGTTGCTGGCTTGTGTCCGTCTCAGACTCTCTGCTTCTCGTGTGTCTCAAAGGTTCCCAGGAAGTCTGTGTACGACCAGCTTAACCAGATCCTCATCTCTGACGAACGCCTACCGGAGAGCATCATCCTCATCAACACCATGGAGTGGCAAGGACAGGTGTGTGTATATCTACACATAAACTTCAATCATATTTACCTTCATCGCTTCACATGTACAGTAGAAACACTTGGGTCATGCAGAGTAGGGCTTAGTTGCTAGCCAAGCCGCGAGCATTTCCTGACATCCCTGTGAAAAGACTGTGTTTTTCCTGCTTTATTTCCAAGCCTGCCTCTTGTGTATCCATGAACTCATCATGTCCCTCTCATGTGTGTTTCTGTGCAGTATGTAGCTGAGTTGCTCCATGAACAGGCCCAGCCCATTGTGTCCACCTGCTCTGCTGCTGACGTTCAGGCCGCCTTCAACACCATCGTCACTCGCATCCAGAGATTGTGAGTCGCATACATGCATACACACATCTCGGAGCCGTCCTCGCCGAACTGTGCATGTTTATGGTGCCTCGTTGCCAGAGAAGACGCCATCGCTCACGCTGCTGAAGTGCTCTCTGTCCGTGAACCCATTCTATCAGAATGTGTCTGTTTTCTCATGAAAATCTGAAGTTTCTCTCTGTCTTGGATCCATCTGCTCGTCTGCCATCTCCTCAGGAAGTCAAATCAGTGGGAGACGAGGCTGTCTCACTCTGCTCTGCTGCTTCTTTTAAACCTGTTTTCTCTTTAATCCAGCCGAACTGCAATTTTTCCTTTCTTTTCACACCTGCTCCACAGTCAGCCTGTGCACTCCACCTGGGGCCATGTCACGTCTGTGATGTTAACGTGCTCGCTCGGTGCTGTTGCTGCTTTAGTTGGCTACAGGGTTTTTTTTCTCAAATGCTGTCATTAAGAACATAAAGACATTTTAAACCCCACTTCTGTTAAAGTCCTGTTCTGATATTGGACATCTTAATTTGTGAGCCTTTGAAGAATTTAGCTCCAAAGTCCTTAAGTCAGTCCTTAAAACAGCCTCAAATATCTTACGGCACGTAATTACTCATAAGACATGAAACTTGAAGCATTTTCAGGGTTTAAAACGTGTTTAAAGAGAGCAATTAATCAACCGCGCTAAAGTGAGTGGAGTTTCAGTCTTGTCTTCTTGACATTTTCCAACTCATTTTAAAGATTATGTTTGTCATTGTAGGCTTAGGATCGAAAAGCTGTTGCAGTATTTGGTTTCATTTGAGAATGACTTGCAGATACTTGCAAGCACCTGGCATTGCAAATTATAACATATGACATAATCTGGCTCTCAAAACAAAGATGAGGCTGGTTTTAAACCAAGAAAAACCCTCTTGAGAGATGAATCGTTCTCTCAGACAGCCAGAAATTGCACACCCTCTCTGACCCACATCTTTTATGATTTGGAGCTCTCCCTTTCTCTTAATGATTCATTGCTTCTCTCCTTTTGCTAATCCTTGCAGCTGTAACTGTAACGCACAGACACCCCCGACGATGAAGGTGGCAGTGGCAGGCGACCAGAGTTACCTCAGCACCATCCTGAGGTTCTTTGTGGAGCAGCTGGCCAACAAGACACCCGACTGGCTCAGTTACATACGCTTCCTGGTGATCCCCATAGGTAAGTCATCCAAGATAAGTACAAACCAGCCTAACAGTCAGCATATTCATAGAGCTTTTTTCGACATGAAGTTTTTGTCTGCACTCCTGCACAGGTTCTCATCCCCTGGCAAAGTACGTGGCCTCGTTTGACAGCAGGTTCAACAGCATCTTTATGGACACTGCATGGAGGGAGCTGTTCTGCAGGACGGAACGGCCTGCCTCAGGTAGGATGCATGGCTCCAGTGTCTGGCTACAAAGCATGTCTGCGTGTCTAATGTTCAGCCGACTTGAAAGGGACGGAAATGAGGTCATTGCATGGGTCAGGGGCTGACGGATGGGAAGAAGGGATTTCACCCAATTGCAAAAGACAGCTACAGCCTGCTGCGGTGTAGCGAATGGCTGTACGTCACGGCGCCACTCTTCCCTGTAAACTGTCTGCTACACCTACGCAATACACAGAACTCTGACTCAGATATTTAGAAAAAGGTTGGGTTACAAAATTGATTGTAATATCGAAAGTCATTTCTTGTTCAAAAAGGATCACACGTCCTGTTTTTTTTCTGTGTATCTCATATGGCTTTAGCTTTAAAGCTTATTACCATTCGCCACAACCAGTAAAATATTAAAACATGGGATTAATCTAAGAGGCAGAAACATTTTCTATTATTAATCTGTTTATTTTAGGACTATTTGTAAAATGAAAGCTCTTTTTCGATGAGGTCTGCATTTATTTTTACACCCACTTGCAGTTTGTAAGTCGCACAATTGCGTTCACACGCACATCGGTGCTTAAGCTTCTATTCCCATCCCTTTCATCAATTCTCACTCGCTCTGCCCGAACAAGTCTGATAATCCTCACCCATCCCCACCTATTAATTCACTTAATTTACACCCCATAGGTGCAAGAGTTACAGTTCCACATGCCATGTTGAATCATCTCAGAAGGGGTTCCAAGCAAAAAATAAAAGATGTAAAAAAAGAAAAGAGTGCTCGGTCCTCCATCTTTTACCTCATTTCTTTCATCTTTGACGTTAGCTGTCATCACAACACAAAAGGCTGCGTTTGGAGAGGATCTGGCTGTGAGTGTTTCTTTCACAAGGACAGTTTAAGCTGCAAAGAGGCAATAGGTCAAAATAAAGTGGCATTAAAAATCAGCATGTTTCCTCGTTTTGAATTGCCAAAAATGAACGCTGGGCTGCATGTTGGCCACAGGCCGTCTGTTTGACACACAATTCATCTCTTATGTCATATGGCTGACTTCACCCACGTTTTTAATGACATTTTACACTCAGCACCCCCCCCCCATCTCCTTAATTCGGCAGAATGAAAATGATTAATGCACAGTCTTCCAGCGATCTGCTCTATGTGAAAATTGGGTTTGCCTCAGTTGTCTTGCAGCTTATTAGTCAGACGTGGAACAGGACAGGCATGTTGTTAACAACCTGTCTCTCTGCTCTCTGCAGATAACATAGATGTAGCGGGGCGAGTCGTTCAGTATCTGGCCGGTGCCAACGTATCCCACCAGTTCCCCATCTCAGAAGCCATGCTCACCTACAAACAGAAGAGGTAAAGTCACTTTGATCATTCAAGTTCAAGTGTGCTCACGTTCTGCATATATTTGTGTGTGTACGCATGTATGTTTTTGCGCTGTTTTTGAAGCACGCCTGTGTTGGAATGATGTCTCACTTCGAGTACCGAATGTTCAGTAAATGTAATTAGTCCCAGAACAAACATGGCTGATCATCACTCAAACTGCATGCGGAAGATGTTTGAATGCACACGCATGCAAGCAGGCGCATATATTCAGCACACATGCAAGTCGCTGTGATGATAATGATCCTCAGTTCAGCTGTTAGTGCAGTCGCATGTGTTTGTTCTGACATAAACAAGTCCAGGAGATGCAGGTTCTGGTCTGTTTGAAGTTCTTTTTGAGACAACATTTTGTGATTATTAGATTTGATCGAGCAAAGGGTTCTGTTTTCAGATCAGTGCAGGCCAGTCGTGTCATAAACACAGACATGCTGCATTTCTGTGTGCATTTGTTTGTTTCTGAGGTTTGACCAAACCCTTCCCATCTTTGTACGAGTGGCATCCTATTGGTCAGAAGGTACTAAATACAACACAGTTTTAACACTGTTGCATTCCTGTTTCCCCCTTTCCCCTTTGATTTGCATTCAAGGAAAAGGAGTTTGTATTTTGATTTTTACATCAGGTATCTAATTCAACTCTTGTTTTGTTTTGTCCTCCTTATTTTCTCTCCTCCATTTGGTTTGAGTTCCTTGCTGTGTCTTAACATTTCCCCGTTTCACACTCGATACTCACTGTAACCTCACTTTGCACTCTGTCCTGACGTGTGTCTTTGGTTTGGTGTGACTCTGACTCTTACTCTGTCCTCTCTGTTTTTGCTGTGAAGATTTGCCTAACAACCTTTAAAATAACCCTGGATATTGACAGTGTGAAATGGTTTTCTGGCTCCTGCACCCAGCAATATCAGTGCCGCAAGCGATGTTAAATGAACAGAAGTCATTTAGAATGACCCACCAAAGCAAACCAGTGAGACATTTGTTTCAGATTTTATGCAGATTGGGACGTTATCTCAGGACATGTATCGGTTTGCCCTTCAGAGTGCCTCTATAATGATGAACTTTCACTCAATACTATAGACTGTTTTGACTGCTGCAAGGCCAAAGACATTTTTTCAGCATCAGTCAAAAGAAGTAAGAATAACAATGGCGATGTTAATCTGATATTTCCCACACTCTCTTTCTGAACTGCATGGTTACTAACTCTGAACACTCAAATGTTTCCGCGTGTCTGCAAATAGAAATATAATAAATTCAAGTAATATCTACATTTACAAAGGATTGGCAGCTGAGTCACATATTGTGTGCCCCCGTGTCGTTGTTATTTCTGGACATCACAGCTTATGATGCTACATGTGACACGTAAACATTCTGTTAACACCATTGATTGCTTTTGATTGGACAGCGACGTAGTTGTTTCCTGCTGTGACTTTCTTAATGCATCTTAATTTGATTCAGTAAATGAATGTTTTGAGCTAGCTGGTTGTTACAACTTTAGAAGGACAAAAAAAGGACACAAAGTTAGTAAAGGATTTACGTACAGCTGGTGTTTTGTTCAGTCCTGTATCGGCGCTGGAATGGGAACCAGCAGCGTTGCTCGTCCTCTTTTGAGTTTGCTGTGGCTGGGATCTATTTTGCAGGCTGACAGAGACTCACTGGCTTGTTTAGGATCTGCAGTTTGGTTGCTGCATGTTAGAGGATATTTGCAGAAGGGTAAAACTCAGCTCTTCGCTCCCTGCCGCATCATTGGTTGCATTTCTTGTTTTGAATCTGTCCTTGTGGCCTTTGTGTGTTTAACTTATTTTGACACCGACTGCTACCCTGTTTTTTTAATCTTTGTATAGGTATGTATTGCACAGAGTAGTAGTGCAATTAGCACACGGTTAATACAGCTGGACCCAAAATCAGTTTTAGTCCCTTGTATGAAAATAGCTGTGTTATCCGAGCACCGGCTGATAAGACAGACTCTTCTCTTGGTTGTAAGGAGCGGTCCTCTCATTCATCTCATTGTTACGTGACCCCAAGATGACCCCATTCCACCCAAGCCAAGTCATGTGCCATTTCTGCTGCGATGGGACATGGTGCAGGCCGTGCCACCGCCATCTTCCTTCCAGGACCATTGAGTGTTCATGTGCACCTCTGGAGATTTGAAGTGTTGAAGGCCATCTGTGGTCATTCTCACAACTTCTGTCCTCTCTGTCTGTTTACAGCCCTGATGAGGACTCCTGTCAGAAATTTGTGCCATTTATTGGGGTAAGAATTGATTCTCCTTTGTGAAGCTGTTCGATAGAATTGTTCGTTCATTCTGTGTTTCAGTCCCACACTGAAACCTTTCTTATTCTTGCAGGTTGTGAAAGTTGGGATTGTGGAGCAAAGCCTCTCAACTTCAGGTAAGGAAGGGCTTTTTTTAAAGGTGTAGTCCTAATTTGTGAGGATAGTTAGTGTGTTGTACATTTTACTGTTATCCTATGTGCTGAGACAGAAATCTGATAAAACACAGATGTTCATTTACTCGATCGTGGCTGGAATTGATTTATTTCCATACAAGCAGTACACATTTTTTACAGTGTTCAGTTTTATGTTGACGCTTTGTGTATGAGACTGTTTTTTCCCCCGATTTGTAGTGGACTCAGATGATGCGATGGGGGGCAACACAAGCATCCTGTCCTCCCCAACACCCCCATCGGCTGGTCCGTATGGGAAGGAGATTGGGGGCACCCCCCCACAGTCTCCCTCTGTGTCCACTGCCCTTTCTGGAGCTGGGTACGAACAAGACACACATAACGATCAGGAACAAACCAGTGTTTTTTCTTTCTCACCATGAGCTGGGTTTTAGTGTCGAAGTGATATACAAAAGACAAATGCACACATTTCTCTGCAGTGTTTGTAACTGTGCATGTGGTCTTTGTAGTTCTCCATGTTCGGGCAGCGAAGTCATGGGGCTCCAGGTGGACTACTGGACGTGGCAAGGCCCAGAGAAGAAAAAAGAGGGGGAGAAGCGAGACGTGGGACTGAAGAACACCCTGAAGAGTAACTTCCGCTCACTGCAAGTCAGCCGCCTGCCTTGTGGAGGGGAACTCACCCCTCCACCCAGCATGGCCATGACTGTAGTAACCAAGGAGAAGAACAAGAAAGGTACGCTTTGGAAAGTGTGACTGACTCACATAGAAATCAAAGTTGAAAAAAAAAAAAAAAAAAAAGCAGCAAAATCGATGGAACACAACCAGAGATATTGTCTTTTTTTATCCTATACATTCTTCCTCCTGGTCTAAATCTGGTGCCTAAATTACCTACAATACATCTAACCACCAACAGCTCAGTCAAAGATTCAGGTGTTTCATGCTAGTGGATGCTAATGTAGCCTTAAGTTGTCAGCCTCAAGCACAGATGATTTTTTTCATGCACAAAAACCATATTTTTTTTATGCCTCAGCTCACTCCCTGTTTCCCTCTCCAGTGATTTTTCTCAGCAAGAAGCCCAAGGAGAAAGAGCTGGACTCTAAGAGCCAAGTGATCGATGGTATCAGCAGGTTGATCTGCACAGCCAAGCACCAGCACACCATGCTGAGAGGTAAGGAAGACGTGCAGACACAACCACGCAGCTGAAGCTGTGCTGCCACCTGGTGTTGATGTCGGGAATGTCCTCAGTATTAAAATGGGAATGGTGATGTAAACAAGGAAATGTGCTCTGTGACAGCTGCGGGTGCAAACTGTGAAGCAGCCGTTTCAACGTTTTTAATGTGTTAACGGTTGCCCTTTTTTCCGTCCCCAGTCACGATTGATGGCGTGGAGTGGAACGATGTGAAGTTTTTCCAGCTCGCTGCCCAGTGGCCAACACATGTCAAGCACTTCCCAGTGGGAATCTTTGGTTACACTAAGCCTGTGTGACCCTGGCCACCATCCACCCAACCACCACCGGACTCTCCGCTGCACCTGTCTCACCGAGAGGCTACAGAGAATTAGAGGAAACGCCAACGGGCCCCCGGCAGTAATAGTTTTCCTGTGGAAATCTGACTGACTCACAACCAAGTGTTCAACACACAAATTTCATGTTGTCGATTTGATGTTTTTGATGTTGTTGGGTGTTGTTGTTGTTTTTTACACACTACAAAAAGAACAAGTACTATTTTGTAAGATTTGTGCTACCGCCTCGGAGGTATTTTGAGGTTTTTGACAATTTGCCACATTTCGATAATGGCAGCTGTGTTTGCACTTTGTTTTTGTTAACATTTTATTATTTCTGTGAAATCCTACATTTATTGTTACTCTGTAGACAATGGAGGAGTGTGATGGTGATGTGCAGTGGCGTGTGTGAGATTGTTTGAGACCGTGTTTGTGTTTGTTGAAAGTTGGAATATTGCTGTGAATCTAGATGGAATCCTTCTCTTCTAACTCAGTGCTCCGTTTTCTTACTCGTCCCTTTACTTTCTCAAACAGGTAAATTTTTATAGAGAGGAACATGAGTTCTTTTTGCCTCGTTGCTTTTAAGCACACTGTGTATCGAAAGCAAATCACAAAAAAAAAAAAAAAAAAAAAACAACTCAAGCAAGGTATTTTTGAAGGTAGCTATAATGAATGTAGCTATGACACATTTGTAACATGTGAGCAGTTCATTGAACCAGTCTGCTTTTGTAAGTGCTGATTTTGTATCAGTGTTGGTGTACAGACTGTACAGTAACACCCACTTAGAAGCAGGGTAACATGACACATGAAATGACATATTTCAACTATCAACAGCTGAATGCCAAATCAAGTTGTGACTGTATGAACTGTCTTATTGTTTCAAGGCCCTTGTTGTTGTTGTTGTTTTCACCATTTCCCAGCTGCATTTTCCACCTGTGTTTTAATTGGGCCTTCTTTGGAGTCGTTTTAGGTTTTGACAGCATTCATTTGGTAAACATGGCCACCGCATGTTCAGCTTGATGTAATGGCTTACCTGAGAGGTCGTCTCGCAGACCTGCAGTAACTTAGAAAACGCTGGATTTCTCCAGATGTTCAGTGATGTGCCAAAGTCAAGTTTGTTTTACAGTCTACCCACCGGAGCTCTTGGCTTGGCCAAACTGAAAACTCAAATCGTACATTTAATGCATTCGTGGTCCCTGTGGAGATCAGTATTAATATTACTGAGTTGTTAATTACGTCAGATTTACCAGTTAGTGCGCCACATTTGGCCAAATGTAAACCTGTTAAGCATTTACAAGACGTGTGCACATTGTAACCAAGAAATTACCGATGTGTCCTTGAATACAGCTTCACCATGACTGGGCATGCAAGTTGTAGCTAACCTAGAACGCAGATAGGTTGGTCGTTTAGTGTTGTGCGGGACTCTGATGGAAGAAATGCAGATGAGTTGGTCTGACTTGAAACATGCCTTGACGATTGTGTCGAGCGCAATGCAAGTATTGAATTGCTTTTAAAATAGGATGAAAAGTGTATGGAGTCTTGAAAGATGTCCAAGTCACTGCCTGTGTGTGTCTGTGTAGGTGTGCTATATGTTCGATGGTACTCCCTGAATATTGTTACGTGAAACTTTTGCAATAGGAAACCTTTGGACAAAGGGCCTTCTGTATGAGTTTGTTGTTGCTTTTTATAAAGTGAAGACTTACAAGCTTTGATAGGCTGGCTTTTTTAGTATTGTATAGAAATATATACAAGATGTATTATTGTGAATTGCAAATCCCCCCCTGTACTAAATTGAAAGCACAAATAGCTTATCTTTATTTCTTGACATAAATGCCAAATGTATTTCCAGAGCTCATAATATGAAGTTGACTTGTACAAAGCAAACACTATTAGGTATGTGATTTCTCATACATTTCCCTCACTTTGTAATGCACTTTCATGTGGTTTTATACACATTTTAGCTCAAATTTGGACACACTTTGGTTTTGAGGTGAATTGATAGTGTTTAATTTGAAATTTTAACCACTACCTATAGTCAAGAGAGGGCCGTTCTTTTTTCTTTTTTTTACCCCCAGACATGACCCTTTTTCAGAGGGATGTTGTGTTTATGTTAATGGCTTAAAGGCAGAATGAGAAGGAGTCAAACCCCCCACCACCACCACCACAACCCCCCCAAAAAACCCTCTCAATCATCATTTATGACCTGGTAGGAGTGTGTGGCAGTGTCTGGATCTGCAGAGACCCTGACCTCTGCCTGTGTTTTCTTATTCTGCTATGTTCATGGCATTTCTGGCTGTCAACCTTTGGACGGTGGGTGTCGAGCCCCCAGCCAATAACAGCGTTCAGGGTGTGAAAGTGGGAGTCAGATCCTAAACACACATCCGAAAAGGATGCTTCTGGTGTCGCTGAGCCTTGGAGGGGCCAACTTCGAATGCTGCGTTTATTAACCAGAACCGAAAAATCCTCCTCATCCTGCCTTTAAAGCGCCCTGTGAGGTCTGAAAAACCATTGTGGCTGTCTGTTACTTAATGTTTTGCCACTTGATGTTGAAAGCTTATTTTGCAGCTACTACCATACGTGTCTGCCTGTGACGATACAGTCAAGTTTTCTTGTCTCCTGCTTTTTGAAGGGTTCACTATCTTCTCTTAGTCGGAGACCCTCGGGCTGTGAAGTGTTAGCCAAGGCAGAGTTGTTTGAGGGAATTGTCGCGTGAGTTAGCCTTTAAATGCTAAACGGGCATAACGACAAGTGTATTTCAATGTATTTGACCTCAAGTGGGTTTTTTTTTTTTTTTCCCTAAATCCAGAGGTAGCATGGGGGTGTTTTGCAAGACTGGATCAATGAGCAGGCATGCTCACTTTGGCACTGCAAAAAAAATTGTCACTCTTAACACCAGTGTTAATGTTTTTCATGAATGGTCAAACTATAGTTACAACATGCCATCTCATTGCTCCTGTTACTTGAAATGCCACCCAGTGTCTTTGCACAAACCCTATTTTAAATGACATGACAGTATTTTTAAATTTACCACTAAAAATATGGGTTACTCTGCATGTTTTACTATAGATGTAAATATGTTTTGGATTTTTATATTGTTTTGTTTCTTTCCATGCTCTCACAAGCAGTGTGTTTAATAAAATTTTTAATCTTCTGTACAAACAGCTCCTGTTTATTCACCTTTTCATTGTATAATAATAATAATAATAATAAGTGATAATAAGCAAGAAACAACAATCTCCAGTCCCAAACATGTTCAGACTCATGTGTTATTTAGCTGAGATTGCGGGCAGGTTGATGTAACTCTTCATCGGAGGCAGTGGTTTAATCTTGCGTCCTGCCCAGCCTCCCTTTCTCTGCCACAAGCCGCTCGAAGGGCGTCTGCCAAGCCAGCGATTGCGACCAGCTTTGCCAATGATCCGTTTGTTGTGGTCAATGTTGGACACTCGTCCCACCGTTACAATGCATGTCTCCAGTACCTGCGCATGTGTGGAGATGACAACACTCAGCTCAGAGCAGACTGTGGTTTGAACACGTCAGGTGGAACCTTAATGCAGGGAAACTCACCTGAACCTGCTGCTTGGACGGAAGCTGAACGATCGCTGTTCCGTTGACTTTACGAAGCAACACGCCACTTGTGCCTGCAAACCAAATGAACCACAACATTCAGTTTAGGAATTATGATTAGTTTGTTCCAAATGCACAAGGCATTGAAACAATCAGTCATCAAACTAAATGATAATGGACAAAGATCCCATTAATCAGCACTGAAAATGAACACATGTAAATAATGGATCACCTGCAGCACGAATGTACTCCGATCCCTTCCCTGGTTGTATCTCCAGGTTGTTCACCAGCGTCCCCACAGGGAGAGCTCCCAGTGGGTACGCATCACCCTCATTGGCTGAAACTGCAAAGTAAAACAAAAGGATAATTATCTTTGTGTTAAATTCAGATTGTCCAAAATCTGAATCTTTGCTTCCATCATCTCGAGGGACGCTTCATACCTGCCATGCGTCCAATAACTCCAGATGTTTTGATGATGTCGCCAGCCTGCATGTTCTCTGTGGCGATAATCCATCTTTTCCGGTTGCCTCCAGCTAACAGCGCAATGTCAGCAGACCTGTGTAGACAACACACATTATGACAACCAACTGTATATTCATAACCTCCAGCACACATTAACAGTGTCCTGTGTGGTGAAAGCCGATCTCACCTGCACGGGTCGTACCGCACTTCAACAACTTTCTCTTCAAAGGGCTGGCTCTCTTTGCCCGCCTCATAGCGCAAACGCTGGAAGTCTATACACCGGTATTTTTGTTTATGGCCACCACCAATGCCATGTGTGCGTATTCTTCCTGTGTGGCAGAAAGAAAGATGAGCTGCTCTTTTCACTCAAGTCGGAACGAGTATCACAACTGTTATGACAGCAAATGCATCACAAACCACTGGAAGGCCTCCACCCGAGGCTGCACTTCTGACTGATGAGTGAAGTGTCAGTGTCAGACCTCAACTGATTGTTGATTATTCTGCAATTTATTTTCTCAATTAGTCAATCATCCATCCATTTTCTATGCCGCTTATCCCTTTCGGGGTCACGGGGGGCCGGAGCATATCTCGGCTGTCAACGGGCGAGAGACGGGGTACACCCTGGACCGGCCGCCAGCCGATCGCAGGGCACATACACATACCATTCACACTCATACTCACACCTAGGGGCAATTTAGAGTCACCAATCAACCTAATGAGCATGTTTTTGGTCTGTGGGAGGAAGAACATGCAAACTTCACACAGAAAGGCCCGACCTGAGAATCGAACCTGCGACTTTCTTGCTGTGAGGCACACAGCTAGTCAATCATGACTTGGTCTATACAATGTCAGAAATTGTTGGAGAAATGAATAAATAAATATCTTAGATCAGGGACAAAGGGCCTTGTTCTGACTGAAAAAAAGACTGGTTTTAAACTCTGACATGTATTAGCTTTTAAAAACAAAGGGCAGATCTAGACCTGCACACCAGAGCCAGCTTCAAACTGGTCCAGTCATTTATCCTTTCTTTTCTCGTGACCACACTCCTCACCTGAGTGATCTCTGCCGCCTGTCTTTTTCATCCCCATGGGCTTGATGGTGTACTTGTCCATCTGCTTCCAATACTTCCTGTTCTGCTCCAGAGGGACTGTGGTGAGGAAGCCTCTGCACTGTCCCAACGAACAGGGCGCCTGAGCTCCCAGCTTAGTCTGTGCGACTGCCTGCCAACACAAAAAGCAATTCATCTTGTTTGCTCGATGTGATGATGATTCAGATCTCCAGATGTGACTGACAGGCGGTGGATGTTTACCTGTGAGGAGAGCAGAGCAGGCTGGGAGAGAGTCAGGGAGCGCAGAGCCCGAGTTAGACACGACACCGCCATCATGACAGCGTCCTCCTGTCAGAGCTGAGGAGCAGAGGAGAGGCACTTTGACACCTGCTAGTTTAAGATCAGCATTTTCCACGACCTGGTGCCACATGAACTTCTTACTTATCTCAGTCCAACTTTTAACTAAGCCTAAAGCAATCGAATCTCTAGCTGTCAACAGATACCTTCACCTGCGACGTATCAGGCAATCTGCTGTTTTACTTTAGTCTCCACCTCGCCTGTGCTGCCATCACTTTATTATGGCAAGTCAATGTGAGCTATCGCTAGCTTAGCCTGAACCTGCCAAGTGAGGTTAACGCAGCGCAATAACTGCACGCGCCTTTTCTTTTCAGTTTTAGTAAACTAATTCAACTTCGGCGTCTGTCTCTTGTCCAATTCGTCATATAATCCTGGGTAATAGTAACATTAAACCAACCTTTATATTTGATTTATTTCATTCAATCTTCTCGCCAGCGTCCTTCACGGGACTGCATGCTACGTCGCGCACTGATGACGTAAAACAACGCTTCCTGTTCTCCTTTATTCTCTTTTATTTTTATTCAGTTGGCTATTTATTATAAATCTATCTTCCCTCGTTAACGGCATGTATGATATGTATGTAACCTGTCATAATACATTCAGTAACATTATCTTAATTTAATGTAGATAAAATAGTCTGTTTCAATTTCGCCTCTAGGTGGCAGGATTGCTTTCTTTCATATTAATGGAACTGTGCGGACGTAGTCTGTAAACTTCTATTGCCAAGTATTCAGATCCTTTACTGAAGTAAAAGTAATCATATAACGCTAAAAAAAATACTTTGTTCCAAACACAAAAGAACTGCACTGAATATTTTACTGAAGTAAAAGTATATAATAAGTAAATAATAAATAAATAAAAAAATATGATGTATGTATGATGTAAGTGTATGTGACTGCCATACTGCTAATACACACACACACACACACACACACACACACACACACACACACACACACACACACACACACACACACACACACTACCTAAATTCTCCCACCTCTTCACGACGCCCATGTATTAAAACATTTTATCCTATTAATAATAGTCACTGTTTATGGTGTGCACTGTTAGTGTACAAAAGTTAACCACCAGATGTCACTATATGCTTTATGGTATTTTTTTCTGCAGTGGAATATATGATCTATCCATTTATTATAGCATGGTCCCTGAATGTTAGCAGTTAATCTTAGAGTCAAAGGCATCATCTTCTGACACGTGCGCAGAGCACTTTCTATGCATTTTCCAGGTAAAAATATGAGATTTCTTGTTTGTGGACAGCACTACGGATAGATAGATAAATGGATAGTCTGACAGATGATTTCCCAAAAGAAAAGCAGCGAAAACAAAACATGACGTCACTAACATCGACTCAGCCGCGGAGACTGCTGGGAGAATCTTACTGTGCTGGAGACATTTTGGATTTAAAGGGGCTGAGCTAGCCGTCAGTCCTAGCTCTCGGTAAGTGATAGTTGTATTTTCACTCACTGATATTTTAAGTGTACGAACCATGTACACGACCGTGTGTTCAAGTAGCACCAATTTAAGATTTTATATATAGAATTATTCAACTCGGCGCTTTGAACTGGGCAAACTCGTAACGACTAGGGAGTGGTGATGCTAGCTGATTAGCCGAAGCTAGCTAGCAGCTGACCGTAGCGCTTAATAAATCAGAAAGCAGGCTTGACTATGAGGTTAGCTAAATTTATTAGTAATCGTCCAGATGATATCACAGTGAATCCATTGAAGGAGAGAATGAGTGAAATCTGCCTTTATTGCGAACTAAGAAAAGGTTGATGGTGGTAGAAAGTCGGAGCCCCGTTGAACTGCGAAAGTCGGAACAAAATGAAATTATGAGTGTAACAATGAGCAGCGCTCACAACCAACGGTAGACCCCCTTGATCTGTTAGTTTATGTTTTGAAGTTTATTTGCAAATGTTCAGGAGACACATTCTTTGTGTTCCAAACACTATAGTGTTGCAGAGTCATTAACATGCAGTTATCGCGATATTTAATGTATAGCGTTGTTGTCAACACCCCTGACGTTCCATCAGTGTAGAACTGCGTGTTGAACTGTGGTATACACGTCTAAACTCGTAAAGTTTGGCAGATGCTCTACCTGGTAGCTGCTCCTGCATCATCAGCAGCAGCACTACCCAGGTCGACATTTTTCACACGGCTGAGTGGGAACACAACCCTCCCGCAGCTGGAGTGATGGATGACTACTGACAGCGTCAGTGGCACTTCCCTCCTGGTTGTCCCAGGCTCTGCCACACCCTCCTTGATGACTGGCTCTCCTTTGTGTCTGATAGTGATGCGGACAGTGTGCTGGATTGCTGTTTGTGCAGGAAACAGGGGAAGACAAAGTGATCTGTTGGTGTCAAACTTCATCAAGTAGACAGGATATTTGTCTCTGGGGAGATGGCCACTGGCTTGTTGATCCACCCACTGCAGTCTGCCTTTTTCCATTTCCTATGCTAGTATTTTATTGCTGTAATACCAGCAAGCACCACACCCTCCTACACATGGTCTGTTTCCATAGCTTGCGCTTGTAAAACAAACACTTTGTCAGTTTGCTTAAAACCAAATCCACACATTTTTAAAAGAGAAATTGTTGCTTCAGTGAGTTGTACAATTACTCTTGGCAGTAGCAAGTGCACACAGTTAAGGGTCATTTAGTTGATGCTCTTCTTGGAGATCAGTGTGCAAAAAAGCCCAATTGACTGTAGTGCTGTGATGGTGGGGAGGGCTTTGAAGAAGTGAGAAACGGAGTGATGGTGGTGTTTGCCAAAGGAAGATGTGATAATGTGAGCCTGGAGGCCTCTCCAGAGATGAAGACCAATGAGGAGTGGAGCTCTGGATAGGCAAACATGATGGGGAGATGGCCGGGTTTCCACTGCTCAGAAGGAAATAAACCAGCCAATACAGTGTCCAGCAAGTTGTTGTTTGTTTAAACACTGGACTGTCTTTCATAACACTGTTCTCTCCTCCTGGGTCTTTGTATTGACCTCTGGGCTAGGTGCACTATGATTGCTGTAATATTGTGCGACCTTTGCTCTCCCTGCATGGTTTAGTCATTGAGGTTGTCCATATAATTCCGGTCCCCAGCCACCTCATCAAAACAATGTCAGATTAAGACTTCTTTTTGTTTTAAGAAATGTGTTTTTATTGGTGAATAGGATTTTGATAATATAAAGGTTTGAATATTTATGTATTTATTTTGCTTCACAAATTGAAGATCCTACATAATGTAAAAGAAAAAAGCATTGCTTCAGTGGAGCACAGGTGATCTATTGACAGACATTTGGCTGGTGTTTGTGTCAGGAAAATCCAATTTAAGCATGTCACCAGAAACTAGATGGATTTCAGATCACTGCCGTATTATTCAGCCCTTGAAAACCATGGAAGAGATTGTCTGTATGTATGAATGAATCCACATTTCTGGAGGTGTATATTATTACTCACGTTGAGGGTCATGCTATAAGTGTTACGTGGGCTCCAAATGTTTTTATCACTTTGTGGCAATTTGTTGAACTGTACAAGTTAAATTGTTTGATTTTGGATTTTAAAATGAAACTGGCTCTGAAGTCAGACTGCAGGCCTGGGAGCTACATGTAAATCAGCGTCATATTTCCACATATGCCCTATGGTACCATGAGACATGAGGTTTTAACCTTGTAGTGAGTTGTGTGCCCTCAGCCTTGGTGGCATGTGAAACTCCCTTTGAGCCTGTAAATAGTGTCATTGTGTCTCATTAGGCCTATTCCTTTGTGTCTGATGAATGTAGAGGAGCAGAGTGTAGATCAGGACGGCTCCCTCCCCCATCCGACCCTGCTCCTCCACACTCCTCTGCTCTCCTCCCGCTGTGGGTGGGGCTGTCTCTTGATGTGCGCCCTGAGCTGATGTTGGTTGTTCCGACGAAGCAGTGGGAAGGTCATCATCATCCTGCAAGCAGCTCCCGTCTTCCTGTCCCAGCCATTGGCACTCATCACTCTCGTTCCTGTCCTGTTTCATTTTCATCTGTCTCACGCTGAAGGTTTCCTTTTTCATTTTAAGGAGGATCACTTTGGATTAGCTCAGCAGTTTTATGATGCACTTTGCTGGCGTGTAGCGCTTTTGCTGGAGGAGGAGTCATTATCTCATAAGCTTTTCTCCGTGCCAAACTATGAGGCTCTGATCTGCCACTGAAACCAAGGTTAGTTTTCTGGTCCGACAAGCTGTGGCAGCTGAGTGATGGATGGCTTAAGCCTTTAGCAGGCATTTAGTGGGTTTTGTAATAGCTATAAGGATTCTTTGAGAGTGTAATTTACCCCAATTTCATATTTTGTCAGTTGTTTCCCATTGTTTTTTCCTCATGAGCTATGACCACTTTCTTAGTTTCACTATAATGGTCCTATATATTATATAAGCATGCCACTCTTATGATTTTAGATTACAATGTGATTATAATGCTACATTTCATATAATCCTCCCTCTGTTGCAAAGTAGCACTGAGAGGCAGGAACATCTGTTCACGCACCGTGTCCTATCTATGTTGCGTACATATTAAAATGGTAGGTCGAGTAGCTGTGGGCTGAGGGGATTTGTTGTAATGGTTTCCTCGTGTGGCCGACCATGTTTACTTTATGCTTGCTTTAAGAGGTGAATATTTCTTCTTGCTGGCGACCTAACTCGCTGCTGCTGAACCTTGAGTAATACTTGATCCTGATCATGAGGGCATTTGGATAAAAGCCCAGATCAAGTGAATATGTGCCGCTGTATAGCGTGATGTGTAACATGTACATGTACAAGTACTATGATCCATTTCAGCAGTATGAGAAGTCGGATTCTGGGCCTCGTGAATTCGAGCTGGGACTCAGTGTGTATGCCATGTCATTTAGTCTGTTGTGTTTTAACGTTTGTGCATGTGATGTGTATGTAACACAAAAAGTAAATGTTAAAGATTAATTCAAGGGCAGTCTTCAGAAAGAAACCCAAACAACAAGCCTGTTGGACTTTATGTCACCTCTTTAAAGGTCTGGGAAATATTAACTTCAACCTTCTGAAGAAAGCAGAAGGCCTTGATGCAGGTGTGTGTGTATTTTATCAAAGCAAAGCTGCTTGTTTCTCCCCTGGCTGATATGAAAGCAGTTCTCCTCTGTGTTAGCTACCCAGCTTGCCAGGCCTTTCATCCACGCAGGCGTTAAACTGCTGGAACTCTGAGAAACTGTACAGGGTAATGAGCTGTCTGATATGTGAATATGCCTGATGTTTCAAAGAGATCATTTCATCTGTTGTTCAGAGCAGGTAAGAGCTTTGGTGCCAGGCATTATCAGGGAGAAATGTGTTGTAGGATCTAATTGGCAAAGCAAACTTCTCCTCATCTGTCTAACATGTCCTCATAAGAAGTTAGCGTTTTAAACTCCCCCCTCGACTTTAATTAGTGATCGCCCCTTTGTGAAGCATGTTTAACTCAAAACACAGACAGACACCTCTTTAACCATGCCTGTGAGACTCCAGCTTGATTTGATTGTAGCATTTGAATCAGCTTGTATATAAAGTTTAGAGTTAGTTTTCTTGTCAGGACAGAATTGCTTTCAGGTAGCTGTGCTTTGGTCTATTTTTCTTTCATTTAAATTCTCCCAAACGTGTTACTTCTTGCCTGCTGGCTGACTTTACCTGTAGTACATTTAACTGTGCTGCTCGCTTGCAACCGCTGACTGTAAACCCTCTGGTCATTTTGTTTTCTGCATACTGAATATATGCGTACCATGACTGCTGCGCAGCCTTTTTCGTAGTCAGTTTTGTACTGATGAAATCTTCCTGATCTGTTTTTTTTTTTATATCTGAGTATATGCTTGTTTGATTTTAGCACTTCTCAACTATGTTTTTTTTTTTTTCTATGAAAGATTTTTAAGCTAGCAAATACAAGGTCACACTTCCTATATATCCGATGATCACACAGAGAAGTGGTTTACAAAGAGTGCATGTTGTCGTGGATTGATCAGATTAGAAAGGGGTCATTTGATGTGTGATAAAAAGAATTCTTCATGATCTTGTCACCCTGCTCTTCTCTGCAGAGGTTGGCTGTCTCTGTGAATTAGCTTTTTACTGCTCTTCTCTTTCTTCCTGTAAGAAGAAAGTAAAGAGATCATCATAAAGTATAATAAAGTGCTAAATTGCAGATGAGAGATGCTCAGTGTCACCTCTGGGTAATATGTTCAATATTAATCACACAGCACTGCTTCAGTGTTTTTAATGCTTAAACAAGTCTTTGTCTGCTTTGATATCAGGCTTACTCCACTTTTCAGTGAGGCTTTAGGAATTTGATGCAAAATTTCCAAAATTGTTTTTTGTTGGAAAAGAGGAAAATCTGGTATATTTCCCTTTGGACACTGTGCTTTAAAAAAATAAAAAATAAAAAATTCTAAGTAGGAAAAGAAAAACAACATAATTTCAAGTTGAGCAGTTTTCAGCTGACAGCAGAGGCTCATATGTCTTTTCTGTATCTTCTCTATACACCCACAGTGTTAGCTTCCCTGACATTGATCACCGCTGCTCTCCTTCCCATCCAGAGCCTTCAGCTGGTGGTACGCAGGCTCCTGTGTCATCCTGACTCAAGCTCGTTTCCACAGGCTGACGTCCAGTCGGCCATTAGTTGACTGCAGTTTGCTGCCCCTCTGTGCTTGTCTCATGTCCATCATGGAATAGATTAGCATCCTATATCGTCAGAGCCTAGCTGTGATTACATGATGTGACATGCTTAGCACCACAGGAGGGATATAATTACTGGAGAATAGTAGCAGACTCCGGTGGACATGTTGTCTGTGTTCCTGCCAGTGGCAGCATGAAAGCTGAGCCACTGAGGTCCACTGAAAATACACAAGCAAAATAGATGTTCTGAAAGCAGAGATGTGATAACATTGAAGCTAACTAATTAAGATGGGCAGCCAATAGAGCTACAGCGATTAGTCGACCAACATCTCTTATCTGTTCTGTTGTAACATCTACAAAGCAAATAGCTATGTTGTGCAGCTGTTTGGGGCTTTTTGTTGGTCTTTTCTATTTTCTAAATGCTCTGCTTTACCATTGCTGAAATGCAAGCAGCAAAGCAGGGAGTGGCTCACTAATGGTGTCGTATATTTTTCTCTTGGCAGATGGCTCTCAGCTGGTGTTTATTATTGCAAGTCCCCACCGTCCTTTACCTCTTTTCCTCGCTGCTGCCAACACACAGAAAGCACTAGCTCAACATTGCCTGTACCCCAGTCGAAAGGGCAGGGCCGGGATTTTGCACTGACATTTGCACGATGTAGCCAACAGCGACGTGGCTCTGTGAGTCATAGGTTATCTTCAGACTGTTTGGGGAAAATAGCACATGTTCCAGGCACTCACCAAAGAGCGGACATTTTTTCAGAACACGTTATTATTGACACTGAGGCTTTTTTCCTGTGACTTACCGACTTACTTGCTGTAAATTACTGTGCCTCTTGTCATGTTATACTCTCCTTGACTCTTTGGCCAGTTGTGCAGCCATCCAGGCCCCTGTTTGGATAAAGTGCTGGCACCAGAAGGCACCCACACTGCAGCATCTGTGTGCCCTCTGTTAGACTGCAAGCTGCAGCCCTACTCCCAACTGGAGCTTATTATAGGTGCCAAATCCCAACAGTCTGTCCACCAGAGTAATATGTCCCTGCGGCTCTCAGCTGTACAGAAAGCAGGCATTCTACCCTTCTCTCTCTCTCTCTCTCTCTCTCTCTCTCTCTCTCTCTCTCTCTCTCGTGTTTAATTTGTCATTTGTATGTGGCTGCTCACTCAACAGTCGCAGAGGAGAAATACAGCCAGACTTGTCGTTGGAATGCAGTCATTTTAATTCATGTTTTATTCAAGTACCTTTCTTTCTTATCATATTTAACTGCACGCATTCTGTATTTGTCTCTGCTCTAAGAAATGCTGACCTATCTCGCTGTTGAAATTTGAATCCCTCATCTCCCCCGTGCTGATAAAACAAGAGTTCATTTCCTCTCTTATGGCTGTCATGGTGATGGTGCATCACACTACGATCTCATTGGCAGAGCACAGAGCTGACGTGGTGTCTGTCAGCGTTGAGGGCAGAGCCGTACACCGTCAAGCATTGATATCTTTAAACAGAATCTGTGGTTTGAAGTGTGAAAGTTCACTTGAAAGTGAAGAAGCTTACAGTTAAATAGAGGAAAAGCAACAAGAGGCACGTTGTGACGAGCTCTCAGGTTCTCTTTTGTGAATTTCAGAGTTAAACAAGCACAGCTGCAGCTCTATCTTTGGAGGAGCATTATGAAAATGTGCTTTATTGTGGCAGCTGTTCAAACGTTCCCAGTGTCCAATAGCTTTGCCTGTTGTAACAGCCGGCTCTCTCTTTTTTTCTCCAATCTGTGCAGGTTTCCCTGAGCTACATAGAAGATGTCCACCATGGTGTATCCACGGGAAGAGAAGCTCGAGAAGCTGTCTCAGGAGGAGATCATCTCCAACACAAAGCTGGTGATACAGGGTCTGGAGGCCCTGAAGAATGAGCACAACTCCATCCTCCACAGCCTCCTGGAGACCATCAAGTGCCTAAAGAAGGATGAAGAGGCCAACCTGGTGCATGAGAAGTCCAACCTGCTCCGCAAGTCAGTGGAGATGATTGAACTGGGCCTGGGAGAAGCACAGGTAAGACGGGGTGGCAGAGGTACGAGCAGAGCGAAATATTCTCTTCCTGAGTAAATGTAGTTTGGTCACTAGGAGCACATGCTCAAAAAATAAAGTGGATTACATTTTTTAATGTCAGAATTGGCAGAAAAGAACAGGATGGTTCACATTGTAATTAATGTGTTATGTGTTATTTAACTCATACTGCGTGTGTTACAGTGTTGATTATGTGTTTCTGCTTTCTCACAACTTCCTCATTCTATACTGAGCTCGTGTGGTGATCATGATTCACTCACAATCAGCCCCGGTTTGTACTCTTCCTGCCCGCCTTGCTGCTGGTGAACAGTTTGTCCTTGTTCAATATCATCGCTCTTCAATGCTGTCCTCATCCCAGGTGATGATGGCTCTGTCCAACCACCTGAACGCGGTGGAGTCGGAGAAGCAGAAGCTACGCGCGCAGGTGAGGAGGCTCTGCCAGGAAAACCAGTGGCTGCGGGACGAGCTGGCCAACACCCAGCAGAAGCTGCAGAAGAGTGAGCAGAGCGTGGCCCAGCTGGAGGAGGAGAAGAAGCACCTGGAGTTCATGAACCAGCTCAAAAAATACGATGAGGATGTCTCACCAACTGTAAGTACTGTACACTGACAGTCAGCTCGGCATCGAGACCGAAGCCCCACGCTTACAATTACCAATGCATCTACACTGATATAGTTTAGTGACATTGGGCTGTTACAATTAGAGGTGTTTCATTCCACCATTTTCTACGTGTTGTGGTTTGATTGTTCTTGTCGTAACAGGATTTTTTAAAATATATTGTTCCTTTAGAGCACCAGTAACTTGAATGCACCGAGATCAATTGACTGGATTCAGATTTCATTTATTATTTAGCCTATGCAGCGAAATGGAGATGACTTGTTGGTTATCATTAGCAAAATAAAACAAGTCGTCAGGAAATACTAATACAAATCCTGCTTTGAGAACCGACTTGGAGCAATTTGATTTTGAATATGGCAGAAAATGACTGATTGAACTCTGAAGAGCAGCAAACTGTCAATGATATCTGATACAGCAGAAAGAACACAGCTGTTTGTGACAGGAATAAGAAATTGCATGGTCTTCCAGGAATGACCCTTACTGGACAGGTCCTCATCGATCGGATGGGAAGGATGAATCGCTGCACATTCTGACCTTGTTCTTAGTCACAAAGAGAGGCTGTAATAGCTACAATATTCTGCAGGAACCCATCCGGATGGTAGCCTGAAGGATCCTTATTCTTATTCTGGGAGGAGAAACTTTTCCATTTTCCTGCTTTTGACTAGCTGCTGCGACATAGTCCAACTGCAGTTACATTCAGTCTTCCCTACTTTCAGTCTAAAATAATATCAGCATGTTCTTTATAAATATAAGTCAGTGTACCTGTCGAGAACAAGAGACAAACAAACTTGCGCTGAAGCTGCAAATCATGAGCAGGCAATGATTTGTTAGCAGTGAATTTTGAGAGTAAGGAACACAACAGCATGTAACCAAACTGCAGTGACATTTGCAGGTGTGTTTACATATTTAATGTGTTGCATCGGCCATCACTGTTCTCCAGTGACTGTTCTGTGGCTCGTTCAACAAGCTATGGTGCAGGACAGATCATGTGTTCATGTTTGAACTCAGATGTGAAGGAGACTACTGTCTGCCTCAGTGAGAGCGTCTGCTCTGCCTACAATAGATCACTGATGCTCGATTGGCTGTAATGAGATAAGGTCTCAATGTACATAGACGGATAGCAAACAGCATTCCTTTGATTTCATGCAGAACTCGGGGTCGCCATCATGAAACCACATACGTAGAATCTAATCTATGGTTTATGTTTTGTTTTTTGGAGAGCACAGGACATGTGATTCACAGAGCAGATATGTTTGCTCCAGTAAACAATCTCAGTTGTACTTTTAGTCTTTTGATAAATATGGGCGAGTCTTTGATTCCTGTTGTCTGCTGGAGGATCTGACTGTCAGATCTGTTTTTATCATCTCAGCAGGAGGAGAAGGACCGAGAGACACCGAAGGACTCCCTGGACGACCTCTTCCCCAATGATGAGGAGGAGCATGGCCAAGGAAGTAAGAGCAACTGTATTCAGCAATTCAGCATGACATTATGATTCCTGATGATGTAGCTTTTCTGTGTCAGCGAATAGTGAATGCTCAAAAGCGCAATTTAAGTATTTTTTCCTGATTAAAAAGCATGAGTCGTGTTAGCAAAACTTTACAGTCAGCACACATGCTTTGAAGAAGACTGGATGTTAAATCCAGGATACTGTGGGAGATAACGTTGTGTCTAAATACTAATTAAATTATCCCCTTAATCTCATTACTCCCTGAAACCACAGTGTTGTATGCATGCAAATGTAGTTAGTGATGTAATCAGCTCAGAGTTTTCTCCCTTTGCTGCCCAAGCTGACCTTTGTCCCGTGCATGTGACCCCACAGTGCAGCACCAACACAACAGTGCAGCCGTGGCTGCAGCCCAGCAGGGGGGCTATGAGATCCCAGCCCGTCTGAGAACCCTGCACAACCTGGTGATCCAGTATGCCTCCCAGGGCAGGTACGAGGTGGCTGTCCCCCTCTGCAAGCAGGCTTTGGAGGACCTGGAGAAGACCTCTGGACACGACCACCCAGATGTGGCCACCATGCTCAACATCCTGGCCTTGGTCTATAGGTCAGAAATGGCTTCATATCCAGTCCAGTTTTATCTTTGCCCTCCCCTCGCTATAGATTTTGTCTCATCACGTTGTCCTCATCTCTCCCTCTCACTCATGCAGGGATCAGAACAAGTACAAAGAGGCTGCCCATCTGCTCAACGATGCTCTGTCCATCCGGGAGAAAACCCTGGGCAAAGACCACCCTGCTGTAAGACTCAGCCGTCACCATGGCAGCAAGATCTTCATGTGGACACAATCATGTTTAGATAGATCAGATTAGTCATCAGGGCTCATAACCACACTGTCCTCTGTATTCACTGTTCCAGTCAGTCCGTATGGATTTTTTCCAATATCAAAGCTTGGGCTTTTGACCAGGTGCCCGCAGGCTCGACAGTAATCAATCACAACCGCTCAGTGTCTGCACATACATCCAGCATGAGCCAAATACATTGGAATACAGCATTAAAATATACTGTGTATTTCATCGCCTCTGTGAACAGATTGAAAGAATTGATTCACGCTGTGGCACCAGAACACCTTGCAAAGCTTAAAGGAAGCTATTAAAGCATGGTGCTGGTCCCTGCCACTCTGTGGGCTTTGCAGTTTGCCTCATATTGTTACTCCTGTCACTCAGACCAATCCTCAACACAGAATAATGAATCACAAAGGCAGGTCACTACCATCCTATGTAATCCAGGTGGCTTTAAGGCTTTTAAATGGGCTGCTTCATTGAGTAAATGCTTTTATGGCTGATACATCAACATTAGATTAGGTTCTGATATTACAAAGTTGGTGACCTTATTCAAGTTTTTCCTGGTTCTGTCTGTCCAGGTTGCTGCAACGCTGAACAACTTGGCTGTGCTGTACGGAAAGAGGGGGAAGTACAAGGAGGCTGAGCCTTTGTGCAAGAGGGCTCTGGAGATCAGAGAAAAGGTAGGCCATATCCCTGGATCGCACCGGTAGAGCTGGCCACAGCGCTGCTATCAAGGCCTCATCTCAAGGCTAAACCAGTGAACAATTAGCTCATTGTAGTAAACTAATTAACGGTGATGATATTTCCAAAATGTCAGTTGGAGCTACTGAAACATCAGCGACTATAAATAGAGAAAAGTGCAAATGATTTTCTTAATTTGTCTGTGAAGTTTCCGCAGGGTGTCCTTCTCCGTCGGGGGGGAATTAGAGAGTTTAATTGAGAGCACAGCTGAAAATGGATGGCAGGCATTGGGGAGAGAGGCAGGAGATAGATCGGAGACATGACAAAGCTACAGAGCTCACTCTAGTACATTGAGTCTCTCTTTGCCTGAAAGCTCTATTCTGTACCTTCTTTATTGATCAGCCAGCCTTTTATTAGATCTCCTGAGAGCCTGCAGCCAGATGTGAGAGCAGCAAAGGGTACAGAGGGGGGGAGACGCATGGAGAAAGCCAAAGGCACCAAGGCTGGGATGCACACTGAAATGTTAATTCAGAACATTTGCTTCTTGATTGCCGTCAGGTCCTGGGGAAGGACCACCCAGATGTGGCCAAGCAGCTGAACAACCTGGCCCTGCTTTGCCAGAACCAGGGCAAGTACGAGGAGGTGGAGTACTACTACTGCCGCGCCCTGGAGATCTACGAGTGCAGGCTGGGCCCAGATGATCCCAATGTGGCCAAAACTAAAAACAACCTGGTGAGAGACGAGTTACCTCCATCACAGCAGCTTTTATTCATCTTTTTTCCCCTTTGCCTTTCAAACCTTCCACAAGCACCACAGTCCCTATTGATTTCCCCATTGACTCTAAGGTAAACACAGATGGAGCATAGTTTTATTGAGAGCAGAGTCGCTCATTTGTTTTGCCAGCCTGAGCTTGGTCTCTGCAGGGGAGCGCAGCATTTAAACTCCAACTGTTTGCGCTTGAAATGTCCTTTAAAACTTGTGTTGGCTGATGTTTTTCAGGTTTTCAGTGTGCCTAACTTTACAAAATAGACCCTGTTGTTTCAACACAGGCTTCTAAAAACTACAAGTTGTGAAAGGCAGCTGAATGTAATGTAATTTTACTCTTCAGCACAAGTGTGTTCCTCTTCAGAGGTTTATACCACAACTATGTTTCAAATAGCAATGCTTGTAGGGTACCAAGCCGATCGTCCTTTGTCTGCTTCTGCGCTGTCTGACTGATGATGGAGAGAGGCTGTATGGAGGCAGCGAGGGGGGCCTCTGTGCTGCTGTATCATTTTTCATGAGTCACGGTGCACAGGAGGAATATGCAGACTGCTCCTGCCCTCTCAGCAAGCACAGTGCGAGTCAATAGGCCCATTTGATCCAGCACTAAAATGTGCTTTCACTTGTCCTTCTTCCTTCAGGCGTCCTGCTTTCTCAAACAGGGGAAATACAAGGAGGCTGAGGTTCTGTATAAAGAGATCCTGACCCGCGCTCACGAGAAAGAGTTTGGATCTGTTGACGGTAAGGCCTCGTGGTAGATGCTGCACAGTACACGACAGCACATGTGTAAAGGCTTATTTCTGTATATCTGTGGTGGAGATTCTTCTTTCATTCAGCCTAGAAACACAATAGATGCAAAGTTATCCCAAGAAAAATGGTGGTGGGTTAAACTGCTTCTCAGAATATAGAGATGAGATCTGTTGTTTGTTTCAGTGTTCCTCCACCGTTGTCTTATCTTCCATCTACTGTTTGTCTCACAGCAGCGAGCAGGGTCAGTGATGGACAGATGGTTAAAAAGTGGACGGTGTTCTAAGCAGGGTGCCCGCCTTCACCGCTCAGAGGACTCGAAATAGATTATTTGAGGAAAATAAAGAGTGTACTTGTCTAGCAGATGAACTCTTGCAATTTTCTTTTCTCTTAGTTTAAGCTAAGCTCTGTGTTGGCTTTCCTCCAGGGATTAGATCAACTGCTTTGAAAGAGGAATGAAAGAGACTCGACACAATGCACAGCGCTGACGCTTTCTGAGCGAAAGCAAGAAGCATCTCACATTTTTCTGGGAGGGTTATTTTTCATCTGTCACATAACTTGACATTGTTTTGTTTTTTAAAAACCTGTTGCTGAGTTGAAGGTTAAGGAGAAGCAGCACAGGAGTATAAGGCATCAACAGTTTGGTTTAGATTTTCAGCTGTTGCAAAAAGACTTAAATATCTGTAGATTTTGAGGAAGTATGAATTCTATTTGTGACAGTCTTATTCTTATTGTGGCTTTTTTCATGAATTTGTAGCATGAATGTTTAATAACGGTGACTTGTAAATGTTAAATTGTTCTCATCGTATGTGAAATTTTCGTGTGTGCTGATATAATGAGATGATCACACTGTATCTTCACTGTTTATATTTCATCACCAGCATCGCCTTCTTTCACGCTGAGGCTCTGTACAACAAAACAATTTAATGGTGTATTTATAGTGCTTTATGTATTAAGATCTTTGCACTTAGTTCTTGCTTAATTTGGGGAAGAATCTACGAAAGTATTTATGAAAAAATTAAATTTGAAACAAAGACGTGTTACTGTGTGTTACTGTACTGACAGTGTTGCTAAATAAGCCCAGGAACATATTTTTTTTATTCAATCTTTATAAACAGCTGTTTGAAAGATTTGACCAGCTTTTTAATATTTATACTTCAGATCAAAACAGACTGTGGTTCATTGTCATGTTCCATGCTGATGTTTCTAGACCAGATGCAGGTGTGTTTGACAGGCCAATGAACAGTCTGTGCCACGGGTTAAGCTGCTGTCACTATGCTAGTCAGTGGGTTAACATGGGAAGCTCAGCCTGCATCAGGAATAGTTCACGATGGATTCAATGAGCCATCCTGAGGTCAACCAGTCCTGCTGTACTTTGTGTAGACCACCTCTCCTGTCTGTCTGTCTGCAGCTGAAAACAAGCCCATCTGGATGCATGCAGAGGAAAGAGAGGAGATGAGCAAGGTGAGGGCCTTTGTGTAATCAACCTTGTGTCATTCTGAGCAAAAGCTACAAATGAAATGAATGAAACCTGCCAGGTTCAAGGTTATGACAGAGGAAAACAGGCCAGCTTATTTCACTTCCTGGAAAGTGAAATGCAGTTTTCCTGGTGCTGTTCTTCACACAGACTTTATAAGCCCCAGTAGGCAAATGATAGTTATGTGTAAACACAGGAAAAATGCTGCAGAACCAGTTCAAAGCACCACTCCTCTTCACACTCTTCCTCTTCTCCCTTATTTACTTCCAGGGCAAGCACAGAGACAACACTCCATACGGAGAGTACGGAGGCTGGTACAAGGCCTGCAAAGTCAACAGGTGAGGCAGAGCGTGATAAGCATGCTCTCAGAACTTGGTCAGAAGCCAAAAAGAAGAATCACTTTACACATATAGTATTTTAGAAAGGCGTGGACTCTTTTTGGTTTTTCTTCTTCATTTTTAGTGACTAACCACCTGTGTTTTTAGTATTATCTTGCAGTATATTACCTAACACATCAATTTGCTTGGACCAGGGTACATATCAGTGTGTGTGTCTCTCTGTGCAGCCCTACAGTGAACACCACCCTGAGGAACCTGGGGGCCCTGTACCGCCGACAGGGCAAGCTAGAGGCTGCCGAGACCCTGGAAGAGTGCGCCGTGAGGTCTCGCAAGCAGGTCAGCAGCATTTCCTGAACTGAACATGACCATTTCTGCATGCAGATAACTTACCAGTTCCTGTTTTTGTCAATTGATAAACATATTCCCCGTGTTAGGACAGCAAATCTCATGATATTTCTTTCCCTTTCTCTACATTGCTATGGATCCAGAGCAACACAGTAAGTGGTTTGTCTCTAACTGATAGCCCCCATAGAGCCTCCACGTCTCTCCCCTAACATCACTCCCATCACACAGTCATTTAAAAATGTTCCCTTGTTTCCTTGCCGGTGCTTTGAATGCATTCAACGAGACAAAGAACATAAAATCCCTTTAATACCTCCATCTAACTTTGCACCTTCACCCATATCAGAGAGCTAATATTTACCTGAGTGCCTGTTCTGATTATGATATGTTTGTTTGTTTGTTTGTGTGTCGTACCTCTGTGTTATTCCCATCAGGGCATCGACCCCATCCACCAGACACGTGTAGTGGAGATCCTGAAGGATACAGAGGGCGACAGGCGGAGGAGCAGGGACAGCCTGACCAGCGTTAAGTATGAGAGCGGCTCTGAGACCGGCGAGGAAGTGAGTATGGGCGTGGAGTGGAACGGGGTGAGTACAAATCCACTATAGTCAATTAACGCAGCCAGTGACCTCGCTGGAAGAACAAGGCCTTGTTGGAAAAGTCACAGGGAGCATGGACTGGTACAGAACAGCCTACAAATGAGTAGGATTTCAAAGAAAGGACAACGTGTTGCATCATTTGAGAGGTGAGATGAGAGGAAGCAGGCACTTACAGTTAGCAGGAATCTGACTCCTCTGATCCTGGACCTAAATGATCAGAGCCAGTCAGGAAGCTCCGCTAAACCATCGGCCTCACAGGAAGCTCAGGAAGGCCTTCTCTCCACTGTGGTCAAACTGCACGAAAATACAGATTAGTCCTTCCCGTGTGACCTCTTTTATGATGTCACTTAATATGAGTGACCTTTTCTAAAAACAAAACAAACAGTGGAGTGGCCGCTCGCTCCCTGTTCGTGCATCGGCTGCACTCAGTGAACCGTACCTGTACCAGTCCATCAGCTCCATGTAGATATACCTTGTTCCTCTCTCGAGGTGAACCGGGAAATCCCTTTTGTAAAGCTGATTGAGTGTCTTGGCATGCTGACCTGTTGTTTTTGACAGCACCTGAGTTTGCTTTGGACCTACATATTCATGTTTTTTTTGTTCATTGCTTGACAATGAAGTCCCAGTGTCTTGTTTTTAATCAGTGGTTGTTTTGCTGGCATTGCTTCTGCACAAGTGGAGCGGAGACAAAAAGGCACAAGCTCATCCTCTGGCACCCTGGCAACATGTTAAATATTTATTTGCCTCTGTGGCACACACAGAGATACAGCCTGTCTAAATCCCAATTAGATGTCTCCTGTTTCCACAATTAAACTCAATTGACAGGGTTCCCAAATATCCTGGGTGCTCGTCCCTCTGTCCAGGAAACTGGGTGGTTGATGTGTAATGCTTCGCCCTGCTGGGTTTACTGCCTCATTATAATATCCACCACGGCTGTGTTCCAACAATCGTTAGTGTCATTTCACCACAGGGCTTTTATTATCTGCACAGTGTGTCCCATTGGACTTATCTTCCCTCTCCTCACTCATTATTAAAGAGGTTGCTGCTGAAAACCCGATATTCATTGTAGCTGTGTATGCAGTTAAATATGCGCCGCTAGAGCTGTGTCCCAGCTCCAAGAAGCCCTCTGTTGAGGCTTACATAAGCCAGAGGGCAGGATTGTGCCAGCAGAGATGCCTCGCCTGAGCCTGTGCCTCTCCCCTCACTGAAGTGCAGCCACGCCCTTCACCGCACCAACCCACACCAAACATGCATGTAGCAATGCCAGCCTGCCGGGCTCACCCTTAACATGCACACTAATGGACCCATGCGTGTTCGCTGAGAAATGTCTGTTAACCTGATGTCTGCTGCTCTCCTGTCTCTGAGTAACATGAGGTAGAAAGGTAGGGTTTTGTCTGCTGGCTGTGCGACTGCTTCTCGACACACACGCATAGCACGGCTACTCCGAACCGCTTCAGAATGCACCGCTGACAAATGGGTTAGGGTTAGGCATGCGCATACACCCGAGTGAGCACCTGTTTGTCTTTGAAACATGTGGTGGCATGCAGAGAGCTGCTGGGTGTGTGCAGGCATTTCATTATCCAGGTCAAGCCCATCATGGTACAACTGAGATTCAGACACGGAAAATGCCCTCATGACATTCTCATGCTTTTTTTTCCCCGAAAGTTAATTTGTCACCAAACTCTTGAGCTTTTGACTAAAAGATTGTTTAACAAATTCCATCAATCCATTCATTTAAAAAGCTGCGAACTTAATGGATGTAACTACACCTCGGCTGTGTTGTGAGTTGGAGAACAGGCTTGGAAAGTAGTGTCTGCTTGTGTGTAGATACTTGCTGAGCGATGAGGCGCATCAGAAGTATGACTCACCTACTGTGTCGCTTCGCCTGAACTAGTCCTCACTCTGCTCTCACAGAGTCTGATATGTCACTGAGGCTGTAGGAGGGGTTTCCATACTCCTACAGCTGATCCTGACACTTCACTTCAACATTAGGTATTTGAATAAATACCTGATCTTCCATTATGGGACTAATGTAAGTAGCACTTCACCAGAGCTCATGTACTTAGTTTATGTAGAGCAAGTGGAGGGATACGAGGGAGGAACGCTGAAGAGGTGGCTTGTTAAAATGCATGATTTGACATACAAGTACGTATGTGTCCGCCATGTGCTTTGTGCTCTCGGCTAGACGCTTCAGTGTGCTGCCTGTTAGTCTGCATGTTTTCTACATTTCCTCCTTTGCCTTTTCTTTCCCTGTGTGCCACTAACCTACTTCCTTATTGATGACTCTTGCCGTGACAACCAATCAGCCTGTCAATCAAATTTCTTTTTCTCACTCAGTGGATTGTACTCTCCCTCTTCAACTTTCATTCCACACAATACGTTTGGGTGGGTTGGTATTAGTGTCATCAGAAATAGGCTAAGTAATTAGTCAGCTTTTCAGGCAATAGAGCACAGGGCAAGCCGAGACTCGTGCCAGATATTACGATGATGTTTCCATCTTTCATCAGATACAAATTTTTCCTTTAGGGAATTTTATTGTTATAGTTTATGCAGGGCGTCTGGACTCAAAGTGCTGTAGATGTAGATATCAGTCATACGTCAGTCCGTCTTGTCATCAGTGTAATGGCTACATTAGTGCACCAGTTTCAGTGCTGATGCTTGCAGATGTTCCACGTCTGCAGTGCGCAGTCACTGGCCGTGTGCAGAGTGCCAAGTCCAGACTTTCTGATACCCAGAGAGGGAAGAAAAACAGCTGAGTCACGGTGACTGCAACCACCAACCCCTGCTGCATCACCGACGCGCTCGCTGTGGTGCAGTTCCTGAGACAGCTGTAATTTTTCAGTAGCTCCTGTGCTGCTGGATGCCCTTTTTGTTTGTTTGGGATCCCTCAGCTGGGGTTTACATAACTATACAACAAGACCCCCAAGCTGCAGTTGACACAGTTAACCTGGTGCAGGGTAGTTAACGTCAGACGAGTGCAGTGAAGAGTAGAAACACGATGAAGCTCATGTAGGTGTCAGGCATAGGAAGCCCAACCCAAAGCTCTTAATCTTACAATGTGTGCCGTTTTTGTCTTTCTCTCTTTCTCTTTTATCAGGCCTAAGCCATCAAGATTATTCCTCCATCCTTCTCTCCTTCCCCAACACAATAGCAAAAGGACGTGCATTGTCGTTCCCTCTGGTCTTCTCTGTCCCAACAAACCAACAGCTCCTCTACCATTCCCGGTGCCCCCCCTCTGGCAGAGACTCAGAAAGCCCCCCCTCCTGGTTGTCACCTCTGTCCCCTGTTCATCTGACAGCTGCTGGGACGTTTGGTCTTCTCATCTCTGCTCTGTCCTTTCCTCTCACTAACCCTGCGTTGCCCACCGTTTCAGAAATTGTTCCCTCAAAACTCTTTCTCTCACTTCACATTAAAAAAAAAGGTCATTGTGTGTGAAATGTTCTCCCTGTGAGGAAAAGCCACTCGCACATTTTTCTTCTCTCCAGCGGCCATTTGTGGTTTTTCATAGGTGCATACTGGGTTTATTTTGCTGTGTAGAGGAGCAGGAAAGTAACAGTCACCGTAGATTCAGCATATTCCAGAATAAGTTCCGCAGCAGCTCTGCATTGGTCTTACTCTCAATTTGTTTGTTGCCTTGAGCACTCGCAGTCTGTTACTAGAACAAGCAAAAGCTGACCTCAAAGCTCGCTTCCATCCTGTTTAGCCATTACCGTGTCTTCTGTTTTGTTATTTTAGAGAGAGGTATTTTCTGCCATTATTCTAGTGTTGTGTTTTTAACTCGTGCGATAATGAGAACAGATGCCTAAACAGTTTGGAAATAAAGGCGTAGCTTCACAGGCAAATCAAAAAACGTCATTTCTTTTTAACTTCTGCGGCCTTGTTGGCGGGAAACGAGAAGGGAGCATCGCTATATTTGTTTTTTTTAGATGTATTTCTTTTTATAAGTTTGTTTACATTTTTTAAATGGTGATTATTTTGTGGCTGAACATTGAGGCAGCAGTTTGTCAGCGGCGCCATCGTGCCGCCTGTCGCAAAAGACCGCAAGGGCCAACGTCAAATAGGCCGAAGCTGACAGCAGATTGGTCAGATCGCAGCAAGCTCTTGTTGCCATGGGAATTCATTTAGAAGTTGCTCTCACTGACTTCAGTGTCCTTGGTTTGATGGAGTATTCGCTCAGGCTCTGCACTGGTACAATATGTGCGCAGCAGCTTGCATTTACAAAGGGAATCAGCAACATCGGCGGCTGCTGTGAAGCCAGTGTCACCGCGGAGACCAACCAGAGCATCGAGCACAGATAACTGGCCACACCCGAGATTGCTAAATGATAATAGATTTCAAAATAAAGGCCCTAAATGGCCAGAATTGCCTTTATTTGTTGGTGTAGGAGTAGAAGCTAGTGTCATACTTCAATGGAAGCCTGGATTCCACAGTAGTTCTAGCGTGTGTTTGTGTATGTTTTGGTGGTACAGTCACAGTGCCCACTCTGGTTATGGATACTGTATTTCGAACACAAAGCTTAATGGAGTGTGTTGCCTTTTTCCTACACAGTCGTTCGCAAGTAAACATTGTCACTTTGGTGAATCATGTTTTTAGACACTGAAAGTACAGTGCGAGTGTTTCCTCAAGATCAACATGTTGCTTCAGATGTTTAACTTACTGAATGTAAAATGACTCTAACATCTCGGGAGTGTAATCGTAGGCTGTGTTTATAGATTTGACAAGTGCATTCACTACACGGCTTTTCAGTATGCTACTTGCCTTGATTCTTCATTCCTTCCAACAAGTACTCCTATACTTCTAATGCAACTCTGAACAAAAGAATTGACTATGTACATCACATAATTATGACAATATTGTTGTGTTAGTGGAATGCTTATTTATTGAACTGTCTATTCTTGACATATATAGTGTGACTTCAGTTTCCTAAAGTGGAAGAACATAAATGGTAAGGTCTATAAGCACTATCTTAGTAAGTAGGACTGCATTATATTTACCATTCTGCATTGTGATGATTATTGCATCAACACTTGTTGGTATTCTCAAATAAAGTTTTTCATTTGTGAGCTTCTGTGTTTTCTCTGCGTCGGATGGAGACGTGTGCATCAGTGTGCTTCAGTGGAAACAGACTCTTTTACATTTCCGTGCCGCCTGCGGAGCCGCCCAGTGGAACAGAAATGTTCGTCTTTGGCAAACGCATGCAAATCCTCTCATTTATCCGCAGCGCCCCCTGCTGGTGATCCACCTGTATTGCATTGTGATGATCACAGCTCAAACACTAAGTAATAACAAAGCCAGAGGCATGTATAGGTGTACCAGGATAGCTGGTGTGTGACAAACAGTAGACTGACCTAAAAATTAATGAATGGATCGATGGATAAATTAGTGGAACTGTCAAAAAGCTCTGAGTTGGTTTCATTATCGGGCATCTTGTCAGCAAGTTGATCAATTTGGTCATAAATAGTGACAAATGTCTATCGCGCCAAGACACCTATTCACGTTGATTTGTGCAACCAGCAGACCAGAACCCAAGGATCACTGTTCACTGTCTCAGAAGACAAAGCAGCAAGTTCTCCCACTGAAATACTGAAACTAATTGATGTTTTGACAAACAGTCGAGTGTCAGAATAGTTGCTGATTCTGTTTCAAATCAAGTAAGCACCAGTTACGACATGAAAACACACAAAAACACACAACCTCTGGACCACGCCTGCAGTGACCACAGCTGATTCTAATGGTGTGAAAGAACATTTGCTTCATGGTTACAGGATGATCATGATGAGAATAAAATGACTCTCACACATGTAGAAATCTAAAGAAATATTTCACTGTCATGTGACATGACAGTGATACATGACGTGACTCATGTCATGTATCACCCTCTGTTTTATGAGACTCATGTTTGGCTGTAAGCAGCCATTCAGAACAGGACTGACTGACACAACAAACATGCAAAACACAGAGCTGCAACTGCAAATGTTAAGACGAAGAAGGGAATCCGTTCTGAGCTCTCGTGGCCACCTCCTCAGCGTGGAACGGACGGGTTGATCATTGTGTGTGTCTGCAGGACGGCAGCGGAGCCCTCCAGCGCAGCGGCTCTCTGGGGAGGCTCAGGGACGTTTTACGTCGCAGCAGTGAGCTGCTGGTGAAGAAGCTGCAGGGCAACGGACCGCCTGAACCCCGCAGCACCAAGTAAGAGCAGAAAGCATCCTCTGCTGCGATGGAGGAGACATTTAAAGCGAATTATAATTCATAATGAATCCACAGCTACAGGAGTAATCATTATTTTGAGCCTGTACGCTGATCTCGGACAGTGCACTCACATTATTTTCTTACTTTTCACTCAACAGCATGAAGCGAGCCGCTTCCTTGAATTACCTGAACAAATCCAGCGATGACTCGTTCCAGGTGAGGAAGAGTTTGTTCAAAGTCGAGCTGTTTTAAATCTGTGCAGTACTATCAGAAACGTTTTGATCCGTCCTCTCTTCTGCATCTGTTTGTGTGTCAGACACAGGGAGGCAGTAACTTCAGGGAGAGTCGGGGCCTGAGCTCCAGCACCGTGGACCTGTACACTGCAAACTGAGCCGCCGCGGGCAGGTAGCCGATCTGCTCTCCGACCCAAAGATGCTCCTTCCTTCGGCTCGTTCTCGGAGCCACAATGATCACCGACAACACTACCAGACAGCGTCAGCCCTCCCACACACCCCTTCTCTGCCTGTCAGCATGCGACCCAAAGACCCTTTTCCTCCAAAATTCAGACCCAAAGACGTTTTCAGTTATCCAAACATGAACAAACAGAACCGGTTTGTTTTTAAATTCGACTTATTGCTTTCTGGTGTTTGAGAGACAGATTCCTCCCCCATCAATAGTGGTGTCGCCTCAGTGCCTCCTAAATGTGGCCAATGAAACATACCTCACCCCCTCCCCTTATTAATGATCACTGTGACTCTGCACTTTCACTTCATCTGTTGCCATATTGTCACCTGTTCTCATTTATTTCTCCTTATGTTGTTTAGATTTGACATGTTTGTCTTCCTGTGCCATTCATTTTCTCCAAAAAGTAGAAATATAATAAATAGGTCTGTTGGGTTTGATGTAAAGTTGACCTGATTACACTGTTGAAAAGCTCATTTTTATGTTCATTTTAAATAGCGACACGTTTGCCTGTGGAGATTGACTTGCAATGCGAGGTGCTGGTTGAAGCTTTGGGAAACAGGGTGAAATATTTATCCTCCTGACATGACCTGCGTCATGTGACTCATTAGGGATGACTTTTGTTCATGCAAAGTTTTGGAAAACAAATTTAAATTCGCTGCTGCTTTAATCTCAACAGCTTTGAGATCCAAGTGTGTGTGTTTTTCTGCCTGCACCGATTTCTCTTCCATTAGAGAAAAACATTGTCATTTATGGCGTCAGTGAGCTGAAAAACGTTTTAAATTGTGTATATATGAAAAAAAGAAAAAAACAAGGCTGAACTGGGTTGCTTAATTCATCCTGGTCGTCCTGAATGATCTCTGGTGCCATGCGAGACCTGTGGTGGGTTTGAGCTGCCAGCTGTGAGCGCGTCTTCTCACAGTGTTGTTTACAGTGATTAGAATGTGTGTCTAGATTTCTACTATGTGATAATGATAGATTTTGCACAATTCTCAGATGGGTGTCTTCTGTCTTTGATTGCATTTTGTTTTGTTTTTTAGTGAAGCTACTCAAAAGAACTGGAATGTCTGAATTATTCTTGATTTTTTTTCCCCTTTATAATAAATGTATAAAATAGAAGCTGATCATAAGTTCACAAGTCATGCAGTTCATTCGGAGATTAGCGTGAGTAGAGTTGAGTTTCTTTAGGTTCATAATCAGTTATTAAGAGTTGAATGTGCATCTGTTTGGATCTGATTCTTAAACAATCCCTTATATCATAAATGCTGTTTGATAGTAAATCTCAGCCACTGTCCGATCTTGATTTAAAGAAATAAAACCAATAATTTTCTATTCATTGTTGTATTTTTGTCATTTATTCTTGAGAGACTCTTGAGATTCTTATTAATGAGATTATATGTGGCTGACTTGTGGATTTCCTGCTTTTTATTGAACTGAATATATCAGCCTGAAAACGCTTGCCCTGTGACTACACCTGCAGATTATAACGATGACTTCCACTGAGCAAGATCTTAAATGTCGCCGTCTTAAGAAAGTGTGGGAATGCCGTGAACACTGATTCCTTGCCAAGATGTGTCTCCCAGAGTTTCCCCTCCTCCTGGTCCAAGGCAGCCCTGCTAACTGGTAATCTCTCAGTATGTCAGGGCTGTAATGTGGAGCCTCGGCCCTTTGGGAACTCTGGGAGCTTTGAATGAACTGATCCAAGTATGGTTTACTTCTGCTAAGAGCTGTCAGGCTGCTTCTCTCCACTTTCTTTGAAGGCAAAGAAGCAAGTCAGGGTCGCAGAGTTCATAAGTGCATGAGAGCTGACACCATGCTGTCAGACACTGATGAAATAAGTGTGTGTTGAGGGTCCTTCTCCTGCTGCGGTGCTGCATTTCCCTCATAAATTTGGAATTTGTGGAAACTAAAGCAGGCTGGATTTTGTATTTCATATTTGAGTGTCCACACATTCACTGCAGCCCCTTCCTGTCATCAGGTAACACTGGTTTGACCCTTTAATCATTTAGGCTTGGTTGACTGCCTGTGTCTACCAGCCAACCAGGTGCCAGTTGGACCAGCAGCATGGCACCAGTACCACACAGGGCACTGCCAGTGGTGCTGCTGTAATTTTTTTATTTATTTATTTTTTTTACTATTTTCAAAAACTACTGTTTTAATCCCAATCAGAGATATTATATCAGTAAAATTAGGCTACTCCTCTCTACGTGTACAAAAGAAATATACAGGAATTTTAGAGCAAACGGAGATGGAGATGGAGATGTTATGCGTATACATAGAATTATAGTTTAGATAATAAGTACATTTTGACAGATGGTAATAGCACAAAATAGATAAAGTCAGAGTGAAATGACAATGGATTTTTTTTTTTTTTCTTAAGGTTTAAATCGGATAATTTTTCAAGTAATATGGCCGTTCTTATTCTTAATTCTACATCTGAGCGGTTGAAGGAAACAGTGTTCAGGTTGATCCAGGGGGTCGCAGTGTTGTATTCTTTATCCCAGGTCGGGAACGGGCACCGGAAGCTCCGCTGTGGGGAAAGTGGGAATCACGTAAAGCGACTAGAGGTGCACAGATTAAAACAGGATGTTTGATGTTTTGATTTCAAAATAAAATAATTTTGGTACCACGGAGTAGGTAAAACTGTTGACGGGCTGGAGCTTGTACTGCGTAACTGAAATGGCTCAGTTAAAAATTAAAATATAATCACTGAATATAAACTTATTTACTAGGGAAAGTCATGACATTACAACCCACAAATGTCCAAAATCAAGTGGGGCAAAAATGTCTGAATAATAGTAGGCATGTGCATAATGTGAAAATATCATAAATATATATTTAAAGGTAAATATATGGTTAAACAGGGTGGAGTTAACAATGTGTTTGGCTTTTTCCAGTACTGTCTTGTCACAGGATGAGAGCATGATTTAGCAAACTAAACAACGGTGAAAATAAATATAAATAAAGCTTTTTTCAGAAACTACTATTGCCTCAAATTTAAAGGAACATGGAAGAAACCACACGTTACAACATTTATTTTGAAAGTCTACACAGGAACTCACGTGTATTGTTTCGGCCCACTCGACGCTGGTGTTAAAAAAAAAAAAAAATCACACAGGCGAGTGGGAGGAAGCCAACTTGGAAACACGGCGGAGCGAAACTCGTCTTGTTGAAGGCTGAACTGGCCCGGTGGTCGGCGACTCCAGACGCAGGCAGGCAGCGGCTACGCAGACCGGACTGTGACGAACCACTGCGGCGTAAATTCACACCAGCCGTCCGTCCCGTAAAGTACCTGGAAGTTTAAACTTCTCTCCAAACTTTCCGCGGGGCTCCCCAGCCTGAACTCGTTTGTCTCGCTGGCCTGTGGACCGACGCGTTCGTCCCCACATGTCTCTCCCTTGTTCCTGCTAGTTCTCAAAGCACCCAGGTGAGCAGGCCGTGTGGCTTCCCCGGGGGACCTGCGCAGGTAACGGAGTTCGTTTACCTGTACGCACTCGGTGACGCACGAAGTCTTCGCCGCTCCCCTTTCGCCCCACGGCTCTCCTGCAGCAGCCGGAGAACAGCACCGGGGAGCCGCCGAGCACCAGGACGGTCATGGATGTACCAGGAGGGAGCGAGAGCCGGCGGAGGGAAGGCGGCAGAGCCCCCGCGGTGACGAAGAGGAGGAAAGCAGCGGTGGACACCGTGTACGCCGTCGGTATTATCTGCCTCCAAGGTTAGTAACAAGCTACTGTACTGCTCAAACAACACAGAGCGCGTCCATTGCTGTGTATTTCTCCTCAATTGGGTGCTTTAAAACGAGAAAAGGCGTAAAGAATCAGACTCTCATTGATGCAGACCCCGGCATTGACCTCCATGCTTCTCCTGGGGGTCTGCTGCTCCTGTTCAAGGCGCTTCATCGCGCTGACTGCGACCATAACTTCCCACTGAGAGTCAAAGTCATGGTTACAGCTGCTTTCCCCATCCCCTGCTGCAGAGGAGCGCTTTCTATTTAGTTAAAATCCAAAGAGTTTGAACTCCATGTTTGTTTGGGGGTCAATGGAGGAAGGGGTGCACCCCTCCCCCTCCCCCACCGGTCCCCTTTTTGGGGAAAAAAAACAACAATTTTCCAAGTAAATCCAAGCTTCTGCAAGCTTCACAATGGCCAGACAGGAGGATGATTTCAATGCATTGGCAGATTTTGAGTGGGAAAATACTCTCTTTAAAAAAAATTGCTGTGTTTTATTCAAGACAAACAACATGGCTGTTTGCTCATCACTCTGGTTACACAGTAATTAAATTTCTCATGTGGAGCAGGGGAACGGGAGGATCACGCTAGGTTTTCCAGCTATCAGCGGAGGCAGCCTTACCATGTCATTATGTATTCCCAGGAGAATACTTCCCTCCTCACACAACACACTGGATGTGCCATGTCTGATTATCATATTCATAACTCTGTTTGCATGTTTGAACTGCCTCCCTGAGCCCCAGCATGGCGTGCTTTCATGGGTGCCATTCATATGCACGGATAGAGAGCAGCGCTCCTGCCTGACTGTCATCCAAAAAGGGGGAGAGCTGGAAAAATAAAAACTAACATGACGCAACGCCCTCCCACACCGACAAAGCCCCGAAGTTCATAACCTCGTCTGCAGAGTGAGAAGAAAGCCGCGAACGGATCCTTCCTAGGCTGAGCAAGGAATGCTGTTATCCTGCCAAGGCTCGGGCTCATTAACTCACCGCTCATCATGTCAAAACGGAGTCAGTTTTATCTGATCTCCACATGTAGACGACACACGGGTTGTGTTTGCCTGCGCCTTCAACACAGCCCTGATAGTCAGAGTGGCTGAAAAATTCCTTTAAGTTGAAGTGTGTCCCCCCCCCCCCGCCACCCCCACCCCCAGTCCTCCTCATGGTGCCCACTTTCAGATGAATGTGTGCTCTGTGTGCAGGCAGCAGGGGAGACGGAGGCTGCTTTGGGTTTGTGTTTGTAAGATTCATGAATAGAGCCAAGGCAGGTACTGTCTTGACAGCCCCGCGTTGGAAATATCCAGCCTTTAAAAGGACTGTCCGAATGTGTCGGAGCGCTGCAGAGGCCAGAGGTGACGGCGAACGAGCCGTTTTCATTGTGGCTTTATTCCCACATGAAGCTCCTCACAACACACCCACCGTGTTTCTGCGGGGTGTCTGATCTGCAGGATCTGGCCGCTGTGCTCAAATATTTGCCCAGGAGGTGTTTTTTTTTTTTTATATTTAGTTTACAGCAATCGCTCTGTTTTGCTGATGCCCTCTGAGCTTTTCTGTATCTGGATGTGGTTTCTATTTGTAGCTGACCAGCAGCAGCTCCTGACGCAGCTCTCAGTCGATGAAAGCCACTTATGGAGTTAATGTCCATAATGTTTACGCAGCATCCCTCCTCCTATCGGCCTACCCATCGCTCCCACCCTTCCCCCCTTGTCTTCTCGTGGTGTGTTTTTCATTCCCTCTTCTGCTCCACCAAGGCAGTCTCCTTCCTGAAGTATGGATGTGAAAAAGTGACTGGGCTTGTTGCCGAGGAGCTCTGATAGATGTGTAATTTTCAAGCAACATCCTCACACACTCATCTCCTCACAGACCCTCCTCTTTGATCTCGCTCCCTCGTGGCGCAGCTGGAGAAGATCTGCATTTCAGCTCTCCTGGAGCATTAATAATTTGGATGCCTGAGCGAAAAATAATTTTCACCTCCTGGTTTAGAGGTGTGCAATCAAATTACTTGAAGGAGATCACCAGCAAGCCCAGACTTTATTGGCTTTGTGCGTCTGCTCTCCGTCTTCCATAACCTGCTGTAAAACACGATGATGCAAACCAGTTAATCTGTCGGGTTTGTGTAATAGGTTTGTTTTTCGGTCACCTATCGCATGATGATGTTTTGCCCAGAAGGATAATGGACACAGGAAGTCAGTATTGTGCTAAAGCTCTCCTGTAATCAGGAATCGACCAGTGTTTTACTGAGTGGTGGTCCGCTGCTTTTCTTAAGACGATCCGTGAAGCTAATCTGCAGCATTTGTTCTGTTTCATGTCAGTCAGGGTCTGCAGAGGGGCTCTGAGCAGATCCCGTGTGGGCTTTTTTTTTTTTTTTTACATTTTGTCGGCGTACCCACCTGCGCTGCTCTATTTTAAAACCCGTACGCTTGGCTCTTATTAACCCAACCGTGCCCGTAGGCTGTTTGGCTGCACACTGGGCCCGATTCCCTGAATACTCTGATTCAGACAGGATGAAAGGATGATGCCTAAATAAACACAGGGATATGTTATGTGGACTAGAATTTGTCTGTTTACTATCAGGCACATACAGCGGTTTACCATCCTGTGGCAGCCATCAATCAAAGTGAAATTGTTCTGCTGGAATTTATTTAAACCCATCTGAGTGGATTACAATATTGAGCTCAGCGTGAGATTGGTATCTTTCATGCACAGCTGTTGATGCAGTGAACCGCTGTAACCAAATTCACATTGTGTGGGTTCAACATATTTTAAGAAAACGTTTTTTCTTAACATGTAACTCTCAGTATTTTTGATCTGGGGCATGTTGTCCTGTTTTTTTTTCCCACCAATTGATTCTGATATTTTCATTGTTATTTACTGACAGAGCTCCAGGGGTTGTGTATGAACATGTGTGCAATCAACAGCCCTGCAGCACGTTAATCCCGCTTTGTTAAGCTTCCACTGTTTAGTTCTTGTTCAGACTCAGTTAACGGCAGTAATATGTGGTTTTAGTATTTTTCAGCTACGGTTTGTGTAAGTGCTGCTGGGTCAGAAGTCAATAGCTGGGAATATTATAAGTCATAATGTGATATGATCTTATTAGGTTGTCGTTTGATGAGTTTCTTCAGAGATCTTTACTGTATGTGAGGCATTTTCCAGGTCTGTTTCAAGGTCAGCCAAAGCTAGCTGAGCCTAACAACGACCCAAAGCTTGGAGCAGAGGAATAGACTGGGAGGATAAGATCTGGTTCCCAGTGTGTTTGTGCACATCAGAGAGTTTGACTGGTTGCACGACTTGCGAGACTGGGGGAGGACTTCTGAAGGTCTTCCACGGCTCTTGTTTCTGGTCATTTATCAGGCAATGTTTATCCAGGTTTAGGTGAAGCCTTTTGAACCTGAGAGTCCTCTTTTTTTCCGCCTGGTCAGTATGTGCAGTTTACTCTCTCCATTATGGAGGGCTCTCCCCCCCCAGGGGAGGATCCTCTTACCCTCTCTCAGAAATAACAATCATGGCTACTCAATATCTCTGATTTTGGGGTCCTTGTCAGTTCTAAATCGATGTGCCCGTCTCCGCCTGGTTCTGTGTCCTCCAGACCATGACCTCAAATTGATACAGGTCTGCCATCTTTAAAGACGTTGAAGCTGGTGAGGTTACTTTGATACCTTCACCCACACCTCGTCTTTTCCTTGGTGACCAAAAATGTAGTTTTTGAAGCTTAGTAGAAATGCAACGAAGAAAGCACCCATTCTTTCTCACTGCGCTTATTTTTCTTATGACTCAAATAAACTGGAAGAGCGGGGTTGTAATGCTTCATCTTATTTTTAGTTTCGTGCCGGCTCTTCAGAAATGTGTTGATTGGAGTCATTTTAAAGTTATGGATCAATGGTTGCCAAAACAACATCCCATCATGCTAATATTTTCCAAGCTGTGACATTAAATGTTTGGTGTGCATTTGCAGGAAGCGTACCTGCTACGACCAAATCTCCCCGATGTTCTTTGGTGGGACTGAAAAATGGCCAGTTCATAACGGCCACTGCTCTCTGTGGCCCCTGTTGGCTCCACGTCATCAATAAAGCCAAATAAACAAAGTGCAGCGCAGGCCGAGCTACTCGCTTTAAATGATGATCGCTGCACCTAACGACCCGTGCGCTTGGGCTGCTGTGTGTATCTGTGTGTGTGATGGAGTGCTTGTGCGTTGGCTCGTGTGTTTGTGGCTTTGCTGGCTCGCTGTTGGAGCCCGCGGTTGTGGTCGGAGTCTGGCCTTGTAGATCTTTTTGCTTCTTTCCTGTCGTAGTTGGTCTGTTGCCCCTCACGGTTGCCAGTCTAGTCTGGAGGGATCCCTGTTGTTTATTGACGCGGTGCCTGCCTGCACAGCTCTGTCTCTTGTCTGGGCTGGAGAAGCGGTTAGCCTTCACCTCCACTCACCGCTGCTGCTGGCGTTGTTGTGTTACACTCAGCAAAGTGTTTTTTTTTCTGTTCAATGTGTTTCCAATAACTTGCTGCTGTACTTTAGAGGGATAGTGTGCTAGAGAAGCTTTGTAATTTAACACGGCTTAAATCCTGAATTTCACTTTCTGAGTATTTCAAAGCACAATCCCAACCTTAACATTTATTTTTTAAATGAATGTCCTAAGACGCTCAATAATTCAACCGGCACACAGTGATGTGACATTATTGTTCTCACACGAGATGCAGTTTGACATTTAACTTCAGCCCCGTTGAATCTGCTGTTGCTGGATCACTTATTTGCTTTTAGTGATAACCCGTGGTGTCACGTTCACTTTTAAAATGACAAATACAGATGTTTTTACTGGTTCAACACTGCAGATATCACCCACACCGACAGTTGTAAATCCTGAGGACAACCCTCTCCCTGCAGGGCAGGTGTGAGGCCCTGGTGAGGGAAGCTCGCTTCAGAGCGAGACAAAATCCCCGATTTGTTCCCGCGTCGGTGCCAAAGCATTCAAATTCATCTGATCGAAACGTGCAGGAATGCCTAATTTGGCTTCAGTCTGTTTGAAGGGGAGGGGTGGGGGGAGAAAGGAGGGCAGGAGAGGAGAAAGGCGTCTGGCATGCCATTGCATAATCCCAGCAGCCATTAACTCTTTGTGTCCCGAGGCTGAATGAACTCATCATAGCAACAAGCCACAAGCAGAGTGACATCAGGCAGGTCTCAATCAGCCCTCAGCTCCTCCCCACCACACCAGCGCATTTAAACAGGCTGAAAAGGCCGCTGGTGTTTAATGGAAATGGCCTTCAACTGTGTTTGATCTTCTAATGAATGGGGTCGGCTGCCTACGACTGACCCCGCAGAGGGCCCAGCTGATGTTTGGAGAGAATATATTTGCCTCCAGTGGGTCTCTGCTGATTTACCGTATCATCCAGCTCGCTTGTTCTCTGTTGTGTTTGGTGCTCGTCACGATGCTGTGTTTTGTCTTTCCGCCGTAGCTTGCAGCACAGCTCAAAGGGCACAGGGAGGGTCAGATGTGCCTCCATGGCAGCCTGTGCAGTGTTAACCTCCTGGTGCTGGTACCTGACTAAACCCGTGCAGCTGGGATCCTCTCTATGATGGAGCGTGACTTAAGCTGGTGACTTTTGCTCTTGGCTTCATCTGCTGTTGTGAATGTTGCAGAGCTTCCCTTTTCCATCCACGTTTTGGATGTGAACCAAGAAGAACCACACTAATACTACTTCTGACATTCTCCCACACTTTGAAGTAGCACAGTCGAGTCTTTTCTTTTCACTTATCAAAGAGTATTTCTTAAAAGGGAAAAATTGTCCCTGAAAGATATGTGGAGATGAAGGAGACGATGCTTCAGAGGAAAACACTGCAGCAATTCAAAAAACAAAACCAATTTCTTGTCATATTGTTCAATGCTCTTTCAGACAAGAAGTACAGACAAGGCCACTGCAATAGAAAAAAATGACGGTAGATGAATGGACACTGGAGATGCAGCCGTGCACTGAGAATAAAAGGGAAACATAACTAATAAATATCTAATCACATATTGCTCAGGTTTCCAAAGGATTTACGTTAGACTACAGAGCTTCACTGCCTTAAAAGTTCAGGTTCATTCTTAAGAAGAAGAGTCGAGTTGAAGTCCAGCATATTTACAGTAAATCTCTCCAATCATAAGGTCCGGTGAAAACACTACCAGAGGTAGATGAATTAAAAATTAAGATATGTTCCATCTCCACGCTATTTTCCTCTGCTGCTTCTTGCAACCAAACCAGAGTTGTTGATGATTGGTGGGTCTTACTCTTGAACGAAAAGGTCTGTCTCTGTCGGGATCCTTTCTTTAATTCTGTCAGACACTTATTAAAACAACGCGAGCCTCTCTGCAGCAAAGACAAACACTGTGAGTGGACGCACATTGATTACAGCACGGTCTGCTTCACACCTGCTGGCTGCAGCGCTCTCACCCCGTGTCGGACCGGTTTCAGCTTGGTTTGTCTCATGGGTGTTGGTTTGCCCTTTTTATGGACGACATAATGTGCAGAAATAGATATTTGAATGGTTCAAACCTATGTGGTCTTTTTCTTTTTTTTTAAGAGGAAATGCCAAAAACAACACACAGCGTTGTTTTTGGCATATTGTGACAGCCCTTGTGTGCGCTGGCCTTGGTAAATTCTTCGCCCTCGCCGCTGCGGTGCCATCCGCAGTGGGTCTGAATGATCCCGTTGGCTCGTGTGGCCTTGTGGAAAAGCTTCTTTCTCAATCAGGTCGTTGTCTTTGTTTACATCGTCAGCCTCTAACCAGCGCTGCGGCTAAGCACAGTTTCATGTGTTGTGGTTTGGGTTTGCCGGCTGACACTCCATCTCCTTTTTTCTTATTTGTTTCTCTTTTCATTCAGCCAGATTCTTCTTGTAAATTCTTATATTGCATTTTGATGGCAGCAGTCATTCTCTGAGCTCAGCTCCCTTTCTGTGGACTCTTTCATTTTGTGCCATGCTAACATGAACTATAAACAAATCATAACAAAGCAGCAGTGAGAAGGGTGCACAAAATGGCACTGCATTTAATGGGGTAGTTAGCTTTGACATTGACGTTGGTGGTCATATGCTAAGTAACTAAAAGACGACTTCTTCTGTTTGTCAGTGAAGCCGGTCATTCAGTAGATTTATGCACTGGCTGCATAATCACCTAGTGAAACCTCTGCTGACCCAGGATCTGTTACCCAGCCATGTTTGTCGATTATAGATCTCGTCTCCTGCAGCCTGTGCGCCCGGCAGCATAAGCACATTAAGGCCAGCAGTGTTCTGTATTAGTAGACAGTAATTAAAACAGCAGAGAGGGAAGCCCATTACACTGCCAGCATCGTTATTTTCTGTGGTTTTAATTAAGTTAAACAACCTCACCGGCCTCTCCAGCTTCACCCTGTTCCCTCTCTGTCGCTGCTGTGCTCGCACTCAGTTTCACCTTCCTCTGCTCCTTTTCACTTTATTCGTTCTAGTTTCACAGACTATGCCAACTCCTGACTCCCTTTAAACCCCCCGTCCTCCTTTCTCCTGTCCTCCATCTGAACCTCCCCCCCGAGTCTGCATTAAGCTACACTTCAGTGTTTTCTTTAATCAGCTCTGACAGAGGGATGGCACAGCAGAGGCAGGCTGAGGAGGTTTTGGTTAAACTGCGACTCTTTGCTCGGCGTTTGAGGAGTGATGGGAAGGGTGCTGAAATGATGAACAGTTGTGTTAAATTCTGCTGTGGGGGGAGCAGTTTTGGACTCTTTCAAGTCTGTACTGACACAAACTATTTATCACATCAGGGGAAAGCCTGATGATTTGTTTGGTGAGTTGTTTTCACCAGTATGACGAGGTCACAGGTTAGTCCAGGAACATCTGCTGCAGGAAGGCGCTTCCTGTTTGTCATTATTCCCTCCATCCTTCCACCCTGTCAGGAGACTGATGTGAAGCACCGGGCCTCTCTCGGTGTAATTCAAACTTATTTCATCATGTGTGCTGTGCAGTGTATTTGCCTGAACTAGCATGGCTGCTAAAAGCCTTACAATTGCTTATTCTGGGTTTCCATGGAGAATTTTAATGCTGCATGGTCTAAAAGCTGTTTTTAAAGGATTTTCCACTCTGCCAAGAATAAAAGTCTTGAGGGGCAAACTTGATTGTTGTATTTTTAAGGATTTCTTCTACTTGAAAATGGCTCGGTATAAATGCACTGAATATCTGCACAGGCTGGAAAACATCAAGCAGAGAACACTAAATGTGGATAAGGGTCTTCTATAAATAACCTGTGATGTTAGGCTACTGATTATTCTTTGAGTCACTGCAGAGTATTTGGCATTTTGCTATAAAAATTGCTGAAATGATCGCGTGATAATCAAAATAGTTGCAGGTCAGTCAGCTGAAGTGGCACCAAAAACATGCACGGTGGCAAATTCCTTGGATTCATGTGCGCTGATTGTTGTGGCCTGTGTAAACAATTCCTGGCAGGTGTTACATGAGTTTATCAGTCGTCTGTGGGTGAAATGAAAAGTTCATTCCTGTCATTGTTATCAGTATCAGCTATTACTAGCCTCAGTCAACAGTAACAGTATTTACCTTCAAAAGCCGTACATAGGCTGATCCCCACAGAGCACACACACACACACACACACACACACACACACACACACACACACACACACACACACACACACACCAGCAAATACAGAAATAATACACACGACGACAATAGGCTGCTCTGTGCAGGTGCAGACAGCCAACAGCAGCCTTGTTGATTGGGGAGCACAGGACAGTGTTTCCTGTCCTTATCTGCCGAGGTGACGACGGACAGAAATGCCCGTGTTGTGTCTGACAATTGACAATGGTCCCCGGCTCCCCCTCCTGTGCCAGAGAGCAGAGGAAGTAGATGTTTTGTGGTGGTTGTTTCATCCTGGCGTTGCGTCAGAGCGGATGATGGTCTCCGCAGCGTCCTCCCTGTTCCACCCTACAGCTTTCACCGGGGCTTTGTGTCCTCATCCAGGTTAGGACCCAGGCCGAGGGCCGCGGTCCCATCTTTCCTTGCTCTGAACCATGTGGCCGGGCGTCTCGGCGCTCTGTGCGTGTGTGGTCAGGATGGAGGGCAAAGGCTGCGGTCTCCCTGAGGGTCTGGACAACAGCCGTGGCAGGAGAAGGCCAGCGGCTGTTTGGCTGTTGACTTCCTGTGGTGCAGATGGGGGCCCCCCGTGCCGATGAACACACGGGGCTTTCACTGCTTGTGGAATTTAAAAAAATATGTAAACGCAGACTGACGCCATGGAGGAAAGGCTACTTTGTGAATGTGCATGTTAGTGTGGCATACATATCTGTCTGCATTGTTTTTAGTGAGATTTGTCCTGGTGTGTGTCCTTATTGATGGGCTCCAGGTGTGCACTGTTTTGGCTAACTAGCCAGCAGCTACCCCCTCTGTATTTTTGGTTGCTCGCTTAATCCCTATTTTCAAATATTGCGTCTGTTCAGAGGAGAATGGAGAAGTTTAACGTTCGAAAAGTGCTGGATGGTTGGATCCTCCTGGGGAACACGATGCCAGTATTTTCAGCTTTGCTAGGTGGGTTTCTGCTAACAGTAGCTAACATTTACAGACTGTTTTTGCACACTGACAGATGACAGCAGTGTGGCCACACATTGGCAGTTCTTCGCAACGCTGCGAAATATGTTGGCAAGTTGACTCTCTTCCACTTGTCAGTACTGTTGTTTCAATTCAAAGATAATGGAAGTAAATCCATCTGTTTGTTTTAATTATGCATCATAAAAGTAGCCAGTGATGGCACAGTGACAGAAAAAATAAATCAATAGAAATCAAAAATTTGAAGCTTCAAGATGCATCGAGAACTGTTTCCTAATCTCATCTGAATCAGAGTCAAATGAGCTTCCTACAGATTCCCACCTCCACGCATGACCGGTGATGCTTCACCTTCATCGCTGCTGCACGAGAAAATGCACAGCCTGTGATTGTGTCTGTAGCAGAGGAGAAGATTAGAAGAAATTCACTGCACTTTGTCTGAAATGATACACATTCAAGTAATCTTTGAGACGCACTTTGCAGACAGCTCCGTCTTTTGGGAAAACGGACTCTGCCTTTATTCAGAGACGGAGTCTTGTATTTCACCCCGTTGCGTTTTTGCCCCATGACTTCACCGGGCCTCTTTCATCTCCGTGCTCATGGTTTCCAGGCAGACGTCTTGCTCTGCCTTTGTGCGTGCCCTCCCGTCCTGTCATTTTGGAGGAAGCAAAGAAAAGGGTTGCAGTGAAAACTACACCCCTGCCTCCCCTGCAACCTCACACGTCCATCTTAAAATGAGGTCAGATGACACACAAGCCCCGGGTGCACCTCTGTCTCGCTCTGGCTTCCTCGCACTCCTTTTCTACTCCTGCTCCTCTATCAGCGGTGGCTAGCTTTGAAAGGGAGAAAACTGCTCTGACTCATATTCAGCAACCGCCCTCACACTGTGATGTAAAAAGGGTTCGAGAAACCCTTCCATCTGCTTTCAAAAAAGCCCGTCATGTTTGAACCGTGTGTGCGTCGAGTGACGATCTAATGCTCCATACTGCATTCCTCACCCACACATGTCAAACGGGAAAGAAATGTCAAATTGTAGCTGTCGTGCTTCCTTGTCATGTGCTGCATTTTGGATATTGATCTAGTAAAAATGTCACCATAGCTCATTGACAGTGATTGATAGTCGGCCTTGAGGTGAAGCTGCTGCACCCTGTCGCTTCAGTAATGTAGTTTGTAAGGCTGCTTTACTTCGACTTGATTCCTTTTGAATTGCAAAAAGCGACAACGTCACCGCATCTTGATAAAAACAGCAGTCGTCCTCGCGTCAGAGCCGCTTATTGGGAAAGCAAGTTTCCAGATTTTCAGCCGGCCGCGGCCAAACTCGGCAGCACCTCGCAGAGAAGAGGCTAGTCATGAATTAAACAAGCACTACTATTCATAGACACCCGCACAAGTGTTTCTCATCTCGTACAAGAGAAAGAGCTGGATGTCCTGCAGCTTTTCCTTCACCCCTCCCTCTTTGTTTGATCTTTTTTTTTTCTGGCACTGTAACTCTTTCTAAAACTCTGTGGCTGTTCAAAAGGCATTAAACATGAGTGAGTTCCCCAGTGCACGGAAATGGTGAGAGACGCTCTCAGAATATGCTGAGCGTATTAAGCCATACAGCAGGGCCCCAGCCTCCCAGAGCTGTTGGCCCCTGCACCCCGTTTCCCTCTGTAAACATTCACAATTCACACATTAGTGTTTTTTATTTCTATTTTTTTTTTGAATGTGTTACATTGAGGTTGCCTATTGGGATTCCTCAAGTCATTGCTATGTACCGTATTTCTGGTAAATGCTTGGTTTACTTTGGAAATTTGGCTATATTACATAAATGTTTGTGGAAGGAAGGAAAAGTGTACTAGGGCTTTGTTTTTACACTCAGTGAGACCACATTTGGCTCGCTGCGAACAGCTATAAAAAGCCAGAGGCAGCATTGTTGTAAAACCTAAGATTCATGTCTTAATTATGTTCCTTTGATGTTAGCTCCAAAATATTGGGAAGCAGATAAAGGAACAAACATTATCTTGAAGACACGAGTCTTGCTTTTCACATTGAACATCTTTTTTTTTATATTCCCCAAATTGACTACAAAGCGTAGCAGTCATGAATTTCCATCTATAAGTCAGACATGCGTCGCCCCCCCCTTTTTCGTGTCACAGCTGGAAATCAGAAGTGAAAGGTTTGGCTGCAGACTGCATGTCAAAGCAGCTTTTACGACACTGATGGTGGGACAGCGGTTTGCTGTGCTTCTAAAAATGTCCTAATGAAGACTTTAAATTCAAGCAGGAGTATGATGATTGGACAGCTGGAGGACATCAGGACGTCAGACCAAGAGGGAGGGAGGTTAAGGGTTCAGAGAGAAGCTGAGGTCACCCCCCCCCCCCCCCCACCCCCCAAAAGACCTGCTCAGGTTTCCACGCAGATGGACTCTAACAAGCATTAACCTGATTCAAAGTGAGGAAGAGACGCAGGTTTTAAGCCAGTGCAGATGGAAGTGTGAGCTCCCAAGCGGAACCCCGTCAGCGTTAAATGTGTAAGGAATGATTAAAGGTCGGGGGCAGACCAAGGGTCTGTTTGCTCCAGATACTTTTTTTTTGTTTGTTTCAGATGGCTTAAAGGTCACATTTTTGACAACAGGTATGTGAATAGACACTCTGCAGATTTTCTGCACAGGAAATTCAATGCAACAACTCGCTGTGAAGTGATGAACGAAGGGCGGTTCAGATCCAGCACTTTTCAGTCAGAACAGGATTGTCCTTGAGCAAAACACAGAGCACTCCTCCCTGACAAAAATGTGTGTGTGTGTGTGTGTGTGTGTGTGTGTGTGTGTGTGTGTGTGTGTGTGTGTGTGTGTGTGTGTGTGTGTGTGTGTGTGTGTGTGTGTGTGTGTGTGTGTGTGTTTGTTTGAGGAGAGACTGACAAAGATCTCTCCCTGTCACAGTGACGGGATCTTGATCCTCTCATTTCCTCTAGACGTGGTCTTTCTGGCAGTCGTCAACTTGATCCTGTGATTCTGATCTGATCTGATCTGATTGTCTCTGCGGGTCAGGCGATGCCGCAGAGACAGGACCTGTCCTACCAAGCTCCCACATGAATTTATTAGACACTGCTGCGGTATCCGCCACACATCAGCCTTTGATGCATCTGATTCCCAACAAATCAAAGCTTTATAAGACACTATAGTTAAAAAAAAAAGATTATGCAGTTAAATATCATAGCAGCATTTAAAGCGATACTTTAGTTCCTGTAACCAGTTTTTACTAAGCCTGCTTAAAACTTACATAAGTCACCGTTCATATAGAAATTGCGTGCAGAGTCCTGCTAATGCTGCTTTGGTTTTGGAGTATTAGCCTGAGGGTTGTGTGTTTCAGAGTGTGTGAGGAAAAATGGGTTAAAGATTAGATGAAATCAGTTACATGTCTGGGATTAGTCCTGCCTTTCAGATTTCTCAGTGAGATTACTGTAATAATTGCAAACTGACGCTCACACCTGTTGTTTATAGTTTGTTGACAGTTAAATAAGCGGTGACACGTTGCCGTTTCTGCAGTTTTATGAGCCGAATATGATTAACTGCCCTCGTAGTGACTCACTCTTCAACATCTCTTTTTCTGTATATATGCCTGCAAGGAAAACACTGTACAGGATCTTGTGGTGTATCTGATGTCCCCTTTAAGGTCTGTTTTTATGAATGAGGGCTGCTTTTAGGTGGCTAGTTCCTGAGGTCACCCCGAGCCGTGCGGCGAGATGATTCCTCCAGAGCTTGTGCAGCGGTGAACAAGTGGTTCTTGTTAAATGTGAGCCGGAGAGAAAATAGCTGCAATTGAATGTGAAACCATATGCTTCTTATTTGGTGAAAATGCTTTTTTTTTGTTTCAGATCTTGTTAAATGTAGTGTTGCCAGACTGCTCAATACATGCCATAAACAATGGCCCATTTTCAGCATTTTATGATGGAATATTACTGTATGACGGAGGCCAGTTCCCAAAGAAGCTTCAAGCGATTTCATGAGAGGCTTTCATTGATTTTTCCAGTTTGTAAATTAAACCTCTGTTTTTTTTTTTCTTCGAAGCGTGTTCGTGTCTTTGTCTTGGGTTCAGTGAGAGTCGTCCTACATGGACGTTGTGTTGAAATGATGAATGAATGAATCCTGAGGGGAAATTCTGCGCTAATAATTTTCATGTGGTTTTAGGCCCACAGCACATGGTCGTATCAGACCCCGCTGTTCTGCAGTTTAACACTGTTACCCTCCTTTGAGGAGCACAGGAGCATCTTTGATAGTTCGTCATTTGTTAGCCCTGTAAACTACGGTACATTGCAAGTAATGCAATTTCCTTTTAACTCTGTTAACATACATGGCGATGAGCAGGTGGCTGCATAAATCTGAAATATAGGTTGACTGGAGGTATTTGGGGAGCTAAACTGTTCTGTTTCTTTTGGCTGCGCTCCAGCAGGACTTCGCTACTCCAAATGAAGTAACGGCTTGCTCAGCAAAATAAACAAAAAACTACTTTAACCTTTTTTCAGCCAACCTGCAGATTTTTCCCCCTCTTATATTTAATGTTTGCTTTAGCTTCTAAGTTGTTGGTTGAGTGAAATGGTTAGATTTATTTGAAATGTCTGCACACTTTTACACACTTGTGGCAAAAGAGTACATTTGCTACTGCAGACAGCACAGTATGAAGTTGCAGTGCTCTGATATTTTTCTTCATTTAAGCCGTAAGTGGCAGACTTGTCAGAAAGGTATTTTCATGGGTTCATAGCAGTGCAGGGAAGCTGGGTGTGCCTTCAGACTTTCAAGAGTGAAGCTCAGTTGCTGGGATCAGTGGCTCTTTGTTAACGCATGTTAGAAAACGGTTATTCTGACCCGCTGTTGTAAGCCGCAGTGTCTGTAGTTAAGCCTGACCCTGGGTGTCAAACATGTTGGACAGAGCTGGAGCTTTATGATCAAAGGTCAAGACATGTGTTTTAACCCCAGGTTCTGAAACACTGGGACTTCTGTATAACATGACCCCTCACCTTTTAAACAAGGTAAATCTGCTCCTTACAGGGTCATTATCTGATTATCCCCACTGTGTAATTTCACACAGGAAACGCCATCTTAACCAGCGGCGGCCATGTTCTGTATTTAACAAGGTTTTAAATCCTGACAAATTGTCACTTTTCTCTAAACAGCCTCAGCTGCTCTGCATCGTCTGTTCTCTCAAACAAAGCTGGACTGTTGCAATGTTGATAACTCTCACGATGTAAATTCTTGTGTTCTTTGTGCTGCGAGGCCAAAGCCTCGAAAGAAAATACAGTTTATCCAAACTTTAGTAAACTAACACTGTGTGACGCAATGGCTATCAATGGCTCCTCGACCTCTCTCTTTCGGTTTGTGTGAAACTCAAACAAAGTCCGTGTCACCTTGCATACCTTTGCATAGTGTAAGAGATAGTTTTTGTCCACACTGTCAACAAAATGCATCACTCTCGTGGCAAAGCGGGACAGAGCAGAGGTAATTTAGGTGGCATGCACTCATTGTGCGACCGTGCACAGAAACAGTAATGCTCTGACGGCCTTCATTCCTGACGTTAGTCCGTTAGTCTCTCCCTGTCGAAAAAGAAACTTCGCTGGGCAGCTTGTCAGTGCAGAGGTGTGAGACGGGGAGCAGGCAGAAAAACAGGTTCTTGGTGATAAATAGCAGGCCTGCTTTGGAAAGTGTCTCCTTTCTGACAGAGGATCAGGCTTTGTCTTGAAATGTGAGCTGCCTCTCTGCAGCCACTGCCAGCTTCTCAGGGACTCTGACTTTCAACAGGACAGAGAGAGGAGCAGAGGGGAGAGGGGAAGCTTTATGTTACAGGGGGATGCCTCGAGGTGACATGGAGGGATAAAAAGATTGGAGTAGCTGTTGTTGTCTGTTAAAGGGGATTACCATTTAATTAGAGCTATAGTCAAGGATATTGCAATCAATGTATTATAACATGAAGAGCTGTCTAAGAGGGTCCGGTGCTCAAACAGATGAGAGTATCAAGAGGCAATGAATCACAAACTGTTTTTCCTATACACATGTTGCTTAAGTTGTGAAACCATCTTCAGGATCAGCATGTAGAGTTGATTTACTTACTCTAAGCTCATGTTTTAAACTGTTTAATTGGTCTGTCGCTCAAATAAAACAGCTGTTGAGCTTGAAAAGAGCAGCTTTCGCTTGAATCTCATTTCCTTTGATATCTATAAAACACTGAAGCTATTTTGTGTGGCAAAAGTCCCCTTTGGAAATAAGATTATAAGACTAATCAAAAGATATGACAGATTAAAGAGCATGAAACACTCCCCTTTCTTCTTTCAGTCAGTGACTGTGTGTGATGAGAAACTGGGAATTCTCAGGGCCTAAGAGCCTCATATTTCAGCCCCCTCTGAAGACCTAATGTTCGGGACCCATGTAGTCCTACATAATATAAATGATGGAGACCCCTCTGCTGTGGGTCTGTCTGTGTTCTTGTTTAAATAAATTGTGCTCACAGGGAAACATTGACCTTGCATGTCCTTGGATCTGGGTTTAACCTCACCCTCTTTTGGCTCATCTCTTTCTACACCTTGTTCCTGGTGTCCTCAGGTGGGAAATGGGGGGGATTTGCCCACAGCAGGAGTTTAGGTACCCAATGTCATTCTTTCATGGGTCACAGATTTCACCTCAGTGCATCCCTCTGGCACACTAGTACAATCCCTGCTGTGCCCACAGCTGCCCTCTGTACTAAAACACCCCCTTCCAAATTGACAAAAACACTTGCATGTACACACAGTAATATGGACTAGAGTGCTCCAGATCTTGTTTCCTTGGAAGAAAGCCTGCAGGAGTAGTGTGTAATGTCAGGTGATGGATGCAGTCCATCTAATCTGCTCCCTGTCTGTCACTGATGGATGAGCATGACCGCTGAGGAGCTTATGTAGGCTCATTACCGTCGCTCTGAGTGTCATAGTGTCCTGGACTCTTGCCTTAGTGATCCCTGCATGCATGTACATGCATGCATAGAGTAGCCCTTGTTTGGTTTCTCTGTGACCCTGCATACACTAAATGCATGACGGATAAGTGTTGTCAAGCCATTCAGTGGAAGTGCATGTCAGCTTGGCAAGGGCGAGTATGACTCACAGGATTCAATGACTTCATTTTAATGCCTTTTCCGAAAAACCTTGACCGGATTTTTTGTCATACTTAGGAGCACTCTAAATGTTTACCCCCCTGCATCTCAGCTAAACACAGACAGAATGAAACACTTAACCTGTGGCTGATACAGCTGGGAGATCTGGGAGAGCTGTGTGAGATTCAGACAATGTGTGTCAGGCATTCCTGCCGGTGGGAGTGTGGTTTCCTGGGCTTGTTAACATTAGCCATGAGGTCAGAAGAATACACAGTCTGATCTCTCAGTCGTAGAAGGCTTTGATCAGCCAATGAGACCAACAGGGAGTCAGCAGGAGTCCTCAAGCTCTGCAGTGGACCTTGACTCACCTGGGCTTTTAGTTGATGAATCTTCTGGGCAGCAACAGAATGAGATCTCAAAGGACTAAATACACATTTAGAAGGGGATCATCACTGCAGGAGGGGTGCATTATGAAATTTTTACTGTGTTGAGCCATTCATGCACATGCATTGTCTTCCCCTTAGGGAGAAGAATGGGAGTATTGCTAATTAAATGCTAATGTGCTCACAACAACAATACTAACATGCTGATGTTTAGCTGGTATAATCTTGAACTTGCTCACTCATCTGTTTTGGCATGTGAGCATGCTAACATTTGCTAATTAGCACCAAAAACAAAAACAGCAGCTGTGGCTGCTTTCAGGCATTTGCTTACAAGCCAGTTTGGGCAAATAGGTATTTTGACCTGATGATGGCAATAGATGGAAAGTAAAGCTATCACCGAAGTCATCCTGAGTGGAATATGAATGTATTTTATGGCAATCCATCCAATAGATGTCAAGACATTTCACTCAAAACCACAAATGATAAGCTCAGGGTGGCCCAAGATGATCACAAACCATGATCACCACGCACCAAAGTCATTGGCATTCACACATATCTGATATATCCATCTGCACCAAAGTGATCAACTGAACACCCAACATGGTCATCATAATGGCTTGAATATACTCCCAAACAGACATGTCCATGGACAGCTCTGGACACTGTGGACGTGTAGTAGTTCTGTTTATACTGCTTTCTGGAGTCACTTACAGAGCGCATTCGCCAGCGTGCAAATGTCTTACATAGCTTGTTGTAGCGTAGCGGTACGACAAAATGGAAGCAGTGTGGCTGTCAGAGCCTATAAGTGTGGAATCAAGATAGGATGGTACTTAAAATAATGCCTGCTCACACATTAGCCGGAAATGTTTCACAATCTGTTCTATGTTGCAGAATGTCCTCATACATAAATCGATATGCTGTTCCACTCAATCTTGTCTTGCTAATCCTCAGTGATCAGTACTGGTAATGAATAGACTTGATCTGATTATATGATCACAACTACTAGCTTAATGCATTCAAGTGATTTTATGTCTGTAGTTGGGAACATGATGGCGGTTGCTGGAGTGCAGCTGTTTTAATTGAACCATTACATTAGCGCTTGCCAATCCCTTTTTCGCCGTGGTGTTTTGTCCATGCCATGTGTGTTGCCCATCCCGCCCTGAGCGAGCTGTTACCCATACTAATGCAGAGCAGGGTTTTAGCAGAGCCACTGTAGAGAGCTCATTCAAGGGCTTTAAAGGGGGGCTGGGTTTAGCAGGGCTGTCACTCTCTCATTGAGGAGCAGAGGAGCGCGCCTCAACACATCTTACTCCGATACAAAGAGAGGCTGTGATGTACATACAAATGAGCCCATAATAGGTGGTTTTGTCACTCCATTCCTTCTTAGTTTAATCTGACTAACAAACCCTCAGTGTGCATGTGTCATTCCTGCATCCAAGTGTGCGTATGTGCACGTTTTTCCACATTCATGCTTGCACCTTATTAAAGGCTCTCACTGAAATCTTTCCAGATCCTACAGCCATGCTTGTGTTTTTGAATCTGGTAAGCAGAAAACCAACTGAGCCCCCCCAGCCTCTTCTTCCTCAACCCCCTCACTCCTGCCCCATTCCCCCCCTCAGCCCAAATCCTGGGAAAAGCAAAACATTGTTCGTTCTCGGTGTGCATGACCTGCAGGAGATGGTGTGTAAAACAGGAAGTAATTAGAGCTGATTATTCTGCTTTAATCATCAAAAAAACCCTCCACGGCTGCTGCCTCACCACTGTAGTTGGCTAACCAGCGTTCTCACCATATAATTATTGTTCATAGTGGCTCGTTGTTCACAGTGAGACAAAGAAGCAAAGGCACACGATGCCTCTGGTTTACAGCCACTGTGAGTCATCTGAATGTGTGTCAAAAATCTCAGATAAATTTGCTGGTATCAGACGGCGAACACGTTATACTTCTCTCTTTAAGCCTTCCTTGAAACACTTTCTCTTTCCATATTTGCACCAGGTAAGTTGTGATATTCTCTTAGGAAAGTTGTCTCACTTATTTCCAGTCAATCTGGGTCAGATGAAGATTGTCCCTGGAGTCGTCAGTGAATTTCTTGTCTGTGCTCCCTGCGCAGTACTGCTGTCTGTACCCTCTGTTCACAGTTCAAAGCTAGATTCCCTGATATTATTCAACAATGTGCAGTCACCGCTTGGTGACATGGTCATAGATTTTGGGCTGCAAGACTCATACGTTTGGGCAGATCACAAGATTTAACTTGAGGCTATGCTGACACAGAAAGTATAATTTGTGCCTTGCACCACCTGGTTGTTATTAGTGTAAAATCTGTACATGTTGCAAAAGTGGATGTCTGCTGTTTGGAAATCAGCACCAATCTTTACACGGTAACGTTGTAATCCAGATATATGACATTTTTGGAAAGAATCTCTGTAGCTGGTCCAGTAGTTTTTTAGGATTTTTATTCTTTTCCTTCAGTAGTAAAGTCTGCTCTGATGAGGGCCTGTTAGCAGAAACGTGAGCCTGGTGACACATCAACAAGAGTAAAGTGGGCCACAGAATCCCTCAAAGTTTTGAGAGTCCTGTTTTAATTGATGTGGATCGATGATGACTTGGCATTATCGTTAATTAAATCTTAAGTGGAATCACATTTTGATAATAACTTATCCTGCTATTCTTTTACAAAACAGTGTCCAAATGAATGATTGTGAATACATTTTGATTAACCGAAGGAGCTACTGAAGTTTTCTGTGAGTCAGCTCGTAACTGGAACACATCACTTTTGCTTATTTTACATTTTTTGTATATATTATTACATGCATTTTCCTAGTTGTGATGGTAGTTAGCAGTATTTCAGTATCAGCTTGGCGAGGTCTGCAAAGGTGTCTTTGTGAAAATATCTGCATTTCTTCCTTCTTGTTACTTACTCTTTAGTGACGGCACCCAGGAACCAATCTATCATATCCTCCACGCTCTATACACAACTAACAGATGACAGGTGGAATCTGGTCTTCATGCCACATCTCAGTCACACGAGTGTCGACCCCACGGCTTGTTCACGAGTGCTTGGGGGGAAGTGAGCCCTAATTGCCAGGGGAAATGGGACGGCCTTACAGGGAGGTTTCTATTGTAGCCAAGGCAATTAACTTGGCTTCTTTCATCTGAGCGTCTCCTTTGAAAAGAGACATTGTACTTAGCTGCTCAGTGAGCACCGAGATGGTCTGGACTGTTCACGGCTGCATTCCGCTGCCGTGCCAAAAAGAGGTGTGTGTGTGTGTGTGTGTGTGTGTGTGTGTGTGTGTGTGTGTGTGTGTGTGTGTGTGTGTGTGTGTGTGTGTGTGTGTGTGTGTGTGTGTGTGTGTGTGTGTGTGTGTCTGGGATTGTTGTTGGGACGCCACAGACGTGCTGTCCCTGATTGCCTGACCGTGTCGCGTCCCCAATGCTTGCTCAGTGAAAGAGACTTCCTTTTCTTCAGTGCTGTCAAGATCAATAAGCTTTTTGATCCCTGTGCTTCTGCAGTTAAATTACAGCTGAATCTGTCTTGGCCTTGAACTGTATGTGTTTACTCTGCAGTATGTCACCTCCGAGCGCTTCCTCAGAGCAGTTAGCACAGAGCCTGAACTTACTTTATAGCCCAGTTGTTGCAGTGAGCTGCTTGATCTTCTGCTTGACTTCTTATTGCTCTTTCTGAAGCCAGAGAGCTGTTGGGTGATTGGATATATGCCTTTAGGGACTTGGCTTACTGTAACCAACCCTGGACCACTGGACCACAATCTGCCCAGCTATTTACTTCTCTGAAAGAGGTGGATGATGTGTGCCGGACCAGGATTGAGCCAATATTGGTGGGGAGTTGTGACACATCATGCCAGACACTAAAACCAGGTTAAGGGGACAATGGGAGACCTGAAGAGGAGGAGATCAGACGCTGGTCTGTGAAGTTCTGCAGCCAAGCATTTACGATAGTCCTCTGCATGTCTGCTTCCCAGTTAAGTGGAAAGGGGGTCATAACAGGCTGAGGACAGCCAAGCTGTGCTGGGCCAAGGCATGTGGAGGAAGAGGTGGGATCCAGGGAATGGTGGGGGCAGACACCCCCCACCCCCTGAACACCACACTGTGAAAGAGAAACTGACAGCCTCAAATTAATTCAACATTTCAGTGAATCAGCTCTTCATTTGGTCGCAGTAATGCACCGCTCCCCTCTTTCTTTCCTTTACTCCCTCTTCCATCCTCCTCCCTCTGTGCCCACGCAACCCTTTTTACCCCCTTCCAACCATACAAACTCTTAAAACTCCAGGATGTCTGGAAAGAAAATTTCAGCTGTGCTGCATATCTTTCCCTTCCTCCCACTCATCTACATTTAATTAAAACATCAGAGATAACAGACACAAGTGTTTGGAAGTGTGAAACAGTACTGATCTTTGGGGAGCATGTGGCAGTTTATTTCTATGACCCACTTTTACATTAAACAGTGTACCCTGCAGGAATTTTGCATTACTTTTGGATAGATACTGCAGGCAGAAAACTGATTAAGCTGTTTGAAGTGAATCTGGAGTTCAGGTTGGGACAGTGCTTTATTCTTGGAGGCATTGTGTGAACAATTTGACATCAAAGCAGCAGCTCTTTAATCAGAATTTTAAAACAGTGGAGCATGCATTGAAGAGTATGCACAGTACAAGAGGCTACAGTGTAAAAATGACAAATGGTGCTCAAAGGTTTGAAAGGTTAATAGTTTTGTTTTTTTGAGATCGAAGCAGTTAGATTGTGAAAAGAAAGACAGCTGTGTAAATCAGAGATTATCATGCATCGAGAATTGTTTTATAATCCAATCTTGCAGCAGAAATCAAATCAAATTGTGATGTACTGTACCTAGATCCTCCCAGTCATGATGTAAAATAGATTAGCTTGTTCATTTTCAGTCCTGTAATGTTGTTATGCAGTCATCATGTCCACTGTAATCTCACCTCCTCACCCTTACTTTTCACGAACAGTAAACCGTTAGTTGGCTGCCGGGTGACTCTCTGGTGGAGAGCTAAAGAAATACGGAGAATTTCCATGTGGCAAATCACTGGAGGCAAATAACCGCAGACACCACCTTAAAGAAACATACATCCTGGTTTTATTACCTCACAGTGGGTTGTGCCCGTGTGGGTACACTGTGCCAATATGTACGCCTGAAGCTTGTCTCTACTGAGTGCTCATGGTGGCTAAAGTGGCTAAAGCAGTACTGATGCTTTAGATCCCTCATCCTGCAGCCTGAGCCGTCCCTCTGCCCTTATGCTGCTCACTCAAGGAGAGGAACTTGACAGTCCAGTGGCTCTCCCTGTGAATACCTATCATTGTCCCTCTGGTTTGAGAGAACTCTAGAGGCTGGCGTAGGACACGCTGGCTGCGGTTCAGGAACTCTGCAGGGCCAGAGATTAGCAAGGCATGGCAGGATCCCTGATAACTGACACCCTCCACGCAGGCATCTGAGCCGCTCTCCCATCCCGCTAAAGACTACAGCCACAAAGACGCCTTTCAGCACTGGGCACGGTGGCGCTAATCCCCTTAGCACAAAGACCTGAGCCACCGATAGCATCTAAATAACTCTTCACTAAATGTCATTTGCCTGAATTAGCTGTATAGTATCTCCCGATGCCGTGGATTGCATTGTTGGTTGTACAGAAATATTTGTCCCTGTTGTGATTTCGCGTGATGTGCTGTTGAGTGGGACCGTTTAATAAGCCATGGGGACAGGTCACCCGCTCAGCTGGTCCGCCATTGGTTGCTTGGCCCGGGGGTTTAGGTCAGTTTAGTGCTACAGCTTTGTTAAAGCATCCTTAACATTCATGTGGCATCGAACCATCTTACTGTTGGCCCTCACTGACACGATAGCCTTTTAACCCTTGGAGTGGAGCGTCTGAAGCAGGCAGGGCTGGCAGGGTGAACACTTAACATTAATACAGTTGATATTGTCATAGATTTCTCTTATGTGCAATAGCCTCCAGGGCATCGTCTCGACATCAGGCATATTCAGGTCACCAAATGTTAGATTGAGGTTAGATTGTCCTTGCAGTGCTGTTGTCACAAAAAGGGTAAAGGCGCATCGATGCCCCCTAGGAGATTGAGGGCAAACACCGTATGAAAACAGCCCCATTTCACTGTGGCTGAACCAATATTGCTTTTTGGAAAATAGAAAAAAACAAAATGCTGCTGTGCACAGATCTGACAGAAATGTGACAAATCCTCACCAAAGCTAAATTTTTAAGTCCGTTCAGCGCAAAGAATGCAGCAGCCAAAGGGATCTGTCACTGGTGGATGAATAACTGTCCTGCCTTTCAAGCAAAAGCACACAGGGAGGATGGCTGCTTGAAGATTCGAGGATCATCGCTTCTCTCAGCAAAAATAAATTACCCTTAATTGACCTTTGACCACTGGTGAGGCTCCTTTCTCCCTGGAGGACCACTGTCCTGCCTCAGTTGCTGTGGAAACGCCTGTTGGAAGATGCAGTCTGGACAGAAAGCGATGGATGAGGGATGCTCTGGATGACTGAGATTGCCCCAACCTACCTTTCGTTCTGTTGCACACAGACCACCACCTCCCTCAAAATGCAGACCATTACCATTACATAGATTTATTACTTCTCATCTGTACTAGCAGAATCTAATTACATTTATTCAGCAATTGATGACCTGTAGTCTTCTCCAATAACCCAAGGAGAATTCTTCCCATTTGTTTATAATGCAGCTCACAATCCCACCTTGTGTAAGCCCATCAGCCCATTACGAGGGCATGTCTGGGTCCTTCCTTTGACAAGACCTTGAGCTGCACAGAGCTGTGGATCAATACATCCTGCTGAAATGGAGAATGGAAACAAACAGCCTGTGCGTGGATGTCTACAAGACGTGAACCATCCCTAGCCCTCCCTTGCTCTGCTCCCAGCTCTCCCACTGGTCCTAGGCGAGTTTCAGAGTTTGAAACGGGGGGGGGGGTTATTCTCTACAGTCCCTCCCAGCTTCAATTCAATAGGACTGACACCTGAGAACTGGACCAAGGCTGTATTAGCCCTATAGCCTGGCTTCTGGGTTGAGGCCAGATGGAAAGATAGATCAGACTGTTAGTGGACGCCTGAGAGGGGTGGGGCAGGGGCCGAAATTAGACATGCAGATACTCCTGTTTTTACTGTGTAACACAATCTGTTATTGTTTGGCATTTGCCGGTATAGCATCACTGTTTTTCAGTCGGGAAAGAGATCTTTTCGGTAGCAGCAGTAATTTAAAAGTCAATGGAAGGATCTGTTACTGAGGCTCGTCCAGCCTCTGAGGCCTGAGAAAAATCATTAAATCACTAGGTCTGGAGGCAGCGGCCACCATTGATGTGAAGGGAGGCAGAGCTGCTCTTTGTGCTACTGATACTCGGGTGGGGGCGAGACAGTTATGCTTAACAGTGAGGGGCTCCTTTACACATGAGAGATTTAGTTGACTATCTTTTGAGGATGTTCAAAGATGAACTTAAGGCAGTGGGACTCAGGTGGGTTAGGCTGTCTCCTGTAAGGGAGGACAGGGGGTTTATCAAGAGCAATTATCTGGAGCCTGTTCAGATGTCTCCAACCATTTCAGGCAATCACATGAGCTCAGCATTGTTATCTCTCCACAGTCTACAATTATTACAAACTGCGTGCTGTAAGATGGCTGACGAGTCAGTGTGTAACGCTAACAGCGGCTGTCGCCTCAAGCAGAACCAGCAGTACGGACTTTTGTGCAGTTTTTAGCCAGGGAGCTGTCCTGGATAGCTCCCTCCATCTCGGCCTCTGCAGTATTCAGAGATTAATTTGAGAGTGGACAGTGGGTGAATGACGGAGTGAGAGGAGAGAGCAACAAAAGTCTCCGGTCAGAGTCGAACTGGGGACGTTTTGCTTCATGGTTAGTCCTTTTAACCCATTGGCCACAAGGGCGCCTAAGTTGAACTTGACCCAAAAAATTTATTTTCACCTCCACAAACAAATCCACTGGTGGTCACGATTCCATTTAAATTAATTAACTTTGCTATAAATTTCCACTGTAGGTGCTGGTGTGATTGGGTCTTTACTCTTGATAATGCTCTCCTCAGGTATACAGCATGAGTGTATGTTTGAGCTGACATCATAGAGGAAACACACATGCCTCCTGACCACATGGTGTCCTGGAAACGTTCACCTTGGACAGGCTCTGCATTGAGCCGCACATCTCGTCAGGTTCCATATATATGTGCTGTATTGTCCTTGTAATGGGTCCTCCCCCTCAGGCTGGGAGTGCTGGCAGAGACAGAACACCCTCCTGCTGTCTGTCTTTCTTTACTTAATCCTCTTATAAATAGGCCAGTGTGTCTATTTTACAGGCAATAAAGCAATGTGTTCTCAGCATGTCAGTAAGGTTCAGGGGGTGAGCAGGAGGGCAAGGGGTCTCCAATGGAGGCAAAGGTCTGGTGTTTGAGACGGTGCAAAATGAATATCGACCTCGCTCTTACTTCTCAATGTTCTGTCTGCTGTTAAGCTTTTCCTCGTCTCGCTCTTCCTTCCTGTGGTGTTCAGACTGAGCCGAGATGAGCTCAAAACAGTGGGAAGATAAATGGGGACAGGGAGCCAGTGAAGAGAAAAAATAGATGTTGCACTGCTCATGGGGGCTTTTTCGAAAATGTGTTTGTTGCACCTTTTCATAGATCGTTCCTTTGAGGCAGAGAGAAAGCAAGAGAGGAAGATGTGTTGACCTGAACTGCTCTCTCCTGGATGAAAGCATTACCCAAAAGCCCTTTGTTTTGGCCCGCAAGACTACTTCTGCTGTTGCCGGCGAGGTTTATACTGCCAGCAGTGATGAACTGTAAATCCTTCATGGCCATATAGTTTTGAGGAAATGTAAGACGGCTGAATAGATAGATTCACGTTTCCAGCTGGATTGATTTATTGTTCTGCGCTCACATTCACATGCACAGCGGTGTAGCAGCCAGGAGGCGTCTTACTATTACTGCAGTGATGCATTGTGTGAGAAGAACATTACAGAAACACCAAAGATACAAACGTCCATGTTGCCTGAGGGTCATACTAAAAAAAAAAAAAAAAACAAATAAAGAAGATAGAAGTGATGCTGGCAGAAAGAAACCATCTCCTGTTTGTCTTGTTTTGTCTGTGTTGATGTTGAGCCCATGGCTAACATTTTGCTTTCTTTCCTTCTCTCCTCATGTCCACTTCAACGTGACTGCGGCCATTTCCATCAAAGGTAAGCTTCAGTACATTTCCACTGCCACAGTTTGTGCAAACACATTTACTTTGAGACCATGGGAAATGTGCAGCTTGCTGCTTCACGGTAACTGCTGCATTGATCAGTAGGATCCTAATGCTGTGGAAGGGAAGTGCTGGCTTACTCATACACATATACATATAACTCAGAAGTATCCGTTCACAGTCTTCAGTCATATTATTCAAACAGGACAATGTGAAAAATGTGAGCTCTTGAGTTTATTTTTAGACCATGATGAGGAGACCTTACTAAAATCTGAGTAGCTACATGCGATTTTTGGCAATGTCCTTGGAGAGCATTCACCACTAAGCTCACTTTCTACAAGCTCTGGTATCTATCAAGGGAAATTCATTTTTCAAGGGGGGCTTATATGGAGGAAAAAGTCCCAATCATAACCATGAACATACAACACTGTGAAACAAATTGATGTACACTGCTGCAAATTACCGAACCAGATGGGTTCATATAACGAAACAGTGTCAACTGGAAAGATAACACATGAAAAGTCACTTGTCGATGCAAAACAAAGCAATTACAGACACAAGAGGCAACATCATTTCATGTGCAAATGAAGCAATCCAAATGTAGTGAGGATGAATGAGTCCCTGGTTTGATTTGAGGCTTTCTATAGACACAGTTTCTGTTAGGTTCTGCTCCTAGTGTTGTTTCTGAAGGCCAAGGCTTCTGTCTTTGCACTGAACTTGTTGAGGGCTAATTCAACAATTGACACCTCCACTAACAAGTTTTGTGGGGGAAATTCCTGCATATTAGTCTAACTTAATGAATGTGAATGATTGTTTTTTTCCCCCTACATGAACGTAGCTATTATTTTTTTTGTGTGTCTTATGATGTCTTATCAGCCTTAAAAAGAGCTCCTGACTCCACTCAGCATTGAGTGGAGTTTAAAAAGCTGATCATACGTAGAAATCCTTGGCTTTATAAAGGAAGGACCGACTGCAGGGTTGCAGTATTGGAAGTCTTTATGTAGTAAAGATAAATCAAGCTGGCAGACAGACTTTAGCTTGCAATCTTGTGTTATGCATGAAGTAGCTGCTTGCCCTTGGGCAGACCACCTCTTCACTTCTATGACGTCACACTGTCTTTAAGAGCCTCTACCAGTGTTAAAATAGGTCAGAATATACTCAGCCGTCCATTAATATCTGGGCGCATCGCCCAGCACAGCCTATACATTTGGGAACATGAAATCCCTTTGTAGAGCAAGCTGTGTCTTCTCTGCAGTAGGAAATGTTAAGTCACTGAAGGGCAGAGGGAGCAAAAGTATCTGAATGGGCACCAGTTAGAGCACTGATGTGGTCTGTGTGGGCTGGGTTAAAGATGGCAACGATTATGGGATAGCAGCCATACTGTGGTTTCTCAGGCAAGCAGGGGAACCCAGACAGGAAACAGCATTGTCCAATCGCGCTTTAAGACAAGACAGGCTCTGACAGAAAGACTGGGAGGGCTCCAGCTTCGCACACAGGTAATTGGCTGTCGGCATGGGGGACAACACAGCGTGAGACCAGATTCTTTATTCCAAACACACACACACACACACACACACACACACACACACACACACACACACACACACACACACACACACACACACACACACACACTCCCTCTTCCTCTTTCTCTTCTCCTCCCCTCTTCACCTTTGAGACAACTGCCTTTAACAACAGCTGCTGCCCTGCACGCAGTTAGTATTCACACACAGCCAAGCAAGCCAATTAGTGGCCTTAGAGCGTATAATTGTGAGTCTGTGATTCTCTCTCTCTCTCCATTCATGTGTGTGTGAAGGTGTCATTTCGTTAAGTCTCGGGGGGTCGCGCCACCTCCTGCAGTGAGGTGTCTCTCTCCAGAGTGTGAGTGACAGTGTACTTGGAGGGAGGCCATTCAGCCAGTCAGGCCTCACTGGTTTCCAATGCTGTTTACATTTAAGGGGAGACGAAACCAGTAAGTTGTCGTCTGTGTGTGTGTGTGTGTGTGTGTGTGTGTGTGTGTGTGTGTGTGTGTGTGTGTGTGTGTGTGTGTGTGTGTGTGTGTGTGTGTGTGTGTGTGTGTGTGTGTGTGTGTGTGTGTGTGTGTGTAACCCTCACATTCCATAAATGGTGGGAAAATAATTTTGGAACGTTAAGACTTAAAATTCATCTTTCAACAGTTTGGTCCAGTTTATGGACTTCTTACTTAAAGGACAGATTTTCCCCAAAAAGTGCCAAATGATCATCTCTCGTACAGTGCATGATGGATTTAAGACTCTTGAGTTTTATCTAGGTCTGTTTTTGGGTCAGTTTTCACTGATATTTTTCCATTTTATTTACTGTGCATGGTGGACTTGTGACTGCCAGAGCAAACTCACTCTCCTTACAATTCAGGAAGCGCTACAAGTGCTTCCTGTACTTAAGATGAAAAGCATCTGTCCATTATGAGAGGAGAGAGAGTGAGCTGTGCATTAAATGCAGACATCAGGGCTTCCCACACATCATGGGATATTCTTGCTTTATCAAAGTGACTGCATTAAAAAAACATTAGACATCTAATGGGCTCGTAGGCTCGTACAAAGTAGGGCTCTCCAAATTGGCCAAAAGTGACTTTCAGTTATTCCTTCTAAAATAAACACACAAGTTTGACCCATTAAAATATCTATTTTTATGCATTTTGTCCATAAGAGGGCAAACAAATACACAGAAACACTGCTTGTATCGTTATATTTATTTCAACAGAGACATATGTTTTAAATGATTTACACACCTACACATACCTACAACGCATACGATAATGTCCGATACCGACATTTAATTTTTAATCAATGAAAGCGTCGTGTGCAGGAGTTTGATGTTGGTCCACGTTTCCTGGAAGCTTCAACGCCCTCGACAAATAGGAGAAATTCCGGCCAAATAGTATCTTTTTTTTTACAATTACTTATGTATTGAAATTTATAATATTCATTGACAGCCCGAGTGCAGCTCCTTCAAACAGCCTTAAAAACAGCCTGTAATGCTCGCATAAAGTTGAAGAGCCCTCAAACATGTGATGGCCATTTCACAGCTTTTATTTTGCATCCAACACTGCCTTCGCTTTCTGTAAATTCATCAGCTTGAAAAACAAGTCTGCTAACCCTGGACTGCTTTGTTAAGTCAGATATCAAGAGTAGAAAACATGAACCACGATACGTTTTTCCATTTTTTATTTCTCTCTCTGTATTTGTTGTTCAAGTCTTCAGAGTTTTGTGTATATTTTGCACAAATGTAAGTAGATTTTCCCCCATATCGCTCAGATTATTCAGTGAAAGAAGGAGCTCTCTACACCCAATTTCCAATTACATATTCATGTCACTGGCAGAATTGGTCTTGTATTGAAGTGCTGAAATTTCTCTTTGCATCTGAAAGAGAAGTGCTGTTGAAGACTGAGTGTTTGCATGTCTGTTCATCCTGGTCATCACCATTGTTTAGGTCAATAGCTACTTCACATCTATGCACGTTTGTCTATTCCAATGTGTGGATGCTTCACTCTGTGCTTGGACTGATTCCCAGAAGCAGTGCTGAACATCCTTTTACACTACAAATAGTCAGCAGATAGTAATATCTTATTACCCTTAGCCCAAAAAAGTTGGCATGCCGTGTACAACATAAATAAATCAGAATGTGACCATTTGCTCATCCTTTTTGACATAAACTCAATTTAAAACAGTACAGAGATGATATATTTAATATTTTACCTCATCATCTTCGGCGATATTTGTAAATATATGCTTATTCTGAATTTGAGGAACCATGAATCTCCACTAAGCCCGCAGCATAGAGGGGGGAGGGAGCTTGAGCCGGCTGGTTGGGATCACCACTGGTGTGGTCGTGGTCTGTATCTCTACGCACTGGCATCCTCATTAGACCAGAGCCCTGAGCAAAAACAGACCATTCAGACGAGAGCATGCCGTCCACTGGATCCCCAGGATACTCAAAGGCAAAAACACAGAAATATCAGCATACATCAAACACGATCATCATCTCGTCTCTCTTTCTCCTTAAATATCCGTCTTAAGCTTTATCTCCCTTTTCCTGTCTCAGTTCCTCTATTTCAATGGCAGTACACACATTCAACATGGACATTTGTCGAACAGATGTAGAAACTGATGCCAGCTGCAGTTCTGTGAATTATCTGTACCCCCCCACATTGATCCATTCCATCAGGGTTTGGTTATGAAATTAGGACAAAATTGTAATCAAGACAGTTTTCCATAGAATATGATAATTATTTTTAAGGTATTCTTTCACCAGACAGACAGACAGAGACCTTCCTATTGTTTAACTTGGACCGTAGGTCCTTGAGGTTGTTATGTGAAGGTGAAAGCCTGCTGATAGCTCGGAGCCTTTAGGTTGTTTGAGCAGGAAGGTCGTACGCTGGTCCAGTAGCCACCGTCTTAAACCCCTTTGTGTTGGCATTTATCGGTCACACTTATCCCTTAGGAAGTCTGTCTTCCTGTCCTATCTCAGCTCCTGGTTCGTACCATGTTAGTGTCTAGATGCCTATCAGCAGGTGCAGTACCTGGACAAACACTCCACACAGCCACGACATCGAGAGACCAAACATTTAATTTCCTGTCCAGAGACCCCTAATCTACAGCGCATACGAGGCGGCGATCCTACAGTAATCTGGTTTCAGTTGATAGAGCCAGTGCTGCCTAGTTCGTTCATGCTTGCAGTGTGAACACAAAGTGCTTTTCTCATCAAGCATGTGTGAAGGATGAGCGCCGAGCTGTTGAATTGTTCATAGAAACAACATAATCACCTTGACCGTGTTCAGCTCAACCTGAGTGGGTGGAAGCACGACAAGTGGCATGTGTTGCCAAGTAACGCAGCCAGTAAGTAATTGTGTGATCTTCTCTAATAATGGTGGTTGTGAAGCTGGCAAGTATAGTAAAAATTTGGCAGACACTCACCATGTCCAGAAATTAATTAGATTTTAAAGCTGGAGTCATTTTTTCAAGGCTGGGGACTGTTACTCTGATGCAAACGGTGCGAGATCTGATTGTTTGAGAGATTATGCGTAGCTGTTATCCCTTATTTTGATTCATCTGTGCTCTGCTCAGTACTCGTTCATTATCCTTCATCAGTATGTATATGTATCCCTGTGCTACAGCCAGCACCCACCTGATAGTCTGTTAATGATTTACAGGTAATGGAACAGAGAGTATACAAGAGACCACTAAGCAGATATTCATTCCACAGGTCTGGCAGTAAAAAAAAGGAGACATTAGATGTTTATGAGAGATTTGTTTGTCTTTTCTTCTTCTCTCTTCAGCACTGAGGTTCAAAGTAGATGCTGTGCAGTGCTCTCTATGCTAATGCTACACTGCTTTCAAAGCTAAATGCTGAGCCTCACTGGGGGTCTGCAGCATCCTGCCCACTCCACTGTTATTCAAATATTCAGAGGCGCTGCAAATGTCACGAGCCCCCTGCAGCCCACACAAAGTTATCCCTTGAGATTTGAAAGTGGCACTTAAGCTGCAGTGTCCTTTTGAAATGCTACGCTATGTGAGAAATGTAAATACAAACTGAGAATCGATGCATTTAAAGCCCAAAGACCAATATCTCCTTATGGTTTTTTCCACCGCTCTCTGCATTAAGAGATTAATATTAGACAAAGTCTAAGTTAACATTAGACAAAATGAATGATCTTAAACTGATATCTTTGCAGGTGTGCATACATAACCACAGTTGTTTGTCCGTAAGAGCGTTTGATTGATGCTGGGCAGTCTCAAGGTCAACACATAGTACTAAAGTAAATCATGAATGACTCAGTCACAGATGGACAGGTCTCATAGAGAGTGGACAAGCTGCTGGCTTGCAAACATGACAGCACAGAGTGCCTTCCTTAATTAACAGATAATGTAACCTAATTACAGCTGTTGGGGTTATAGATGCATGAAAAACATCAGGAACAGTGCTGGAACAACACGTTCACTGGCCCTTTAACTCTCACAATGGGATGCTTTTAATGTCAGATTTTATTTAGATGACACACATTCTCATTAAGTGCACAATTTGTTCCTCGTGTGTCCTGTCTGCTCCGAGCTAGATTTTTTTTTCTTGCTGGTATTTGGCCCTGCATGTGTGTTTTGAATTAGGGAGGCTGAGGTATATTTGTTCGTCGCTGCTTTAGCGTTGCCTCTGTCATGTGAGGTTGGTCTTAATGCGGCGTGTTGTCATGGGATACTGTGTCTAAATTATGCAGCAATGATTAAAAAAAGATGGGAAGATCTGCATATTTCCTTTTTAGCTTTGGTCTAAAGTGTTGATATGCAGATGGGTTGTTTGCCTTCTGGGTCCAAATATTTCCAGCTGTGATAAAGTTAGAATCCCAGTCCAATAAGTATGAAGAAGTAGTAGGAGCTGTAATCCAGTGAGCAGATACTTGGGACAGAACTTTTTGTTACTGTTCATTTAAATAAAAAGCATCTACTGACACATCCAGCCATCACTGTACAAAATATAGCAAAAGCATCTTAAGACTGTGTGTTTGCTGTGTTGGAGACTCAGTGGATTCATCAACACACACACTCACACCTCTGTGGTCCACAGTCACAGGGGCCTCTCTGACAGCTGGAGAGACTCCAGCGACTGCAGTTACAGTAGACGTCTGTCCAGAAAGGTTGTGGCTAATTAAACTGTGGTGACTACACTGAGCTTACCCTGCAGAGCTGGCCAAGCTCTGCTAGGAAAACCTACACCACAGAGCCGACCGGTCCTGGAAACAACCTGGTTGCCAGGTTTGTTTGATTCCCTCCTGCCAGCATCAACATCTGTGTGTTTTCGAGTGTAGGAGGAAGGGGGGGAGAGGTAGATACAGAGAGACCAGGGGGCCACCCATGTTTCACATCCATTTCTAAATGAAATGAGGAAAGTAACTGCACACTGCCTTCTTTCCTTGCTTTCATGAACGTGCATGTCAAAGGTCTGGTGTGTTTGTGTCCTTTGTCAGCTTCAGTCAGGGACATGGCTGCAGGGTGTGTTCACTAGTGCAAAAAGAACAGTTTCACTGTTGTGTAGATGCAGATACTGCGGATTGCTTGTACCAGAGGGATTCAGGAAGCTTTTAAAAACACACTTTTGAAGGCCAATGGCAGAGGGAATGTTATAGTGTGATGAAGAGAGACAGGAAGACAGAATGAGAGGGTTTAATGGAGTCCTCATTGTACTCTGGAGCCCCATTGAATGACTGAAAGAATTTCACTCTTAAGAATGGGCACGTCCATCCATCCATCCATCATTAAATATTCCCTCTTGTCGCCTTTGTAATCTGTCTCATTAGATCATGAAATTGAGACTTGCCCTGACACAGGAATCAAATTTCAAACCTCTTTTTTAATTATACTTCTTAAATAAATGAGCAGTTGGATGTTGCAGCAGAAACGTAGCATTGAATTGACCTAGAATGAAATTGTAACACTCTGTGGGTTTGTCTCCCACGCAAGCTCCTGTCCTCCTCAGTGTGACATGGTGACTGAGTAATGACAGAAGCAGACTCTTCCACAGACCTTATGAAGCCAAATGTCCCACTGGCTCTGGGCACAATACAGGCTGTCATCAGAATCACCGAAACAAGCGTTCAGGCCTCTTCTCCTTTTTTCTGCCCTTTTATTCTGAAAGTCTTCCCTTCCTCCGTCCCCCTTATCTCGGCTCACTTCCCTTCATGCTGGGTTGTTTGCCAGGGGGATTGTAGAGTGCCACCACATTCCTGGTTGGCACTCATGTCTGGACATAGCTGAGGTGCAGGCATTAGCCAGAGCCGCCTGCAGAGACGAGACTGGCACTGGCAGCCAAGGACTCAGCGCCCATCTGCTGCCAGAGCCAGCGAGGGAACCATCATTTATTACCTCCACTGATGCGAAAAGCAGCTCCTGTCACTCCGGAGACATATTGTCCCATGATTGCTGTAAGATTTTTTGCCACAAGTCTGCATGTTTGGCTTCGGGTTGTGCAGCGGAGGTATTTTCCCCCTTCTTTCTGTTTAATCCATCGAACTTGTTCGTCTTCACGGATCGTATTTCAGAAGGCAAGACACTTGGAAACAGCATCCCACTTCTTCCCTCTGCTTTATCTCATATCTGTCATATTACTCCGTCGAGGCGTCTAGGGGCCTGCAGAGGAAGATTGAACCATGCAGCCAGCCTCAGTTCTCTAACTCCCACTTTGAAAGCAGACTCTGTAGTCTGAAACATCTATCAGACTTGTATGTTTAGCCTGGCTGCAAACTGCTGAGCTCCTCTGTTCCACTGTGACTTAATCCTCCATCTTTGGCTCAAAATGTTGGAAAAATATTGCAGAGTGTGACCCCAGATGTTTGACGTTACTGTTCCTTTATATTGAGTTTGATACTGAATCCTCTGTTAATTTTTGCTCACGGCCTTTGCCGGCTAGTTACAGCACTGACTTGTGTAAACAGTTTGCGTTAGGCTTTCATGTGAGCTTTGTGCGTGGTCTTTGTTGCATACGTGGAAAAAGAAACATACATGCAAGAACATACCTGCCTTTATTCTCCACTGCTGCACTTTGCAGTTTTCCCTCGAAAAGTGGTATCATTACTGGATTAGTGCCCATTTTTCCGAGACCAAAGAGAAAGGAACGACCCAACCTGCCTTACCTGAGCGAAGCCTAATCCGTCTTAATCTAATAATTGCTCCCATATTCACTCTGTCTCGTAAGAGCACAGCTGCAGGGGACGGCTGTGGCTCCAGATTACTGTGCACCATGGGTAATAATACCCACGGTCCCCTTTCATGGCCAGGATCAGGTCTGTAGATGCCGCAACGGTTTTTCATCGTCATCGTTTGGGCGTTCCAGACAAATTGTATAACGTCTTCTCAGGGCTTCTTTCTTTCCTTTATTCTTCTTTCTTTTCTTTTTTCCTTATTGGCTCACGTTCTGTCCTCAGCGTGCATGGGTTACACAGAGACACATTAGGCTGCCTGTGTTTCAACAGTCAGCCTTTTATGAGTGGGTGTTGAAAATGGGTGCGAGCCGGCCGAGCTCAGATGTCTCTATTTTAGATCGAGCATGACAGTTGCGAAGCCTGTGCAGAGGGACAGAGCAGCGGAGGGTGATGAGAGATGTGGCTCATATCTTCTCTGAAAGGCTTCTTCATGTTCTGAAGCTCCACCTGTCATAAAGCCAACAGATGACGCTCCACGAGCTGCCATTTGTACATCACACCATAAAATCTAACAGCATGACATCGTGATGGTAATGCTTTGCGTTAAGGAGAAATAACCTCAGCAGTGAGATAAAAGACGAGAGTCAACCCTTTCATGCAAAGACATGATGTAACTTTAGTCAGGTGTACGAAATGTGCACAGAATCTATCAGAAAGTAGATTTTTGTGAATTTGTTTTTGTTGAACCTTTTTATTGGGTTTTGCAGGATTGTACAACATTTGTATGAAACAGAATGTTCTTATTTGCTAATCCTTATTGACATTGAAAACAAAGACAGTATATTAAAGGTTTTATCTCATCAGCTTCATTTATTTATTTTTTTTTAAATATGTCCTTTTTCTGGATTTGATGCAGCAACATGTTTCAAACAAGTTGGGACAGGAGCAACTAAAGACTGTAAAAGTTGTGGGATGCTCCAAAAACACCTGTTTGGAACATTCCACAGGTAAACAGGTTCATTGGTAACAGGTGATAGTGTCGTGATTGGGTATGAAAGGGGCATCCTGAGGCAAAGGATGGAACACTTTCACTTACCTGACGCAGATTGTTCAGTCAGGTATGTTTTTCCTGCTTAAACTAGGAGCCATGATTATGAATCTTATGTCGACTGCCTGTGTAATGGAGATCGCTCCTTGTGTTCCTTGGGAGGCAAACTAGTCCCAGTCCTAGTATGACTAATAATGAGGCGGTAATGGCCAAGGATGGGTGGCCTATTAAAATGTAGTCGAAGGAGCTTATGGTTGGGGCCTAGCCAACACTTTGATGCTGTTGACCGCCTCCCGGTGCGCTTATTAAGAGATTTATGACTGATGCCTGTTCCCCCCCTCCTGCTCTCACTGTTGCATGAGTGTTTTTATTATTTTTCCTGTCATGGAGACCATACGCCGCACTTCTTCATTTCAAAGGCAGAGGTGTGCTGGCAAGCAGCAGCTCGTTAGGAAGGACGAGGGGGCATTTCATAACAGCATAGGAGAGGTGACATACTTCTGTCAAAATGCCACATCAAGTAGTTTTCTGTGGGAAATGAGTTTCTGTGATCCGAAAAAACTTAGCTACAATGCCATCGGTGTCATGTTTCTGAGGTGAAAGCTAATTTTAAGAGTTGTCAAAATGGGGACTCAAGCTTGAAACTCCACTGAGGCGGCATGGATGATTGTTTGAGGGCGGAGTGAAGCAAAGCGTGGATCACTCTGGTCTACCTGGAGAGGTTGCATGCTGGTTGCCATGCCAATGCTGCCGGATAATAAGCTGGGGACGGGGGTCTTTGTCTAGCTGGTGCAGAGCTCGTTCCCCGCTGTCAGCGGTAAGATGGAGAGAAACGGGCATAAACTGATAGTGATCTCAGTGAGGTTTGATATAATGAGCCCGGCCCGCTCTTTGCACATGAGCAAGTGTACTTTGCAGAGTGAGACCCCTCTGCAGTGCAATTACCTGGCACAATAAGAGTACCTATTGAATTAAGGAAGGTGGGCGTACATGGCAGTGTTCATGGTGAAAAGGCAGCCTGGCTCTGCAGCTTTGAACGTGGTTTTCAATTAGAAGCAGAGGAATGAACACAGAGATGTGCTGTGCTGATGTCTGCGTCATGCAGAATAAAATACTACCTGGGGTCAGTTCTTTGGCTGTAACGGAAAGAGACGGCAGGGACTCATTCTTCTGTATTACTTTGATCCATTTCAGCTTGATAGAGTGGGGGGTGTCTCTGTGAAGGCTGAAGCTGAACATTGACTATTTGTCTACACCTGGAAGTTACTTTGCATGAGGTCCTGATGTCATTTATTAAATCTCTGAGAGGAGACGCCACATCGCTCACTGTAAGATTTCATGGACTTTATGAGCGCTTCAACTATTTAGCATCATTCTGTTGATCAACACAGAATTAATCATCATAATTAAAGGTTGTTTAATCCTGTAAAGGAATAGCTCAATATTTTGGTAAAATTAACTTTTTGTCTGCCGCGGAGGAAGAACTTTCCAGGATGGGCAAATGTGGAGAAATAATTTCACTAAGCATGGCGTGTGTGCAGTCTCCCTCCTGTAACGTGTGCTGTGATTAATAAAGTAAAAATCTTAAATCTTATCTCTTAATCTCTCTTTAGAGGTGCTGGTAGATGGATTTTGTTGCCTTTGGACAGAGCCAGGCTAGCTGCTTCCCCCTGTTTCCAGTACTTAAGCTAAGCTAACCATCTGCTAGCTCTAGCTTCATTGTCAGCATACAAAGACAGTGCTATCAGTCTTCTCATCTAACCTTTGGCAAGAAAGCAATTAAGTGTCCTTCACAATTTGACAAACTATTTCTTTAAGTCAGACATCAAGCTGAAGTACCAATCGATGGGTTCCATCCATCCATCCATCCATTATCTTCCGCTTATCCGGGGCCGGGTTGCGGGGGGAGCAGTCTGAGCAGGGACGCCCAGACTTCCCTCTCCCCGGACACTTCCTCCAACTCTTCCGGGGGGATCCCGAGGCGTTCCCAGGCCAGCCGAGTGACGTAGTCACCCCAGCGTGTCCTGGGTCTTCCCCGGGGCCTCCTCCCGGTGGGACATGCCTGGAACACCTCCCTAGGGAGGCGTCCAGGGGGCATCCGATAGAGATGCCCGAGCCACCTCAGCTGACTCCTCTCGATGCGGAGGAGCAGCGACTCTACTCTGAGCTCCTCCCGGGTGACAGAGCTCCTCACCCTATCTCTAAGGGAGCGCTCCGCCACCCTGCGGAGGAAACTCATTTCAGCCGCTTGTATCCGGGACCTCGTTCTTTCGGTCATGACCCAAAGTTCATGACCATAGGTGAGGGTAGGAACGTAGATTGACCGGTAAATCGAGAGCTTCGCCTTTCGGCTCAGCTCCTTCTTTACCACGACAGACCGATACAACGACCGCATTACTGCAGCCGCTGCACCGATCCGCCTGTCAATCTCACGTTCCATCCTTCCCTCACTCGTGAACAGGATCCCAAGATACTTAAACTCCTCCACTTGAGGCAGGAACTCTCCTCCAACCTGAAGGGAGCAAGCCACCTTTTTCCGGTCGAGAACCATGGCCTCGGACTTGGAGGTGCTAACTCTCATCCCAGCTGCTTCACACTCGGCTGCGAACCGCCCCAGCGCATGCTGAAGGTCCTGGCTCGAGGAAGCCAACAAGACAACATCATCCGCGAAAAGCAGAGACGAAATCTGCCGGCCCCCGAACCGAACCCCCTCCGGCCCCTGGCTGCGCCTAGAAATCCTGTCCATAAAAATGATGAACAGAACCGGTGACATAGGGCAGCCCTGCCGGAGTCCAACATGCACTGGGAACAGGTCCGACTTACTGCCGGCAATGCGGACCAAGCTCCTGCTCCGGTTGTACAGGGACTGTACAGCCCTCAACAGAGGGCCTCCAACCCCATACTCCTGGAGCACCTCCCACAGAATGACGCGAGGGACACGGTCGAATGCCTTCTCCAAGTCCACGAAGCACATGTGGACTGTTTGGGCAAACTCCCATGAACCCTCAAGCACCCTGTGGAGGGTATAGAGCTGGTCCAGTGTTCCACGGCCAGGACGAAAACCGCATTGTTCCTCTTGAATCCGGGGTTCGACTATCGGCCGGATTCTCCTCTCCAGTACCCTGGAATAGACTTTACCAGGGAGGCTGAGGAGTGTGATCCCCCGATAGTTGGAACACACCCTCCGGTCCCCCTTTTTAAAAAGAGGGACCACCACCCCAGTCTGCCAGTCCAGAGGCACTGTCCCCGTCTGCCACGCGATGCTGCAGAGGCGTGTCAACCAAGACAGTCCTACAACATCCAGAGACTTGAGGTACTCAGGGCGGATCTCATCCACCCCCGGCGCTTTGCCACCGAGGAGCTTGCGAACTGCCTCAGTGACTTCAGCCCCGGTGATGAATGAATCGACCTCCAAGTCCCCAGTCTCTGCTTCCTCTACGGAAGACATGACAGAGGGATTGAGGAGATCCTCGAAGTATTCCTTCCACCGCCCGACAATATCCCCAGTCGAGGTCAACAGCTCCCCACCTCCACTGTAAACAGTGTTGACAGAAAGCTGCTTCCCCCTCCTGAGGCGCCGAACGGTTTGCCAGAATTTCCTCGAGGCCAACCGGTAGTCCTCCTCCATGGCCTCCCCGAACTCCTCCCAGACCCGAGTTTTTGCTTCTACAACCGCCCGAGCTGCCGCACGCTTGGTCTGCTGGTACCCATCAGCTGCCTCAGGAGTCCTATGAGCCAACCAGGCCCGATAGGACTCCTTCTTCAGCTTGACGGCATCCCTTACTTCCGGTGTCCACCACCGGGTTCGGGGGTTGCCGCCACGACAGGCACCGCCGACTTTACGGCCACAGCTATGGACGGCTGCATCAACAATGGAAGTGGAGAACATGGTCCATTCGGACTCAATGTCTCCAACCTCCCTCGGGATCTGGTTGAAGCTCTCCCGGAGGTGGGAGTTGAAAACTTCCCTGACAGCGGGTTCCGCCAGACGTTCCCAACAGACCCTCACGGTACGTTTGGGTCTGCCAAGTCTGTCCCGCTTCTTCCCCTGCCAGCGAATCCAACTCACCACCAGGTGGTGATCAGTTGACAGCTCAGCCCCTCTCTTTACCCGAGTGTCCAAGACATACCGCCGAAGGTCAGATGATACGACTACAAAGTCGATCATTGACCTCCGGCCTAGGGCGTCCTGGTGCCACGTGCACTGATGGACACCCTTATGCTCGAACATGGTGTTCGTTATGGACAAACTGTGACTAGCACAGAAATCCAATAACAGAACACCACTCGGGTTCAGATCGGGGAGGCCGTTCCTCCCAATCACTCCCCTCCAGGTGTCACTGTCGCTGCCCACGTGAGCATTGAAGTCTCCCAGCAGAACAATGGAGTCCCCGGTTGGAGCACTTTCCAGTACCCCTCCCAGGGACTCCAAGAAGGCCGGGTACTCTACGCTACTGTTCGGCCCGTAGGCCGAAACAATAGTGAGAGACCTATCCCCAACCCGAAGGCGCAGGGAAGCGACCCTCTCGCTCAGCGGGGAGAACTCCAACACATGGCGGCTGAGCTGGGGGGCTATAAGCAAGCCCACACCAGCTCGCCGCCTCTCACCGCGGGCAACTCCAGAGTAGAAGAGAGTCCAGCCTCTCTCAAGGAGTTGGGTTCCCGAGCCCAGACTGTGCGTGGAGGTGAGCCCGACTATCTCTAGCCGGTACCGCTCAACCTCCCGCACTAGCTCAGGCTCTTTCCCCCACAGTGAGGTGACATTCCATGTCCCCATAGCCAGAGTCGTTGTCCAGGATTTGGGTCGTCGGGGCCCCCGCCCACGACTGCTACCCATTCCACATAGCACCGGCCCCTTCTGATCCTTCCTGCGGGTGGTGGGCCTACGGGAAGGCGGGCCCACGTCGCTCCTTCGGGCTGTGCCCGGCCGGGTCCCGTGGGCAAAGACCCGGCCACCAGGCGCTCGCCTGCGAGCCCCAACCCCAGGCCTGGCTCCAGGGCGGGGCCCCGGTGACGCCAATCCGGGCGACGTACGCTTCCTTGCTTTAATTTCTTTCATAAGGGGCTTCTTGAACTGCTCTTAGTCTGACCCGTCACCTAGAACCTGTTTGCCTTGGGAGACCCTACCAGGGGCATTAAGCCCCGGACAACATAGCCTCTAGGATCATTCGGGTACTCAAACTCCTCCACCACGATAAGGTGGCAGTTCAAGGAGGAGTCGATGGGTTCCAGCTTATCAAATGTGAGAATTTGTTTTTTATAACTCTGAATTAAATGCTTTGGAGTTTAACCTTTCAGTAAATGAGAAATCATTGAATCCAATAATCGACTTGACTAACCAATAATAAAAATAATTGTTAGCTGCAGCGCTCAACTATTGAAGCCGACAAAAGCCGATGGAGGTCAATAATGAGGCCAGTCTGCGGTGATCCAGGCTGTCAGGCCTGTTTCAGTGGGCTGACAGAGACATTGTACCTGGTCTGACTCTGTCCTGTTAAATCTCTCTGCTGTCAGGTTGAATAAGGCAACCCGACCTCTTTGTTTTGGCGGCATTTCAGCTTCATGCACTGGTGATTTCTCTGTGTAATTCATGTTGGAAATCACAAACTATTGCTGACACACAGCATTGTTAAAAATACTGACCAAGAGATCACTGAAGCATGAAAATGCTCTACTAGCAAAATAAACCAATTTGACATCAGCGTCTGAGATTAGCTTCTACTTTCCTGTTAATAGTGCTTGTTTATAAATGTAATTATCTCTGTATTGCTTTTAAATTGTGATTTTTTTTTTAATATTATAAAATCAGAATGCAGTTTATCATGCAGCCATTCCTGTTTTATGCTCTTTGGGGTTTTTTTTTCATTATATTTATGAGGCCATGGATGCTGTCAGTTTTAAAGAAGATCTCCTGCCAACCAGTTTTCAAGGAGGCAGCCATGGAGGGAATTCAGTCAGTGGGAAACTGAAGCGTGCACACACACATCTGGTAATTTGTTGACAGGTAATGACAGCTCTGTCAGCGGGCCTCAGTGCTTCCCATGACTTTGCCCTTCATTCCCACTCCAATTTATCTTGGTCCACAAACACAGCTGAGGGCGAGGCTATCATAATTTCTGATCTGAGGGTTTTTTTTTTCAGCTTTTAAAGACACATTTACTTACTCTGTGACAGACAGTTATTGGCATCTCTCAGCAAATGTCAACATGGCACTCACCTGAGCAATCACCTCAGAGATTTCATCAACGTATTGTTCATGACAGCCTCATCGGTCAGTAACATTCAAGGCATTTGGCTGTTACTACTAGTTAATGATAATAGGCACATGGGAAAGAGAGATAACTACAGTAGAAATTCATTGCACTGCTGTTCACGATGAAAATAGTGATCACGAAATTAACTCCTACCTGTGTATGTCGGTGATTGTGTTCTCCTGATTGGCACATCTCCACCTACAGCTAAGTAAGGCCTGGCATTGATTTCATTTTGGCATCATGATTGACAGCTGATTCCTGTTCGCGACTCAAACAGTGGGTGGGACCTCGATACTGCGATCACTACTCCACAGACTCTGGCTCCAGATGATGTTACCAGTGCAAGATGGCACTGCCAGTATCCAGGAAGTTTTGACTTCTTGACATTTTTGGTTTGGTCCTGTAGGTTAAAACTGATTCAAAAGCATCTTCTCCTTCGCTCTGTTTGACATCCACTCCAGTAGGAATGTAAATCTTGTTAGCTTGTCCTTCCAGCTCAGCAACAGGAATCTGCAGTGACTGCTGATTAGCTGGAAATACAAATATGATCCACATTTCTTTTTCTCCCCACCTGCTGGCGTGCCTGACTCGTTTAATGGAGTGCTGCTCAGGTGACCTCATTACCTGACCCTGAGGATGAAGAGGAAGAGCCGCTTTTTGAATCTTAACTTATTCCTTAAAAAGGTGACCAGAGGGCAGCAGACCCGTGTCTCCCGCCACGTTCAGCCGTGTGAACATTCAAACCTGTGATCGTGGCAGAGCTGATGGCACAGCAGCTGTTCAAACAGAAGCTTTTAAACAGCAGTTTGCGTCAGTGTTCCCTCTCTGCCTCCATCCTTTGCATGCTGAAAAATTGATGACATGTTTTTCCAGCCTGTGCTCATCGTGTTGCCTCTCGTCTAACCTCCCGATTGCCGTTATCTAAATAAGATGTTCCATTCTCCCTCCAAATCGTGCTAAGCTCTCTTTCAGATCTTATGTGAACTGCTGGTGTTGTTAATAATTGATCCGATCAGAGGCGCTCTAATCGCGTCTGTGCCGTTTCCTGTTGGTACTCTTTTGAAGTCGCACTGTTTGTTGTCTGTGCCTGCAGTTTGAGGAAAGAGGGCTGATCTTATGTGGAGTCTCGCTGCTCTTATCCTTAATTGGGTTATGTAGATTTCGTGGCTGGGGAGTGGGAATGATGAAAATGGAGTGATCACGAACGGTAGTGGTGTCTTCATTAAGGATGGCAGAGGAGACAGAGGTGACTCGGGATAGATTACGCACTTAAAACTGTGGAGCGGACGTTTCTTGAGTGTTTGACAATGTGCAGTCTTCAGCAGTTTCGTGCGAGATTCTGGGAATTGTGCGCCACTAAGGCCGAGGTGTCACTGAGATACACATCTGATGGCAGCCACGTTCATTCGCCCTGTCACGCCCCGTCAACATTCTCACTCCTGCGACTCCTCGCTCTGCTGTCCCGTGGCTCTCAAACATTTCAGAGCAGCTGTCTCGCTTCGACACAGTCCACTGAGAGGCTGTGAAAACACACACATGCAGGCTATTTGAGCTCCCACCATGGGGGTGCCTGGTGCCAAGTATTTGTGGGTGCTGCTGTTCACGTGCATGTGGCGGCATCTCCCCCTTTAAGCTCTTGCAGCCTCAGTCCTGCGTGTCAGACCTGGTTGCCGTCACCCCGCAGCAGCTTCAGAGATAACATTGTTGTGTGTGTGATGGCCTGCTGGAGACGCACAATCCTGATAACAGGATCTTTACTGATAACGACATCTTTGATGTCACAGGGTATCTTATCTTAAACCTTTTTTAAATTGTAGTTGCAACTTTTAAAGCAGCACAATGAAAGCTAGTGTGTAGTCTGTATTAACCTCAAATAGTTTGTCTTATCTGGATATTGATTTGCTTGTTCATGTCCATAGATTATGCACCCACATTCCCTCTGTCTTTGACTCCATGCTGATTTGGTAGTACAGTGTAGCTTGCCCTGGAATACACTGTAATTCAGCTCGGCCACCTCTGCCTGTCTGAGCCAATGTTGAGAGAGAGAGAATGGAGGCACGGGCTGCTGATGAGCCCATTATGGTGGGTTCTGGCTGTCAGGCCGACTTACAGGCGACTTCCACCTGACAGCCCTGACAGCCCTGACAGCCGAGCCGGGCTTAATGGGGTCGGCAGTGCAGTCAAGAGAGAGAGGAGAAGAGATGTGTGCAGATATTTTACCCCTCTCAGCAGTTTCCCCCTCCATCTTTAACCTACTTTCTTTCTTTTCCAGCTTCTTTCCAGACACCTTGATCGAAATCCAGGGAAACTCCAAACTATTTTGAAAACGAAGAACTATTAATATTTCATGACGATCGCTGCTCATCCGGGTGCATTAGCGTATCCATCGTAAGCTCTTCCCAGCAAGTGCATATTGATTAGTATCGAAGCCATAGTTCTTCTTCTGTGTCTTCTGTTATTTTTTTTTCTTTTTCGTCTGTGAAGAGTTGGAGGTTCCCTGGAGAAAAAGTGCTTATGCCGAGCGCAGTTTTCTACAGATTTGATTTATTAAGACGTCATATTCCTTTCCTGCAATGAAGCTTTCTGGCTTTAAAAAAACAACTACATTTTAATTGAACTGAATAGTCAGTTAAACTGAACTATTAATCCTAAAAACAATCTACTAATGAATCAAATTTAAGCTTTAGTTTCAAAACTTAAAGGTGCTCTGTGGAGTTTCCTTTAAATCGAAAAAGTTGTTTACATTCAGTGTTTCTCACCAAACCTCATTCATGTGTATCCTCGAGGTCGAGCAAACATGGTGAAACATGTATTTCCGTCCTCATAAAACATTTGCAAAGCTGATAATTATTTTTTTTAAACCCTGCATCGTTTAAAAAACACTCATTAAAGAAATTCATCCATAGAGCTATTAGTGGCTCCTTTAATGACTGATTCTACTTCACTGTTTGTCTTTGTTGTAGAGTTAGTTTCATTGTGGACAGGATTTTCTTTTGGTTTGTTTAACATTCACCTCTTTCATTGCCACAGTCTGAGCGCTGAAGAGAGAAAGTTTCCATCCCGTGTTCCTCGTTGTTTGTTTCCCCTTCATCCATAACTCTCCCCTTCAACCACTCGCACTTTGAAGGTTTGGATAGCGTCTGCCGTGCGTATCTCTTTGAAATGTGCATCACCTTTCCCTCAGCCCGTGTGTGACTCAGTGAAAAACATGACCTAAATTAACCGCATTGATTTGGACAGACACGCATGTCTTTAGGAGTATTTAAGTTGCAGCATGCCTGCGTCATGGTAGTAGAGGGGAATGGGGGGGGGGGTGGAGCATTGTGTGCGCTTTATATGTGTGTGTTAGAGGCAGGGCTGCGATGCGTTGGAGGGATTTAGGTCACGGTGGCTTCCCTGTTTGAACGGTACAGTAAACTTGGCAGATTCCCCAGACGTTATAGACTCTCTCTCTCTCTCTCTCTCTCTCTCTCTCTCTCTCTCTCTCTCTCTCTCTCTCTCTCTCTCTCTCTCTCTCTCTCTCTCACATGTCTGTCTCCCTGTCGTCCTGTGGTATGTGAAAACACCTTATCTGTATGTGCTGTCTCTGCTGGGACTTTTTCCAGAACTCATTCACAACCTAAACACACACACACACACACACACACACACACACACACACACACACACACACACACACACACACACTGTATGTCAACTAGCATCTCAAATGAAACCATCAGCTGCACGGTCCTTCCACCAAAGCTTGTGACATCACCGCACGCAGAGGAGGCTCACTGAGATGCGAGTTGGTGTGCTGCCTCGCTCACACCCCGGCTGTTAGCTTGGCGTGGAGGCAGTGCACTTGTCTGTGAGCATTACTTGATAGATTGTTTGAGGTGGATGTTGGGGATGACCTGCGGGGGTTTCCAACCCATCTGCTGCCTTTTAGCCCAGTTGTACACAGATGGGAGAAATTCACGGCCTCTTTGGAGTGTTGTTAGAGTCCACTTGCTTACAGTAGAGAAGCTGGATCAAACCTGCAATAAACCATGTGAATTTGTGGTGAAGCTCATTTCAGATGGTGGATGAATTATTCATGAACTGTTAGGTCCATAATCAATAAATCTCTAGATGATTTTTTCCACTATGAATAGATACATTTTTTGGTCCATGAAATGTCAGCTATTGGTGAAATATGTTGGTTAAAACTTCTCAGAGCCCAGTGTGAGACTTCTTACTATTCATTCCCATGTGGAGACAGAGCATGAAAGAAAAATGAGAATAAGATATGATACGGCATGTTAGATGTAACATCTATGTATGGAAATGATGTGAGATGGTTGGCGCTTCAGTCAAGGTGGCACCAATTGAGGTGAAGAGATGAAGCTTCATCTGAAGTGAGACATTTTGCCCAATATGGTAAAGTAAAAGCCAATCATGTGGCAGCGGGTGTCTCCACTGGAGCCTGTAAATTTCTCTCCATATTGTATTTACAGCGGAAAGAAAGATCAATTCCCGATCCAACTGGATGCCAGACCTGGTGTGGCAGTGTGTTTTAATGCAGTGACCTTGTCCGTCTGAACATGTTTGTAGGGTTCACCTGTGCTAATCTTCACCTGTGCATCACTGGAGATGTCTGCGTCCTTGAACAAAAGAGTAGCCGCTAATGTTGTAGCTACTTTCTTTTCAGTACTGCTGAGTACGTGCTGGGTAAGGAGGCATTCACTGGTGGTTTTCGGCTTTAACACAAGATTGCTGACAGTTTTATCTGTGTGGGAGGTGTTTAGTTAACAGATACTGTATCGCTCTACTTAAGCGTCAGTATGTGAATCTATGAAGCATATCTCCAACCGTTCCTGGTGGTCTAAGGCTCAGTTTGAGCCACTTACCTTGCATGTGACATAGATGGTATCTCTGTATTTTATCTTCAGCCACCCAAATGATACTTTTTTGGTTCTCTACCTGTGATTTCCTCCTGTAACATAAGGCAAGGGGGCATTTAAGGCAAACCCAGCCTTTCCACAGCCTCACCTTTGATCGGCCTTTTCCGCCTCGCTGCTTCTTTTTCTGCCTCCTGTCTGTCGGCTCAAGCCACCTGCAGCTGAGACAAAGGTGAGCCTGATGAGGAGATGGACAGGCAGGAGGAGGGCAAGAGCCGGGGTGAGGAAGGTCAAAGATGGAGGAATTACCTTGGCTCATCTTCAACAGGCTCCTGATTTAACATTATTGAAAGATCCCCTTTTTACTTGGCTGCAGTCCTGCAAGAGGCTATGAAGACCTTGACACACACACACACACACACACACACACACACACACACACACACGCACACACACACACACACACACACACACACGCACGCCCCATTACACAGGTGTAGGTATGCTTAATCGACTCTAGCGGTGGACCGCACCTTACGATAACAAACCCTGACATGAGGTATGATAACATTGTGTAACACAGGACACATGAGGGCCTTCTTTGCTGGATCAGTGACATCTTTCAAATCACAAATCTTTTTAAAGAAGGCTTTCATTCATTCTAGTATAGCATTTTATTGCCAACGCACCTTCTGTGTCATCTGCTTTATTTTTTTTGTTTGTCTTTATTGTCGGTGGTTTTATTCCATTTTATTTCTGTAGTAGTCTGATTTTATAGGCCTCAGTCCTGAAACGTTTTAATCCTGGTTCAATCCATGTGAAGCTCTTAGTAACATTGTTTTGAAAAGTGCTGCATAAATCAAGTTTATTTTTATTCCTACCTTGACGTGCTTTGGAGAGGGTTACTGATGGGTCGTTCATTTTGGTAGTTCAAACAAGATGACAGTGTGCAGCTGGAGTAGACTCCCTCCCATGTCTCAAGACTTTTCTAAATGCATCATGAGTGCATATTTTTTGTTTTCGGTCAAAAATCATAAAATATAAAGATGCATTGGTCAGCAGATGGATGTCGCTGACGTGCTCTTTCAGGTTATGGTTGTTCGGTTGTACTCAAATGTGAGAACGTTTCTTGTGGCGCTGTGGTTTCTCAGCTTGTGACTGTAGCGTGTCAACGTGAGCGTGACTGTGAAGTATTCTGACAGCTGTAGTCCAAGTCACACTCTTCTCATTTTCTCCGCCGACATGTGGGGAAGTAGAGCAGAAAACATGCGTCTCGCACAAAGCCTGTACACAGCGTCGTGAGGGGAAATGAAAGATTTAAGTGTGTGTGAGGATGTGTGTGCAACACATCGTGTCCTGTTCGAGAGACCCGTCTCCCCCCCGAGCTGATGCCACATGACCGCGAGGCACATCACCCTCTCTCTGAAAGTATGTTCTCTGTGTCGGGTCTGATAATTTTACGACAAAATAATTCACGGCTAGCCAGCATTGTCTAAACATCGCATTCCTCCGCAAGGCTAAGTGGTCTCTATGGCATACACTTAATGAACGGAAAAAGCAGTAAAATGTTAACAGCAGCCCCATTCTCTCTCTCTCTCTCTCTCTCTCTCTCTCTCTCTTGCTTGCTTTCTCTCCAGTTCTCTCCATCCAGGCTGCTGCCATCCAGTTCACCAAGGAGCCCACGTCCCAGGATGCCTTGCACGGCCGCAGCGCCATGCTGCGCTGCGAGGTCAGCGACCCGGCCGACATCAGTTACGGCTGGCTCCACAACGGCCAACGCCTGGAAAACAGCGATAGGCGCTTCCAGGAGGGCAGCAACCTCAAGTTCGCCGCCGTGGACCGGCGGCTGGACGCAGGGAACTTTGAGTGCGTCGCACAAAACACGGCCACGGGAGAGGTTCGCCACTCCACCAATGCCTCCTTCAATATCAAGTGTGAGTGTTTGATTTCGAGCCGTTCTCACCGTCCATTCTCGAGCTGACAGGGTTTCATAATGACACCGAGGGTGCACATCCAGTTTCTGGATCAAAAAAGCAATACAAAAGTCACAGGATAAGATGACAGGTAGTATGAGCCGAAGGAATGTTTCCACCTTGTTGCCTTGTTCTTTGAGGCTTCCTTTCCCTTTCTCCAAAGGAAACTGGATACGTGTGCCACCGAGCATGTGTTTCTTGTTGCTCGTATCTTTTTTTCCCCTTCTCTTTTCTGTTGTGTAACACTCTCTTTTCCCATATGCTTTCAAAAGGCTTTTGTTTGGAAATTACCGAGCAGTGTAATTTACTTTCGAGCTATATAATTATTTAGGTTTAGATTAACACTGCCCTCCTTGCTCCAGCTTTTTATTCATGTCAGGCCTTTCCCTCCATCGCACTCTAAACTTTTTCTCCCATTAAGGGGGAGGCACACTAGTGTCTTAATGTTCCTGTCTAGCCCAATAAGCAAACCTCAATGACCCTCTTAAGTTTCAGTGGAAGCCATGGGAATTCTGCACAGCCCTGTTTGGGATAAATAAAAACCTTGTTCACGTATTGTGGAAGGCCCTCAGGTACCAGTTGTTACTGAATAGCCTTTGTGTTGTACAAACACCGAGTTTGTACCGACGGCAGTAGAAAACACAAAGCGAAGCAGAGTGAAAAATGGCTCCATCTGGAATATGTTGTCCTCTCTGGCTACGTTCAGCCAGGAGGTTTTTCTTTGCGGTGATGTTAATTGTTCAAAGGCTGATTACAAGAGCAGATGAGTGTCCAGACCTCCAAGTAGCCAGACTGAGAGGGACAGACGGAGGGAGAGTGCAGAACTTTAACCCCTGCTCTGTGATGTCTCTCCCCCAGTGGATATTTGCGGTCTGTAATGTTGAGCACCGGCTCTAAATGATTAAAAGTTTTAGCCAGATAGACCAAAAGAAGCACATCATTTTTCCAAACCATGTCTCATCTGAAGGGAACTGCTTTTATGTGTTGCAATTAAATGTGATCTAGTGTGTCAATAAAGCTCAGCTGACACACTCCCACAGATTAGAAAGGGAAGAGAAAACAAGTCAGACATGAAGCACCAGTTCTTAAGAGCTGCCATCGTGACCCAGAATAAACTGCGTTATCTGCCAGGTCGTTAATGTTACCACACGTTTGGAAAAGAGAGGCTTATTTGTATTGGAAGGAAGGTGCTATAATAATTTTTCAGGAATAACTTTTTTTCATGCTGAACTCATTTAGTCGTGGAAATAATGAGCACTTGTTTACACAAGAGTGGTAATACATTTTTTGCTCTGTCTAGATGTGCGTTTCTCTCACACAAACAGAAATTTAGAGGCACGGTACAGTGGTCTAAATATAAAATGTACAATACACAATCACACGAACATCCAGCTTCTCTTTGGCCATTTGTAGAAATTGTTTGAGATGTTAAATCTTCAATAGCTCTTAGTGGTAATCATTAACTCTGCAGCCCCTATCAGCTATGGAGCTTTGCGGCATCTCTCAGCTCATTTCTTGGTTTTCAGGCACACAGCTTAACTGCTTTGGTGCACTCTTACAGCTGTCATTGGCATCATATGGAGATGCAGCAGTCAGCCATGTTCAGCAAACAGCACAACATGGAGCAATGAGTCAGATATTTACTGGAGAGCAAATGAGTGTTAATGTCGCTCCATATCTGCCATGTGCCATATCAATGAGTGATTATACATCATTGTTGGCCTTTGAAATGTGAAATTGGCTGGTTTCAGAGGCTTTTAGCAAAACCGCTATGAGGACAGAGTTATGACACTGAGTACACTTTTCTCCTTTTCAGATGGAACAGTGCTGCAGACGTGGTGCATAAAGCTGATATGAGCAGCAGATACACAGCTGAGAGGCAGATATTAATGGATGCAGTGTTATCAGTGCACCACACATTAACATCCTGCTGGAAACCGTAAGATCGATAGCTTTGTATGAGAGTAATAAGAATACAGTAACATGAGTGGACTCCTCCTCAGGCGCGACTTCAGATAAGTAACCGCCTACAGCAAATTTGTGTCCTCTGTTAAAGGAGGATCAAGATCTTTTATAGCATTTATTTTGTCTCTTTGTTATGGCGTGCAGGTTAGCTGTCCATCGCTGGATCACTTTCAGTTGATCAGACCATGTTATGACAGATGTTCTCGTATTTCCCCAACATACATTTAACGGGCGATAAAGCTGCACGCAGCTTTAAAGTAAAGACCCCCTCTGGCATTAATCCTGCATGTGCGTTCGCTCATGTGTATGCTAGTTTGCGTGCGTAGTAGTAAATGTGGGTTGTAAGGGGGGTTGGGGTCTGGGTTATTCCATACGTACTGTACATAGACTGTACCGGAGTGGATTGTCCCCCCTCCTCCTCCCACCCTCTGCAGAGAGAGTTAATTTATCTTGCTCTCAATGGTGGGTGGGCAAATCCTGCCAGTTGAGAGTTATTCAGAGTAATTATCCCCCCTCTGTTTTCACTCATAGAGGTTTTAGCCCCCCCTCATCCCTTTGTCCCGGCCGGTCACTGGGTCTCCATGGCGAGACCGCGTCCAGCAGAGGCGTCGGGCTCAGGCATCACCATTGTCAGCATGTTTGTTGGTCCTGGAGGCAACGCTTGGCTTGACTCTTGGTAACAAGCTGCAGACTGACAGTGTTTAGGAAATCAGTGACATAGCGCGCAGGAAGATGGAGAGCAAGGGGTAGAAACACAAGGAGCGTGTTCTTCCTTTTTAATCTTTGAAATCACAGAGCCACACGCGCACACAAGCACCATCTTGGTTTAATCACACAGCATGTCTCCTTAACCAACATGAGAGCAGCAGATGCATTTTAGAGCGTCCTTGAGCCATCGCCAGTACAGCTCCACTCGCTCACATATTGTTAGAATTCCTACAGTTTTGTATTTCCTTGTCTGTTGTGAGCTGAAGGAGTGGAGCTCTTCATGCTTAACGACCCAGACAGGCTCCATCCGTCAGCCTCTTTCCCGCAGAGTGTCTTTGCTCCGGTGTCAGAGTGTCTTTTCCCCCCTTCCTTCTTCCTCTCTCTGCCCTGTCGCAGCAGCAGCAGCAGCAGCAGCAGCAGCAGCAGCAGCAGCAGCAGCAGCATCTCTGTGAGTCACCATAGTTTGCAGCCTGGCTTCTTGACCTCTGTCAGCTTCAGCTGATAGAATCTGACACCTCATCTAAAACAGCAAGCCGAGTCTGTCGCGCTTTACCCCGGGCTGCGCTAGGGCACTTTTTCCTTTTTTTGTTCTAACAAAGTCGACTATATGATGCCGCCCTGCCACATGTTTTAGTTATTTCCATACCCATATGTTGCTGTCTGTCAAATCACATCCCCAGCACTGCCCAGGATAACACAATCCACCCTGCCTGTCTGTTGAAAAACCCCTCTCCATGGCAACAAATCAGCTCATCGAGTGAAACACACAAACACACACGTCCAGCTGCCTTTTGGCACAGTCAGGGACGAAGGGTCCAAGCATCTGCCTTGACAATATCCTCACAATTCATCTGTTATCGTCCCCGTGTTGATAGAGCTTCCTGTTCTGCCTCCAACATAATAATTATACGCCCCTAATTATGGCGTTAGCTGCCAGGCCTGCTCCAACACTTAGTCATGCATTCTGAGAGGGATTACGGGGAAGTATTTGCCACTAATAGCTTATGAAAGAGCGCCTTCTGTTTGTCGAGTGGACAGCTGGAGAAACCTGAACTGTGAATGGAGCTGCGAGCAGTGTGAAAGGTTAGAATGTGTGGCGGTCACAAAATCCAGGTCAATTTGGAAATGAAATGATACCAATAATAATAATAATAATATGCACAGCTGCATGTAAACAGGAATGTTAGTGGGATATTTATTTTCATTAGGCATTTAAACAGCTTGGCAGGAACATATTTATCTATTTTTATTTTTTTATATATATATGTGGGTATTTATTTGTCTCATCTCTTCTTCCTTTTATTCCAGACTCATGCTGTTGGAATGTACAAGCATTAAAAGGTGTCAGAGGGCTTTTCTCAGGAAAGACATACCAGACACAGAGAGGTTAAAGTCTGTAGGTTGAAAGCTTTTTTTCCATTGGCAGTAGATGGGGAAAAAACATGGGCTCTTATAAAAGTAGCACAGAAAATGGCTTCAAAATGCAGCTGTGTCTGCTGACAGGTTGACACCCACCTGTTACTCCAGGCAGGTTAAAACACATTCTTTGATTTCGTTTTGTGAATGTCAGTCATGCCGAAGATGATACTTGTTGTTGCATCAAACTTTTTCTTACTCTCTCCTCCTCAATGACTCACCGCTTCCCCTTCTGCTTCTGTCAGCCCCTTCATGCTTCCAGTGTACTAATAACAGGTCTGTCTGAGTGTCTGGCCTCAGGTTCCCATTGCTGGGATGGCCTTCATCACCTTCTCCTCCTCCTCCTCACTGAGACACTAGTGCTGCTGACTGGCAAGACCTTGACTGAGACCTACAATCAGCATCCTCTGCTGATATATGAGTACATTCACACTCACTGGGGCACAGCATCATCAACTGTGTTCCACATCTCACCGCCGTACGTACACAAACACTTGTCTCTAACAGACACATAATCGCACACATTTGTTCCACCGTGCTCACACGCTCACAGTTGTTGGAGCATCTGTGTAAGGAGGAAGCTAATGAGCGCTGCCTGGCACAGATGGGAATATAAGCAAGAGGGATGGAAGCCCTGTTACTGTGGAGATGGCTTCCCCATGATCCCCAGAGCACTGCCAGTTTCCTGTTTAATTCATTGTGACAGGTCTTCTTCTTGCACCCCCTGTGACCTCATGGAGGTGCTGCGTCCTCCCTCTCTCCACCACTCTCTCAGGTGGAGGCTCATGCCGTGCATATTTCATAGGTGATCCAAACAGCAGCAGAACTGCAACCACAATATTCAGCCACAGGCCATATGAATGGAGCTCAGCATGATGGAATGTCTTACACTAATACACACACAGACACACACACATAAAAGCCCCATGGACTCATGCATAACCCAGTGCAACCCAAACAAACACACTCTCTCAGTGAATGGATGTATGCATCGAGTATCCACGGCGGGAGTATGGTTACTGTAAGTCATACAAGCACGTCTCATATATCATCACATAAATAACAATTAGCCCTGATCTCACTCAGTGTAAACATCAAGTATTTGTGTAGTCAACACACAGCAAGGGAGGGGGAATTCCAGCAAGGTAACGCGAAGGCTGCAACGACCAAATCTAAGGTGTTTCCCACCAGTGGAGACAGCTTTGACTGTGAAAAATGCATTCAGGCGAGACACCACAGGTGAATCAGATATCACCATGAAACTTCCCCAGTTCATTACTTACAATAAGACAGTTATTTTTTATATTATATAAGTTTTCTGAACATTTATGTTTAAGTAGGTAAATGATACATTATCTCTTATCTTACGTTATCTTATTTATCTATTAAATATGCTCTAATGTGCATTAATTTCCAGAACAGAAATCTGAACATTTGATAAAGCCTGGCTCCAAATTCTTGTTTTCTTTTTGTTGACAGATTACAGTCAAAGGTTTTTGCAAAGGGAATTTTGGGTGTCACTTTTTATCACTCCATGAGTCAGAAAATACTGTAAAGAGACATAAAAAAAATGCATTTTCACCATGTTTTCAGGATTAATTGGAATACATGTCATGCTACTGAAGCAAAATTGACTAATGCAAGAGAGAAAAAATTCTGATTTGCCTGTCGGCTCTGGCCTTTGTTCATCCAGTCGACTTCAGTGTGCTTGTAGTTCAGGAGCAGGCAGCGATTTTTGTCAACAGAGCTGTTTCCATCAGATCAAACACAGCGCTTTTAAGGCTGACACTGAATTTCGGGCTGCACCAAAGAGGAGCCACCATGGCCCGTCTTATTGAAAGAGGGATGAAATGCCTCAAGAGATTCGTATATCCACTAGTCTGCCTTTGACATTTGAAAGAATCGTGCCCTGAAAAAGGATCACAGGCTGCTCTTCTTTTAGCAACAGTGATTTCCTGTGTACATATATATACATATATATACACACACACACACACACACACACACACACAGTACAGTATATATCTCAGTGCACTGGGCCAAACCCTTAATGGTAAAACCACTCTGATGTGTTCAGGGGACGACTGGATCAATTTTCCACCATCTGCTTTCTTCATTTGTTCTCTGGCTCGTGTGTCGCTCTGGAACAATCGATCAGGTTTCATGTTCCTTGTGTGAGGGATGGCTCTCATCACTCTGTTGTGGCATCTGCTGCTCCCACGGTGCAATAATGTAGACACACCTGATCAGGTTTGAAGATATTTTCCAGCATTTTCAAAATGATAACTGTGCTGAGGCCAAAAGTCAAAACATGTTCACTGTTGCCTGAGTTTTATGGGCTGCTCTGACAGCGCAGCAGCCCTTTTAACAGAGTAAGCCAATGAGCTGTCCATTAAATGTCCATAAAAAGCACTGTAAAGGCCCAGCTTGCTCTTGTGAGTGCAGGACAGTGGTATGCCGGAGCTGAGCCATTGATGCAGAGGCTCTCTGCTCTGTCTCTGCTCCTGAGTCACGCCGCCGTCTCACTCTGACTCTGCCCTCATCCCTGCTGCGCCCATTAGCATTGCCGTGCGTCCCACAAGGACAGACAACAGGACGACCACTTAACTCAATTTTTCCTCCCGTCCCTCTCCTCCATTATTCCTCCCGTCCTCCTGTGCTTCCTCCCTCCTCCCGCTTACAGTCTCCTCTGTTCTTCTTCCTCTCCAGGGTTAGAAAGCGGTGGAGTGACTTTGAAGGAGCCCGCTTCAGAAGGGGAGATCGAGAGCTCTGCGCCGGTCACGTTGCGCTGTCATATTGATGGACACCCGCGGTGAGTCTCCTCCCCTGCCACCTCAAGTTCAGAGCTCAGAGGGTTAAGGATCATGTTGAGGACTGTACTGTAAAGCTGTTCTTCTGTCCTCGTTGGCCTCTCTCATGCCCTTATGTTCTTCTTTTCCTATTCTTCCTCTCCCCTCTGCTCACCTTTGTGCCTCTTCTTTTTTGTCTTCATCTATCACGCGCCTCCACCCCAATTTCTATTCTGCCCCTAAACCTCTCTCCTGCCTATCCTCTTAAATCCTCCTCGCTGTCTCAGGCCAACGTGCCAGTGGTTCAAGGATGGGGTGAAGCTGACAGAGAAGAGCCATCAGATCAACAACAAGGAAAGGACGCTCACCTTCAAGAGCGCCAGCCCGGACGACAACGGCCTGTATTACTGCTGTGCCAAGAATGCAGCCGGGCACGTCTGCAGCAACAGCAACTTCACTCTCAACATTATAGGTGTGTGTGTGCGTGTGGCGTGCTGTGACTGCTGCGACATATAAGTCATCTTTGGTTTCTCAGTTGTTTTCTTCTGCCGCTCTTAGTGTGACTCAGCCTATTATGCTGAATTATCCTGACTACGTTTGAGCTTCTCACAATTTCAAAAAGCCCAAGGGGACATCTTGAAATTGCTTGTTTTGTCTAACGAATCTCAAAGATATTTGTTTTTACTGATTTTCATATGAGAGAAAATATGCAAATCCCCACATTAGAGAAGCTGCCAGTGATTGTTTGGCACGTTAGCTTGAAAATGACGTGATAATTTGCTCATTGCTTTTCTGCCGTTTAACTAATCGATTAATCAACTCCTTTTGGCCTCAGTTGCCTGTAATTAATAATCAGATATTTCCAGCTTTCAGTGAATTTTCCCACCTTTCCACATCTGCCAGGAAGTGCATTGAAGAGGAGGAGGAGGAGGGGTGTATAGACCTGCAGTGGTGAGAGAGAGCAGGCATTCCCAATGTGATTACCTGAGAGTGTGTTAGCACCTTCCTCCTCTGCCACCCACGCAGACAGAGACAACATCATCATAAACATCTACTGAACAAACAGTAACATCAGCTCCCTCAGCAGCAGCAGTGTTGTACTGCTGATCTGAATGTGAAACTGCAGCGTGCTGTTGTATAGGGTGATTATTTGTATCTCTACAGGCTCACAACATGACTGTGTCCATGTATTACTCATGTTGAGGGGACAAGAATCTGTTTACACAGGCACATGTGTGGGCAAAATACAGGTCCCCACAATTTAAATCATTACATTTCAGGGTGACGACTGAGGATAGGGTTACGGGTTAGGTTAGGTAAGGTTAGGGTAGGTTTAGGGTTAGGAATAGGCAAATAGTGGTTAGGGTTAGGGTTAGGATTAGGGTAAGTCTCCAGGAAATGAATGTAAGTCTGTAGTGTGTGTGTGTGTGTGTGTGTGTGTATTATCCTTTCTGTTCACCGCAGAGCTTGTACTGTACATAGAGCAGCACATCTGTGTGAGAAACCTGATGCTCTAATTAGCCACCTGTAACACAGGCACACAGACCAGGTTAGCACCTGGCTGGAGGAAGAATGGATAATTGTTGAGTTTCCAGTTACCATGGTGCCACCCTCTGCTCCTCTTTTGGGCTTCACCTTAAGGAAACGTTGACAGATTTAGACAGGTTTTCAATGCACGGTCACAGCTCTTTAAGATGAGGACTTCCTGGGTGGCCAGGTGTGCTCCAAGCACACGCCTTCCTTTTTCTTCACGCCAAAACGGCTGCTGGCATTAGCTGTTCAGAATTGAAATACTCACGCACTTAAACCTGGATTAGAGGCATTTCCATGTTCGCATTTCTTTATTGAGCTCAACGCCCTTTCAGCTTTGTATTTGGAGTATAACAATGTCCCAAAATCTGTGTGGTAATTACCCCTTCTACTCAAGGTTGTACACTGCTAAATCTGTGGTTTTGGCAGATCTGAGCAGCCTAATGTTAGCCAAAGCTAACACTGGATGCCTGACAGGATGGAGGGGGTCAAATATTACACAATTAAAGCATTTTTGAGTGATGTGAAATCGACAGCAAATATGCTCCATTGCTAAAAATATGAAATGACCAGTCTTTTTAAATTATATATTAAATTGACATGGTATGGATTTTTCCTGTCTCCAGAGTAGTTGACCCTACTTGAATCCCTCTAACTCCAATGTCTTGGAAAAGCGTGACTTTCGATCATCAGAGAAGAGAAAAATGATCTCTTGTGTGTGACTCTACGATCCACGAGGTAAAGAAACAGGAGGAGACGATGGTCCAGATAAGCTGCGGGTCTGTTCACTGACCTCATTAAGTCTCCCCGGGGCCTCCCTGAGGTGTTGACACACACCGCCACCTGAAGGCCACTTGTTCACCAGCCTCACGCTGCTGTTGGCAGCTTCTAATAAAGCCCGGAGCAGATTGGTGCGATGCACAGGCATCCACTCAGATGGAACTTGATGGTCCAATGCCTGCGGATGTAATCGTGCAGATGTTTGTCTGTCTCTCCAACAGATAAGAGTTTTCCACGGCCAGTGGTCACTCCTGAGGACCAGGTGGTGCTGAGAAATGAAGAGGCCGCTCTCCACTGCCAGTTTACTGCCGTGCCGGCCCCCACGTTGGAGTGGTACCACGAAACCGAGCTGCTGGCAAACAAGTCTCGGTATGTTGAGAGCTAAATCCTCCCCTCTGCATCGCCCTTTTCTTTCTCATCATACATCACATACTCCCCTCTCCCACCCACATCCTGCCCCCACTTCATTCCCTTCCCTTACTTACCGTTATATAAGCTCCAGCTTTGGGTATTCCTTTGAACCCAATGAGGTGGAACTCTTGCACCGGGCTCCCAGCTCTCTGTGTGCCGTTACCACTCAGTCTTAAGATGGATTGCACATTAAGGAATATTATTACTGGAAAAGAGAACAGTGAAGTTTCTCTGCAGTCTACATCAACTGAATGCAGTCTTTCTCTCCGGCCTATCGCAGAGGACTTCCAGCTCTCCACTGATCATGCACTGAGCAGAAAAAAGCATGTCCCCTTTAAACACATAAGCACTGTATAATAACCAATTTCTATACCAAGTGCCAAGCATACCCTCAGGGTTTGTAGCACCTCATGTTTATACATAGTCACATTGGAGGCACCGTGCTCCACATGGGTTTCTGTAGCCTGGATTTCGATTTTAAAGTGATTATTATGTTCAGTGAGTGAGGGAGGGAGGTGAAGGGCTCCAATATCAATAGTTAGTCACTTGTGTAATGAGCTTGTCAGAGGCGGGTTTGGTCACTAAGCAGTGATGACTCAGCACCAGGATTACAGAGGGACGGGTAATAAGCGTGAATATAAAAGCACACACACAGACTGTATTCCAAGTTGTGTTTATTGATCTGGGCTGATGTAATCCCAGAGGATTGCAGCTGCTCAGCAGGGGATATCATCTGTTTTGTACACTCTTTACAGATTATGTGAATGTTTGATGGAGTTTGCTTTTCATAAGTGTGAAACGAAGGGAAAACATAGCAGCGAAGGCTCATCACTGTTTTTGCAGACAGAAAAAATTCTGCCCCTTGGGTCAAACCAACTGTCGAGGCAAAAAATGTGAAACCACGCCAGTTCTGTCAGAGTTGGATCACATATAGCTGTGGAGATGATTGCCTTTGTTCATTTTGTTTTGTGGTTATTTTAGACGGTTTCCTCCGAGTGAAGTAATGTTCCACAGACTCGTTCTCTATCTCTTGGGTGGAAACACACACAAGCTCCCAAAGCTCATTTCCCTCCTCCTATTGAACGCAGAAGAAGAGAAGACACAGAAATATCAGCCCTCCTGAGGGAATCCGGTGCAGAACCAGATAGTCCTGGATGAAGCGTGTTTTTTGGAAATCTCTGCTCAGGAATTCCACAGCATCCTCAATGCATCCAGCAGCGCCTTCACTCCTCCCTGTCTTACATATTCACTTTTCCCATGAGTTTTGTAATGACTTTGTTGTGTAGTTGTGAGGAGCTGTTGAGTTGGTCTGCGGAGCAGATTTCTGTGCTGTGTGGGATGTGCAGCTTCTAATCTGTCATCCCTGAAGCTGGCTTAAGGTCAGCCTTTAATTACTTCTCGTACCGTCCATCACTGGCACTGATACTCCCTTCAGCCCGCCAGAGGCCAGGGGCCAGTCATCAGGAAAAGCACAAGACTTTTTGAAATGAACTCTGTATGTAGGTCACTTTTCTTTGTATTCTGTGGACAAATCAGCATTTACTTTAACCTATTTGGAGCAGCAGATGGCTCGGGTTTTACTGAATCAGGGCAATTCCGATAGTCCGCTAACATGCCAAGCACAAAAAAGTAGTCCCATGTTCAGGTTTTCTGGCACTCATTCAATTGTCTCCATCTGGTGCTCCAAGCAGACCAAAACAAGTACTCAATTGTTTTCAGATGCCACCTGAGGAAGATCTGGTGGAGGCTTTCATGCACAAATAACGCATGACGTTAGGCCGTATGAACGAGCCGAGCTGAACTGTCTGATCTGTTTCTTCTCCACAGTGTGGTCCTGCTCTCCAACGGCACGCTGCTCATCACTCAGGTCAAGCCCAGGAACACGGGGACCTATAAGTGTGTGGGTCGTGGCCTCAGAGGGTCCCAGGTCACACTGGAGGCCTCCCTCCACATAGCAGGTACTCACTCACTCACACACACACACACACACACACACACACACACACACACACACACACACACACACACACACACACACACACACACACACACACACACACACACACACATATTTGCAGTTGTTGAGCTGGTGAGAGATAAACACCTGTGATTCTGTAATCTGAGAGTGAGGGGAGGCATTTGGGTAGCATATTTATCCTGCCCTCCACCTCATTCTGCCCTCCCCTCCCTTCTTCTTCTGGCTCTTTCACATAGAGCCAGATCTCTCCGATGAAAATCACATTCCCATATTGACATCCGGCCCAGCTGTGTCCACTACACATGCCGCACCGGAGCGTTTTCCTGCTTCTCCTTCTTATTATTTCCTCCAACAGTCCAGCTCTGCGCCAAGCTTGTTTAGCTCAACAAGCTTTCTCCAAAGTGCAACACCTGGCTGAGAAAACATCTAACATTAAAGAGCTTACAAGTACCACTCAAAGTGGCTAACAAGAGGGCTAATTATGAGGTTGTGAAATGCTTACTGTCATTAGACCTGCCCCCGGTGATATTCATCTAATTTCAGTAGAATCCGACTTGTCAGAGATGACTGCTGCCAAGCAGGCAGGTGTGCTGAATCAAATGAAAACATCACAACTATAACAACTCCGACTTTGTGGTTGTGCATATAGGTTAGATTGTGATGCACACAGGGAAAACAATGTAATATACACGCCCAGACACATCAGAGTTTTTGATATTGCGCCTGCTCTTTTTCTGTCCAACTGTGACTCCAAGAGGACTCCTTTAAACGGCTGCTTGAGCTCAAAGCAGGAGCAAGCTGTAGTATCTTCTCATCTTACTAATCAGCCAGCATTTTGAAATGCAAGTGCATGCAAGTCAAATATTTTGAATGAGCTTAGGGCAGGAATTTCTCCGCGTTTCAGGGTCCCAAGTACTTTTTTCCTCTCGAGCAGCCCCCTTTTCCCCAAGGGTCTTGGATTAAGGAGCTTCGGCTGTATCTGCAGTTTTAACCCAGTGAACCGCAGCTCCATTTAAATACCTTAATTCACTTAATCTGATGGTAATCCCTGCAGGCATTATAGAGGATTGTGTCACAGTAGAATTCAGTATTTAGGGGACAAGTTTAAACAGTCACTCATAGCTCCACCTCATTCATTTCGCTGCCCCCCCCCCATCCCCCCCCAGCTCCACTTCTCTTTCATCTGCTAAGAAATGTGTGTTTTCTTCTGTTCCCATTAATTGATTTAGATCTTAGACTCATAGAAGTTCACAGCCACTGACCAGCTTTCAGAGCGTTGTCGGCCAATAAAGTATTAATGACTTCCATTTGGGACACACACACAGTATTAAACCACACAGTAGTGGAGGTCTTGTGAGTCTTTGTACTGCAGATCACATTCCAGTTTCTGTATAGGGGCTGCCAGTTTTGATATGACCCACCTCACACAGGCCTTCTTTAATTCCCGTACAACTTATATACTCAGTTCGCCTACTGTGCGCTTTGTTCTGTAATTACTGCGGCCTGCACTACAAATCAGAGGACTTTTACTAACAAGGCAGGAAATCCGTTAACAGAACTGTGAGTTGGAATGAAGCGTGCTCGGGGCTCCTCATGAAATTCAAAATCAGTAATGCTTCGGTGGCTTTGAAGACAGATTGATGATTATCAGGGGCCTCGTGGAAATGGAAATCAATTCCAGCACTCAAATTGCTCCTTTGCGCTGAAAATTCTCTCGCTCTCCCCGCTCTCCGCCACAGAGTTAGACGACATGGTGGCCAAGATGTCAAAGGTTTTCACAGCGGACACTGTGCAGCGGGTGCCCTGCCGCCCCCCACGTGGCAGACCTGAGCCAGAGGTGTGGTGGGAGAGAGGAGGTCAGCGAGTGCCCACAGAGGGCCGAGTGTACCAGGATGGCTTGGACCTGGTCTTCAGTCCCACCGAGGAGGGGGATTCTGGCGCCTACACCTGTGTGGCCCAGAACAAGGCGGGACGCAGGACGCAGGAGGTCACCTTCACCGTGGCCAGTAAGTCACATGCTGACTGCTTTAAAGGGACGCTTCAGCAGTTTTGTACATTAAGTGTGCAGCTCCGGTGAGAACAGACTGCTTAAATGTGATTAAATGACTTAAAGAATGGCTTGTGGTCATTTTTCACTGTCAAAAAAAACATCAAAACATAGGAGATATATTCAGTGCAGGGCACCAGGGGAACAGGATGAATTATCCTGTTATCATCACATATGAATGTAGCATAATAGATTTAAGTGTCGTACTTTGTTGTGTTTTAGTTTAGCTTCCTTTCATATTACAGGAAGTCATATTTAATGTCAGGAGCATGGTGAGAACACTGCAACCAGATACACTAGGATTATTAATGGTGTCTGTGTTTAGTCTGGCCAGTGGGACAAGCTCGCTAACGCTCTGTGTATTCCTCCAAAGAGAAGGACCGAAGGGCTGTGATGTATATGCTGTATGGGTATGTGTTAAATGTCTGCACTGATACTATAATGCCTTTCTGCATGTCTCCAAAGCTGCACCAGTGTGGGTGATGAGGCCTCAGGACAGCCACTTAGAGGAGGGCAAACCAGGCTACCTTCACTGCCAGGCTCAGGCCAACCCTGAACCTGAGGTCACCTGGCTCCGCAACAACATCATGATCACTCCAGAGGTCGGATATGACACACAATAACACACACAAACACACACTTAAATCATTGTCTTTGTCTGACATGCATTGTTTCTTTTGTTTCCAGGATTCTCGTTTTAAGCTGTTCCCTAACGGCACCCTGAGGATCAACAACGTGGAGGTGTACGACGGACAGATGTACGGCTGTGAAACCAAGACTGCTGGCGGCCGACTGTCTGGCCAAGCTAGAGTAACTGTGCTCGGTAAGCTGCGAGGGAAGTGCTGCGTTTGATCAATACACACAGTAGATTACATTATTCCTACTGAGCATGTTCTTAGAGTTATTTGACCACACTGACCGAAAAATAATGTGTAACAAGTGAACTCACGTCCAGGGCATAATGACTAACACGGCGCTGAGGGAAAATATAGAACACGTGTGGTCGTGCCTGTGGGCTTGTGAGTGCGAATATGTGTTTCCTAAAATAGGAGGAGCATGTCTATGTTGTGTCTCTGGGCATCCTGCAGGACACCCACAGAGGTGTAAAATATGACTCATGCACGGCAGCTTTGTTCCAGCCTCCATTTTCACACATTATCTCCATGATAAATTCCTCTCAGCGTAGCTCTGCTGCTGCAGGATTATGACTGCATGTCGCTGTTTGGATGATCTCAGCCTCTGATAGGCCTCACTTTTTATACTCAGATCTGTGTGTACATGTGCGCATGTAGCCACATTTCCCTGAATGTGTCTGAACATGATTTGCATCAGCTTTGTGTTATTTCATCTGCGGTGCAGTCGCACAAAAGAGGCTTTCGCATGTGCAGCACCCCTCTGACCCCCCATCAGTGGTTACCACGTGACTAATGTGTGTGTGGTGTTTTGACTGTTTCAGAGAAGCTGAAGTTCACCCCGACCCCCCAGCCTTCTCAGTGCCTGGAGCTGGATAACCAGATCATCATCCAGTGCTCAGCTAAAGGCAGAGAGAGCCCCACCATCCGCTGGACCAAAGCAGGTGTGCATGCCGCTGGCTTAACTTTAGTGCACAATAGGTTAAATTGGATAAAGAACGGCTGTTTAACACTCTTTGGAGGATATATCTCATCCATTGTGCAGTGGGACCCTTCATTCCTTTCATGCTAATGATGATGAAGCTGTTTCCACAAGAATATGTAGAAACACGCACAGATTCTGCAGTAAACAGAGTGTGCGGAAGATTCAACATCATGCATCATTTTCCCTTCTTCAGCTGCGTTTGCCATGACAGAGTCATTTAACTTGAATTCCACTGGCAGCACCAGCCTCCTAACCCCCCGTGTCTCTCTGTCTCCCCCTGCAGACGGAGGAGAGCTGCCAGCTCGCGTGGTGCAGAGGAACGGCCAGCTCCACTTCACCAAAGTCACCCGCAGCGATGCTGGAAACTACACGTGCATCGCCTCCAACAGCCTCCAGGGGGAGATCAGAGCCCTGGTGACCCTCACTGTGGCCGGTAAACCGCTCAGTCGTCATCCCGGAGGCAGGGAATTATGAGAGAAACGATCACGCTACTGAATTAGTCATCAGTCCCACATCCAAAGAACTTGTGGTTTCAGTGCATCTGAGGGTGGTTTTATGAGGAGACAGTCATTGATCATTCTCATCAAGTGGCAAATCCAGCAGCATTTATTGTGTGCTTGGTGGCCTTTTTATAGCCCAGTAATGAATTGCTTTTGGGTTGTATAGTGAGAGGATGTTAGCCACAGTCACCACAGTCTGTAAAGGAAATGTTACGGCCCAATCGTGGCTTTCTATTAATGAATGTGTGTATGTGTGTGTTTGTATATGTATAGTGTACATTCGCTTTAAGGTTGAGCCAGAGAACACGACGGTGTACCAAGGTCACACAGCCATCCTGCACTGTCAGGCCACCGGCGACCCCGAGCCTCACATCCACTGGATGGTCAAAGACAAGACGCTGGACATCAGCAAGAACAGGAGGTAAATGAGAGACACATTGCACCCATTTAATCTGTCTTTTAGACATCCTAACTATCGTGGATTAGGATTACAGGTTGTGATTACAACCTTCTTGTTTAACGTGTTATTCTAGATTTCAGGAGAGTTCCTGGAAAACTATTTTAACATTTCAGAATGATTGAAAGTTCGTTTGTTACATGGAGCCACTCTGGCTCTTCTTTCCGGCCTCCTTCTCTGTTTCCCTCTTGGTCATTCGGGACCTCCACCTTCATCTGTCCCGTCCCCTCTTTCCTCCAGGTTCCAGAAGATGCCCAATGGCTCCTTGGTGATTATAGATGTCACTACGGATGACACTGGCAGATACACGTGTGTGGCTGGAAACAGCTGCAGCATCAAAGACAGCGTGGCTCAGCTGTATGTAGTGGGTGAGTTTAACGCCCACAAGGGCTCACAAACATTTACACAGGCTTCCTTTATCAGGAACAACAGGGCACAGTACGCAGCGATCACAAGTAAAGGATGACGGCGTTCATTAAACCTTCAGCCTCTGCCTGTCATCCCTCTCGACAGGTTAATAACCACAGCCACGTCTCTCACGCCACAGCTGTCACTGCGATGACGGGATTGGACAGACATTAGATCTAATAACGCCTCGCTCTTTGAGGCTCCTTGTGTGCTGACTCGAGCTGAAAATTAAAGTCACACACTTGCACTAGTGTCCCATATCAACTCATTTTCTTCCAAAGGAGAAGGATTGTATTCCGGATTAGGGGGCAATTGAATTTGGTTGTTTGTTGTAGCTCGTCACAGTCAGCGTGACAGATCTGTTTATTAAAACCAGAGGAGTAACTCTGTGAACCGGGCGACTCCGAAAAATGACTTGTTGAATGAAGTGTGTGTTTTGAAACAGAACTGTGGTTTTATCTGTGAACACAGCTGTGTGACAGCTTTGCAACAGTTGTTTCATGGGTACTTTAACTTTGCAAATTGTGACTGTGGTGGGTTTGTTACCAGTAAACTACATCTGATTCAAAGTGATTTGCACTTATGCATCGCATATTTGGGTTTTCACTCTTACAGCTCTTATTTCGAAAGCCTTTTCTTGGATGTGATTAAATCTGCCAAGCATTTGTTGCTAAAACTGTTGCTGGAACAACAAAATGTGTATAAATATAATGTGCAATGCTGATTTAAGACTTGGATGAGTTTAAGATGACACATCCTTTAGTTGATCATAACTGCTGCCTGTGTCCAACAGATAAACCAGTGCATCCCATCGATGAAGACGGGGACAAGGCTCCTTACAAGATGATCCAAACCATCGGCCTGTCCGTGGGGGCAGCTGTGGCGTATATCATTGTAGTGTTGGGACTCATGTTTTACTGCAAAAAGAGGCGCAACGCCAAAAGACTGCAGAAAGGCCAGGACGGAGAGGAGCCTGAGATGGAGTGCCTCAATGGTAAGAATGTTTGATGGAGGAGATTGTTCTTGGTTTGTGGTCAGGCAGTCGTAAAATCAGCCAAGAGGCCATGCTTACGTTCCCTCAACTTCATGGTTGTCAAAGCGTTGCTGAAAAGTTTAGGATGTTTGCTGCCACCTTGTGTTCATCTCGGGTACTGCATTTAAAATGTGACACCTCAGGTTCAGATAAAATTTGAGACATTAGCTTTGTCCTAATTCCACACAAAGAAACTAACTGAGCAGATATTGGGGGGTTTTGGAGTGTCTGGAAATAATGAAAACTAATTGTGAATGATGGTGGAACCGTTCTAGGAACACTTCAAAACACATTTGTTCAAAACAGATTTATGTAAAAATGTTTTGCATTGTCTTAGTTACTTCACAGTTGCAGTGGACTCTTATACCCACTGACATTTGCACTTTGTCCATGACCTCTGACCCTGTGGGATGTGTGTTGTGTTCATCAGGAGGGGCCGTTCAACAAAATGGCCACACCACCACTGAGATCCAGGAAGAGGTGGCACTCACCAACATGGGTACCTTGGCAACAACCGAGAAACGCCACAGCCATGTCAACAATGATAAGCTCCACTTCCCCCGAGCAAACCTCCAAACCATCACTACTTTAGGTACGCGTTGACAGAGTGACTGTCCTCGTCATCTAATCGTCTCAAAGCTGTAACACGATGCTGTATTCACCCAATCAAACAATGAATGTGAATGTGTGTTCAGGTAAAGGTGAGTTTGGTGAGGTGCTGCTATGCAAAGCTAAAGGTATGGAGGAGAGCGAGGAGGAGATGGTGGTGTTGGTGAAGAGCCTGCAGACCAGAGATGAACAGCTGCAGCTCGACTTCCGCCGTGAGGCTGAAATGTTCGCCAAGCTGAGCCACCCCAACATCGTCCGCCTGTTGGGCCTGTGTAGGGAAGCAGACCCTCACTACATGATCCTGGAGTACTATGACCTGGTAATAGCACAGAAATGGAAGCACACGCATGCATTTAAAAGTAATGAAGAAATATCTATGTGGGTTTTTTTTACCTGGTCTAATGCTGATGTTTTGCTTTCGTCATTCCAGGGAGACCTGAAGCAGTTCCTACGAATTTCCAAAAGCAAAGATGACAAGGTCAAATCTCAGCCAATCAGCACCAAGACCAAAGTAAGTTCCACAAGTTCCTCTCTCATGTCTGTACGCTAAATATGAAGTCACAGCTAAGAGACGGTTAGCATAGCTTAGCATAAAGGTTAAACATGGGGAAACAACTAGCCTGTCTCTTTCCAAGCTTACAGATTAACATTGTGTCATCTTTGTTTAATCCACACAAAAAATGTAGACATTAGAAGTCACCTGCGTTTCCTCAACAACCAGAGGAGACTGCGTTTCCCAAAATGACAACTGAAGCAAACCAAGGAAAACCCTGATAATCATATTGTTACATCAAAGTCACTTTACCTTGACAGTTTTTTTTAATTCTATATTTTTCTCTTTTCCTTCAGGTTTCCATCTGTGCCCAGGTGGCTCATGGGATGGAGCATCTGTCCAATCACCGTTTCGTTCACAAAGACCTGGCCGCCCGAAACTGCCTGATCAACAGTCAGAGGCGCGTGAAGGTGTCGTCGCTCAGCCTCAGCAAGGACGTCTACAACAGGTGTGCTAGAAAAGGAGCTTGATATAATAATAATCACCTGCTTTGTTCAGCAAATGCAAATCATGTCTCACTCATCTGGATAATTTGAGTTGTTTCCACCTCCCTGTCATCTCTCTTGTGTACGTAGTGAGTACTATCACTACAGACAGGCATGGATCCCGCTGCGCTGGCTCCCTTCAGAGTCTGTGTTTGAAGACGACTTCTCCACCAAGTCTGACGTGTGGGCCTTTGGAGTGTTGATGTGGGAAGTGTTCAGTCACGGGGAAATGCCGTACAGCAAACTCAGCGACGATGAGACGCTGGAAGGTCAGTGTGACGCTTAGCGGCTCGTTTTTAGTCCACGTTCTGATTCATTTTAGATGAAAGAGATCCCGATTGATCATTAAATATGTTTGAATGTAAATTAATGTAATCAGTTCTCCAGGGAAGTCAGAATATCCATTAAATGTTGCAGTCAAACGACCACGTGTCCATGTTTCTGATTTGGTGTAACCTTCCTCTCTCTCTGCTGCTCTTCCGCCCCTCCAGCCCTGCAGACAGGGAAGCTGAAGCTGCCCGTTCCAGATGGATGTCCCTCCAAAATCTACAAGCTCATGGCCCGCTGCTGGGCGCTAAGCCTCAAAGAGCGCCCCTCCTTCACTGAAATCGTGCACACCCTGGGAGACCTGCCCTCTGACAGCAAAGTCTGAGAGGTCCATGGCCCCACATCAGAGGGGAACTTTGACCCATCCCCTTCCCCCAAAATAAAGACAGGAATGCTGGATTATTAGTCTCACACATTTCAGGGAAGAGGGTTGAGGAGAAAACACTTTTTTTAAAATATGCATTTCAAACCGTGTGTGTGGATGAGACTTCTTTGCTCTATCAGTGGAAACGCGCTCACGTTTGTGTGAATGGCTTCTTGTGAGCAGTGCCAGGAGTTTACGTTTGCCTTAACCGCAGCATGGACGACCCCTGACCCCCCCTTCGAGTCTCAGTCTGTGGTTCCACTGTGACCCTGCCTGCCTGCCTGTCTGCGGCCGCTCTGTCCCAGACACTTTGTTTCACGGAGCCTCACGACCTCAGTGCCTCTACCCCTCCGCACACACACTCACCCAGACCTCCACCTGCTTTGTAGGGATGCTCGATACAGTGCTTTCACCGGCACAGATCAATACAGATTATTGGTCGGAAGTTTAGGAAAAAAAAAACCCTGAAACTCTTTCATGTCCTCAAGTTTTCTCATTAATCTACAAAGAATATTGAAGGAAAAGCGGGAAGTAATGCGTCTTCTGTGGAGCATATCCCATCAACCACTTTGGAGTGTGTTCAGCTGCATCCTGAGTCCCTAATCATGAAGGACACACCTCACGACTCTGTCCACCAAGGACCCAACACCATCCTCCAAAGTGTGTGTGTGCCACTGAACTGTTCCCATGCTCCAGTGTACGTTCAAAGAAGAAGCAGAGACTTGTGGAAAAAGTAATCCGTGTTACAGTAACTCTTCAGGAAAATTTAAAAAAAAAGATCAAATTTATAGCCAAGGAATATATTGAATCATTGAGATTGTGCCAGTGTGGCTGTTTTTTTATGAGTGTGTTCTGTTCTTGTATTAACTTTGAGGTGCTTATTGGTCACTACCTATGGGTAAGAATATCCATTATACCACGTTAATATTATGTTTTCTCCGTTGTGGGGATGCAGCCTATCACTGCATTTAACCTGCATCATTATTTCTTCAGAGGTCCAATCACAGTTTCCCTCCCGGTCCAGTTGTTTTGTGCAATGCTGCAAAGTGGACCATCACACCAGGCAATGTGTACATAATGTAGAAGCCATGCACTAACTTCACTTAAAAGAATATCCCTCGTTATCTCTATCATGTTGTGTAGTAGGACATGCAGGTGCCTGTTTATTTATGATGAAGGTCCTGTTTTTTAACTATGTTTATAATAGGAAGGTACTTCGCTGATGTAATCATTCTCACGGTCCATCTCAATGTGCATTCAGTCTGGTTCAGATGAATCCACTAAGTACAAAGGAGTTCAGAAGAGTGACTGCTAGTCATCAGTACTCATTTAAGTGCCTGGTAAATGAAGGATTATCTTAACTGTTTCCCTCTTTTTTTTCTTTTTTTTTTACATTATCTAATCAAATGCAATGGCCTTTGTTTATGAACTTGTTTTTATACGTTGTTTTAGTGTAATGTTTTTATGAATGCTAGGCACTCACACCGGTGTCTTTTTTTAATCTGCTTCAGCAAATGTTCACAATAATCAGATATATACAAAAGTATACATGCTGCTGTCAATAAAGGTTCACAGTGTTTTTACCCAATGTGTTGTGATTAATACTAACACGCATTAGTAATGGTTACCAAAATATTCAGTTCTGCTCCTGCCTGCAGCTGCAGTACCACACAATATAATATTCAGTAAAAATAATAAAGGTGATGAAATGTTCTGAGGTGGATTGACCTTCCTGAAGCAAGTCTTTGCGTGTTGATTTTCAGACTGTGTAAATAACAGGTGCATTCTCAAAGTAAACACTAGAGGGAGGTGCTTATCTTCTGTAGGTATCTTTAAATGCGACCAGAAAACATGCACAATAGGTTTTCCATGTAATTATGTTTATAATAGAACATACTAACATGGCATCTCATAGCCCATAAGAGGAAGAGTCCATGTTAAGATGTCACTGTAGATATCTGAGTTCATCCTGAGCCATCATGGTTTCATCTACCTGATTTTAACTATGAAAGTGTTGCTGACATTGTAGCCTATGTGATAGCTCGGTGGTCTTCTGCACATGCATACTGATGGATGAAGGAGCTCAAATTTTGCGATTTACTGTCTGCTGTTATATTTTGCTTACTTATTTGACAAACTGAGGAATCATGAACTGCCAGCTGATTCAATAGTCGTGATAGTAACTTTTTGTCCAAGTGCATTTACATCTCAAGAGGCTCCCATGGTTGTAAAAGCAGATACACTTAAATAAAAATCCCCCTGCATCTTGCCAACAAATCTTGGATTGGAAACCATTTTCAAATACCATAATATGATGCATTTGTTTTAACCTGCCTGGAGTACCAGATGGGTGGTGTTTACTGCATCATTTCACTGGCAGATAAGTACACCAAGCAGCCCTCTGACAGATTTCACTGTAATAGTCCTTTTCTGCAGAAGACATGTCACAACAGGAAAAGCACATGTGTAAGTAATACAGTTAAAAATGGCGGAATTCAATTTAGCTGCTTCAGTTTCAGGGTTCATTCTGCCTCACTGTCACGCCTGACTGGGACACTTGAATAGACTGTTAATGTTTCTTTAAAAATAGTGTTACAAATACTGGGATACAGGTCAAGTCTTCACAATAATTTGTGTTTTTAGAGGAAAACTATAACTATACCATACACCCACAAAATAAAATAAGAGCCTATAAATGTGATGTTGTTGTTGGAATAACTTGGTACCTGAATTTATCCAAACTTTTCCACCCAGAGTAATGCAGCTCGGCACAACATCCCATCTGAACTCAAAAAGTGATTCTCTGACAATAATTACTAGTCCCTCAGCCAACACAGATCAATAAAGACACATTTAGGCATGAAAACCGTGGGAAAACGTGGTTCGTGGCATTACCATGCAACCTGTAGGGAATAAGAAGTTGGATGTTCTGTTATTTTGGTGCCTCTGCCCGTCCACGGTGACGTTGTTGGTAGCGCAACCATTTTGGTATTTATTCCAATGAGCCTGCCGTATCGACCAATGACAGCGCTACTCAGATAATCCTCGGCCAATCGATAGGCGACGCTGTGACTCACCAAATAAGGAGAGACAACACCATATAAGGAAACATTGTATCTCTTTATAAGGAGGGAAGTAGTTCCTGGGTTATAATATCACTCCGCTGGCGTAAACGCTGCTTTAAAATTAGATGTTTTTATGCTTCCTTGAACCGTGAGGAGATACATATTGCGCTACTGATGGAGGAAAAATAAGCGTATGGGCGCCAAAAGCTAGACATTTGCGTTATTTTGCGCTCACGGTGCAGACTACGTGACATGGCGGAGCGACATCGAGAGCGCTCTTCGCGTTTTCCTTTTTGAGAAAGTGCTCAGAGTTTTGGTAATAGAGGAGGAGGGTGAACCAAAGTGGTCCGGGATTGAAGGGTCTTGGGGGCAGCATCACTTTCGAAAGTTTGTCTCGGTTATTTCCTGGAGTCTCCAAACCACCAACTGGCCTGGTTTGTTTACATTTTGTGGCCCAGGCGTGTATGCATTATATCAATCGTTTATCCAGACAACGCGACAAGACTCCAGCTTGTTTGGCTGGTGTTTAGACACTCGGTCCAGTAAATAGAATGTTACCGAGCCGGGTTGGATCGGCACCATCTGGAAACGGGTCAGCTTCAGGCAGAGGTACCACAGGACACGGCTCGGGGGTTGTCGGCGGCGGGATCCGTCCCGTTTTGATCAGAGCAGGGCAAGCTTTACCGGGGGTCAGCGAGAGCGCCGGTGCTGCCGGGCGACAAGGGGAAAGAGACGCCGTCGGGATGCTGGGGGCTAATGGTCCAGGCGGTCCGAGAGGTGCGAGACCGGGGAACGGGACTGGCGTGACCCCTCTACAGACCGCCGTCCAGGGCAACATGGTGGGGTTAAACACCGGAGTTGTGTTGCCTCACGGAGCCAGGTTCGACCCGGACAGAGATAGCGCTCCTCTGTGCAGCGGCTCGGATAATGACTCGGACTCCGCGGATGATGATGACCCGGTGGGTTCACTCGGGGACAGCAGGAGAGGAGTGAAGCGGGAGAGGGAGATGGAAGCTGCGGTGACAGGGCAGGAGGTGGGAGTACCTCCCGGAGGTTACGGCATGGTGGCCGGAGGGGTCGCCGGGGCAAAGCCGGGGAAGAAGACACGTGGGCGCGTAAAGATAAAGATGGAGTTTATTGACAACAAGTTGAGACGTTACACCACGTTCAGCAAGAGGAAGACGGGCATCATGAAAAAGGTGAGTCACGTGGTTGTTTGCTTCCCAGGATCATTGCATTGAGCTTCTCTTGGCCTAGATGTACTGCGGTGCAACACATGGTGCTGTGTCTTCATTCATTCATGGGACGAGCCATGAGGTTGAGTTTACACCTTAATAATCTGTACAATCAAGACACGAGTGCGAAAGGCCTGCGTGGTAATTCTAACATAAGCAGTAGAGACATGAGATTGTCTGATTAGTGGGTCTGCATTATATTTAGAAACTACTGACTTGCAGAACATCTAAATAATTTCTTGTAAAAGACAAACAGGCTCACAGGATGTCAGGAAGTCAGAACATTCATGATAGGCAGCGTGCTTTAAATAGAACTGAGCAAATGACAGATTCTATTTATGACCATGCCCACCCCAACTATCACACACACACACACACACACACACACACACACACACACACACACACACACACACACACACACACACACACACAGCCTGACCCATGAACACACACAGAGTTCCAGATCATTCATGCACACACACCTCGCGCACCCTTACATGCAGGCGTGCAGGCGTAGATCTGATGGAGGGTGTCTTCTCCATCAGTGGCCCTTGGTGCACAGGCTGTCCCCTCTGTCACTGAGAGGCAGGGCTTTGCTTGCAGGCGGCGGCCATGCGGTGGCGAGCAGCAGCGGGCCCGTAAGTTCCAACAGCTGACTGAACCCCAGGGGAACGGACCAGAAGACAGTCAGAGATGCAGTGAAACAGAAGAGCTGGACACTGACTGTGCAGAGGGGCGGCCAGCCTCATCCAGCCAGTGATGACTTGGTTTCAGATGTGTTCACAAGCAGGTGACAGAAAAGATGACAGGACTCGCTCCATGTTAGTCTGAACTGCCTCCATTACTGTCTGCTGAGTTTAACACCAAGCAAAGCACGGGGCTGCTCTCGTGATAAAGTAGCTCTATGTGGCATTTGGCATCTGAAGTTGGTTACTTGGAGTCGAGGTCAGCTGGTCACCAGAGATGGCCATTTTTCATCATGACTGTAAATAAACACTTGTAAGCCACGCTTTATTGTAGCGCAATGGTTTTCATTTGTCCTTGTGTTACTTTAAAGCGCCTGTACCCTGGCGCTTTAAAGTAACACTGCCTGTGCAGTATTTCTTTTCTTTTTCTTTCTGTCTTTTTTTTTTTTTTTTTTTTTACGTATCCCAGACTGTTGTCGTGGAAACTGAGGTGTCTTTATGTAGGCTCTTGGCAACATGAGCACTATTTGACACAGCGTGCGGATGGTGGTTTTTGAAAACGTTGCCCACACTATGTCAGCCATCACAAAATTGACAAGTGGGTGGAGTGGGAAGATTCATAGTAGACTGGGCTCAAGCTGGTTTCTAGGATGAGCCCAGTTTCATACTGAAGGATGTGATGTGGTGAGCGAAGCACAGGCCTGTTTGTTCTGTGATTTAGCTTACGTGCATGTAAACACTTGCACAATACAAACTGTTCAATTTGTGGTGCAGGATTACTCAATTAATGCTCGTGGTTCCTTTTTTTTTTTGGTTTCATTATTTGTTCAGAAAAGGACATGTTTTCATTTATGCTCATTCTGTCACTCTGCTGCTCAATAAGGCTGTTTTCATTTTGACTTGTCAGTGAAGGTGTTATTATCCATAACATACGTTCTGGTTCTGTTCCATTTAGTTAAGCCATGCAAGCCAGCCAGCACAATACCAGGGCTCTGAAACTAACTGGAATGCTGCCATCATCAGTGTTATTATGTACATCTGATCTGACCTGCTATGATGTTAGTGCTGAAACCATTAAGACAATTAATTGTGAATTTTTGGTGAAACATTCACTGCCTCTTTATATGAAGACGTGTTGCTCTTTATTATTTTTTATATTGTTTTAAATGAAGTATTTTTTGGAGTTTTGAATAGTCAGACAAAAAAAACTGTGTAATCACAAGGGTGCATTTTGGACTAGTGTTTTTGCTACCAGCAGAGAAAATGAGATAAAAGCTGAAAAATAAGCCACAAAATGTATTTTTTTATGATTTCATGATGGGAATGATTTTGTACTTATCTCCCTTTTTGCACCCTGGAGTGTTTCATATGCTCCTTCTTTATTTGATATATAGGCTGAAGTGGGATGCTTTGTGTGACAGAGGAACCAATTACAGCCAGAGTTGACCCTGCCGTCATGAATATTTATGAGAAAATCAGCAGAGCAAGGAAACTTATTAAAGCATTGTGTAGGTCTGGTATGCGCTGCCACCGAGCTTACTTAAGTTGACAAATGAGTCGTTCTCGGCGTTGGATGTTGGCCAAACATCAGGCCCCGTCGTTAGAGACCCCTCTGCAGCTGCTGCAGGGCTAATCAAGGGAGACAGGAGTGGAAGGCTGGAGCTGTGCACTTCATTACCTGCTTCTGTAATGCTGCATTAGCAGTAGGTGAACTGAATTGTACAACCGGATAGATTCATTTTTAAAGACTGTTCTTCAGTGCGCGCACACACACACACACACCAAGAACCGGGACATGATTGAGGTAGCTCAGGTGAAACAAGCGCGGCGGTCATCATTAGCCTGTCTGTGCTCTGCTGTCCTGTTATTCCACAAAAGACAATTCCGTGATCAGCTTCAGCGTGCGCCCACAGATATGAAGGACTGGGCTGATACGGCCCATAATGAGCACAGTGTTAGGGCACGGTGGAGTAGACCAGCATGCATCGCTTTATAACAGCTCAATAAAATCCTTAAATTTGAATGTGATTCGTCCGTCTTGCTCTGGCTGACGGAGCGTTGCTCTCCAGCTTACAATGGCTCATTTATCAGCTAGCTGCGGCTGTGCTGTGCTCACCAAGGTGATGGTAATGGCATTGTACCAGAAGCATCCTCCACATAACTTATGACTCATTTAGATAAAAAGGCTTTCTCAGGAGTTCACTCCGAGTGCAGCCCTGGTGTGTGTGTTTGTGTGTGTGTGTTGGATGGAGTTGAATCTCATTGTGCTGTCTTTACACTGGGCTGTTCGGATGTGAGTGTTAATGAAGGACAAGGCGGCAGGCTGTGATGGTGGCCTCACGTGCCACCTCTGCGTGTTAAGAGCGATTGCTCCATCCAGACTTGAGTTACTACCAGCCGCCCCCCCCCCCCCCCCCCCCTTGCTGCAATCAGTCTCTAAGCTATATCACTCTCTGTATTCTGGGAGACTTATCTCATGTTATTTTAGCTTCATTTGTAGTATACGTCAGAGTTCACTACGGGGGTATTTTTAGATTTTAGTGTTTTCTTGGCGAGGTTGTTTCTTTCCAGAGGTTCACTTTTGGAATCTCTTCTATTCCCTTCCCAGTAGAGATTACTTTGTCTGTGAGATGAAGGTAATCCAAGCCCCAATTTGGAGAACAATATCTTTGCGATGTTTGAATTCTTGGCCCATTCTCTCTGTCAGATACTTGAATCTTCTTCTTTCTCTTTCCCAGGCCTACGAGCTCTCCACCCTGACGGGAACCCAGGTTCTACTGCTCGTGGCCAGCGAAACGGGCCACGTCTACACTTTCGCCACCCGCAAACTCCAACCCATGATCACAAGCGAAACGGGCAAAGCCCTGATCCAAACATGCCTCAACTCGCCGGACTCGCCACCGCGCTCGGACCCCTCCATGGACCAGCGCATGAGCGCCACGGGCTTTGAGGAGACGGACCTCACCTACCAGGTGTCTGAGTCGGAGAGCATGGGCGACACAAAGGTGAGAGCCAAAAACAGGAAAGGTTGGCTGTTGCAGACCGATGAAGACAAAAAAAATTAAGAATCCACTCGTAGCTATGAATCCCCAAAATGAAAGCAGTCATTTCTCTGCTGGTCCCCACAGCACTGGCACTCGAGTCGAAGTCTTTATGACTCACTGACTGTCTGCTTTCTCATGCACACATGCATCGCAGTGTGAAATTAGTACAAAAAAAAATAAAAAAATCTGATAAAGCACCACAGAATCTCTAATGGATATAGTTGGAAATCTCTCCAAAAAAGGCCAGAGCAGCACAGGAGGAGAGCAAATGTATCAAACCCCGCAAGCAGTTGTGGAAAATAATCTTTGTCCTATTGTAAACACAGGGTTGAACTTTTGCCTGTAATATGTGAGGCCTGTGTTGTGGGCTTGCGGTTTGGTTCTGAGCACCAGGTCATTTTTTTAATTAAAAGTCCGTCAAAGCGCTGCACAGTGCAGTGAGAGCCGGATCAAATGTAGGGTGTTATCCCACTTACTGAAGCGAGCTGTCTGCACTTTACCTCTCTGACCTCTCGTCCAGGAAAGCCTCGTAACGCCCTCACAGATAAATCACAGCAGGTCTGGGTTGTGTTAGGATGAGAAACGTGCAGCCGGCTGAATGGAGGACTTTGGTGTTTATCTTTGGTTTTGGGATGGAGCTGACTTGTGTCGCTGGATGAAACACCGAGATAGTTAAACGGAACTTTTATTTCAGAAGCATGATATTTTGTACAGGTTTCAAGCTTGTTAAACATCTGAAAATCAGCATGGCAGGAATAAGTTGAACGTAGGATGTGATGTTGAAAACAGATCCTCATTGCTGATACTATTTGCTTGTGTGACCTCTCCTCATTCCTCTTGAAAAGCTGCAATGTGCGTCCCTGTATTGTATCCCACGTATTTCCCGCTTCAAGTGGTCTTAAACCTCGTGTAAGTTTGTGATTTTCGAAGCGAAACAATAAATTCATCAGCGGACGCACTCAGCTGTCTGCACCTTCGTGCCATCGTGCGCCGGGAAGCCGAGATTCCCTCCACTGTTTACACGGCTTAAGTACGCCCCTTTGAAGACGGGCACTTCCAGTCCTGTTTGCCTGTGCGCTGTTTTTCCAAGGCACTAACTAACACGTACCATACACCGTCAGGGATGGGAGATCAACCTTTGCATGTTAAGCCACTCTCATGCCCGCTCTGCTCATTGATAAAAATTACATTCTGCCTCTGTTGCCATATATGGTATGGTTTCCCTGCCTGCTCTCTTGGCTGAGGCCCCTCACATTCCTTATAAGCTGCAGCTGTCTTTGGAGTCCTGTGATCCCCCCCCCTCCCCACCCCCCCACTCATTTAGTGATATGGAGCAGAGGTATGGATGTAGATATGAGCAGGTGGAATGGAAACATTTGAGCAACACTGTGTTTCACATACTGTCTGTGTAGGCGGCTAGCAGGGACGCCGTGACCTCTGCCCCCGCTGCCGTTCTGACTGTGGGAGACCAGCATGGGCCCCCGGGAAACTAGAAATTGTCCCTGTGTGATCTATGTCAGGATCAGCGCCGGTGGACTAGGAGGCCTCGATTTCGAGCGATCGTTTCTGTGCTGTAGGTCTGACGAATGGCCGCTGCGTGCATCTCTGCAGTGTCTGCACACGATTCATCAGGAGAGCAGTATGTCATACATACAGTCCAGGCTAGTCTAAACAGTTGAGGGTTTGCAATGGCTGGTACAGGAAGTGGAGGACATTTTTTTTTTTGGAGAAGCAAGAAAGAGGCTCAGGAGATAAGTGAAGCAGACATGATTCAGTGCTGTGAGCAGTGCTCGGAAAATCATGTGACAGTAGAAACTGTGGTGCTTTAAGTTTGGTTCCTATATTTCTCTCGCTGGACTGAGAGAGCGAGAGAAATAGAGGAATTTTGAATATCAACAGCAATTGGTGATGTAACTGCCTCCATTTGTTATTTTTAGTTGTCTTTTTTTTCTCATGGCTAATGGGCTCAAGCACTGGTAGAGTGGAGTTTGATGGAGTGGTTTCACTGGTTCCACCGATCTGACATTTTCTGTCCCGGTGCTGATGATACTCAGGATGTCTGTCCATACAGAGTCCTGCACCTAGCATGTAGTCACAAATAATTTAATATTACGTCTTATGTGTGGCTGCTGAGTCAGAAGCCCATCGTGACTGAATGTATTTAAATGATGGAGAAAACACATTTTTCAAATTGTTTTTTAACAACGCCAAAAAAGAAATGGTTTTTAATCTGGATTGTCTGATATCTGACCCGCTGAATAGTGTCAGTGTAAGCATCGACACCACTCTGAGTTGGATCTGTTTATATTAAACTTCATGAATGATGTGCACTGGTTTCTTTCTCGAAACATCATCCGGAATCTTCTTTCAACACAGGCAAGAACCAGCGAATTGTTCCACTGAGACTGACACATTAAAGAGGTCACATGATGCTCATGTTCACATTCATGCTTTTATTTGGGGGGTCAACCAGAATGCTTTAAAGAATACTTAGACTGTACACTGCTGCAGCACCTCTCTTCACCCTCTGTCTGAAACGCTGCACTTTAGCTCCTCTCTGTTTGAGGTCCCCCTCCTGAAAAGCCCAGTCTGATCTGATTGGATCAGCTCCCACAGGCCTGAGCAGGCACCGCCCACCGTGTTTCCACATCAGCTCTGAGTTTTTCTAACCAGGGAATCACTGTAACAGAGTCTGGCTGCACTTCTACTCAGAATCTCACCACGGTACCTGCTTCTAAACCAAAAACTTCACCGCCGCACATTTGAGCATGAATGTGATCCGCTGTAGCCTCGGCCTCACTGCCCAGCAGTTGGACCGCTAATGCTAATGTTAATTTACATAGAGCAGCAACACACGCACACATACTGGCGAGGATCTGTGAGCAGAACGGACTTCCACATAACAAAGCTAATGCTAGCTGTGCTAGCGCGGCAGTGGAAAGTTCCACAAAAAGCAAGTTGAAAAAGAGTTACCGGCAACCGACCTATTTATTTGATTGGCATCAAATGAGACTTAACGTTACAGTTTCTCTTGGCTGTCCCTCAACATTATATTAGTCCAACATCAAATTAGTCTGTGGGAGTAATAGACGCTAGCTGCTTCGCCGTGCAACATGCTAAAGCCGAGTTCAACAGGCTAATCTTCAAAATAAACAGCAAAACAACATAAAACATGGCAAAACTGGCATCAGCCCATGTTGAGAAGGTGTCAAGACCGCTGGGTCTTAATGTCCTCAGATGGTGGGAGTAGATTAAGACTTTTTTGTTGGTTCTTGGAACATAGAAATTGGCATGTTTTGCTTGTATTCCAGGCTCATTATTATTATTATTATTATTATTATTATTATTATTATTATTATTATTATTATTATTATTATTATGAGTTGTGTAAAACTCTTCCTGGCCTCCGCGATAGCTAGCTTTGTTTGAGGACGTGCTAAACAATCCACTCAGTGAGCATTAAGCTAATGTGTTAGTGATGTCGACAAGTAACATAATTAAAGTCTGGACTACAAACGAGGTGTTTCAGGCACTTCAGGAGAACCAAAAAGCTAAATAAGAAGGTAAACCAAACAAAGCATATCATGACCTCTTTAAGGTGATAAAACATTCAATTCAAGGTGTGTGACTCACTTTGCCTGGAAAGCCTTCTCTCAACACACATTAAGGTCATAAAACCAACAGCTGAAGGCAACGGGTTCAAGACTGTAGAAAAGCATTTTGGGAACACTAATGTCTGACCTAGAGGTGAGTGAGGTGGCTCGAGTGAAAAGCGGCACTGATCCTTCGTGAAGAGGGCACGGGTGTCATTATTGTGGCATCCCTCAGCAGGATTGTTGAAGGCTTCCGTGGCTGCGTCTTAGCATTACATGTGCCCACAGAACAGATGTTTTTATGCTTTTTGGGTTATTTTTGGAAGAGGATGGCAAATCCCACAACTGATGTTTGCTTAGAGGATCTGGCTTGGGATAGAAATCTCTGTATGAGTGTCCTCTGTCCCCCCCCCCCCCTTGCTGCTCTTGCTGTTGTAATCCCAGTGAAGTTTATTTGTTGTTCTCCTCATTAGCACAGATCACACTGTCTTTGCCTCTGAAACTGTCCAGACTGAGGCCCCTGTTTGTTTTCTCTGTGTTGTGGCTCTTTCGATGTCCCACGATCAGCTTCACAGCGTCTTTATTCCACATATTGCATCCATATACGTTTGGGAATTTGAATTGCTCTCTCTAGGGAAGTTAAAGTGGTGTGATAATCAATTCACTGTCTTAAAGGTTAATTCTGCTCTTGATATCTGATGTAAGGACAAGTTGTGTAATTGGTGAATTGGTGTCTCTCACCAAAGCCACCAGACTCCTTTTGACAAAAATGCCAACTTTTCCTCACAGAACTTGGGAATCGCTGGTCTGCTGCAGCCTCGTCGGTTAGTTTGTTTGTGTTATTGTGTGACTTTGGTGTTTTAACACGTTAGTTCGGATCTAAACCAACAAGCACTTTCAGTGGATGTGCCTCGACTGGCGGTGTTTTCCCATAACGATTACTTTGCCACCATTGCAACCTTCTGACTGATGGACAAAATTCCAAAACTTTTTTTACATATCAATCAGTTAGACCCCAAAATACGCATAAATACTGGAATTAGTCTTCAGATGAAAAGATAAGGTGTGTGTCTTTTTGACAGTTTTCTGCCGTGAGGACAGAGCAGTGGCTGAAGTGCGTGACGAGAGAATCACTGAGATAATGGAAAGTTAATTTACTCAGATATGTGCTCTTATCACACGGCTGCTCCTAAACAGACTGCGTGAACAGAGAGCTGCTGGTGGTGTCAGAGGGAGAGCAGTATGTTGGCTGTGCGAGAAGGGAGAAAAGCAACGTTATGTCACCCCCCCCACCCCCCCACCCCACCCCCTTATTTTACTGCAAGCAACTGGACAGGTCAGCCGCCATTGGCTGCACCTCCTCCACTTGGGCTGCCTTGCCTTTTTTAGCAGTCCCAAATGGAGCTGCAAATTCCATGTTGCTGGCAGGGTGACAGACTGGGAGATGGGAGCCAGCAAATGGGAGATTAGACGAGGACCAGGCACCAGTAAACTGCACAATGGGCTCTCCAACCAGCACTGGACTAGCCTGCCAGTTGTCACCTTCAGTTTGGAATGATTAATCCCTCATGAATAGGGAATCACTTGTGTCCGTCTCTTCTTAATTACTGTCTCATTTCCTCATGCTTTCTAAAACGGGGTATTTCGTACGATGTCTGGGAAGACATCTTTTCTTATATCCAACGCTAGAACACAACATTTTGAGGGGGCTGAACGTATGATTCTTGAGATCTCTCTGTTGTAAAATGGATCATTTGGACAGCACCATAACATGCTGAGTGCAGAGGATCCATCGCTTATTCCAGACCACTCAGCCCTCCTTTGCACCACTATAAATTGTGGCTTCATTTGCTACCTTCTGGTACCTCATTATACTAAGTGGTGTGTTTCCCCAGGTCACACCCTGGCTGTTTTTTGGTGTTTTTTCCAGGAGAGCAGCAGTCGTGAGGTTGATTTGAATGCGCGTCGTAAAAAGGGAAACTTTGTATTTGTGAAAGAAAATCACTCATCAGCTCCTCTCAGGGTTGTACAAATATTTCATCATAATTCAGAGTATCCAACTGAACCCATATCCTCAAGTAGAAAGTAATAGATAACATTGTCATGTATGTTGTAGGGCTGCAACTAACGATCATGTTCACGATCTAAGAATGTTATTTTCTCGACGTCTTCAAATGGCTCAAAGCTGTTTGACACTTTTTTAAAAATGACTATCAAACTACATTCAAATTAGGAATCTCTGATTAAATATCTAATTGTTTCAGCTTTATACAACCTCATCAGACTCCACTGAGTGCATTCCAATGTGACATGTTTCCAGGTGGAGATGGTCTGATATGGCGGTGTGCATGGGAGCTCAGAAGGAAGTGAGCTGAAGCTCTGGCCGCATCAGAGATGATTCTCCACTCACACTTGTGCTCTGAAGGAATGCGCGACACCTCTGTGGCCTATGTTTACTGTGCACTGCCTTGACTCTGAACCAAAAGCCAGCGCTGTTTATAGACCGGCCAGTTGAACAGGAGACACATGGAGATGGTCAAACAAAGCAGTGGGTCAGTGGAAGCTCGCTATGTAGGTCACAGAGATATTGGCACTTTGAGTGGACCCTTAGATTACCCCATAGGGGTAACCTGGGTGATCAGTCGGCGTGCTGCGTGCTCATTTATTCCTCTCAGTGTAATATGGAAACGCTGGAACACAGTGACCTTGTGCCTTTAGAGAGCCATGCTTTCCTTTTTAAACAATATTACAAAGTGAAGCCGTCACGGGAATTCAGTCGTTCTTGTGTGTCAGTCAGTCAGTGGTGTGAACTCTCAGAGTCAGATGGCGTCTGCCTTAACACGTGCCCCCCCTGCCGCCTCAGCTGGCCCGGAAAGGGTTAATTCCCCCTCAGAGGTGCTCAGGTTTCCCGCCAGCTGTCTGTACCCTCAGCTTTTTGTACTCTCTATCACTCCCCAAGCCTGTCCCCTGTCCTAACCACACACAGATCTGACCGTGTTTTGCCTGCCACACACAGACACAGACACACACAGACACACACACACACACACACACACACACACACACACACACACACACACACACACACACACTGCTGCTCCCTGTGGCTAAAGAGTGCTACTTGCTAGCACATGGCCTCTGCATGGACTTTATCTCCAGAGTCAAGTAGAAGTGTTTTGCTCTGCTTTGTGACTGCTGTCCTCTTCTGTTCCCGTCTCTGAGGTTTATTTTTCACCTGTTGTCGTGACGTGCAGTAATCTACGCCGACGTTTTGTTCAGTTTCAGTAAACATTAATGAAGCGACTTCAACTTAAACCAAAATTGGAAAGTGTCCTGGGAGAGCGAAGGTGTGTTGACAGCTGTGTCACGGTCTGACTGTCAGTAATCACTCTGTGCTGATTGACAGGCCTAATAGTCGGACAGAAGATGAATGATGGATCGTCGTTGGGTGAATTTATGCAGTTTTCCTTTTTGGTCGAAAGGGCAGAACTGTGAGTCCTCAGCCTGGCCCTCCCCCTTTGACTTTCCAGCTGCTGTTTAACTAAAAGAGGTGAACGACCTTGGACTGTCAGAGCCCCTCAGCAGAGCCAGGATCTGAGCTGCAGACCAACTAACTAACTGCTCAGCGCTGTGCGGCTTTGGTTTTGTGCACTCTTGGATTCAGAGCAGCTTGTATAAGACGCCACCTGCTTAGCCATCTGCACGTCGTGAGGCCTAGAAGACTCAGTTAACTGCAACGCCCTTGTTTATTTGAGTTTTTTAACTCGTCAAACTGAAAGAAAACCACATTGGTTTAGTCATTGCAGTGAGCCACGCTCGCAGACTGTCTCTATTGAGATGTGAGCAGACTGAAGCCCTGACAGTAGCTGCATTTACATGTTTGCATGTTCGTGTGTGGTTGGAAGGCCTTATCAGTGGAGTCCATGCAGGATCCTCCACCTCTCACCCATGTAATCAGTCACATATAAAAACCAATAGTGCTTTGCTAAGACAGGTTGGCCCAGCCTGCCTCTGTCCTACCTCTCTGTTCTTCATAATGAATGTGCCTTTTCAGAACGACAAGCAAACGCACCTCATTCACGTGCTTGCTCCGTGTGTGTTGTGACATGTGGCTGTATTTCCAGACATTATTCACTCACCTCATGTGTTCTGCTGCTGCACTGTGTGAAGTGATTTGTGTCTATGTCACAATAGCTTTGTCCCAGTTCTGAGGCTGGGTTCTCCACAGGACAAGGTCTGCAAAGGTACGCACTGAGGTCGAGCCTGAGTCTGCAGCCTCTCACCAAATGATCTGACCTAGCCTCAGAGTGAAAAAACACCAACGCTTTTCAGCTTGTAACGTCTAATATTTGCGAGCTTGTCAACAGGAAGTTGCCCAAAAATAGGTGACTAAGAGTAAATAACACTGGGAAACTGGGTTCCCCAGCCCAGGACCATGACTGAGCCGGTGAACTGGGACACAGTATGCGTGTCCTTGTCGAGCTCGCAGCTCCCATTCGTAAGCCAATGGGGAATATTGGGCCTCTATAGATATGTCTCAGCGACGTCTCTGTGTCTGTTTAATCAAACCCTCAAAGAACGTTGAAGCCACAGGACAATGCTAACACATACATACCTTCTCATGTGGAGGCTTTTTCCCAGTCTGCTTTACCGATCATTAGCATCAAGTGAGAAGTGTTTGTGTAAGTGCGTAGAAGGTTTAGATGTGCTTTATGGTCCCGGCCTAACGCCTACCCTGCTCTTATCCTGCAGCCCACTCACCAACACATCCTGCTCCGCTCTTCAATGGGTGTTCACATTAGCGTGTGGCGTGATGCTGCGTCTCCCCTCCTTTGATCTGAAGTTTATGTGAGCATCTCATCTGCCTGATTTCCACACCTTTCACCGGCGTGTCATGTCGGTTATGGTCAGTTAGTTGCCATAGTAACACAACAAAATATGAGCACAGTGAAATGATGACGAATTGATGCTTTTGGGACTCTTGAACTGAGGTGGATGGACTTAAATCACAGGATAAGCAGGTGGAGATGATGAACGGATGAAGGTGTGTGTCGCAGTGCAGTCATGTTCATACACACCTGGTCTGACTTACACGTCTCTTTTCTCTTGGACATCATGTATTACAGAGTGGCATTTCAATAGGATTCGATATGTTTCCATATTAACATTTATTTCCCTCAACTTTATTCAACCTGATGCTCTTTTTACACTAAAGCAGCATATGGCTCAGTGAGACGCTCCCAGCGCTGATTATTATTTTACATATGGATGCGATTAGAGGGGTCCCAGGCTGTTTCCCTACCTTGTTTATGTCCATTGCCCTGAGTCTATTAAAACCCACTCTGGTTTCTGTCACCCATCCATTGATCCTTGAAAATACTGCAAGTATTAAAGCCTCCGACCGCGCTTTCAGCTGCTTAAAGGGGAAAAGCCCCATTAATGTTGTTGTTTTAGGTGTCCTCATATGAAACTCCTCTGATGTTTCCTTTGCAGTCACTGGAATAAATCGGTTGTAGCAGAATAGAGCAAGCACTAGAAAATCAGTTCAAAATACGAGCAACTTCCAAGTAGTCAAAAATAGTGTCTTAAAGGGGCTAGTAATCAGTTTACTGGTCAAGACCCTGGTGATGTCATTGGGGTTATCTTGAATTTGCCTTCAGAATATTGTTAACAGAAAAAGCTGAGTTATAAACTGTAGACTTTTACCAGTCACCAAAGACAAAAGACACAATATTGAGCATTATGAGAAATGTAGGAGCCAGTGTTTTAGGAGCTTGACCCACAATACCAACAAATAACCTGGATCTCTCAGCTGCTGTTTTGATTTTCACCATTCTCATCTTTTCCAAGTTCTTCAAGTTGATGGTAGTGTGGAATTAAATGGCGAGAGGACTTCTTCAGCTCAGTCTTCTCCCACGCCAGAACCCAGTTCTTGTTTAATTTCATTAAAATCTTCCCGCCTTCCTACTCACAGCGTTTGGTTTCTCCCACAGGATACACTGAAGCCGACGTTCACGGTGGCCAGCCTACCAGGCACCACCAGCAGCGCCCAGTCCACAGTCCCCACCACCTCCACCACCATGCAGGTGAGCAGCGGACCGTCGTTTCCCATCACCAACTACCTGGCGCCCGTCTCGGCCGGCAGCAACGTCAGCGCCAACGGTACCGTCCTCAAGACCGCCGGCGCCTCCACGGGGGTCATGCAGCTGCCCAGCGGCTTCACTTTCATGCCCGGTATGTAGGAAAGCTAAACCTTGAGACTTTACCTCAACATCCAGAGCTTGGTTACAATTCTTAATTCTCTTCTTCATGGTTTGTTTGTCTGAACCTCATCCTTAAGAAATGACACTTCCGCGGGCCTTCATGTTTTGTTAATGTCACGCCGTTGTCTAGCTTATTAGCTGATTAGAATTTGAATGGCGCCGCTCCGTGACCTCAGCCATCTTCTCAAGGTGGTCGTGCCTCTCTCCCTTCGAGCTGTTTACATCACACAACAACTCTTCACAGCCAGTCCGCAACACTCAGTGCCCTCGGGTTTTACAAAGCCCCCAGTGTGCAGGGAAGCCACGTCTATTGGCCACTGGCCCTGCCTTTGATTGTCACTCGGGGACAGGAATAATTAGGTGAGAGGGACACAATAGACCTGGCAATGAGTGCTGCCGAACACGGCCCATAATTAGTCATGAATATTCAATGAGGGATCGGTGGCTTGTGCTGAAATTATAATTGAGGCGTATTTTGTGGAGCCGGGGCTGAACGAGACATGACCCTTTATTAAAGGGGACTTCATAGACTCACTGTGGAACACGAGGGATCTCTACCAACTCCACCGTCTCAGTAGGGACGTGGGGGCAGCAGCCTCTGATTTGGTGGTCCCTGAAGTGTGTCTAAATTGGTTTTCCCCACTAATTATTTACTACACTTCCTCTTCATGGTGTGCTCGGGCTACGTCTATGGGTCTCTGAGTCGGGCCTGGGGATGCCAAGAGGTCGCAACTCCTCCAAAGACACGAGCAATACTTGAATTTTTTAAAATTGAATTTGATATTTTCTGTACTAAAAGCTCAGTGGAACCTTCATTGGGACTGTCCACCGCAGGAACGATCTGACCGGTGCAGTCTCTTCCGCAGTGTGTGCTGTTATCACGTAGATGGAGTCTGTGTTGCGCCCGCCCAGCGCTCGTCAGTCTGCTGTTTTCTAGGTAGAGGCAGTGATGTCAGCAGCTAGTCGTCGTGGTGTGTTGGTCGTCTGTGCTCTGCCACAGCTGAATGACAGACACATGATGCCTGCTAATGGGTCCTGTATGTTAGTTTGACTGACAGCTGAAGGACAGCCAGGCCGTGTCTCTGTCCCACCCACCGCTCTTTTTTTTTTTTTTTTTCAGCTTTCTCTTCCTTCTACAACCGTCTCACTCACCCTCCTCTCTTTTCACCCTCTCCCCCCTCCATTACTCTCTCCCTCTCTCCTCATCTCCACCTGTCTGGCACATAGCAGCAGTGCCAGGTGGAACAACACACCCTCCCACACTTAAACCTCCTCAGCTGACAGCTTGACAGGGCCTGCCCACCCCCCCTGCAGCAACTGTCTATGGAGCATATGACCAAATGTGAGGGTGTAACTCCATACTCACGAGATCCGTCTGATGTTTCTTAAAAAAAGAAGAAAAAGGTCACACTTTCTGAAAGTAAACATATCCTTCTTTCTGTTAGCCAGCACATTTTAAACCATGCACCTCCACATCCTTCCTTATGACCAATAAGCAGTAATTAGGAGGTTATTGAGGGAAATCTCTTACATGCAGCATAAGGCTTTAGTAACTGCTCTATAATGACTAATAAAAAGCCAATATGCTACTAATATGCATGCTAGTGTGCAATTAGTTGATGGTGAATATGTGTACTTTTAATATAAAGTGTTACCAAAACAGCATTTCAAAAGAATTTGGGATTTACAAAATGACACAGTCTTTACTGTTTGAGTGTTTGAATGTGACATTTCGTACAACAGATGTGTTGATTAATTCTGATTAGAATAAAATGTCAGTGTGCTAGTCAGCCCCTTGATACAGTCATACGGCATGTGTCACTTGACTTAGCAGCCATTAGCTGTCATTAATTTTAATTTACGATGTAACCCCAGTGGAGAGGTACTCTGGAGGTTTTGACCACGAGAAGCACGATGAAGCGATGTTTTCACATCTAGGCTCCTTTTGTTTGCATTGCTGATCTGAAGGACATTTGCTGTTGGTAACAGCAACAAAGCAACAGAAGAACATGTGGATGAGTGTTGCTGTGTGTACACAGTGCACGATTTCAAATATTTTTAAAGGTTTTTATTGTTTTTTGGAGGGGAAAAACTCCTTTAACCTCCATCATTTAACAGTTCAAATCACTCATATTGCTGCTCGCCTTGTGCAGCAGTCATGTTGTCTAGCCAAAGTTCTGGAACTTGCTCGATAAATGATTTTGCGCTTTTGATGAAAATGTCAGTAAATGTGGAGAATACTTGAACCTTGCATCCCTGGCTAACCGGGCACATCTGCTCCATTTTCTCGAAGAGCTCGGGCAGCTGAAGGTGGTTTATTTCTCAGACAGCGAGTCGTCGACTTATGAGCACCTTTTCAAACTGTACTATCCTTTTGCATTTATAGTCTTACTCCCCCCCCCCCCCCCCGTGTGTGAATGTGTTTGTGTCCGTGTGTGTGTGCGTGCGTGCCCCTCCAGCAGGCACTCCTCTCCCCCCTGGCACCCCCACCATTCCTCTGAGCCAGCTGCAGCAGCACTCCCTGGCCCTCCAGGGGCAGCATGGTCAGGCCCTGGCCGCCGCCCCGCAGTCACAGCAGGGACAGCAGGCTGTCTTCCGCTTCCCTGCTGCTGTCTCCCTCACAGGTGACCTGCTCTGCATGCTGCCACGACTGTGCCTGCTTATACTAATCATAATCACACCATCATAAAGCTGCTGCTGCTGCTAGTACTAACGCTACCTCTTCTGCCATGACTAATAGTCATGCACTTAATGCTGGATTACTAATGCTACTTGTGCGGCGACTTCTTCTCCCTCAGCTAATATTACTGCCAACGCTTCTGCTGCCAGAGCTACCATATGCCACCCCCACTGCTGCACTCCCCACACTCCTACTGCAACTACTGCTATTCCTTGTGTGGGGGATGTTGATGACTTACTGTAGTGGTGCTCTGCCCTTTGTGTGTCTCCAGGAGCGGGGGTTCCCCAGCAGCTCCAGGCTATCCAGGTCCACCCCAACACCCAGTCCACCTCCAACAATGACAGCAGCCCAGAGATCTCCCACACCTCCACAAACTCCACCGGTAGGTCAAATCCCTGCAGTCTCCTGGTCTGATTACAACTCCTCAACACCTCCCTGGATGTTGGAGAGGTTCAGTTTCAGATGGTGGAAAGAGGTTATCAGGAGATTCGTGTGATCTACTGATAATACATAGTAGCTTGTCTTCCACTCTGTTGTTTGGAATGAGTTACTGTGCCACCGCCTGGGTTGGAGTGAACAGTTGAACTTAGATGGCCATCTGCTGGCCAACATGTGTACACGCACCGCTTGTCCTCGGCGTGACTTGTGCTTTCTCTCCCTCCTTCCAGCGACGATGAGTCTCCCAGCAACCATCGTCACCTCGTCAGTGCCAACATCCGTGGCGGGTCACATGATGTACCCCAGCCCCCACACAGTGATGTACGCCTCCACGCCGGCGCTCGCCGATGGGGGGCTGGCTGTGCTCAACGCCTTCTCCCAGGGCACATCAGCCATGCAGGTGTCCCACGCACAGGCCCAGGACACAGGTGAGACACAGAGCAACACGGCCTGAACACGTTTGGTGACAAATGGAGATTCATTTGTCATCTGTAAGTAATTTCATGTAAATGTACTGCTTACAAACGGACATCCGTGTTTCCCATCCCGCCCAGGTGCTGTCCCTCAGGTGTTCCTCACAGCACCTCCAGGCACGGTGCAGATCCCCGTCTCAGCGGTGCAGCTACACCCAGTACGGCAAGATCTGCATTTTACAAGTGAAACTCTCATATTCCCTATGCAACCAGCATGCCACGTGACCGCACTAATGCATCCTTAACAGAGCACTGGCACCCTGAGGCCGCAGGGTCGTCACCTGTCGCCTCTCTGTATGAATGTGAATGATCAGCTGGCAGTTTGTCTTACCTGTGATTCGCAGCAGAGTACACATGAAGTAGACTTAACAAAACACCACTGTAGCAGTGCATGGAAATTAAAGTGTGTTTTATTTGTATATAAAGTCCACTCTTATGGAGAAATAATGGGGAATTCGTTTATGTACGTTTGTTTAAAATATACAGGTATTTTAATGATATGCAACACAGATAAATCTGGAAAAATCCTGTAGAATTTCAGGCTATATGTGGTTTTCTCTTACATCTATACTAATGGTCTAAATTGCACTCTACAGAATATGATTTCATATCTATGACAGCTCTACACCACACCACGATACAGAGCATGTAGTGGAGCAGGATTTCCATCTGTGCTGGGTGTTGCGTGATATGGTGGCTTGTGATTGGCTGTCTGATAGGCCCTGCACCGTTTCCTAATGTGGCTGTGTTGTGTTCTAGATGGTGATTGGCCAGCAGTCGAGCGGCAGCAGCAGTAACCTGACGGAGCTCCAGGTGGTCAACCTGGATGCCACACAGAGCTCGAAGGGTGACTGACAAGACGGCTGGAGCTGTTGAACACGGCAGATCCAGGGACACAGACAGACAGACAGACAGACTGACTGACCGACATCTCTATTTATTGATGCCTTCCTACAGTTTCCCATTACACTTCTGAATGTGACTTTAAAGTACATATATACACACAATCAAGGGCATACAGTATGTGTGGCTGACCCTTATACAGTAAACAGTATGTTTTGGTATATAAATATATATATATATATATATTCGCAATTGCATAGGAATATATCACTACATCCATCATCGGAAGCTATTTTCTATGCCGTTAGATGGTGTTATTTTTTTGTGTGTGCGCGTGTGTTTTTTGAAAACGTGTAATAACATGTACACACACACACTGCGAGGTGGCACAGCTTCACACCAGCCAAAGAGACATTTGTTTGTCTGAATGTTCCAGTGTGAGCAACGAGTGCACAAGCGCGTGTGTGTCTGTGTGTGCACGCATATCTGGGGTTTGTAAATGGGCGGGGGAGACGCTTATTATGACTTTAAAAAAAAGAGGAGACATTTGGAAATGTACATATTTTTTTTTTCTTTCTTTTTTTTTTTAAATTGATAACCTGTATTTTTAGCCTGGTTTAGTTTGTGCAACGGCATGTAGTTGTTTTTTACGTAGTGGTTTTGTATGTACATGAAAATGATTTGCATAAAGAGAATGAATTATTTACATGTACTGTATATGTAAATTAATTTAATATACCATCCTATGTTGATATACTGTCATGCTGTTGGGAGTTTTCACTACGAGATGGAGAAAGAACGCTGGATGTTTTTTTTTTTTTTTTTTACATTTGTTTGTGACATTTGAAGGACCGTCCTTCAAACAGAATCAAGTAGCTGGGTCACAAAATGTAAAACAAGATATTTATGATTTCCTGATGTGAACATATTCTGTACTTTAGCTGGGAAGGCTTCAGTGCGGCAGCTGATGTAATGACATCAGCTTTGCATGTGAGGCTTCCTGATGAAGTCCTGAACTGGCACTTTCATGAGTGTTCAAACTATGACAATCCAATGGAAATACTTTCATGTTTCTCAACATTTTAGCGTAATGTTGTCTATACTTTCATGTGTTCACACGCAGTAATGAGTGACCTTTTTTAGAAGTGTGACACATTCAATGTCGTTCATGTGATACTAAAATTGTTCACTTATTTTGAAACGCCACAGTCGCCGACATGATGCTTCTGTGGGTGACAAACCTGAGAGTGCCAAACAGGTTTCATGACATCGGTTAAATGAACTTTATGTTGTCCGCCTTGTTTAAATTGTAAACCTGTTGCTCTGATTTGCCTCCACTAGACTGCAGAACTTTAATTACGTGATGCTACTGCTGACATGAGTCAGGGCATTGACACAAATCTCCTGTTTAATGAGACACTGTACAGACTTGGCAAATCCAGTTCAGTACTGCAATCAAAGCTTTGGTGTTTCCTTGTATGGAAGCACTGGATGTTATTCAGCGCAGCGTCAGTGCTGCACTTTTACAGCAGTAATAGTATGAATATTTTTGTAAGAACAAGGATTGCATAATTTGGAAAAGTGATTTCAGGTGCTTTAAAATATTAATATACTCCTTTATTGAGAACTGTAAGACCCTAGCTGACTGCAATCTCAGTATGTACCTCAGCAATCATTAAGAGTGAGACTGAGAGCCTTCTTTCTGCACCATAGTGCCTCTTTTCCATGGCTGATTTCTAAATCACTGCAAGGCGAGGGAAATGTAGGATTTGCTTCTTTCCAGACCACTTCACATGACTCTGGACCTTGTCATTACAATCCTCTGCTCTGGCCGGGGAGTGAGATTTCTGACTCGTTTCTACAGAATTAGCTGGATGACTGAGCGTGGCTGGCTGGAAGCCAAAGAGAAGTTGAGGATAAAGTACCCATGCTGACTGCTGTTCAGTTATTCACTGGTGAGAGAGGTCATTTTCACGCTCTGGTCTGTTCCTGTGCATGATGTCATGTCATCTGCAGGGCTGTCTGCATAGGAAAATTACAGGTTAAAGACTTTCAAGTCCCCCATGTGACCTGGTGGTTTAAAAGAAGGTACTTTAAAAGGGGATTACTGAATAGAATTTGTGGTTTTCACCTTGTTGTTGAAAGAAATGGTTATTTTGTGTATTTTTCTTTTGTTGTACAGACATTTTGTAATAAAAAGATGAAACACAATGAACTGTTCAAAGAATGACCACATCTCCTACTGAACTTTTTTTTTTAATTGGGACGGAGAATGTTAAACAAAACCACGTTGTCCTGAATGAAACACAGTGTTGAAATGAAGACAGCTGATGAGGAATAAATGAGCCAAACATTTATGAGAGACTGCAGTGATGACTTCCATTTACTCTGTGAGGCGGGAGGGGTGAGCATGCACCTTACCGTAATGTTTCAATTATGCATTGCACAATCACAAAAATCAAGCCGGCCATGAGATAGAGGAAGCGTGACGAGTCTCATCCCATTTCACACCAGAGGGAAGCAGCGACGAACGTGAAAGAAATGCACCAACATCATACAGTGATTGGTCTAAGCTGACACAGGAAAATTCAGTTGGCATCAGATCTTCGAGTCCTGTACATCACAAACCAAAGTCTATGTAACACAAGCGAGAGGCAGAATAAGATCACGATAAACTGCAGTGAGGCAGAAACCCCCCCACACATTGATTCCAGGAGTCCTCAGAGATCCACAGTGTGAAGTAAGGCATATCTCCCTGTCAGTGTCTTCAAAGAGCAAAGTGCTGACAGCTAAGAAATCATCACAGATGGCCTGGACCGCCTTTCTTCCTTCCTTTCAACGATGAAAAAAGTATGTATAAGCATGCATTTACGGCAGGTAGTATATCTCTATTGCTATTGTACATATACAATATACAAATGTACAGAACAAGTTGGAAAGATTAAAAAATGTGCATGATTGATAATTTAAAAAAAGTTTCCCATTAAAATAGAAATGTTACTCCTGGGTACATCCTAGAGTTTCTTTTCTTTTCTTTTTTTGGTTTATGAAACAAAACATTTTTGGAAAAACAAAAGAAAAAGAAAAAAAAGCTTTTTGTTGTGGATATTTACATTATGAACAAGGATGAAGAAAGACAATGTGCAAATCTGATTCCATGCAAGCAGTTGCATAATGTGGTTTAGGTGCATGAGGGATGGGTTTGAGAGAGGGGGGGGGGGGGGGGGGGGGGGAACAAGGCTCAAGACCAGGGACTCATGGCTTCAATGAACAACTCCACCGCAATAATAAATCACTTACACTCGCTCATAAACAAACATCATCCAACACGCTTACCAATCAAGGAAACACTCACTCTGGGAACATAACACAACAACCAGTTACATTAAAAAGCATCTTGATCTAGACTAATTCAAACCTCAGCTAACGAATCCCTGACCTGTAAGGTGAGACTTCACCCTCCCCAGATATCCAGGAAATAAAGAACCAAACAACCCGTTCCACCAACGCACAGCAAGCATTTCCCCACCATTCAAGATCAGGATGCAAAGGTAATACTGCTCGGACATGCAACACTTCAGGTGGAGCGACGATCACCTGTGGAGGAACTCAGAGGTCTTATGGGACACTGACAGCCAGCGGTTTGCAAACTGGGCCCATCCAGAGGGTCTTGAGATAAATGTAAGGGCCTCTCGGCTTTGTGCTGCACAAAAATATTTCCTTTTCAGACTTGATCACTTCAAATAAAAGCCAATCTGAGAAGCTGGAATCACATGTTGTTTGAGCTTGCAAACAAGAAGACGTAGCTTTGGGAACCACTGCTGGAAGCTAGAGTACGTCCTAAGTTAAAGATGTTTTCTTTAGACACTGGTCAATAAGCTGGAGAGGTTTGCCACTCTGCACCCCTCCCATCAATAGCATTAACAAATGATTGAGAGTTATCGACGGTGTAAAAACACAAACACTTGGATAAAGCAAACACTGGTGCGTGAGAAATGCAACACTGGGTCTGGAGAACAACATTTCAGAACTACTGGGATCAAACCAACAGGTCTCCTCCAACAAATGCCAACTTGACATTTCCTAAAAGCCAGAGCAAGCACAGAAGAACATGAATAATGTAACAAGTGCGACGCAATGAGATCCGCGTGTGTGCAAATTCACATCTGAACGTGATGGGTGGTGACATCTTTGGGTGATTACAGACGAGCTTGGAGAGCACTTCAAGTCAAACTGAGGAAAGACGAGGACGACAAATAAAAGTAAATAGCATCTGCTCAGTCAGTCCTTACTTAAAAAGGCAACGTGAAAGCAAATAAATATGAGGACTTGGCATATAAAATATGAGCGCAGTATCATAAATACTGCAGATCAATATGTATGTAACTACAGGTACATATAGGGGTTGAAGGTAGTGGGCATTTTCTCTACAGCCTCTTGTCTTCAAACAGACAACACGTAAGGAGTCGAGTTAAAAATGTTTCAAAAGGAAACAATCATCTGTAACTGAAAGGTGTGATTCCACACTAAGGCAATGACGTTTACAAATGGGTGATAAAGGGACAGGAAATAAATACACAAACATCTTTTCTCCGTGCCGGGATAATTACAGGGCTGTCATCTTTTGGCTGGTGAGGAAGAAGATGGCTGGGGAGGGAGAAAATGCAGAGGCTGAAAAGAGTCCAGTGACCCCCTCCTTGCACCTCCACATCTGTCCCTCCTTCCTCTAATTCCTCTGCTGGCGGGGCAGTGTCTGCTCTCTGACCTGCTCGAAAACAAGACCAAAGACTTTTGGTGGAGGAGCCCGAGAGGCCAGAAGAGGAGGAGCGATGAGACCCGCCCGTGCGGGCTTTTAACAGTCTTGCAGGGATGAGCGGTTAGTGGTAATGTTTTGCCGACCCTGTGCCACCGGTACCAGCACACCCCAAAGGCCCAGTTTAATCTTGACCCCTCTGCCTGGCCGAGGCAGATGGATGAACAGCAGGAAGATTACGGCGAGGAGGAGGAAGCTGCGTGGTATTTGACGAAGGCGATGGCTGCCAGCTCTTTGCAGAACTCCTCCAGCACGATCACCCCCTCCAGCAGAGTCATGTGGTCGATACTGCAGGAGGACACAGACAGGAAGATTGAGAGATGCATTCCAACAGTCAACTCAGAAGATAAGAGCACAGAACCACGTGGAAGTACATACGTGATGCCCTCCGGCTCTAGACCTAATAGCCTCTTCCTCACAAGCAGCAGCTTGGGTGTGAAGTCTGGGATACGCTGAATCCTCAACATGAGATCTCCCACCACCTAAAGCACGCAAGAACACACAATTACCAAAGCACAACAGCGCTGCTTTCATCCCTGGGCAAAGGTGCAACACTAGTAAATCATTACTACACTCGTTGGAGACATCGCTGCAATTATCATAAACAAACAAGACCATCAACAAGAAAATGAGCTGCTTCCACCAGCCTCTTAACAGCCGTTCACACTGCTGCTGCTGGAATAGATTTCAAAGAAAAGCAGTTGGACTGAGTCACGGACGAAAAAAGAGGTTCAGACGTGCAGCTCTTCCAGTAAGAAGCACATCAAGAGTTCAAGACTCACAGAAACATCTGCACCATTAATACCGCTGGCACGAGATGAAGCCCAACCAACGTCTCAAACATGATTATTTGTTGCGCCAAATATTTTCAAGCGCAGCATCCAACATTTCAAAATACTACATAGATCAAACCTGTCAAGACAAAAGCACTCAATCAGCGGTGATTGTAAAAGTTGGGCACGGCAGCGTCTGCTATCAGTGATGGATGAGATAAGCAGTGTCGGAGCTAAAGAGGATTCTTACCCTGACGATGACAGAGAACAGAGACCTGCAGCCAGGGGCCAGGTTGATGTAAGGGTCCAGCAGGTACTCATGCAAGTGGGGGTGTGGTAACAAAGACAGCTTGGACAGCACTGCGGTCACCTGCAGGTTGACGTCGTAGGGCTGGAGGACAGAGAGGGCATCAGATGTGAAACCGCACAGGCAATTAAACAGAGATTAGAGCGAACCAATGACACCTGACATTTCTGTTTGTGTAGAAGAACTGCTGCGAGCAAATAACACGAAGCGTCAGAGCCATTTACTGACAGACTCTTCGATTCATACAGCACTCCTCATTTAGATGTGAGTTCTTTAACACTACAAGACGCCCCTGAGCTGCCAAAAAGTGCATTTCACCTCTGAATCTCTATTAGTCATCTTCACAATTCCTGCCTAGCATCATTTGTCAAATGAGTTTATGGCCAGAGCTCATTGTTTTTGTTTTTCACTTTTCAAAAAATGAAACACGTCCGCAGAATCAGCAGCTCATTTGCATTTTCTCCCCATTTTTTTCCTCCACTTTCCATTAGCGGGGCTCATTTACCTTCAACTGCAGTGCACAATGTTCTCTTTCAGCAAGACAAAACAACTTCTGGGTGCGTGAGAACATTCAGTCTGATTGAAAATTGGGTTAAACTGATCTGCTCCTTTAAAAAAAAATCAACGAAAACAGAAATGATGATTTGGTCTAACCTCAAATAAAACTTTGTGCTGATTTGCATGCAGAAAACTTAATTTATTTAATTTGGTTGTGCATGTCAGGCTAAATTAACCCGTTTAGGACTCCTTGCCATTTGAGATTATCTTTCAATTCATTAGCTGCTCCATTTGCTGCAGGAATTTGATTACAAACAACGCTGCATTCGTGATTTCCAAAGGGCACGTTCACTGTGGGCGTCCCGCTATTCAGATTCATGGAGTCGTGGAACTGAAACAATGCAACACACATTTCAGCACTAAAGCATGCAGCTTTACTACAGATGTTTACTATAGGGCATATGAAACTGACCTGATCTAGGATGCGACCCATCCTGTCAAAGAGAACCTTTAGGAAGTGGCCCTCGAAGAATGGGATGTCCAAGTTACACTTCTCAAAAGGCTTTGGATTCCCCCTCCAGTCCCACCGCTGGCAGACCCCGCAATAGTCCTTGAACTGTGGGGAACAATTCACCTACACTTAGTGCCGATTCTGCAAGAAGGCTGATGAGCAACAGTAGACTGAGGACTTTCCTCAGCGAATAGTTTAAACACTGAACCAGAAGCATCACCTTGCTGCTGTAGCCTTAAACGCACAGCAGAATGAGGCTCACCTGTCTGTGTGCGTCTCTGAGGTAGGTGTCATAGCCTGTGCCTTCAACGTGATACGATGACTTCGCCTCATCGGGCACCAAACAGAGGAAACTGCAAAAGAATGTAACAGTTAAACTAAAAGTTTAAAAAAAAAAAAAAGGGAAAAAGAAGGGAGTATGCTGAGCACGCTGCGTACCTGTTGACAATCTTGTGCACCTCCGTCTTCCCGTCACACTTTGAGTGGTCAGGACTCTGCGGTGGAGAGGAGCTGAGCCAATCAGAACCAGACAGCCTGCTGTCAGGAGAGACGTCGTCACCAAACAGCGGATCCTCCTCGAGGTCTCTGCAGGAAGAACACATTCATTAAAAACTATATTCGTGAGAACATCATCTGAATATTATCAGTGCTACTGTCAGAGGATTTGTGCACGTCTCAACACGACGCCTCACTAAGAGCAAAGAGAGCCACTGGTGAAATGAAAGTGTATAACTTCTATTCTCCAGTCTGGTATTACAAAATCTGACGGCCTCTCTGACAGTATTCCTGTGTGTAGTTGGTGGTCTCTTCCAGGATGATAGCATTTCATGGCTCTTTGGGCTCACATGGGCCCTACTGGTTCTTTTGTGTAATGAACAAAAGTCTTCATAGAGAGTAGATGAATGTTAAAATAGACGCATTTACTAAATCTGCAAGTATGTTTACTATATGGCTGTCGATTGTGCAGCCCCGATATCATCCCAGGTGTAAACCCAGTATTACAGTGTTGCATTTTGGTCACTTAATTCATTTGCATAAAAACTAATGAGCCCTATAAAACAACATCAAGAAATAAGCAAGCCATTGCTCATTGTGCATCGATTTCCATGCATGCACTAACCATGGTTTGAAAAGATCCCCACCAACTGAAACACACAATGAGGAACAGTACGGCTGAACTGGTGTCACATCTGAAAAACCACAGCTAGTTGATGCATTCATTTTATTTCCACCAGTGCGTTTGTGCAGATGATTTTCCAGACAGCATTTTAAGGCGGCACAGGGAGGTCAAAGGTCAGAGGCAGGTCCTTACACAGCATCGTGAGGCTGCCCATTCTCAAGGGGCTCCCGCTCCTCCTGTGGTTTGTTCTCCAAGTAGTTCCTCTCTTCCAGGCTGCGCAGCACCAAGCTGTGCAGGATGTGCTGGTTGGGCTTCTGGATGAGCTGCTCAAACAGCCGCAGCGTCATGATGCTGATCTGAGGACACAGAGGGAGGAATGAGGCTCAGCCCCCTCCATAAACCCAGAGCAACATGCCAAGCATTCCCTCGCTCACAAGAACAGGAGTCTGCGGCTGTTTCAAGCATCAAAGAAATGATTCATCTCCTCTTTTGTGTGATGAAAATGCATTCAATGGCTCTGTCACATACTAATTAAAATTCATCTTCTTTTGGTTAATCATATGATTCACTAGAACTAAGAATCCTTGAAGGGCAGGTGGCAATTTGTTCTTTTGAATGTCAAAACAAGGAAAAGAAGAAATTATGGAGGATTTTCATTGTTGAAAGCATTAGTGTGAGCACAAAGAAGACATACATTCATGATGTCAAAGGTGCTTTCATTAGCAGGACCGGGCACGTCCTGAATAATAACAATTATCTGATAAGAACCTCGTCTGACAGGTGGTCACAGTGCTCGATGAGTCTGTGTCTGAGTGGATTCTGAGCGATAGCAGCTGAAGTCTCTGGCTCTCTCTCCTCTCCCAGCAGGAAGTAAACCATCTCCTGGAGCAGAGCCTCTGATGTCACCTGCCTGATGATCCTGTTCAGCAGGGCTGTGGAGGTCAGGATGCCCACCTCGGACCTGTGTGCACCCACACGTGTGTTACTGAGCAGTCACGACACACGAGACAAGACAAAGAATGTCAACGGAAGGATGACTGATTGATGATTCAAAGCGAGGCTTACGTCTGCATCAGCTGCGGCTCCATGACAGACACAAAGAATCTTCCTCTCACTGCTTTTGCCATCACTGCCGCTGCTGACTGGAAGACAGTGAAGAAAAAGAAAAAATGTAGTCCAGCCTTCTGTGGCTTTCAGATGCAAAAACAACTGCTTTGGAGAGGAGTTCTTTTATTCTGGTGATTCTGACTAAAATATGACACATCGAAACACAGTGAATCAGCGTTGGTTAAGGACCTTATGAGCCTCCTTGATGAGCTGGTCACAGTAATCTAGCCAGGACAGGAAGGAGATGAGAGCCCTCTTCCCTGTGAAGACAGCAGCATCCTCCTTCAGGTTATATACATCCAGACTGAAAGAAAGAGGGGGGGGGGGGGCAGTAAAGGTTTGATGTAGTTCTTCCACTTTACTAAAATAACATTTGACAGAGGATGCTATTTATGGGCTACCTGCAAACTAAATCAAGTAAATATGTGGTTTTAGACAGCAAACACTAGAAAGAAGTTTACCCCCAGTTGACTGACTCCACTGTCTCAATGTCCAAGGGGTCCATGGACTGTGGCAGGGCTTTATAGAAGGAGACCAGCCTGTCAGTCAGAAGCTCACAGAGCTCAGTGTTTTCAGTTAAACACTTGGCAGCAGCAGGCTCTGGTAAACTGACCAGCAGCATCAGACCCTCACATGCCTTCACCACTATCCTGCCATCCTGAGGAGGGGAAGAATCCGTACAACTCATGAAGACGAATTTTCAACTCTAATCAAAACAAGGTAACTTGAAGTAAAGCACCAAAACTTCCTTGCGTGGGGATTACTCACAGGGCTCTTTGTGAGGTTGAGCAGGGAGGAGACGAGATTGTAATTGTTGCTGCTGCTGTTGTTGTTGTTAGTGGTTGGACTGGAGGTGGAGGCGGCAGCCGCAGCCTGGGGCTCCTCTGCCTGTTCCTCTGCCGTGGACTGACCAGTGTCCGGAGCCAACACATTCTCCTTCACCGAATCTGTCCCTTCAGGACTCTTTGTCTCAGGTCTCTTTAACTTGTTCTGGAAACAATATTGCAAATAAGAGATATTCTCTGGACTGTATGCTAGGGCAGGGCAACGAGACAAAAAACAGGAGGCTGTTTTGTCACCCAGCCCTACCGTGTGCTTTAAAATCCTGTCAGGCACTTACTTTTGCCAGTAAATATCCAGATGAATATTTATGAATGTGCCGCTCAAAGTTCCCCCCCTCCCCACGGGTCACAGCATCTCACCTCAAGGAAGAAGTTGACAAGGTACGGGTCCTGCTTCAGTTTGGCACAGACTATACAAAGGAACTGAATCTCCTCATTTTCTGTGGGAGCAGCCAACACCTCGCCACACAGACGGATCAGTTTCTGACAGAGGAATGTCACAGCCACAGAAGAAAGACAGTTACAAATACACTGCACAACCTGCTGTTTGACGGCCCGTTTGAGGAAAAGGACGGTAAAAAATATACCGAAACATAGAGTGTGTTACTGCTCACCTGCACAGGTCTATGGACATTGATGTGTGGCAGGAGAGGCTGACGAATGTGTGCTAACAGCTTTGTGTAAAAGGTAAGCACCTGCTGCTTCATCCCTGGAGGGCACTGAAGGGAAATCATGCAGACAGAAAGAATATGTTAGCATATATTCGAGTGAGCCCAACTTGCACGGAAATGCAGCTCACAAGGTAGATCTATTGAAAAGTTTACTGTGGTACTGCAGTGTTGTACTGTGTCCAACCTACCATCACTAATTCTCAACTTTGACTTTCACTGGATTTCATCCAATTTGACATGTACATATATAGCCACCATATCGTGACATGTATATTTGCAGTTAGAACACATGGCTTACATCTGCCTTGCCCAGGGTGTATAGAGTCTCCAGGATCTTATGGTGTAGGAGATACTCCATGCAGGGTCCTGTCTCTCCAGACTCCCTTTCCCCCTCCTCCTGGGTCAGGATGTCCAGCATCTGTTCCAGGTGAGATGGGATGTTGGTGTCTGTAACTGGAGCTTTGTCATCTAACAAGGGAAAATACAAGAGCATGTCAGAACCTCTGCATGTCCAAAAGATATGAACAGTTGGAAGAAGGGAAAAAGTCTTCTTCATTTTCACCTGTTTTTATTTGCCTACATTTTTACCCTTCTGCTCAAAAACAAAAGGACAGCTGTTAACACTTCATAGCTCTTATGTCCCATTTTCTTCCAACCAGTTGTGAAAAATTCATTGTGATTTGTTCGATGTAATGTAGTCCATGTTGTTTTCTGATCCACTAATGTTTTTGTGCATTGCAAAAGTAAAAATATAATCTATTTTACTGAAGCAAAACTTTTCTAAGGTGGCTACACAGTGAAATGAAATATTTCAAATTTAATATGCTTTCTCTTTTCAACAAAATAAATATTTAAAGCAGTCAAAACTGAAAGCCAGAGGGTGAGATAATGCTGTGTTAAGAGTGGCCCAAGTATACATCCTTGTTTGTCACCAATTATGCACTAGTGGCTCATTTAATTCAGTAACAAGGTAGGATACACACATGTATGTCATGCTGAATGTTAACACACAAAGTGCCAAAAAATATGGCCAGTAATGACAGTTTATGAAATGAAGATTAGCTTCTAAGTTAAATCACAACAACAGCTTTCATCAAAACGATGAAATCATTCCTTAAATTTGTAATTATGTAGAGTGATGAAGGTCGAGCTGCTTAAAAATGATTATTTGAGTCACAAGTCTGCTAAACCCTGGAAACAAGCTCAGTTACATAGTAGTCACAGTGCAAATAATCTCCCATCAGCAGTTCAGAGAAAAATTTGTTAAACTGGCCTAACTGGGAGAACTGCTGCAAAGAAGCTGTTTGTTCAGCATAAAGAATGAGAGAAGGAGTCTTTCTTGGCCTAAAAAATACAGAGACTAGACATCAGTAGTTTGAGCAGAGGTTTGACATGACCGGGTTTAACCAAGCACATCTTAGATGTAACCTGACACAGACGATGAGCACATGAGCACTACTTGCACAGATCCCACAGTCAAACATGAAGGAAGCACTCTCGTAGTCTGGAGCTGCTTTTGTTGAAGTCTGCTGCAAACTCAACCAGCATAGCATTCCCAGCATACTTCACACGTGTGTCTTTACATTTGGATTTTCTTCATAGACATCTCTCTGCACCGCCTGTGTTCATTTTGTGTACAGCAGTGATACACAAGCAGTTGATTAATAAACAGAATATTTGCCACTTTTTTGGATCTGGTAAATTGTAATCTGTGCTTATCTTTTAAAATACTCAATAATGACAATATATATGGAAGTGTAACTTATGACTTTAGACTGCTGTCATCAGTACAAAAGACATCATTAACTTTCATAAAAGTCTGCCAAACACCTGTATACATCTGGGGATACCGTGACCACAGTGTGACCAAAATGTTCCTTCTTTCTTACCAGAAGTCTCAATGTAATAATGTGTGATGGCCTTCCAGTGATAGACAAAGTCCTCCTGCAAGGGTAGCGACGGGGCAAGCTAAAAAAGAAGAATTGCAAACATATAAGCATTTAATATGTTTATAGTGGTGGCCCAGGGGGAGGTATTAATTATCATGACAACATGTTTCAGTCTCTTTCAAACAGAGTTCACAGACGTCTGGGCTGGTCTGCTCTCGTTTTCAATAAAATCCTCTCAGAGCCTCAATGATTGTAATGTGCGACTACAGCATGCCTTTGATCATTGTGTTGTGATCAAAGAAACATCCCAGCAGCGTTCAAAGTGTTTAATTATAGAGCAAAACTTTCACTTGCAAGTGGCATGAAACGTGTACACTTGTCGTGTATTGTATGCTCATACACACTGATATATAAACGTTTCGTCGTTAACTCACATCTACACCTGATGTCACCTACCAAGCGTCTGACTGAACACTTAACATCAATTAGCTTCACAACAGGATCCGGGCAAGTTACTACAGGTTTCAAGCTAAGTAACGGTAGCTGGTTGGCTAACGTGTAACATTAAGCTTTTCGAAATTGCTGTGCGAGATAACCCACAGACTATCCCTTTAATATTAACAGTTAGACGTTTGCGCAACATCAAACAAGGCTGTCCTAACATTTCGACACAACTCGTCACGATAAGACTGCTATTTGAAACGAAAGAGCCAGCTACGGCATTAGCTTCTTGAGGCTACTTTCAGCTAACACTAGCGGCTAACTCACTCAGCTTGCCAAAATACCCTCAATACAAATGCCTTACTGGAATAAAGAACATGACAATAGTGAGTTAGTTGGTAACTTAAACGAACAGTCACATAGGCACACCCACAGGTTGAATTTTATGTTGCCAACAAGAACAAATTGACGGCACAAACACAAAACGCTAACGTTAGCTTAGGCTAATTAGTTAGCTCGATGGTTAGCAACGTATCCCTAATGCTGACGTTATGATGTGTGATGTCTGGGCGACCAGAGGCCCCTTTCAGCCAAGACAGACAATACATAAAAGCAAGCCAATGGATAAACACATGATTTTGGTTAAAGAAAAAAACAACTCACCGCTTCCACAGCATGCTGAAGAATGGACGTAAATTTGGAGAACATTTTGTTCTTCGACTGGACTAGTTTCTCCCGAGAAGACCTAGAGAATTCCTCTATCTTCTTCTTCCTGTTGTTACCGCCTCGATCCAGATTGGAGGTTTCATATAATGACCCTTGTAACGAGAGAATAGGTGTAAGCAATAAAAGCGTTAACGCTTACTGACCGCAGGACCTCACAGGCCTGGCACAACCACTGTAAACAAGACGTCTACAGGCTCAAATAACGTATGCTCACTTTGGACACGGTGGCACTTCCCTCGCCAAACGCTACCTTTTCAATCCACCAGGGGGCGCAGGAGCACAACACACAGGATTGTAATTGCTGCGAACGATCGATGCATACAAATGCAGACTAACCAATATGTCCAATGAGGGGCGATGATCAATATTTTCGGAGTGGAAATAAGTCCATAGGCCCGCTTCAAATACAAAAGAAATGATCGGATTCCGATAAGCAGGCATTATAGGCTATATGGAAAAGCCGTACAATCAATTGATTGTGCTCCAACATGATGCACTGATGTGGGCTATTTCTCTGGAACTGCAGTGGGGCTGAGGTTACGCTTACATAAAGTGTCTCGTCTTTTAGGATAAAGTTGAGGAGTCCACGTGATAAGAATATTGCCAAATATTTCTCTTAAAGTAGCCGGATTCAAAGGAGGTAAAAAAAAAAAAAAAAAGGAAAAGCAACACCCATTGCTTCAGAGTAGCCTGTCAACTTTATGATTTAACCCAAGTACCACGTCCAGAACAGCACCGTCATCCCAGACAAAAAGTACGCTCGCCGGCTTCACGTCTCGGTGATCTGACAGCGTCTTGGCGGCGAGGAAACTCAAGAATGACTGAATTTATCGCTCCGTATTTCTGTGCTATAATGTTCAAATATGGACATAAACTTGTTGGAAAATAAGAAGGATGCTGTCTGGTCCAGGACACGCCCTGTCGCTGGAAAGTGCTCTCTCCATCGCGCAGTCTAGTCTAGTCTACCAAATCGCGGACTGTATGTTTCCCTGCGTTTAATCCCACTAAATGACAGCCAAAAACTTCACGTACAGATAATATCAGGCTGTCAACCGGTCTTTCCCCCTCATCCAAAGCTGCACCGGGGCATCTCCTCCTGCTAATCTCGGCAAAGAAAGAGAGGCTCTACCTACCGGGCATGTCTGCTAGAGGTGAGTGTCTTTTGCCGCAGAAGCCTTCATAACAGTAAACATAGAGGGAAAAAAGTCTCCTAATTTTGGGGGCGGAGGGGGGTCTTGGTTCAAGGATAGATGCAGTGGAGCAGAGAGCCCATTTGCGTCGTCTTTCGGGAGGATCAGGCTGTGGTAATGACACTGTTATTGTAAGTAGGTTACACCGGTGCATCGCTGAACTACAGCCTCCACTGCTGCAGCCCTTTGTAGACAGCCTTCAACTTATTTTGTTCACCTATAAATAGATCACATTGTTGTTGCTGTTAAATCCCAGCTGTGATAATGAATCTCCTCTGATGGCGCTTTCTTTGACATTTTACGTTATCTTTAATCAGGGATTTTGCATGTCATTAGAGAAAGGCTGCACACACCCTAATGTTGCCTAAATGAAACATGTTGATAGGCGACTTGTGGCACTTGGTGCACATGCATCCTTAATTGACTGACTTGTGATAGAGTGCAGTAGTGAAATCTGAGGAGCATCGTACCTGTTTGGCTGGTGAGGTGACTAAAAGTGCACTGTTGTTGAGCTTAAAACAACCGATACCTGCGAACAGTGCCCGCTGAGCGTGTTTGCTGCCATCAGGTGGGCCTTTCTGCCTTCCTGGATTTGTATCAGGTGACTGTGTCCTCTGGCAGAGCAGGTAAAAGCCTCCTGCTGTTCCTGCTATAGGTTGTCATCAGATGACCTGACTCAGTGGATAGAAGCAGGGAAGTTGCAATATTAACCTCATTTTATTGACCTCAAGGTTATTATTATTATTATTAAATCTGGAGTTGGCTCATCATGATGGGTCTGATCCTGCAGCCTAACCGGGTTGGATCCTGTAATTGGGTAAAGCATCAATCTTTTCTAAAGAAGGTCAAGCTGTACATTATGTCACCCCCCTTCAGGCTCGGTATAGCTGAGCCTGTGTAGCAAGATAGCTTTGAACTCCCTCCCCATCACCAATGTGGCCTACTGTATCTGTCCTCCACAGCTGCTGGTGATCGATGGAGCTCAGAGCCCACCGCTTGACAGCCCCCCTGTGGTACATGGATCTGATTAGCACACTTAAGCCCCCTGCAAACAGCCAATCATTATTCATGAGGAGTAACTACCCTGCACTATAGGCTGTAGGAAAGTGCCAATTATGTCTGTGTTGGTTGCTCGGATGTGAGGCTATTAATTCATTATCACGGATGAATAAGGCACAAACACGAGTCTTGGTAACAAAATGTCAGGCCAAATATTTTTGCTATGGGCCAGGCTGAGACGATGCCTTTTCAGTTGCAGTAACTAGTACTCGAAAACCTGATTTCCACCATGTTTCATAATGTTTAATGAGTGCTTTTACACAGATAGTATTTCAGAATATTTTTAGAATTGTGTAAATATATTGTTTTCTTACTTTGCAGGCAGAAAGCATTTTGAAGGATTTTTGCCGTGTTTTCCAATCGATTAGTCAATAGACAGAAAATCAACTATGTTGATGATCGATTAATCGTCATGCATTTTTCAAGTAAGGTGACAAACATTTTCCATTTCCACCAGAGTTTTCTCGGTCATGTGTGATAGTTAATCCAACAAATTTAACATCTGCAGGTTGTGGACTGTTGGTTGGCCAAAAAATAATAATAATAATAAAAAAATACATGCCATGGGCTTTAGAAATCGATGGCTTTCTGACATTTTATCGAGGAATTATCAATTGAGAAAATGCAAATAATTGTTTGTTGCAGCTCTAATGTGGATTAGTGGAATTATCCCTGATCCCTCCTTATGTTATCAATATATAGATGCAGGCTCAGCCTACAGAAAATGTCTCAGATTACTCCAGTCCCCCCCCCCCCCCCCCCCAAGCGTGCATTTATGATTACCAGCCCCTCCCTCGGTTGTCCACTGCACTTGCCATTACTATGCTCTCAGTCTTACACTCGCCCACCCCCCACCCTCTTATCAGCACAAGGCCATCGGCTTTTACCTTGGTAGTGATGCCCTTCCATTAGTCACCCCACCTTCCTACACACCCTTGCAGGCAGACTGCTCTATATGGGCCTTTCAGTGTCACCATGTTTCCTGTGCTGCTGTCTTTTGTGTAGATTTCTTTTTTTCTTTTTTTTTTAAATAATACCATTATTTGTTTATTCTTTATGAAACCATTATCCTGGAGATGTACACAGAGCACAAACTGTACAGACTTTCAGCTGGTGTTTTCACGTTCAGTCCAAGCTGTGAGCTGCTCAACCGTAGATGGCCACTGAGCAGTAAGCAGTGCAACAGGGGCTTTAAGTTCAGTATTCAAGGTCACCCCAGTAGTGGCGTTTGAGGGATGGCGGGGTGTTTCTTATCATTTTCCTCCATCTGCACTACATTCTCCCTCTTGGTCTGGGAAATCGCCTTTAAACCCACCACAGTTATGCCATTTAGCATAACCTCCCCATTTATTTTCATAGTTTGCTGTTCTGCTACCATTGGTTCTCTACTGTTTAGGTTGGCTGTTCATATGTGGGAGAATTTATTGTTCATCTTGGTCCCGTCGAGCCATTTACCTCAGCTCCACGGCAGAATCTTAAAACAACACGTTAGGCGGCAGAGCTTGTACTTGTGTTGGCCAATGTTGTGCATTCAGTTTTCTGCTACTCGTGAGCCGCTACATAAGTTTGCATGTCACATTTTATATCTGAAGGGATCCTTTTGAAGGCATTGTAGAAAAGTGGTACTGAACTAATAACATTTTCAACTAAATCTCAGCAACATGAATCAGTTTACAATGTTTCAATGTTAAAGGTTTTGATGTTGTCACAATAAATGTGCAAAACTGTTTTATTTTCTGGGAAATGCAATTTTATTAAACTCTAACTTATTTTCCTGCACTCTTGCAAATCAGAACTAGATCTTATTAGAAACTGTAGCATGAATCCAAGTCATAAAGAGTTATGTCAGCCTAAAGAAAGGATCTGTTTTGTGGGCCATTCCAGCCCTCTTTTATCTCCATCTTCAATAGACTAGACTGCTTTTCTCCAGTAATCATATCTGAAAGTAATCCTTCCATTTGGATGTCTGGATAGCTTTAAGTGACTGGCAGAAAAGAAAGTCCTCCCCCTGATACCCTCTGCATCTCCAGTATTGCCCTGCTCTAAACTCCTTCTCCTCCCCTCCCTCTCCCTGAGCAGCTTTAGCACATCCTGCACACTGTACCTGTTACACTGCAGTGTAATCTGGGTGATCAGTGGTGGATGAAAAAGGAGGCAAGCCTCCATACTGCAGTAAACTAATCTGATGCCTCCTCCTTATCCGACCACTGGAGAGGGCTGCTCATGCTCCAGCAGCACGACCCTCTGCATCAGCACTTTTCTGTGTGTGTGTGTGTGTGTATACAGACTTGTCTGTATGTGCGAGTATGGGGGTTGGTGTGCGCGCGCATGCATGTGTCCTGGCAAAAGCCTGAATAATTGATGAGCAGGGGAAGGAGTAAAAGCGCTGCCGGACGGGACGGTGTGTGTGGGAGTGTGTAGAGATGGGGGAGAGGGATACAGTGTGTCAGGAGCCTGGCTACGATGGTCTTTGCAACTACGCCCAAAAAATCACCTCCTGCTTCGGACTGCATGGTAAGACAGGGGGGAAACAGATGAAGAGGAGGGATGTGTGTTTCTTCCACTGTGGAGCAGGATGCAGAAATGGCAGGGGCTGTGAAAATGCTTGGGATGTATTTTGTGCGTGGTGCTGATTTCTGTGTGCGCAGGGATAGCAGTCTTGTTTTCTCAGCATGTATGTGTTGGTTTGCAAGTGTGCGGGTAGTTGTGGCAAAGCTACCACAGAGTGGATGACAATTGGAGGGCAGTGCCTCACTGCAGCAGAATAGCATGTCCTTAGTTACTCTCAGGTCCATGTGTCTGCATGTGTGGGTGTAAGCGTGCACGTCTTCTCGCTGATACCTCAGCATGACACTTTATCTGTTCTCTGGAGGGAGGCTCTGGCTTTCTAAATGGGAGAGAGAAGGTGTGCTTCTAAGCGGAACCTGAACGAAGTCAAATTAGTTGAATACCGTATTAATGTAAATAGTGGTTAACTCAGCCAACCAAGCTCCAGCCATCCTGTTTCTGTGCACCCTCTCAGACAAAGAGGAGAATCATTAAATTTGAAGTGCAGGCCAAGCCCGGCATCTCCAGACTAAGAGGATATTTTGTGCTTTGTCATTGTCTGCTGTGCTTTTCATCATGCCTATGTAACTCAATGATTAATTTCATTTGGCGGGGGAGAGTAGATAGCTGTGATTAGTCTTATCTGTTTGATGGATGCGAGATATCATGGAAGGTTTTTCTGTTTTAGTTATCAATCTGCAAGTGTATGTAAGAAACAGACCTGTTTTTCATGCTTTGAAAAAAACATATTTTCAGTTGGAGTAGATGTGTCTGAGCGCTGTGGGGTTATTTTGTTTTTGTGGAGTTTGCTTAGGTTCTCCCTAGGACTTGTCAGTGACTCAAAATTTATCTCATGCCCCACTCACGTTCCCAAGGACGCTGAACGCATGTTTGACTCAAGAAAGAGTGCCTGTAAAAATTCAATCGCTTGATGTTTGTTATATTGATTTGGCTTGTTCAGAAAATGTTCTGCAAGTCTTAACAGAAGCAATTTCGGCCCAGCATTGGATAGTTTGAAGATTATAAACTTGGAACATGCCTTCTTACGAAGTTACGTCTTCCAAAATCCTGTACCCGACAGTTTCACCGGATAATGGAAAGCCACTGCTGGCGTTTCCGCTTCAGTGCGGATGTGTTCACACTGTCTTTCATTGTGAAGGACCCTGCTGATGGTTAACAGTGGGTTTGTGCATTGTTGGCTGCTGGACTGACCTTGCTGGTTGCTGACCTTGTAAAGGACTGGCAGACTCCCAAGGCAATCTACCCTGAAAGTATGTGTTGGATCTCTGTGATGCAGCGCACTGATACGCATCCCTTTGGTCTTACTGTACATGAACCCACCTTAATGCAAAGCAATTCACACAAAAACACACTTTGTGAACATAATTGAATCTGAATGCATTTAAATTGCTTTCTCAGAGGGAATCTAATTTAATAACTTTTTTTGACCTAAAATCTCTGGGGAAAAAAAAAGCGTTTTTGAAAGGTCTGACAAAACCTCAGCTCTTTATTGGACAGATACGAGCGAGCAGAGCAGTGATTGGGATGCACATGAATCACATCAGGTATAGAGACTCCCACCGCACACTGGGCCGACCTGATGTAGAGCTACCTAACCCCACCCAGAAGATAATCATAGGCTCGACGTCAGCCCTAAGCTGCTTAAGGCACCAGGCTGGTTTGGGCTGAAGACACTCATAGTGTAAGCTTCTTTCACTGTTTCTCACTCTGCTCTACCTGCAGCAGACTGCTTTGTCATACCTGCTGCCTGTTGTTTGGCATCTCCACCTCAAGGTGGACATCAGCACTCCACTTGTTACAGCCACTGCAGATCCGAAGTGACAGGAGGAGTTTCCACTGGAGGCCTCACTGGATATTGCTATGATTTTATGATGAGCTGCTGTGAGGTTGCCCATCAAGCTCTGGCTCCTTTGTTTCCGTTTTGTGCCTCTACGATCACCCCGCATTCTTGATGTCCAAAGGATTGTAGAGCGGGTCTGAGCCTGACCCTGGCCGACGTCTACCTGCAGTGCTTCACCCTTCTCTGTGGGACAGTTGAAGGGGAGCAGGGCACCATGCCCACCCTGCCCAATCTCAACAGCCTGGGCAAGCTGTGCAGCTCCAGCCGCAGCCACAATGTCGACCGCGTCCGGGTGAAACGCAAGAGCTCGGTCAAGCGCATGTCCATCATCGAGGATGGGCATGTAGCAGAGGTCCTGTACCTGATTCCTAAACAATACATGGAGCAGGTGCCCTACCTCAACCCGAATGACTATTATCTAAGTGAGAGGCTGAACGATGTCGCTACAGGTAAGACAGGAGAAAGGATGCATCTGATCTGTTTGAAACATTTATTCACCCACCTCCCTTTACAGCCATCCAGCTCAGCTGTGCCAGATGATTCCTTAATCAACAAGTAGTAACTGACCATTTGCATGGATTTAATGCAAGTACATTGTTTAGACGCTTTTAATTGAAGTTGCATTTCATTTTTGTTATTTCTTTCCCCATTCCCTTTCCTACTCCTCTGCTCTCCCCCTTCAACAGTTGTTCCGATGAGGGGCTGTTGTTTTTGTCCTGTTTTGCAGTTTGGCCGCTCTGTCTTTGTATTTTGCTTGCAAGTAGGTGTCCGAAAGTGAATTGATTAGTTGTTGCTCAGAGATTACTTCATTTTAATTGGATGGCAGTGAGTGATTACACCTCTTGAGGCTTTTCACATCTGACCTGTGCGTATGTGTGAGCACTCCTGTGCACGAGTTACGCAACCGAAACTCCCCGACGCCAAAAAGCGTCAGTGCAAATGTTGAAAAAGTCAGGAAATTAATCACCGTCCTCTCCATAGTTATATAATGCAAACCCATATGCAAGGGCAGACCTGCTACATTTTGCCAAGCAACAGTACATGAGGGAACGACATGGTGGCTTACATCAGGATTACAACATGGGCATGAGGACAAATTTCCAGATTCCAGGATTTCCAGACCTTATGTATTATCTGACTTCATGCCAGGCTCAGTAGTAAAATCATCATTGCTTGGCACTTAGTTGTTTGCAAATGCCACAGACAGCAGCAGCTCCTTCTATTTTGGGACTGAAGTTTGATTTTGACTAAGGAAAGTTTGTCTCTGCGAACTGACCCGAGATCAAAGATCACAGAGGTCAGCGCTTATTTCAGCCTTTTCCTTTCTTCAGAGACAGCTAAAGTCAATCAAGCAGTGACAGTGACAGTCAATAGCTGCTTATCATTTTCTTTTTGGGAGTGGTAGAATTCCTCCATTGCTTTTCTGAGACCCAATATCAAAAACAAAAACATTGTTGCAAAACTCTTAATTTATTCACCCTTAACCTTTTCTCAAACCTCTTTATTGTTGAACCGTCAACCCAACAAAGCTGAAACATTGTGTTCATTGTGTTCCACACTGTAAACAACGCTGCATTATTTCACCAGCTGAGTGCTTTTGAATAGGAGTGCCACTGATTCTGCTCCCCGAGTGATGTTATCCAGAGGTCACTAAGTGAATGATGATACTTCAAAGAAACATGAAAACAAGTCAGCTACCCAAAGTTCCTGTGGTTTGAAAAATGTGTGTGTGGGGGGGGGGTTTGTTGGGAAAATGTTGAAATACTTGCAAAAAGAAAGAAATGTTGAACGAATGTTGTAGTTAAAACTTACTTCTGCGTAATCAAGGTACAACACAGGAATGTTAATGTGACACGGATGAAACACACTTTGAAAAAGCGAACCTGGTTGCACAGGATTGCTGTTCAAAAGGTTCTCAGTGTTGTAACTCTTTTTAAAATAGAAGCAAGCAGGTGAAGTGCTTATCATCATCCAGAGACTGAGAGGCAGGTCTGTCTATGCTCCACAAGAGCTGAGGGCTTCATCCTGGATATCTGTGTCTGTTGCATTTGCGGAAATCTGCAAAGCTTCATCCAGTGGAAAGATTGCAGATAAGAGTGCCAACATGTTTATGTGTGTGTGTGTGTGTGTGTGTGTGTGTGTGTGTGTGTGTGTGTGTGTGTGTGTGTGTGTGTATGTGTGCTTTTACTTGACTATTTTTGGAGAGTGAGGACATTTTGGTTAGCTTCAAAGTGCTGTTTGAAAGTTCAGACTTGGTTTTATGGTCAGGTTAGAATTAGATTTAGGTTAAACATTTAGTGTTGGTGGTTAAGGCTCACAAGGATAGAAGTACAAGTTTTGTGTGTGTGTGTGTGTGTGTGTGTGTGTGTGTGTGTGTGTGTGTGTGTGTGTGTGCAGTTGCCTGCCATCCCACAATCCTAATTTTAATCCCACGGATAACTGTGCAGTATATCCACACAAACCACTGTTGTTTACCGTAAATGTGACCTCTTGCATTATAATGTCAGTCTGGCTTTAGAAGGCAATGGTCTATGACTGTAAATCAAATGCATTCATTACTGTCAATGAAATGCACATGCTGTACGATAACAGTGCTTAATCTGCACTAAAATGAGGGTTGTGTGGGGTATAGATCCATGGCCAGGTTAGGGTTAGGGTTATTAATGGACGTTTGGACATGGATCATCCAAAGGTGAGCCAAATACAGGAGAAACCTTTCATCCATGGATAATAGGCTTTGCTACTCAGGAATTGCTCTTGGCAAGCCTTGTGTAGCATGAATGTCCAGCAGCTCCAACAGAGATTATTAAAGGAGGGAGGATGATAATAGGTCCATTACAGTATTATTGTATTATGAGAAGACAAAATAACAGGACTTCCATATATGGAAAGCGTCAGTATATCCCTTGAAAGGTGCAAAGAAAGAGAAGTTATTAGTATTATTATCATCTTTGTGTTGCATTCAGAAGTTAATGGCCACACTGTAAACCTGTCATTTTCTGAAGGAGATGGTTTCCCACCAGTCAGCATTTGGAAAACAGGTCTTATTAAAAAGCCACTCAAATCTTTGGTCATCATGAACTCGTTACTCATGTCTCTCCTTTCATAATAAAAAAGGGTGGAGTGCTAGAGAAATGTCCACTAACTATTTTTATCGTTTGCCTCACTGGCATGCCTCCATTGCCCGACGAGAAGAAAACGCCCCTGTGCAAAGCGATGCACGTTACTGGGTATCCAGCAGGTGGCACAGTTGACACTGCAGTGAGTGAATGCTCTCTGAATGCATAATGGGCTGCCTGCATCAGCAATTACGGAGGTGGTGCTGATGCAAAACTATTCCTTCCCCTCAGCCACACAGAGGCACAGTGAGGCTCCGGCATGGGGCGGATAGATCAGCGGCCGTGTGGTCCCTGCTGGCTGCTGCTGTGACGTGGCAGAGTCGCTCCTGAAATCAGACTGTCTTTAGCTCACACATTGAAGTGTCTACAAACATTGGATTGGTCCCCTGCTATGTCTCAGCTGGGTCTCAGTGGATCTTATTTCCTCGCCAGGAGGCAAATAAGAAAGTTTATTAACACATTTTATTGTGGAGCACTGCACTAGTTAGTTAGTCAGGCTTGAGTGAAATGGTATCCATAAATAATTGAAGAAATTTTGTGTATTTGGGGAGTGGATGGATAAGATTTAGCATCTGGTTATAGTGATGCAAAGGTTGTCCGTCATGTTATACTACACTAAAATGCAGATTACGACTCTTGCAAATGGGATTTTTCTTACTTTGCAACATTTTTTATTAATTTCCTAAATTAGGGCTGACAAGAAATGTCAGTCCTTCATGTATGGCCGTTTTTCAGCAGCACATATGAAAAGAGCTGGTGTGTTCGCCATGACTCAACCGAGAACATGCTATCTCGTGCTTGCTGTAATTGGATTTCAGAGGATCCACTAAAGATATTAATACAGAGCCCATGCAAGAGTTCACGGTAAGTCGGACTTTTGACCTGAAATGTCCCCTCTCGCCCTCGCATGACCTGCAGGAAAGGGTGCGAGCATGAACAACTTATGGCATCACTTCAAGGTGGACCTGGCCTCACTGCGTATGACCGGGTCGACGGCGTTGATTGGATCTGATTAGATAACCCCATCATTCTTAATTCTGTAGATAATATTCTCAAAAAGCACTTATTATTTAGTCACCATTTTTAATGGTGCATAAAATATTCAATACATCTTTTATTTAATTTTAATTATTCATTTTTGGTGCATCCACCTCTAGTTACTGTCACGAAAGACCAAAAGAAGTCAGTCTGTTACCCGTCACTTTATTTTTTATGATTTAAGGCTTTTATGTCCACATTTTAATATTTGTCAAATACAGTAATTTTTGTTCGACTGAACCAATTTTTCAGCGCTGCAGGCTAATTACTGCACTGAAAAGAGTAATTGATCGCCACCTGCTGCCCTCCAGCACTGATACAAAGGGTTTCTTGACGTGTGTGTTATGCACCACAGTGATGTGAAATTCAGTTTGTTGAACTTTTTATTCGTGGAATATAGTTTATAATCATTTTTAGGCTGTCATGAATTCACGTCATGCCACACAGTTTACAATGGAAGTCAAACTGATGTGCTGTGAATGTTGTAAGAGGAAAGTCTGATGTAACACACACATATATGCACACATATATGCCTTGACAGTCAGTATCCCAGTTTATCTTTACATGCATGTGTGTTTTCAGTAGCATGTGACGTGTGTGTTCCTGACTGTATGTGTATGTGTGTACTGTCAGGGGTCTCATTTGGGGATCTGACCACATCAAATAACCGTTTTTTGGTCACACAGAGGCAGCAGCAGCCACCTGGTTGCTGCAATGAGGAGGCGGCTGACACAACAGAGGGGCTGATAGAGGGAGCAGGAGGGGAAGGGGGTGGGCAGAAGAGGAGGAGGAGGAGGAGGAGGAGGAGGGGGAGAGGGATGGGAGGAAAACAGGCAGTCGGCAGGCAAACCCCATGCTGTAGCGGTGTTTTTGGGAGGAGAGCTTAGAGGCGCCTACACCTCTCTCTCTCTCTCTCCCGCTCTCTCGCTCTCTCTCTCTCTCTGCTCTCTTTTCTGCTCTCCAGTCTTGACTAAAAAAAGGAACTTGCAGCTGCTGTGTTACTGGTGATTGATACCCGGAGCCTTTTCTGGTGCAGATTTACCTGGATTCCAATGGTCATGGTCAAAGAAAAAGGTATTCCAGCGGCTGTGGTCAGAGTGTGTGTGTGTGTGTGTGTGTGTGTGTGTGTGTGTGTGTGTGTGTGTGTGTGTGTGGGGTGAGCGTGTTTCTGTGGGATTTGTTTTGCTTGTCGTGCTGTTGACTGTCTGCAGTGTGTGTAGATGTGCAGCGTGTCCTGTTGGATTTGCACTGCTGTGTCTGGCTGTTTGAATTAGATTTAGTTTGACTGAATTTTTTGTCTCTGATTTGGCTATTTTTAGATTGTGTGAACACGCTAATACGGACATGGGCTTCTTTATGTGGGTGTGTGTTGCTTGCAAAGAGCATGACTAATGACACAGTATGAATGTGCATCTTCAACAGATCGACAAATTCTCTTGAGTTAAAGACTTGAACGTGCTACGCCCTTCTCGATACTCTCTGGCAGCTGATGCTTGGACTGGAGTCTGCTTAATTTGGCAGCGTCAGTCTTTATGTAAATGTATACTGGAGCAAAGCATCTGGCTTATTGTATAGGAGCTTGACACCAAATGTAAAACATTTAGGGTGCTAATATGCAGCCAGGTCTGGGTTAAAACACAGTCTATTCATGCAGGCTGATGGAAAAGCTAACATGAAGAGAGGAAAAGTGGAGCACCAGTGTAGGGATCCACACTGCGCAGAGCTATGGACCTGCACTCTCTCTCTCTCTCTCTCTCTCTCTCTCTCTCTCTCTCTCTCTCTCTCTCTCTCTCTCTCTCTCTCTCTGTCTGCAGCCGTTGCCATGGTGACCATCTAAAAGGTACACTCCATTGTTGTCAGCTGTGGCCTCATTCATAGTGTCCTGTTAAAAGAAAAAAGATGATTGTTTCCACCCATAACTGAGCTCGCCCAGCTGTGTGGGATGAATTAGGTGAAGTCAGGCGGCGTGCTCCACAGATATTAACATTCCCGGCAATTTGCAGGGGCATGTGGTCGTGAGGTTGACCATTGTTTGTCAGCATGACTCACTCAGTGCTACATAGGCGCAATTTTCTATATTAAAAATCTCCTGTTTAAATTCAGAAGCAACGGCGACAATTCTCTGCCTCTTCACTATTGTAACCACTTGGAAGAATAAAGGACAAATGTTTAATTGATATGCCTGTAACTTGCATATTCTGAATCCATGAATATTACCAAAAGCAAACTATTACATCACCTTTTTCCACATTAAGGTCAACCGGACTGGAACTGAGTGTGGAAGTAAAACGTCATTATACGTCACCATTAAGTCCCTTAATAGCGTCTTAAGTCAACCTGCTTGATATATTACTCTGTTTCAGTGGAGGCTGTATGAGTTCATCTTCCAGCTTGTGTAGACAGGCAGAGCTCGTGTTCTGTGTGTGGGCAAGTGATATTTTTATGTTTTGTCTGAAAATATTTCCATCACCGAAAAAACATGTTTACAGATTTTTTTGACAGATAGGAGTGTGTAGGTTTGTTTATGTATCTGACAGCACACTGGTGGCTGGAGGCGGCGTCCGGCTCTGGAGCTGTTCTCTTGATGTGGATTCAACCGGCCACGAAGAAAAGGCCTTTGCCATCGAGTCCCCGCGCTGGCAGAGCACCCATAACCTCTGGCTGCCACATGTTCCATCTCCCACAATCCCTCTGAAAGTTTTCCGTGGCCTTAACCCACTACCTCACTGTGCCGACTCCCGCCGGGATTTGCTGGTGGCAGGAGGCTTGTCTGGGTTTATCGTCCGCATTTAGAGGCCTGGAGTTTTTCATTCCTCTAAACATGCAGCTATGGGAATGCTTTTGTGACCTAAGATTTCATTGTGTCCCGCTTGGATCTCATCCTGCAATCTGTCAGGGGCCAGGTGGGCTCCGTACCATCAGGACGCACAGCTGACCAAATACTGAATTATGCCGTGTGCTCAGAATGATGAATCATAATAAAAGGATTGCAGTGTCAGCGTTTTGTCTGCTAGCAGGCAGTTGTCCTATTTTCAAAGCCAAGAATATCCTTGAAATAGTTTGTAATTTATTGGGGCCATGTGCATCCAAGGCAGTCTCATCTTTTTTTACCTTGATTCACACGTGCTTCTGAGACTTGTGCAAATTGTCCAACTAGTTGAATAATTTATGCTCCTTCTCGCGTTCTCTGCATTAAATTGCGTAAGAAGCCCTGCTGACTCCGTGAGATGAGACGATGGTCATCGCGTGTACGTCACCTGCCTCGTGCAAAGACCCACCAACTCCCTGAACTCTCTGCTCTCACAATCTGAGCACTTTCTTTTGACATGGAAGTCGAATGTCATGTGCCTCTTTAGCTGCCTCTTGTGATTTCGCAGAGTGCTGCAGACAACTGCAGTGGTGCCTCAGCTTTGAAGCTTGCCAGTGTCTACTCCCTGAAAGAGGAGCTAAACCCTTTCACAGACATCAATGCAACACACAGTCTCATAGATGCACACTGTTTGTACAGCTGGCACACAGGACCAGAATATACAGATGAGATAAGTGGTCGGCCGGGGGGAGACAGTCAAAATATACAGGCTAAAACAACACGAGCGACATGAGAATCACATGAAAGAAACACAGACTGTAGCCATACATTGTGCCAATCAGCAAACATCCTCCCTGTCTGGCATCACTCGGTTTGATTATCACAGGAAATGCGACACAGGAGCGTGGGCTTCATAATGGGCTGTCATTCAGAGGCGAAAAGCCAAGGCCTTCATCAGCTCCACTGGTACAAACACAATGGCTTCTGCAGTTCATCAAGCCACCATTGTCTCCTCTCAGATAAGTGGCTGGACTGGAAGTCCCTCTCTGTTCATCAGCCGAGTGTTTTTATTATGTACCTACCCAACAACAAACGCTCCGCACTGTGGCGTTCAACCGTTCAGACCAGATCATTATTCCAAACCCAGGTCTCTGAGGATTAGTTATTCAAGGCTGGGGGGCCTGGTGGAGGCCGATAGGGTTCCCCCCTCCAATTTGTGCCCGTGTTTGAAGTGCTTTGTCTGGGATGCTGGTGGTGGGGCAGAGGGGCGGGGAGGCAGTGAATACAGACATACATATTCATGGAGGGGAGGGTTAAGGGCTTCTTGTTATGTCTGGATGATGAAGAGCTCCGCACACCCTCCCCCAAACACACACCCACATGCACATACACACACTCGTCCGATCACGCATTGGGATTTCATGGTGGGCATATTTGGCGCCGTTTGATATTCATTACAGGTCAGACCCCCTTGGAATAATGCATCCCAAACTGGTTGGATTGGATGGATATTGGAATGAAAAATGTATTTCCGTGTGTGTGTGTGTGTGTTTGTGTGTTTGTGTGTGTGTGTGTGTTTCGTTGTCTGTGAAGCAGACGCACCAGGGGCCAGAAGTATTGTCATTGATGCCAAGAGTGGAGATGCCTGCTTTTGCCACTCTCTCTCTTCATCTGTCCCTCTGCCTCTCTTTATAACACACACACACACACACACACACACACACACACACACACACACACACACACACACACACACACACACACACACACTCTCCTTTGGGGCTGCTATCTGTCTGTACTGAAAACTCTTCTGTCTGTGACTCTTACAGTAACAAAGGGGTGAGCCACTGAATATTTTATTAGATCTTTTCATCTCTCATCAATTGTTTAATTGAATTCCCCTTTTCCCCGTGCTTTTCCAAGCCGCTACTATGGCTTTGCATTCCTCAGGGTTCATGGTAGGAAATGAATGCACCAAAGTCTGAAGCTTCCTCAGCAAATCCCGCGCTCTCTGTCAATAACCCCACTCTATTGTTACTTACCAGCGAGGCCGGGGCACGTGTTACGGTAAAATCTGTCCTCGGGGGATTCAAGATGCCCTTCTTCGCTTCCCCCAGAGTAACATCTGCAGCCTTTATTATTGCCAACGCAGCTAGGCTCTGTTTAAATGGGTGGGGGGTAGTTGGGATGTAGGGGTGGAGAGAGCAGCCCCCTTTCCTCTGTGCCTGGCTTTGGGATGCTCTGCTGGTTATTGTTCCCTCGGCACCATGGTTGTGTGTGTGTGTGTGTGTGTGTGTGTGTGTGTGTGTGTGTGTGTGCGTGTGTGTGTGTGTGTGTGTGTGTGTGTGTGTGTTCATTGTGTGTTTAGGCTCATATCAGTCACTTTATCCCCTGGTGATGAGGCAGGACAGATCACTCTGTCAGCACAGCCAACACATCCTGCCCAGAATGAGGAATGTGAGCAGCAGTTGGAAAAATTGTACAACTGTATATTTCACAGTAAGTTGCTCTGTGCTGAGGTTGCCTCATGTACCGCATGCTTACTTATTTATAGCATTATATAACATACATTCTAGCAAATCAAGCGCCATTTTGCTGCTGTCACAAGAACCCCTAAAGACTCACTAATGGATTTAGTTTCAATCCATGTTATTGAAGTAAAATCATACTTTTGTAGACATAAGAGAGGAGGCCTGCGAAACATTTCAAAGAGATCTTACTAAGGCATTTTATGTCCAAACAAATCTTGTAAATGGTTCAATCTGAATCCTTTCAGCAAATTTAACAGCCCGTTTTATGTTGGCTTCTTTAATTTTCATGAAACACCATGTATAGTACCCATCTCAGCTTGCCGCAGCCTCTCTCCCTCCGTGCAGCGGGGGGAGAGAGCAGTCCACAGTGGAAGAGGTGGGGTTAAGCTGGAAAAACACACAGCGCTCATAGATTCCCATCCAAAACTCATTTTTTAGATCCTCTGTGCTTGGGATTCAAACATCTGTCTTGGATTTTTGTCAACCTGTTATGACGTCAGCAGCACTGACTTTTCCATGCTGGGTTGTCCCCCCTCGCTCCAACAACCAAACACTCTATGAAATGTTAAAAATAGCAAGTCGGCAATACAAGCAGGCTCAAAGAGAGACCGTTGACATCACAATAATGAAACATCTATGATTTGACTTTTTAGTGTCTTTTAACACATTGTTTTGGCCTGCAGCTGTTGTGGTTCACTCTAAAAGCCCTCCTTATGGTATCAGCCCTGCGACTAGCTGCTGAACATAGTCGAGCATTTAGCAGCTAAAGAGAGTTATTTACCTCAGGAGCCAGTGGAGACCAAACAAAAGCTAAAGGGAGGATGGATATTGGAAGTTTGTTGTCCAGGTTGCCAGAAACACAAGTCCAAACCCAGTGTTGATTTTCTCAACATGTTACAGTAATGTGTTTACTTTTAAACCAACAAGTATTATAAAGGATTACAATTTGAAATCCAGTAATTTCGTAAATTACTAATCCCAGAGACTTAGTTTAGTGCAGGGCCATGGGTGCACCGGCATTCAGGACCAAGATTTGATTTTATTTAGAGATGAAGGGGCTGGAAAAAAAGGCATAAAACTGCAGTTCCTTGAATAGCCACTTGAGGCTGGCTCCAAAAGCAAGTCAATCCCCATAGACCCCTATACTAAAATGCTCAGCTTTACAGCAGAAGTAAACATGTACCAAAGCCAGAGGTCTCTAATGCTAATTCCCCCATTCATGGCAACTGTACATGAGGTAAATTTTTATATAACTCACTCATTTAAATTATATTAAGGCTTAAAGTTAGGCATAATTATGAGCATGGATGCTTTGAGTGACAGCTAGCTGACACCACATTTGGCTCCACCCACACTCCACCTCTTTGCCTATTTTTGGATTAGCTGGGAGTTTGGTGGAGTCAGGCACCGCCAAGACGGTGATGGCCGGAGCCACTGTTACTGATTTTCACAAACTTATCTTAAAGAGAAAATGTAAAGGAATGGTAAAATTACAACCCGAACTGCCTGTTGTTAACATACTTCAACTCCTGGTTCAGCTTTGACTGAACAGCTGGTATGAGTATTTGACCACTTGTATGTCTTTGTTGTAGTGATGTCTTTGTTTCCAGATTTTAGAATTACTGTAATACAGAGGGCTATCATTCAAAGGGCAAAACAAGCAAAACAAAACAAAAAAAATAGAACCAAGCTGTAAAAAAACTGGCCCTTTTTTTTATGAATAGTGTGTACGAAGCTTAAATAAGATCAGTTCAGTTACCCAGATGGCCTGTGTTTTTCTGTGGAGGTGTGATGTCACACACAGAGCTGCTGAGTCTCAGTTCACTGTCACAGTAGTGTGGTTCACCCAGAGATGACTCATTGTCCTGCTGAGTGTAATCACATCAGAGACACCAGGGAGACAGATCCTCCACCGTCCAACCCCTCGTACCCACATTCTTTCCATCCTCCTACCTTCTCCCATCTTCTTCCTCCCCTGTTTTTCACGACTTCTCTCAGTTCTCTTTCAAACCAAATTATGAATAGACTGGTGCTCTGTAAATTGTACCCCTAAGAATTGGCATAAGGCTTTTTAGACTGCCCTTAGAGGATGAATCAAAGACTGATGAAGTGTCTCATGAAGAAAATAATGTTTTGAAGACTGGCCTCTCTTGGTGATTATTTGATTTTACTGCAATTAAACTGTCTCTCAGTATCAGACAGTTGCCGCAAATGTAGATGTGGGATCCAAGGTAGGCCAAGTCATCAATAATCCAGAGTAATGTCTGTCTTTGGTAGACCATCGATTGGTCATGATGCTATTTCTGTGCCTTTGGTGGTGTCTTATTTAAGCCTTGCAGACTAATGATTCATTGCAGAGCAGAAAGAGTAAAGATCCTTTCATGTGTATTCACAGTGTGTGTGTGCATATTTGTGTGTGTGCGTCTTTGTTTGGAAAAGAGAGAAATGAGAGGATGAAAGAAAGAGGCTGTCTTGCTAGTTAGTGCTCCTGAATGTGAAATAATCTGCTGGTTTCAGAATAGCTGATAAGCTGTGTGCAGTGCGGCACTGCAGCAGTATTTACATCCTGTACAGTAGTGCGGGATTAATGTCTGTCTATGTCAGCGACGCCCAAACTTTTTACGGAGGAGGGCCACAGGCTGACATATCGTGGATCTGAAAACAACACTGGATAGGGCTTGTAGAGATAAAGCAAGCTGATAATAGCGTCGTTGTCTTATGTAATTATGGTGGCTGTCACAATACATCACATTATGAAAGTAATGTCTAAATCTTTGCTCACATTAAGATAAATACACACAAACAGAGTAACCTCAGAATTTTGCCACCAAAAGTAGGATATTTCAATCATCATGCTTGTGGCACCCGTGTGGTTTTAGGAACAGAAATGTTGGTCTGTCCGTCCACAGTCCAGACTGAAATATCTCAACAACTGTTTGATGGATTACCACCAAATTATGTACCGGCATTTGTGTCCCCCACTGACCTCGATGATCCTCTGGCTTTGCCTCTAGCACCATCAAGGTTAAAGTTTTTATGCATTTAGTGGAACATTTCAGCAACTTCCGAATGGATTGTCCCAAAACTTGTTACTGACTTTTATGGTTCCCACACGATGGACTTCATTGGATCCCTTGGTTTTTTCTCCAGCACCACCATGAGGTTGACATTTGTGTCTTTGCATGGATTGTCTGCACAACATCCTCCCCTCAGGATGATAATGATGCATAATCATTAGGTCAAAGTTTGAATTTGTCCATTTGGTTTCAGACTACCATAGTAATGATAATACATTATACTTAAATAGCGCTTTTCATGACACTCAAAGACGCTTCACAAAGAGAAGAAAGATTGATAACACAGTAAACACTGCACCTGCTGAACATCAGCATGTTAACATTGTCCCTGTGAGCATGTTAGCTTGCTGACGTTAGCCTTTAGGTCAAAGCACAGCTGTGCAGCGTCACAAAGCTGCTTGTGCAGCTGTGACTTGTCCACAGTTGCACTTTTACTTCACTTACCTTAAATTTGTTTTCCCTGCATCTGCGCACAGCCAGTAGTTGGAAATATGAGGGCAGTTTTTTCTGCGTTGACTAGAAGATTTATGACAGCAGCTGTTTTTTTCCACTCATTTGCAACTTCCACAGAGTGAGATAATCCGCCTATTCTGACTTAATGTCACCTGAGCTTCACTTCCTTGTTTTATTTATTTGTTAGCATGAGAAAGAAGTTACTCTCAAACTGTTTGTCACTAAAACTTAACTTTTAAATGTTGCAGAAAGAAGCCATATACACTACACAATGATTACTGGAAACATAAACCAGACATAGACATCAAATGGTCCATGATATTTTCCTTGGAGGGTGAAACTTGATAGCCAAACTGATTTTATCAATACGCTTTCAGTGTGCCATTTACCAAGCCCTGCTCCTCTCACCATTTTGACTCTCCATCCTCAACTGATCAAGACAGACTATATTTAGGTTGTTGCTCTCTAGAGAGCCTATCTGGGCCATGAACCCCAAGTTGTGCTGTCCTGCCCAGTGTTGTTCTTTTTTTACCCTGACCGGCTCTCAGCAGTGGGTCTTTATCTCTGGTGTTTGTGTGATGTTGCAGACTCAGATCCTTGTGCAGACTGTGTCCTCAGACGAAGTCTAACAGCAATGGTTTAAAAACTGCACTGAATACTACATCCAGCGGCCACGATGACTCACCAACGATACAGTTCAATCCTAATGTTAATGTCTCGTCTCTTGCAGTGGCTCATGCGCAGAACACACACCACCACTCCACAGAGAAGCCCCTGATTCAGTGCTACAAGTGTGGGGAGCCATGTAAAGGCGAGGTGCTGCGGGTGCAGAACAAGCACTTCCACCTCAAGTGCTTCACCTGTAAAGGTAAAGTAACTCACGGCTGATGAATAAAAGTATTCATTAACTTTTCAAGAATTTTAGTCAAGACTCAATTTGGAGATCCGGCGTTTTGTTTAATAAAATATCAGGTGCTGAAAGGGTTTCTCTAGTATTTACTCCATGTGATTTGGCTCAGCCTTTCTCCGTGTGAGACAACCCTAATATTATCATCAAATAGACCAGTCTTTGGTAAATAAGTTATTTGTTTACAATTCAAAAAGGAGACCTCAGACAGCTTAGATGACTGTTTTGTTTCTGAATAGGACAAGAAGAATGTGGGGGTTGTGTGAAAACTGGCGGCTAAGGTGTGAAGTTTTAAAATTCATAGCTAATTCGATGTTGTCGCAATAGTAGGACATTTGCTTCCTTTCATTCAGTACATGCTGCTTAATGTTGCCTATACTGAATACAGTTGTGCTTTGTAAAATATAACGATAGTTCACAGGTGTAGATGAGTCATATGTCTGACTTTTGTCTGCACTTTAGCTAAAAAGACAAAAGTGCAACTGAACAAATTGTGCTTTTTCCATGACTGTTGCCTGAAGTATCCAAATCACCCAAGGCTGTATAGGAGCAATACAAGTCCCTAAAGGCCACACCGTCCTTTCCATCCTCCACTAATGAGGAGAATACATGGTGGCATGAAGCATACACTTCTCAGACTTGCATACTTGTATTAAAGTACCATCTAGATTGTTATGACTGCAAATCCTTCTGCATTCAGCCTTATTACTGTTGGATTTCTGGCGTGATTACGGTGTAGCCTTCCCTGGCCAACCAAGCAGTCTCACATTTGTAGGCTGAACCTTCCCCGCTGAAACCCTTGCAGTTAATCTGTGACTGGAGCACTGTTATAGAGTTAGCTTAGTTCACCAAAGGCCCAGAATAACACAAGCAAACACTGAGATTAGTACCTAATTCTGTCCGTTACAAGTGGATGTACATGCCTTTAGACAGACGATAGTACTAAAAGTGTCTGCGTGTGTCTGTATCTGTGTATGTGTGTACGCACGAGTTAACGCTTGTCAAAGAAGACACGAGGGCAGCTTTGATAGCCAAAAGACACGCTGTCCTAATCCTTGCTTTAGATCTATGTGCGCTGTCAGTCTGCAACCTGTAGCAGGACTTAATAAAAAACCCAGTCATGGCAGGTTGACTGAGCTTATTGACACTCAAAGATTAACAGATACTATTCCTTGGCAGCCGCTATTTGCATGTTTTCATCTCATTCCATGAAATACACCAAAGCAAAACCATTCAGATTCTCTGAATTCATTTTCATTTCCATTCCACTAATTGACCCTCTGAAGTTTCCAAAAAGGCATTTTATGTAATGGCATGCATCTGTTGAAAATCTGAGTTAGGTGGACAGTCAAAGGCCATCAAATCTCCATGGCTGGTTTTCTCTCAACTCAGATTACGAGCTAATCTCATCACCCCTGAGCCTTAATGCAATTAAATGTGATTCTCTCCCTCACTCGCTCCCATTCATCCCCAGGATTTAGCGTGGCTCATTGCATAAGAATGATTAGGTGCAGTCATCTCAAACATCAAAATATTTTCCCTTTTAGCTGCGGCATTTCCAAAAGGCTATTACGGTCCCAGGCTTCCCAGGCCTTAGGTCTGAATTGGGATCAAACCATATGTGAACTTTATGCAATATACTCTTCAAATATTGGACGATTAGATGGATTTAGGTGGATTGCCATGAAATCCTATACAGATATTCATGATCCCCAGAAGATGAATCCACGTGACTTTGATGATCCCGTCACTTTTCTTGTAGCGCTGCCATGAGGTTGACATTTTTGGCCTTTAGAGAAACGTCTTTAAGTTTATGGATGACACCACCGTCATTGGCTGGATCTCAAACAGCGATGAGAGTGGTGCACAGAGAACAAACCACTGCTCAGCGTCAGCAAAATTGTTTCTTAAGGAAACTTAAAAGGACAAAATTCCCATGATAAGTTCTTCTCAACTTCACAGAGGATGGAAGGAAAGCATCCTTTGATCCTTGAATCTTGATTGTCAGGAAATTTGCTAATGATATTCTTGGTGCCTAGATGGTGAATCTTAATAACTTTTTTTATCCCCTGACTTTTCCTCTAGCGCCACCATGAGGTTGATGTTCGTACCTGACACGTCTTGACTATTACTCCCTTTGTCACTACTATTAGGTCCAGATTTTAATTTGTCCAGTACTTTGTTTTATGGCCAAATACAAAATGACATTCAGCCTCAGCTGTACTTTATGTTTACTGCTAATTAGCAAATGTTCATGCATGCTAACATGCTAAACCACACTGGTGAACATGGTAAACATTAGACCTGCTGAACATCAACCTGTTAGCGTTGTCATTGTGAGCTTGTTAGCATGCTGGCATTAACATTTAGCTCAAAGCATTGCTGTGCCTTAATACAGCCACAAAGAGCTGCTAACATTGCTTTAAATTTCACTCTGCGTCAGCCAGAAAGTGAAAGACACTAATCTTTAGCCACCCTGAGATATCACAGCAATGAAAGCCATTGTAGTATTCCACATTCCAATTTTGGAGAATCATATTTCATCTGATACAGTCAGTCTTTCATATGATCAGCAGTAAAACTCAGTAAAACAACATCACGCCAACATTGAGATGTCACAAGCTCTCAGTAGTATTTCTTTGCCAGTCTTTCATGTTTGTGTAGATGACAAGGTTATGTTTGACCAGTTATCTTCAGGAACCGATCAAGGTCATTTCCTGAGCTAGACAATTGTAGAATTGTTGTTGCATTGAATAGTCTACCTCCCCACTGACAATGAAAAGACCTTGCAGTAGTAGTGCTGATTAATTCACATGAGCCCTCAATGTTTCTCCAAAGGGAGAAGGTTCAGGGCTTTTTTCTTGTGACTGTGAACACCGCTGATGAAAGGATTTTACGTTACGCTTCACATTGTACCGCACAGAGCTGTTAAATCTATTTTTCACTGATTTTGTAGTCAGCATCCATTTCATGCAGTCAGTCAGCCTCTCAGGATTACACAGACATAGCAAGTCCCAACAAAGCCAATGATGCGTGGAGGAGTTGGGCGGCTTGATGATTGGATGCTTTATGTGTTATATGGGCAGAGCACTAAATGACCTGACTCGCAGAGTGCCAATGTGTGTGTCCTGTATAGTGTGTGGCTGTGACCTCGCCCAGGGGGGCTTCTTCATGAAGAATGGAGAGTATCTCTGTACGCTGGACTACCAACGCATGCACGGCACCCGCTGCAATGGTTGTGGGGACTTTGTGGAGGGGGAAGTGGTCACTGCCCTGGGCAAGACCTATCACCCTGCCTGTTTCGTCTGCACCATCTGCAAGTAAGACACACAGACACCTTTTACATCAGCAGATCAGCCAAGAGATCTGTGGTTGAATTGTAGAAATGCTATGATTACATTGCAGAATAGGCCTTAAATGAGAGAAAACATGGACATTCTTATTTAAAGAGGTCTGGAAAGTGCCACATGTCAACAATAATAACAACAACAAGAACAATAATTTAATAGGAAGCAGGACATGAAAGCATCTCAGTCTTCCTTATTGAATTTGTGTTTAAAAAGTATCTCTGGCTGAACTTGACCCAGATGTTCTCATTGGTTTTCATTATATCAGTTGATTCTGACCAGAATCTCCACAGATGCTCCTCCGTGGAGTTACGTAGATCTTACTTTCTTGCATTTCTTGCAGGATCATGGGAATAATACTAATATAATAGTTATATAATTATATAATATAATAGTATAATAGAGTCCAAGATGGCCTTAATTCCAGTAGAACGTGTACAGTACACTGTTGTGTATCATGTCTGCCTCTTCTGACTAAATGGCCTCCTCAGGCACAGAGTGTTGACACATCCACATCATCAGGTCCTGTCATCTTAAGCCCCTTCAGACAGTCTGGAAGCCACAGCTAATAAACTCTTACAATTACCTCGGGGCCACAGCTCATGTCGTGTTGACCGATTGTTGATGTCACCCCGCTTCCAGACGGCCGTTCCCTGCTGGGGACAGGGTGACCTTTAACGGGAAGGACTGCCTGTGTCAGTACTGTGTCGAGCCCATGTCTCCAGGGCCGAAGGACATCCTGGGCTCCAGCAGTAAGTAGCCATCGTCTGTTAAACACACACACACACGTTTAATGCACAGGAAGGCATTCGCCTTCACATGATACTACTTTGGCTTCCACACAGAATTGGGAAGTTTGCTGTATGACTCAATGTGCAAGTGGATTACTTGAAGAGATAAAAAAAAAAGTTTTAGAAAAGCAAGAGAATGGAGAAAGAGCTTCCAGGTATGATTCATGCAGGATATTTAATGTAGCTGTGATATTTGTGCTGTGAAGGTCTACATCAGTCATCTTGCCATTTATTGGCGTAAATGTAACTGAACACTGTTTAAAATGTTGAAATCAAACTTTTATGAATCTGTAAATGTATAAAACAGTTTGTAGATGGTAGTACTCAACAGTTTCACATAACAGTGAAGTGTAGCAGAAGACACTGTTAGAGGACCTTTTCTGAATGATGTCCTTCCATTCAGGGAGCTGCTCCACCTCTTTCCCCTCTTCTCTGTAGATGCAGCAGTGTTCGACCAGCCATGCTCCTTTATGAATAACACCAAGACAGGCCTTGCTAAATAATGCATGGCCATGCATTTCCTTTGCTCTGGAGCAGGGAATGTGCAGCCCTCAGACCCCTCCTCTTCCAGCCCCCCCCCCCCCCCCCCCCCCACACACTGGTCTCTGTGTTGGCGTTTGAAGAGCTTTTAGACAAGGTCACCTATAAATAAGGCATGCTGAGTCTCCTCACGTCATCATCGCAACCTCGTTATGCCTTACGTAGTTATCATCCCCTGTGGTTGCAGTGGGCTCTGTGTTGCTTTCATCCTCTATTCATTAAAGACGAGATGACAAGATGATTGTTCTTTAGACCCCAACCTCTTCCACTTTTAGAGCCTCAGGATCCTACTTGGATATGGATGGAGCTTTTAGAGCCATAGCAAGAGAGAAATGCATGATAGAAAGAGGCAGCTGTCAGAACGTTGTTGGTTACCCTCTATCACCATCTAGTGTTTTGGGTCATAACTGACAAGCTGTCTCGCTCTGCATGCAACCCCCCCGGTTAATACTGTGAGCCCTTTGAAGGCTATATTTTCACAGGAAACCAACCCTCAAGCTTTAATTCACTCTACAGGTATTTCCTTGCTCTTTTTTGTAGTGTGAACATGTTTTTTTCAAGCCATGCCATTTGTGATGTTTGCAGATTGTGCAGGATGTGGTCGAGACATAAAGAATGGACAGGCTCTGCTAGCGTTGGACAGACAGTGGCATCTGGGCTGCTTTAAGTGTAAGGCCTGCAGCAAAGTGCTGACTGGGGAGTACATCAGCAAGTAAGCAGCTCAAATCTGCTGTAATTTGGAGGCTACTTGGTCAAGGATCACAATATGATATTTCACTATTTGGTGTTTAGAGTTGTCTCTTTCCTCACAGGGATGGCGCCCCCTACTGTGAGAAGGACTACCAGATCCATTTTGGAGTTCAGTGTGAAGCGTGTCATCAGTTCATTACAGGGAAGGTGCTAGAGGTAAGACACACCTCACATCACATTCTTCAGCTTTAACATCCCCCTGATTGGTCCCCCAGCACAGGCCCATGTCTCTCTGTGCGACCAGCTGTCCGATGTAGAATTTATGATATGCGTCTGTAAACAGACAATTAACATTGGACCTGGATTTCATATGAATCCTGCTTAAGGTAAGTTTGAAAGATTTCTAAAGGATGGAATGCTTTCTCTTGAATTTGAGTCCTTAAGCTTCATTCGTTACAGTTGATACATTTGTTAAGCATATCAAAGGTTCAAATTAATGTTTCCATTACATGGCTTTAAATATTGTGTGTAGAAATAAGTTCACAGACGTGGATGTTTTGAGAGTTGGTTTGGACTGTAATTGTGAAATGTAGTTTGATAATCTCCAGTGTAATCTCTTCATCACGGAGCCAAATAGACTCTTGACATGACTGTAGTCAACTAAAAGATTAATTCTTAGCAGATTTTAAGGTCTTTCCAACTCTGCCTAAATACACATGCTTGCACACACTCATACAAGCTTGCTTTGCTGCAAATTCTATAAATATTACATAAAACATCCAATGTGATTTGACATTTACGAAGTGATCATTATTCATTTATGCTGTACACCATGCAGCTGTTATGAAACGCTTGTTTAAATGTTATTAACTTTGTCTGAGCTGAGTTTATGTAAAACATTACCAACACATCTGTCCTTGACGCTGTCTCTGTTCACTGGCCCCTTGAATACGCGCTAGCCTGTCTGTTCTGCAGACTGTGATCCAATCAGACACTGAGTTATGTGTCATTTAATGGTATGAAAATGTCACTGCTAGCCAGCCAGCCAGGCTTACAGTAATCCAGCACTAAGGCAGGCCTTTATAACAATAGGAAAAGGCCTTGGCATCTCACCCCTGAGCTGCTGCCAATGGATCAGTGGGGCCAAAGCCATAGCAGCCTGTCTGATAGTCTGATCACTGACCCAAGACCCAGGTCAAATACAATGCAGCCATTGGTGGGTTTGCATATTGTCTGCTCCTCTGGGAGTGCAGTGTGAATGACTTATTAAAGCAGGGGTAATTAATGCAGCTATTTAAAGCCGAGAGAAATCAGGTGAGTATTTGATGGCATACTACACGTATAGCATAAGTGCCTTTATTATCCCTGAGAGAGATATTCAGTTTTACAGAGGACGTGAGGAGAGTATTGGGTAGGAGGTGTTATGAAGTATCTGCTATAATCATTCTGTAGACTTTTTGATACAGTAAAATGTGAAATGCAAATATTAGTCAGTGGCTCCATATCTCTGAGTGGCCACTTGCCAGGTAGAATGTTACTGAGGGTTGCTACAGAGCAGAGTTTCATTTGGGTATTTATCACCCCCGGTCAAAGTCACACAGGCTTTAAAATGGCGCACTCTGCATACAAAGTGCCACATCAGTGTAGATGGAAATTCAGGTGCTCCAGCCGTCAGCTCGTTTTATTGAATTGCATCGTGCAGGTTATCACATAGAGGAACACTCAGATGTCTGAAGGCAGGTTGACTGTGTCAAACAGGCAGATGTCATGGTGGTCCTATTCTATATGGACACAACAACTTTACATTCTTCTAGGTTCTTATTGAAAGAGAAGATGACTGGAGTACATAAAGTTATTTTCATGTTCCTGCACGATGCCGAGAAACACTTTATATACAGAAAACCTGCATGTTTCTGGGGAACATGTCACTCACAGTTTCATCAATTGCTGTTCTCGAAGGGAAAGAGGGTGGTTACCAGTACACAGGATCAGATGAAGCTATCCTTGCACTGGGGGGGTGTGGGTGCCAGAGTAAGGGAAGTAGTCGGGAACAGGTAGAGCACTGGGTTTTATTTCCTGGAAGTTGCAGCTCCGCTTCACTCGCATTTCTGCAGGCTTCATTGATCTTCATTTTCCTGTGATGTCAAGTCTGTTTTGTGCGCTCTGTGTTTTCCAGGCAGGAGATAAGCACTACCACCCCAGCTGTGCGAGATGCAGCAGGTGCAATCAGATGTTCACAGAGGGAGAAGAGATGTATCTGCAAGGTGAGCGGTCCTAAACTTTGTGACACAACTTTTCATTCATTTTAAGCTGAAAGCGAAGAATTGCAGGATGCACTGAATATGCACAAGCCTTTATTAGTAAAGCTATGTGTGTCAGAACATGTCACAGACGCTTATGGAAGACGTTTGATCACATATGCAAATAAACCAAACATTTCATAAGTATGAATATGCCTGATTTCTGTATGTTGTTCTGAATACATTTCCTCTGTGCTCCTCCTCAGGATCGACAGTCTGGCATCCTGGCTGCAAGAACACCACGAGAACAGAGGAGAGGCACAGGGAGCGGGTAGGAATTCGGGCGTCACTGAATCCATTGTCCATTACTTTGTCTTGACTGAAAGCACCTTTCTGTCCACGTCTCATGACAATGTTTTAGTGGGAAAGATAGAAATTCGGAATACGTTACAAGCGACTCTCCATAGGCTGTTACCACCCCCTCGCTGAATTGTTAAACCTTAACCTACTGCGGTTTAAATCATTTGCCTACTGAGGCGTTGTTGCTTGTGTGTGTGCCTTTGCATGTGGGTGTGTGTTTAAATATTTGTTCATGTGCATATTTACATATTGACATGTTCGCCTTGATGTATGTGTGAACTGTGAGTCGGGCTGGAGAGGCACAACCCCTGTGTGATGTCCTGTGAACCCCCCCTCTCCCTTCCTCCACAGCTATTGCCTCCGTCCCTCTTATTCCTCCAAAAAACAGAAAGGCAGGTACTGTATTCGCTATTGGCTATGAGATGGCATCATCCTGTGTTCCACCATATACATAGGACACGTTGCACTGTATGTTGCCATCTGCTGGAGACAGCCTGCAGTGCCCTCTCTGTGTGTCACATGGAGCCATTCAGTCTTGTCTTTTAACACATTAGACTACGCTCATACCAAAGGTGCATGAGAAGAAGATGCACACACATTTGGAGGAGCAGACACAGTATCAGAAATTTGTCTTCTCTAAATCCCCATTTACCCATGAGGTGAAAAGCTCATTTAATTACATTCAGACCTGCTGCTGCCATCCAAACTGTTCATTTCCCATAAACAGGCATGAGGTTCTTAAGAACATAAAATCACAGCGCTAAAGCACTCATTCACTTTGCAAATTTGCAAATGAATGACCTAATCATGAGATGACATGTTAGTATTTCAAAGTACTTCATGTAATTAATGAAACGTAAGTACAGGGTTTGCAGTTCCCTCTCATCGCTCATACAGTATAAAAGCCAAACGGTGTAATGTTGGAGTGTTTTGGGTAAAAATCTCAGATGGCGGGGGGGCTGTGTATCATGGGAGACTTGACTGCCTGACACACATGACTAACAGCTGCTTGTGTGTTTTCTTCTCACAGCCTACGAGGTCGTCGTCCGAGAGTATTTGTTCCAGACCTGGTTCAAGCATACCTGGCTCACCGGGTCACACGATCTATGTAAGTGTTATGGAGTCATATGTCAAAATGGATTGTTTTGATACAGACAGCTCGTCTCTCTAGACAGAAATTCCCTTTTTGCGTTCAGTAATAGAATTTTTTACAGTAGTAATCTCCATTTACCCTTGTGTGTGTATGCATGTTTGTCTTTATTTGTCTCCCTAGGCAAAAGTAGACAATGAGATCCTTGATTACAGAGACCTAGCTGCCATTCCAAAAGTCAAAGCCATTTATGACATTGAGCGCCCTGATCTTATTACCTATGAACCTTTGTACACCACCTCCCTGGATGAGAGAGAGGAGAGACGAGAGAGTGTGGGAGAGGTAAACACACAGATCGCATGCACCTTTTCCTGCATGCACGCCATCTTTATGCGCATTCAGCATTGTGCATTAAGAGAAAATTTCCTCAGTTGATCCTCTGTTTTTCTGAGTTTTCCTCGAGTTGTACTTTTCCTCATGAAAAAAAAGAGAAAAGAAGCATCAGTGCACACAAAGGAGACTTTACTGGTAGCGTGACATTTTTCATGCTGTGTTAAAAGCTTTTCTGCGGTACTGAACTTCTGCGTCCCTCACAGCTCCACACTGCCAGGAGGGAGCGTTCCCCTTTACCTGATGACAAGGTAAGCTAGGCCACCGTGTGCTGCTGATGATGATAAATGGTCCTAAGTGACAAAGAAAAGGAGAGAGGTGTGCATCACATAAAAATGAGAGCGTGTGTGTTCAGCTTGCAAAAATGGGGAAGATCAGCAGATAGTTTATTCTCAGCGCTGGGACAGAGAGGTGTTATTTAAAGCCTGTTAACACCATATACTCTGCTGTGCTGGAGCGGTGTAATATTATTCAGATGAAATGTCTGGTTTTCAAAGAAAGTCTTAAAAATGAAGTTATAATTTGGGTTTTTTTGGTTCCTCCTAGTCCTCAAGAAACATGTCGCCAACCCCACCTGGTGAGGTGAGCATATCATTTCACCTTTACTGTCCCCTGTGTGCGATGTAAATGATGTTTATAATGTATTCTCATATGTTGTCTAATAACCAGTGTGTGTGTGTGTGTGTGTGTGTGTGTGTCAGGGCTCTTATGACAGAAGGGAACGCATCCTCCAAAGGTCCACCAGTCAGGGCTCCATAGGTTCACCAGTTTATAATCGCCATGGTTACACCCCCACGTTGTCACGGTCACCGCAGCATTTTCACAGGCCAGGTGAGTACTTAAAAAGACCGTTTTGTGTGTATATGCACAGGTGTTAGGGCGTCTGTATAGTTGCATCGTTTGTGAGTGAATCAGTGATATCAGGGCTTTTATGAGGTGGATCGATGAGGTCTCCTCTGGTCAGGTAGAGGCAGTTGTTAAAACACTGTGGATGAGTTCACTTCCCTTCTTCTGATCTATTTACCACTTTAAAGGAGAAGAACCAAAATCGACTTTGGGTTGTTATGTTATTGATTTTTTCTTGTAATGCTTTGGTTTGACGTCATGGACAATCCCTCCTCTTGCAGAATAACAACCTTAAAGTCAATTTTGCGCCTTTAATGACACAATTTCTCCTGAGGTTGCTATTCTTCTCATTAAAAGGGTTTGCTTTTAAAGTGCTATACTTTTCCTTGTTTCTGACTGTTCATCTGGAATACCTCTCACTTTGGGTGTCTTTTATTTCCCCTTTTCGACATATGATTCCTGTATATCTTCCTTTTCTTTTGTCCCTCACCTTTCACCTTCTATCTCCTCCCAAAATTGTCCACACCTGCTGCCTGGTCCTGGGGTTTTGTCCCCTGTCTCACACCCTCCCTCCCTGCAGAGGCTCTGACAGGCATGCAGAAGCTCTGCTCCTCCCTGTGCAGTAACAGTGTGGGCTCCAGAAATAGTGACTCCCGCCCCACCTCCCCTTTCAGACACCACTTCCTCCCCCATAGCCAAGGTAAGGGCCCCACTCCACTCTTCTTCGCTGCCCCCTAAAGGCAACACATCATCTCCATCATCACCTGGGATGCCACCTCCCATCAATGCCCCATCTGTCATTCTGGATCCATGACCATCTCACATTACAGTATAACTGCCATCCTGAATGGTCAAGCCCATGCCTTGGTCAAACCCATGCAGCCACAAACCAGCATGTCTAACACGGCCTCTGCCACTGTAGCTGACAGGCTCTTTGTGTTTGTACCTTTGTATGCACTTGCAGAGATACTAGTAATCCAATGCCCAATATCCGACCGACAGTACCCTGAATGTTGGCTGATGGATGACTTTTTTCCTTGTCAGAATGAGTCTCCAGATTCTAGTAAACTGTAAGGCTGAGATAAAAAGAGAGGTTTGTAATAGAAGTCTGCATGCTGGGAGGTATTAATTTCTTAATCGTGAACTCTTATTGAACCTTGAAGTCATATTATACAACAGACTAACCGACATTATACTTCATGACTCATAAGACATCTCTCAAGCATTAAATCTCACTTTTGTATCTTCATCTGTTACGTGCGGCTTCATTAACTGCATCTACCAAAACCAACCAGAATGTCTCCCATTCGCTCAAAGGGACCTCAGCTGGTCCCGTTGGTCCCTGTGTGTTGCACCGTTCAGACTGTGGTTCCCCCTTTAGTGTCCCTGCTTATGTTCTGTTCTCGGTTCTTCTCACTGGAGGCACTGACCCGCCGAGTGGCCGGAGCTCCCCCCTCCCGCTCAGGCCTGACAGCCGGCCGGTCACCCCGCCTCTCTCTCAGACCCCTAAACATTTCCACCTCCCAGGTAGGAGCTGGAGCGCACCCTGTCACTGCTCGTCCCAGCTTTCTTTCTTTCTTTCTTTCTTTCTTTCTTTCTTTCTTTCTTTCTTTCTTTCTTTCTTTCTTTCTTTCTTTCTTTCTTTCTTTCTTTCTTTCTTTCTTTCCCTGTCTCTCCCTCTTTCTCTCTCTCTCTATCATTATACTCCATTTGAGATCAGCTTTTACTTTTTCTCGTCTTCTTTCACAACTGTACAGATGTATCACAGGAAAAAGGGTGAAATTCAGTGTAATGCCTCTTCGTCATTGCTTGGTGTTGAGACTCATATTTATAGCAGAGGCACTGTATACAGTACTCTGTAAACGTTTTTTTATGTCTGAATGTTTTCAGATCAGGGGAGCAACATCTACAGGAAACCACCCATCTACAAACAACACGGTACCTTTCCTCTGATAGTTTAACCTCTTTCACTATAAGAAAACAAGTGAACAATGTGTGCTAATTCAGAGTAAATGAGTGATTCCCAACCAGGGATAGCTGTCAGGGTAACTGGAAAGCTGTTGAAATAGTTAGTTAAACGTAAATAAATGGTTAAAATGGTAAGCTAAGAGTAATGAATCAATGCTTAATATACTTCGCCAAAAGTGAAGGATAAAGAGTTGAAATAGTTAGATATAAGTAAAAACAGGTGGTTAGATTTGTTAGCTTAAAGTAAAGATTAACGGTTAGAACATCCAGCTTCACTCTGAGCGGAAGTAGTGCGACTGCTGACCAAACACACCTAAATACTGACTGTTCAACTGTATGAAAAAACGTCACTGCAACAATATGAGTTTTTGTATAATCAGTAGTGTTAAACATTTGGAACATGATGGTGGGAATTAATCTGATAGGGCTTTTGGGGTGAAGACCAAAAAGGTTGGGAATCACTGCACTTGGTAATTATATTATCGATAGAGTCTTTACTGAAAGTGCTTCTGTGAATCAACTGAAACTGTTTTTTCATCTAACCATGTAGTCACCCCCAGTGTCAGTGTACGAGCACTGTTTGAAGTCTGTCTCCAATCCTCTTCTGTCTGTCCTGTAGCTTGTTTTATGCTGCACTTTGTCCATCTTAACAAGTCACAGTAGTAATGTTACAGCCAGCCTTTCCTTAAAGCGAGACTGTGTAACTTTTACAGCTGCTACAGTTACAGGATAATGACACTTTCCAAGACTTATGTGCATTAACGGCAACCTGACTGAAGAGAAGGAAGTAGGGTCTGTGACTAGGATGTAATGTAACAGTAGCACAAGTAGAGGAGAGAGATAAAGCCAGCAAACTAGGTACGGTAAGTCTCTGAAGTTTGCTAACATCAGCCAGCATAGTGGCCATACCACACCGAGTAAGGCTGTAGTGCCTAATGGCTGAGCGTATCAAGGGTGCGTTTTGTAAGATGAAGAACGATGTATTTCTTTTTTTTAAAGTTACATAGTCTCGCTTTAGAGATTCCTTAAAAACATCCTTAAAACCACACTGACTCCTACCCACTGTCAGTTCTTCACCATTTATGTCAGATTAGATTCAAGGCTCTATCCAGTATTCAGTGACTTGTTAGGAAAGAGTGTCTTTGCATTGCAGACGGCATATATTTTAAACCTGGATGACCCAGGATTAAATGATCCTTAAGCCGGACGATCAGACTGTGCTAAGATGTTTACCTGTGGTTCAGACTGTCACCCAGACACTGATAGATCAGTTCCCATGGTTACCAACCTAGATACAGCTGCCATAGCACGCCAAAGCAAGTCTGCTGATGACATCATCAGATCCGCCACCTTCCCCGCTGCCCATGCTCCCTCTCCGGATGACAGCTCACGGAGTGAGGGCGACCGTTGGCCCTACTCTCTCGCTGTATTAGGTACAGTAGGCTCCTGATGGGCATGCTTGCACTGCTACCTTCTAGCAGTACAATAGACACCCTACCACAACCTAACTGTTCTTACTTCTCCCTCCTAGCTGCCCCAAAAGCTTAACTGCATCCCTGCTTCACTCCGAGCTCACGCTGTTATTCAGGCGTTACAGTATTTGCCTTTAAGTTTTGCTTGCGCAAAGTAGAAGCGTTCTTTGGTTTCTGTTGCTGCCATATTATTTCCTGCTTGAGGTAGCATCAGTGTCACCGTTTTGCATTCACTTACTGCAAATGATGAGTGTACTGGCTATACACAATAGTGGCACAAATGACTTGGACAGAGATAACTGAGACTGACTTCAAACTGACTTTTGTCTTGTCTGTCTTCCATCGTGCTGTTCTGTGCATTTAACATCCAGTAAAATCTTGACATGAATGATGAAGTGTTAACATCCATCATGTCAGTGTAGCCAAATATTCCAATAAGTCCCCTGTTTGTCTGTCTCGTCAACTCTGTCTCACATTTGTGTTCTTCTGTCCACGTATTGCTCATTTACTCTGTGTTCCTCACTGCCCTACAGCCAAACGAAGCAGCCATATTTTTCTGTCTTTCTCAAAAACTGAACTGTGGATGAAGCATTTCATCTAGTTGTACGACACAAGTACACATGAAGCATGGTTGCCTCCAGAAAGATATGCGTGTGTGTGTCTTTGTGGGTGCGTATATTTATGCTTTATGTAACCCGTACCCGTAGGATCAGAAGGGAGGAGACGATCCAGGGAGGAGGAGGAGGAAGAGGCCTTGAAAAGAAAGCAGCTCCAGGAGGAACATCTCAGCAAGGTCTCCATTAATCACAAACCTGAAGGCCATACATGCACGCTGTATCCTTAATAGTTGATGTTTATCTGTGGATAGACTGCTAATTAATTGTGTGTATGTGTGTGTGTAGATTCAGTCTGGTTTGGGAAAGCTCATTCTGAAAGAGGAGATGGAAAAAGAGCAGATCCGGGAGCGACACGCACGCAGCCTCTCTGCTCAGCGCTACGACCCCAAACAGACCAACTGTGACGCAGGTACAGAGCAGCTTCATCAGCTAATACGCGCCTGAGTTGTCAGCAATGTACTGGAACACACACTGCGCTACATATCACATGTGCATTTTTGCTTTTGGTTTACTTTAACTTGTCTAGATTATGAAATTTGTGAATCCTGATGTTCCTGATTTTGGGTCAACTTCTTTTAAAGCCTACAATCAAATATCATTTTGAACAATATCTATGTTTCAGATCCAACTTCTCCAACAAAAACGAACTCTCTGCCTGGCTACGGGAGGAATGGGCTGCATCGGGTGAGAGCTCACTCATACTAACAAAAATCTAATCACCAAGAAGCATAAATTGCATGTTAAAAACTTTGTATCTTGGCACCAATGCCAGAAACACTAATTTTGCACATATCCTGGTCCTGAAATGCCCACATGTTAATGCTCATGTACTGTTGTCTGTGTTCCCGCAGCCCCAGTCTACAGATTTCACACAGTACAACAGCTATGGTGACATGTGTGGAGGAGGCAGAGGTGAGAGCTGCAGCCACAATGTGGCCACCAAGCAAATCTCTTGGCAATTTCACCAGAGCTATTCAGCATCAGTATTCCAAAATGGCCCGCTACGTGTACATAAATGGACGTGCATTTTGAAATATTTGCATAATGATTCGCACAATGTGTCGTCAGGGACAGCAGTGTTGTAGTTAGTAGCCTGGCAGGGGAATCTGACAGCAGAACCATTAACTGTGAGTCTCATTTTCTGTCCCATGTTGTCCTGCAGAGTTTCAGGTATGTCTCTCATCTGCTTTTTCACATGGCATGCTTCCTCACCTTGCATCATATATTTGCTTGCTCATGGGTTGCAAGAGACACCCTGAATGCACACCGCCCACTCCTGCTACATGCTTGCATCATTGTTGGATTAATGTCAACTACAGGGCATGTGGTGCAGTGGTTTCAAATGCCCAAACATGCACTGCCCAGTAGCTGAACCAGTGTCCTATAAGTGCAATGTACAATCATCGCCTCATGTCTTGTTTTGTGTGTCGTTTACCAATGTTATGACTCAAGCTAAATGTCACATTTAAATACATTCACCATAGAAGAAAAAACCTGCAGCGACATTCAGAGAACATGTAAACTACTGCCCATCTTGAATACTAATGAAGATACTCAAACGTATCCAAGCTACTTGCTCCATCCAGTGAAAACTGTGCCCACTGTCATTAGTGGACATATCCATTGCCATTAACCCTGCAGTCCCCTTCCACTATATTACATTTGTGTATGTTCTATTCTTTAGCACATTAAGGATGGCCGTGCAGCACTTGCAAGGATGGACAGGGGAGTATCTATGCCTAATATGTTGGAACCAAAAGCAAGTATCTTCTTCTTTTTGTACTGATGACAGCATTGTAATCTACACTGAAATATGTTACGAAATTTCTACACTGTTCACTTATTTAAGTGCATTTTAACATGTAAACCAGGAGACTTTTAGCAACTTATTCAGAGATAGTCCACCCAACTAAGACAAAAGAGACCAGCCCAAAAGAGGAGGATGAAATGAAGTCATTTACCCTCTTAGTGTGGGGACATTGGTGGAAGAAATAGGGAACTAAAAGAGATTTTTACTGGAGGTGAAAGACTCACATTAGCTGGGTTCCTGATTTAGCATGCCGCTTCAGGAGCTGCCGAGTCACTCTGGCGCTTAGCATGCTGGCTTCTCCATGCTCATCTGCACATAGCTTTGACTTAAAGTGGCTGGATACTGTATGCGGCATACAGTGGAGAATCCAACGCCCAGACTTGTCATCCAAACAACTCATATCACTATATACTGCGTAGTATATAAGAGATTGTACGTTATTGTGTGGATATGAGTTGGTCAGAGGCTTCAAAGAACTTCTAGTTGCTTATTACTGAGCATTTCAGCTAAATTAACAATTATCATTTGCCAGTCTCTTCTTGTAGATGTGATTTAGAAAAGTAGAAGCACCTCAGTTTTCCAGGACAATCAAACCCATGTGGATTTACTGGCCCACATTACTGGTGTTAGTTCTTTTTTTAGTTTGCATTAAATTTCTCTAAAAATACAGCCTGTTACATAACTCTGTTTTCATGTTTTTGCCCTTACCTAATGTACTGCACGTTTATACACCAAAAGAAGAAAAAAAAAGTGTGCACACCATAGCACCCTGCATTTCCCCAATAACCTCAATAACAGCTCTCACTCCCAGTCGGCCTCCTGTCACATACCTGTTCTCCCACCCAGTGTTCCCTCTGTCACAGTCAGAACTACAAAAAATATCCAAATTTGATAGTTTTGTTTGATGAAAAGTTTGTTTGCAAGTTTTTGAAGCTTAACTCCAGCTTGTGGGTTTGACCTGTTCACTGATGAGTGTCTCCTTCTGAAGGTGTATCCCTATGAAATGCTCATGATAACCAGTAGAGGGAGAGCTAAACTGCCCAGGGATGTGGACAGAACCAGACTGGAGGTATCAGTTTTCCACCTGCCTGTCCACAGTTGATACTGGATTTCTCTACTTTGTGTAAATAACATGTTACACAAATACAACTGTAGCGAGGAATGTGCAGTATCCATTGCTTCTTGTCATTTTTGCAGTGACCCCTTTTATGGCTTTGGTGCTAACCACGAACACCCCCCCCTCCCCTCCTACCCTCCCCTCCTTTGTTTTCTCCACCTTTGTTCTCAATTCTAGCGCCACTTAGCACCTGAAACGTTCTTTGACATCTTTGGAATGGAGATCCAGGAGTTTGACAGGCTTCCCCTGTGGAAACGCAACGACATGAAAAAGAAGGCCAAGCTCTTCTAGCACTCAGAGCAGCATGCGCATACTGTACATTCATCCAGATAGCACACGACAACTGTAATCTAGATGTAGGTTTTTGGTTTATTTCCTTTTCTTCTGGTTTTTTGTTTCATCCTGACATAATCAAGGAAGCCGTGAAATGGACTCTTTTTGCTCTGATGCTTCCTCAGACTGTGAGCTGAATGATTTGTCCAGTTAGACTTGCACAGGAAACAAGGAATGAAATCTCTTCCATGTTCAAAAATGACAAAGAATGAGGATGGATGATAAATAGGGTCATGTTATTTGGTTTGACTGCGCTTGTTTTACTTCTTGCTTTGCTTTGAGTGGAACTGCTTTTCTTTCTTTCTTGCTTGTTTCTTCCTACTATTTGTTGCTGTTGATTCCTGTGGAACTTTGTAAGTACAGTAGAACCTCATGGCGCCATTACGAAATGTCCATGCTCGTAGCTTGAACATGTGTCAGCTTTCCTCCGCTTGGGCTGAAACAGTTTTAGTCCAAAGTTTGCAAGAATCGGCTCAGTGAGTCTTTGAATAAAAAAAAAGAAAAAAAAAAAGCCACTGGGAAAGCAGTCAGCTGACCCATCAACTGTTTTACTGGATCTACATGGAAATGAATCATCCAAGCACCTACACATCATCAGTATCCCTCCCCCGCCTACTGCACATGCCAAACATTCATCTGACCCTGACAAAAAGAAAATGTCTCTCTTCTCAGGCTCTCATAAACATGGCCAGACACTTTCCCTTTACATGTATTGGAAGTACAAATCTTAATATATTTTAATGCCGTATCCAACATACAGTAAACAACAAATAGATAAAACACCTAATGTGAGGAACAACTGTATTTGAAAGAACTGTTTTATAAATGAAAACCCACACTGCCATTTGTTGTATTGAAATCTAAGCCAATAAAGCTTTAAATCACCATGAACCATATGATCCTCGGCTATACCAAAGGTACCCACCGCCTCTTTTCTCTCTTTTCTCTGTTTCCTTCTTTGCATTTCACCAATAAACACACGGGCTCAGTGATGTTACACAGGGTTTGCTTTTATGGGAACATTTAGACGGTGGAGTCTATTGATCGTCTTCGCAAACACATTAGTTGGGGCCCCTGTCTGGAAACATCTTTTTTAGGTCTTGGCCGATGCTGATACAAGCACTCACAGTATTTATCTGCATCTTGAGGTTTTGTGTGGCGACATATATTCCTCTGATGTCACCAAACTAGTGAACAACGACCACCAACTTGAGATTTAATCATTACTCTCGTAGCATTGATATAATTGAAACTTGATTGCAGATTGTGCCTTGAAAGACCATCACTCATACATTATGTAGTACATTTAGTGTCCATTCTCCAAAGCATACCACTGTTTTTTTTCTTTTTTTATAATAATAAGGTTTTGTTTTTTCATTCCAAGCAGCTATTTGTGTTAATCCACATTGGTATGATTTAGAAACAACTTTGCAAATATTTGAATCTTGCTTGACAAAGATAATGCATCACTGTGAACATTAAACACCATTCTGTTGTGTTGGTTATCTTTGTGTGTTAATGCAATTGCGAACAATCACTATTCAAACACCTCTTCCAGATCGATGCGTTCAAGTGCAATTGGGAAGGCAAGATATCTGAGACTTGGCAGCTGCAGCAACCTCCTCAATGCAAGACACTGCCAAATGAATCTGATCCTGTTCAGAATATTTTTCCATTGTCTATCCAGCAACATGGCAACTCAGTATAAATGTAAAGCAGTGCTGTAAAGCAGCCAACTCGTATTACATATCACATGTCAGAGCCTTAGCTGAACATTACTGTAAAGCATTGCCTTGAAGGCTTCACAAAACAACGCTTGATATTAATGAATTAATTAACCCAGAGTGATAATGCAACTGACAAAAAAAGAGAGAAAACTAATTTCCAGTTGAGTGGATAATTTACCCCGACCATGTTTCTCTTCAATTTCAATTTCCATTGCGAACTGAAATGAACTGAACTGTGGCTCCCTGGACGGCAGGAGAAACACAGTCAGATCCCCTCCTGACTTATTTATATATGAGTATAGACATACAAAGCACTCAGCTTGGAATAAAAATTTGTGTCTGATTTGGTTTTTTCCCCACAAAAAAAGTTCAATAAACCAATTAAAAATTTGTAAAATTGCATCTGCTCTTGCTCCCTCACTGAAAAATCCAATTTCTGAATATGCAAATATTATTAATTTGAAAAGATCTGCGAAAAGACAGAAGCTGTGTTACTGAACCATCCATTCCCAGTGTGTGCGTTCTGGAGGTTTCAAACTTTCATATCACACTGGATTATGATTGGCTCCAAAGCAGTTGTGATGTCACAAACTCCTGCTCATTCATGCGCATCTTAAACTGAGATTTAAAGCTGCTGTAGGGAACAACTGAACATCTCTCTGCTGCCTCGAGTCACTTTACTAAGCCCCTCCCCTCAAACACACAGGTTTGATTGGCAGCAGAAGGAGTCAGTTGCTTGGAGGGCCTGTTCTCCATGGTGTGAGCCTCGCCAAGGCCCCGGTCCCTCTCGCTGGGACTTGTCTTCTCAAAGACATCCCTCCACCCCAGAGCAGAGCAGAGCAGCCCAGGCGTCAGAAGCAGTTTTGACGCTCTCTAACAGAAAGATGAGAGGCTAGTGCTCCACACACCAAAATACATCACCCTCCCCAATGACTGTCATCATGCCTTTCTGACACTCTTCAGTCCGAGTGCCTTGGCATTGGACGTAATGAGCCCAGAGCTCCGTGTGGAGCTGGGGAATGTTTACACACTTGTTTTGTACTATATGTCATTGAAGGCAATGGAGATTTCTCAAGTTGGACAAGTCTGCATTAAATCAGGCTTTCCCTTTCTACAATGCTGACGCATCAAAGTATGCAATTAGGTCTGGTAAAACTTAGATTAGATTAGGCTATCACCATGTCATGAAGTCATGAAGTGACCTGTGATTGGCCAAAGTCCTGGCATGAGCTACATTTTCTAAAGCCTGAAAACAGAGCAAAACGCAGGTGCAGAAGTCTAGATTTCTTTCAGACCACTTGAATTCCAATACACTGAAAGGTGATTGTGGTTTTGTCCAAATATGCTGAAAATAAACTGCCTACTGCAGCTTTAAGGTGTAATGTGTACTACCTTAATTTGATGTTGCATTCGTTGATAAAATGTCGGGGCACCACCTTCCTCAGCTAAGAAGGACTGCAGAAATTAACTGCTATAACGCTGATAAAATACTAACGAATGGACTAGCAGTAAACCGGTCTGATAACCTGAAGTGTAAATTCTGGATACAGGGATCGTAGATATTCAGTTCAAAAGGACACCGTCTAACCAGGACTTAAATCAAAATATCATTTATTAAGCAGAATTGTGGATAATGGGTAATGTACCATGAATAATACGACAGAAGATGTGAGGTGATATGACAGAACACACAAGAAACTTATGGCAACACAAGGGTAAATAAATTGCCGATAGTGAGAGGCAGTCTAAAAAGGAATAATGGGGACGCGAACGCAGAGTTAAGGGAAAGACGATTAATGGAGAGAATTTGGACGAATTGACCATCTCTTAACCTCACGGACCAACTCTTATTCAAACCCGCTTAGCATGCCTACTTGATTGCTGGCGTCCCGTTGTGCTCTGCTCCGAACTGACTCGAAGACGTTCCAGATGTTCGTCCGTGGCTCGATCTGCTTGGTAGTCTGGTGGAAGGCCCAGGCACCAAGGTGACGAGCTGATGTGGAACGGGGGCGTCTCTGGAACTGGTTCTGCGGTGTCGGTTACAGATGCAGGACGGCTCCAGATGGTTGTTAGCCGGACCAAGGATCAACAGCTGGCCACAGGGTTTGGTTCGGTTGAGTCCGTGACGGATTATTTTAGACTGATAGTACAAATTAAGAGTCTCTTCGATGGCCGGTCGAAGAAGGCTACAAAATTAGTATTACTTGCCTAAATTTACTGATGTTAAAAACAAAACGTTTGGCTAAATAGAAAGTTAACTTGAAAGCTTACGGCAAATTATAAGAATACGTCTTCTGAAGATAACTTACGCTACTCGGAATGGCTTTGAGTAGCTTGAAGACGAAAAACTTAAAAAGCAAAACGACTGTGCAAAACTTAAAACAAAGAAGTAAGAAAAAGAACTCAGCTGAGAGTAACTAGACGTGGAAAGAAGAAAAATAAAAACAGAACAAAAACTAACTAACTACACGCAGTTTTTAAAGGTCGCTCCGGGGCGTGTCAAAAGGGCAGGCCATCGAATCACGTGAGACGGTTTGTGACGCGCGATGTAATCTCGCCTCATGGAGCTGAACTAATCAATGATTCATACGAGGGGCTCATCTGCTTCTCACTATGGTCAATCACATATAATTTCAATGACAAATTTTCAATGACATTTCAACATTGTTCACAGCAGGCATTAGACACTTTCTATGGTTGGGTGACATAGAAAATGATAATCATGGTACAGTTTTATCCCAACAGGTATAATGACTCAATATATAACTAATACAAAAATAAAGATAAAGGAATAAAGAGAGGCAGACTATATTTGCCAAAAATGTTTATCACGATTACGGTTACTTATCGATAAATGTGCCAAGTCAAGCATATTCAATCTGACGGTTAGGAACCTCTGGATGGCAGTATGGTTTTGTGGTGACAATTCAAACTTTTATAAAACTGTTAAAATCACAACTTGGTCATACTTCAGGTCAGAGATACTGGGAAAATATCAATATTATGCGTACAACGAGTCCTGTAAGTTGAAAATATAAAAAGTTAAGTTTAACATAAAATCTGGTTATCTTGGAGTGTTGAGGAAAAGACACACAAACATGTGTCACCAGTTGCTTCAATGGATGTCCAGTTTACCACCCATCAGCATTTGCTGATGTTTGTGGATTCCTCTGAGGCATGCCATTTGTCTCTTCAGACAGCTTTCTTGTATTGAGTCCTTGGGGCTATTGGGGGAGTAATTAGCATTGAGTGGGACATACTGGGTAGAAGATAGGTGTTGACCTTTTGGCTCTCTTTCTTCAGTGTGCGAGAAGAGTAGTTTACAGAGCCAGACATCCTGTTTCTCTTCGAAATCAGATTGCATTATAGGTAAACCAGATGGTCTATAATTCAATCAGTTGGCGGGTTTACACCTCCATTTCCCTTGAGTATCACCAGAAAAGGAGGGAAAGAAGGGGTCAGTTAAAGGCCGGTTCTGCTACAAAGGTGAGCACAGATGAATGTTAAAACAGCTCTCCAGTGCCAGACTCCACCCATACATCACTCTGCACAGTGAAGCATCTCAAAGAGGGAACAATAAGTAAAATGTATATAAAATGTATATATGTATAATAATAAACTTTGTTTGAATAGCAACAAAGAAATCACATGCACCAACCGCATCACATAAAAAAAAATAATGTAAGATAAGATGGAGAACAACCCACTTGATAGTGATAGTAAAAATAAGGTTAACACAAAGATAAAAATAAAATACGAGAATACACAGCGAGATGGGAAATAAAACCCAGGCAGTGTTGGTGTGTTCCACAGCTTTGGGTCCTAAAGGCGACCTCCCTGATTTTCTTTGGCCTTTTACTGGGAACCTCCAATAAACCAGCAGACAATCTAGAAATAAAAAAAATATCTAGAAAACCACATTGTGCAATTTGGAACAAAAACTGCACAAACATGCCAGTATGGTCCTTAAAATGTCATGAGAAAAATATGCTCCTTTGACCGTGCTATGAACTGCACGAGTCAAATAGTGTCACTCTTAAGCATCAGGTAATGCATCACTTGTACAGTGAATGCTTATGAGAGCTGCAGTGTGGCCTCATTCAGTCACAGGGGGAATTACAGCGGGACAATCTTAAATGATTGTGGACACAACAGTCATAATTTCCCCTCCTGGAGAAGGCAGCACTGACAACCACTGACACTTTAAATATGGAAGACAGACACCTGCATCTGGGGTGACAGCACTGCAGTGTGTCAGTCATGTAACCATACCATTTTAAAATACAGATGGTTGCTAAGTTGACACTTTACTGTCAGTCAGTCTGCTTTCTTGCTACCTCCATCAAATCCATCATAAGTGCTTCTGCTTCTGCAGCTGCACTGCACACAAAGAATTTGGCTGAGTGGAGTTGAATTGAGCTGTGCTGAATGTGTGTGCAACCCTTTCTGCAGGATACATTAGAAAAGCACCAAGAGTGTCTGAAGAAGCAAAGGGAAGCAGTGAAATATAGACTGAAAAAACTGGCAGCACGGCAGTCAGAAATCGCAGTAAGTTGCCTTCACACCAGTCCGTGCTTACATTTTGCCGCAACATGAAATCTCTCTGTCTTTGTTGTGACATTAGATTTGAAGAAATGCAAACACTCTAATTCCACCTGTGATGATAAACTGATAAATGCTTATGCCTGACCCAGAAAAAGTCCTCAGTGATAAGGGAGAGCATCATACGGAAATATCAGGAAATCCAGGCCATCCTGGATGAGGACCTGAGGATTACCCTGTCCCACCTGGAGATGGAGGAGCGGGCTGCTATCTCTGCCCTGGATGGGCTGATGGAAAAGAACTGTTCTTTAATCCAGGAGATAGAGCAGGACCTGGCCAGACTCACTGTGACACTGGACCAGACCGACACAGAGCCTGATACAATGGTGATTAAACTTGATGTGGCAAGGTCCAGTGGGCCAAATCTGATTTGAAATTTCATGCAATATTTATCTTCTCACTTGTGTATGGGAACTGAAAATGTGAAATTAAAAAATATGCATTCAAAGATCATTTAATCTTGCTTTTTCTGCTTTTCTTCAGTCTTTCTTTTCGTTCCCTGAGCAGCAAGACATTGAGACCATGGACAGGTATGGAATCGAATCATAATTAATGATAATTAAAAAAGCTTCAGTCTGCAGCAGTGGAGCAGCAGTTGATGTTTCTCACTATGGTCTGCCTCCAGAGTGGTGGATCTGCTAAACAGGACAGACCCAATCAGTGTGAGCCTGGACGAAGTTAAAGCTGACCAGATCCTCAGCCTCACCAACAACATGCTTCTCCTGATCTGCTCACAGACCCCGATAATCAAGAACCTCATCAAGAGCTGTCAGCTCACACAGTATTTCCATAGTGTTTATCGGCACGATTTGGCCTCTTTGACGTAGATTTTTCTGTGTAAAATGTGTTAAATATGTGTTTCCAGATTCTAGTGAGGTGTGTCTGGATCCAGAGACGGCCCACCCAAAGCTGATCATCTCCCCCAAAGGTGACAGCGCCACCTACACAGACACCTGGCAGCAACTCCCTGACCTCCCTGGACGCTTTGACACCACCCTCAATGTCATCAGCTTGCAAGGCTACAGCTTTGGTCGCCATTACTGGGAGATTGATGTGACTGGCAAGACTTACTGGGAGCTGGGTGTCACCTATCCCACCATTTCCCGTAAGGGCACCACTGAGGATTGCTGGCTGGGCCGGGGGGACGAGTCCTGGTGTGTGGAGTTCTTTGATGGGGAGTATACAGCTTGGCATGGAGGGGTGCCCCATCAGCTGCCTTTCACAAGACGCTTCTGTCAGATTGGCGTGCTGTGTAATTTCCCTGCAGGATTGGTGACATTTTTTGAGGCGGACAAAATGACGCCGCTGTTCTCCTTCTGTGCAGGAACCTTCACAGACTGCCTCCACCTGGCCCTGTGTCCTGGTCATGATCACAATGGCACCAATTCTAAGCCCATCGTAATCTGTAATGCTCAATCTCGGACCAGCGATTTTGGATTAGTAGCTCCACAGAAAAGCATTTAGTGATTACTTACTAGGGCACTACTTTCTCATAATGCTCTGCTTGTAAAGGTTTATAAATTTAAATCAATGGCTTTATTAATAATTAAACAACAAGACTAAGAGTTTACATCCATGTTAACAGCAATTTGAGGCTATATGCACAGTGCTGCTTTCAGCTAAATGCTAACATCGGCAAGCTAACATGCTCACAGTGACAAAGCTAACATGATGTTACCGATCACAGTCAGGAGATTAGCATGTTAGCATGCTACTTTTGCTAATTAGCATTAAACACAAAATATGGCTGAGGCTGATTGGAATGTCATTCATTTTCCAGGTGTTTGGTTAGACCAGAATTTTGATGATGCCATGAACCGTGAACGTCAAAATTTGCTGTCAGTCCATCCAGCAGATGTTGAGATATTTCTCAAATTTTGTGACAAGTTGTCAGTTTGTCAAATATCTGTCTGGCTGGTGTTCAGTTCCACTGAATAAATGCTGATGGTTTTCTCACTTTCTAATAATGGACCCAGTCTACAGTCCACTTAGTCTGTTAATAAATGAAAGAGGGTAAATGGGATAAAAGTCCAGCATTGTTTCCGGTCCAGGACAGCCGTCCTAACACATGAACGAGTTCTCAAAAACATAAAGCAACTTTCATGCAGGAGGAGGAAAAACATGATCCATAAAGCATTACCATATTATTTATTAGCCATTAGTAAAGTCATTATTTATAACCAATAAATGCTTTACAAAGATAATTGCCTTATAGAAAGTGGCGCCCTTGCTGATGCTGGAATTGCATCTCTTTGAAATAGTGGAATGCAATTCAGAATATATAAAGGCCCAATGTGATGAAAGTTTTTGTAGGAAGGAAGACAGTTCCACACAAGGAATCATGTTAAAGGAGAGCACTACATGGCTTTCAGTGCCTGTAGATGTGTATTGAACTTTCAGATGAATGTACACAAATATTAGAAGCAGTGTGGCCCAACTCTAAACCAAGAACAATTACCATGAAAATAGTGTTTTATGCATATTGAGTTTACATATTCTCTCTATTTGACAAAGTCTCGTTTAAAAAAGGTTTCAGTTTTACTTGGAAGTCATAAAAGCTACCGATACTGTCACACAAGTTACTGGCATACTTGATTGAGCATCCAATCACGCTGTACTGTAAGTATTATACTTTATTGATATTTTAAATGTATAAAGAAATCTAAAAAGCACATGCTAATATATCCTGATAAGCGCCCAGTGTCTGTGGATCCAAAGTCTACATTCAGACAAACATCTAACAGCTTTGCAAATATGCTCTCTGACCCTCTGTGTTGCATCTGAGTGCACACATTTCGATTTGATTGAAATTTATTTAATGATTGTCAATATGAAAAAAGCTTCATGGGTTGCAGAGATGGTGAATGTGAATTTGCACCATTCATTTGTTCATTGTAAGTGTTTGGTAACATGAGCAGTGTTCTGCATGTTATTCTTAAAAAAAATATAAAAAATCTAAGAACACAGTTAAAATCAATAAAACTGACTCAGCACCAGGGATGGATGCCAAACACCCCCAGTGAATCAAAGGTTAGTGTACTTATACAAATGTTTGGAAATGTGTGAGTGATCTGCCAGACAGCGCACTCTCATTTTACTCTCCTGGATGTCTTCTGCTCCACTGCCATCATGAACCTAAAGCTCCTCTTCTTTTGCCTCTTCTTAGCGGTGCTCCTCATACCTGCTGAAGTATGTATTCACTATATACTGTACAGTACATATTATACAGCAATTGTGTCGCAATAAGCAAATGTCTCCGCTCTTATTTACATTGTTGCAGTGTTTGACAATGCAATTTGTTGGGAATAAAATGCAGTAGAGCCTGTCCATGTTTGTGTTTAAAAAGATGAATTCACTGCATCTTGTCATGATAATTTTGAACTGTCAGAAATATCAACAAAATTCTAGCAACTGCACATTATTTCTTATTATTGTTCCTCTCCTGTGGTGCTGTTAAATTGCTATTCAGCTGAAACATAAAAAGCATAGGAAACATCATCACCACCACCACCACGGTCCAGACGATCAGGGACCTGCACGTAAACACGGCAAAAAGAAAGGAAGCTTTAAGGATATAACTGAAGGTAAGTGCTTCTCTGAATTCCTTTCATATCATTTTATGTAGAGAGTAATATTTAACATTTAACATCCTGTAAGTCTCACAGTCCATATCTTCCTACTAAACCTGAAATACATGCAAGTTTTATAAAGTAAGAAAGAGATTAAAACAATAAAGCTTTATGTCTAATAAAGGAAAAATATTGTTTTAGACCTCTTCTTTGAGATCTTAGATGGAGTTTTTGGTGGTGGTGATGATGAGGATGATGATGACCAAAGCAATACAGATTGGCTATTTGAACTTCAAGCACCAGAGGGTAAGAGAGTCAAAACTCCATAATCAGCTGCATTACACTGGAAAGCTCTAATTTAAATCTTATGTTCTCCTCATAACTTTTCTCATTTCTCAGGCCAATGCAACCCAAACCCTTGCCTCAACAATGGCGAGTGTGAGCTGAAAGGCAAGAGGAAATTCAAATGTGATTGCCCTAGACCTTTCAAGGGAAGGAGATGCGAGAAAGGTTTGAAAAGAATTGCCTTTTTGCATGCTTGTTGGACTGCAAACTGGTCATATGTGCACAGCATATAATGAGCAAACATGAAATCAAAATGCTGTGTTATGGTCTCAGGTCCAAAACGTTGTAAGAGAGGTATATGTGGGCGTGGTGAATGTGTGCTGACTTCAACACCCCCGTTCTATGAGTGCAAATGCAAAGAGCCCTTCCAGCCTCCACACTGCAGAAGCTGTAAGGAGTATTTCTTTGTCCTTTTAAGACAGAATGCCTCTTTTTCACGTTTTTGCAATTTTGCTTCAAGCCAGCTTTCCCTGTTCACTGTTTGTTTTTCTCCAAAGTTTCACTGTGTGAGCCTAATCCATGTAAGAATGGTGGAACTTGCATCAAGGAGGGTAATGACTTTGACTGCCAGTGCCCTCCAGGGTACAGAGGCCGTTTCTGCCATGTTGGTAAATACTATGCCCTGCATCACTGTTTTCCTTTTCCATTTCCAACATGTGCACCATCATCACTCACTGAGTGTGGTATATTTCTTAGGCCCAGATGACTGCTTTGTGGGTGATGGAGAGTTGTACCGTGGTAATGTGAGTGAGACAGATGATGGCGATGAATGTCTCTACTGGAACTCTCACTTCATCCTGGAGAAAGGTGCAAATCCCTTCGACTCCTACGAGAATGAAGACGGACTCGGCCCGCACAACTTCTGCAGGTCAGGAGAAAACAAAAAAGTGCGTTCAAATAGCAGAGGACGTCTCCAAGAAGACGCTCACTCACACCTTTTGTATGGCACAGAAACCCAGATGGAGACGGGGTGCCCTGGTGTTTCTTCAGAAGAGGTCGCAAGTTGTTGTGGGATTATTGTGATGTTACAGAGTGTCCTGAACCGACAGGTCAGCACTTACGCTTCAGAAAACTTTCTGATTATCAGTGCTGTCAACAAAAAATCTTATCTTCTTTTATCTTCTTCTATGTGTTTTCAGGTGTGACTCCAACTGAGAATGTCCCTCCAGACACCGATTCCAAGCCCGAACCTGTAACATCAAAACCTACAACAGTCCCCAAGCCTACATCTGGGCAGGTCGGTCTTCCTACCACTGGACCCACTCATGCTGCTGTCCACCCTAATGTCACCGCTCCACTGCCACAGTTCTCAACCTGTGGGAAGGCTCAGCCAAAGAAGGCCATTACCCGAATCTATGGGGGTCTGAAGGTCCCTCCTGGGGCTGTACCCTGGCAGGTGTCCTTGCAAGTGAGACCAAAGAACTCCAACCAGAAATTCAGACACGTGTGTGGAGGAGTTCTCATCGAGAGCTGCTGGGTGCTGACAGCTGGACACTGCATGTGAGCACAAATCATAATGACAGCAAATATGAAAAAACACCAAACACTGGCTGGTTATGGAAGAGCTTCCACATGTGGACTTCATCTTTACTGAAATGCGTGTTGCTTGTGTTTGAACAGAGAACAAAACAAAGACATGCAGGTGCTTATGGGAGTTCTGTCACTGGACACGGAGGAAACCACAGAGCAAACCCTAAATGTTGAAGAGGCCATTGTACATGAGAACTACAGGGAGACTCCAGCAGCTGTTTACAATGACATAGGTGATCCACGTCTCTCTCATTTTATACAAAATAAGCTCTGATAGAACCAACAACAATAGAAAGTAATATCTAAATCAAAGATATCACTGACACCTCTATAGCTTGTTCCTTTTTAGTTAACTAAAAATGGGATGTGAGAGGGTCACCAATTAGGGAGACAGTCAAATAGTAACATCTGTAATAATGTGATTCATGAAATATATGGTATTAATGGTTAAAGGAGAACTCAGGGCAGAGTAAAAGTAATGCGATTGAGATGCAAATGAAATGAAATACTTAACATTTCAATTGCTTTTCTAAAGCCTTGCTGAGGCTGAGCGGAAAGGATGGAGTTTGTGCCAATGAGACTCAGTTTGTGAAGACAGCATGTCTGCCTGATGCCGAACTGCCTGATGGGATGGAGTGTAAAATTTCTGGATGGGGTGCCACTGAGGAATGTAAGGCCACTTTTGCAAATTTGGCTATCATTTTTATTTGCTTTGTTTTAGAGGCACTTTTTAGCGTTAGTGTGTAAACCTTGAATCTTTATTCAGACCCACCACTGAAATTAGAGAGATCTTTGATCATTACAACTTTGCTGCATTTGTTGTGATATTTGCTAAACTCATCTCTGCAGCTGACTATGGTTCCAACCACCTGCTGGAAGCCAATGTGCTGCTGATCAACCAGGGAAAGTGCTCTGAATCTGCTATTTATGGCAAAGTCCTGGATGATTCGATGTTCTGTGCTGGCCACCTGCAGGGAGGGGTGGATTCCTGCCAGGTAAGTACAACAAACTTCTGAGTTAAGTGCATGCTATCATTCAAAATATGTGCATAATGACTCGTCTGAGGTAAGTTCTTAAAATAGCTGCATGCAGCAGTGCATTTGCTATCTGGTCAGCTGGTTGTTCTTGTTTCAGGGTGACTCTGGAGGACCACTGACTTGTAACCAGAACAGTACCAGCGTTATTTATGGTCTGGTGAGTTGGGGCGACCAGTGTGGAAGGAAGAACAAACCTGGGGTGTACACACAGGTAACTCACTTCCTGGACTGGATCAAATCAAAGACTCAAGCAGCATCTGCATGAGGAACGTCTGATAGTGTCACCAAGGACTTAAGGTTATGTATGGGGCAAATCTTACTCATTGCTGCTGTACCTGGTATTGTGCCTCTCAGGTCTACAACATAATTTTAAATCCCAGTGCTACTTAATCCAACCCAAAAAACAGACAAAGCATTTTGTCATATTGTGCTGTCTGTCTAAATATCATATTTCCCTGAAGCTCTACTCTTACTCAGGCCCAGGGCCATCTATTAAAAATGATGCATGTGTGGGAAAGGAAAAAAAAAAACAGACAATAAATTTAAGAATACTTCCTTTTACTGCTTACTTCTTAAGTGTCTCTTTACGCTGTTCTGTGCATCATGTTTTTACTGTATGTTCTTTGCATTAGCTGTCTGCCATCCTGGTTTTTATGAATAAACCTTTTAATAAAGCAGTACACAAAATGAATGCTCAAGATCAAACAGGGTTGCATTTTCTCATTTTGTCACAACTTTCTGAAAGCTGATTATGTCTCACATGGTTCTGTTGATGGGCCACAAAATGTACAGTACTCTGCCTTTAAAGTCTATGAAAATGTCTGGTACGGTACCTCCAAGGGACTAACTCCAAGGCTCCAGAAAAGGAGCAGACAGGTGGATGTGGATTTTCAAACTCTACTCTCTTAGGAAATTAGGTATTTCTTACACAGAGGAATACTGTACAAATAATAGTCTTAAAAACAGAGCTAAGGCTCCTGTGCTTTTTCAGTGCTTTCAGTTATTTGGTGTCAGTGGATATTTTGTTCGCCGCAGGGCAGTAAACTCTGCTGGACCACTGACATGTGAGAATGAAGGAGTGCATGTCCTCCATGGTCTGGTGAGCTGAAGGGACAGTTGTACAAAGAACAAGCCAGTAGTTTACACACGGGTCATTTACTTCCTGAACAACATCAAGCCAAACATGAGAGCTACTAAGCTGCTGACCACATAGATGGACTTTACCACAGGACAAAAGTGCTGTTTGAAGATGCACCCTATACCACTCATGAAATATTTAATGTACATGACAACTGCAGACAGTGAAGACGTAGTATAGGAGCAACTATGTGATCTGTTACCATGGAGTAAATGCTAAAACATCGCTTTTCAGCTATATTTCTTCCTTATCTGCTTCTTATAAAACATCAGCATAATACAATCATATTATAATATTAGAAGACCATAATACAGTATTTTAAGCCTTGCTCGCTCTCCCATTGCTGCTGGTAATGAGAAATGCATGCTGATCATGTTGAGCTTCTTTTAAATAGAGAGGTAGTTAATTTCCTGGATCATGGCTTAAATTTACCTGGGACAGATCCAGCAGGGAAACTGGTGATGCTCACGTGTCTTTGAAACCCACACGTCTTTTACAGCATGCAAAATGGCAGTAAACACGGAAAAATGTTTGTGAAGACAAAGGTTGACAGTGATCAGTCAATTCAAGGTTGTCCTCTACCTTCACACTTTCCCCTGATGTGTGTTTACATGCCAGTCCCAGGAGTCCTTAATCCAAAACAAGGTAAGTGGCTGCCTATTCAGTCCATTCGCATCAATGCATGGGTTCAACATGGGGTAGAGAGGCTCTGTACACTGCACACAGAAAGAGTGAAGCAAGGTCATAGAATCAGCATCGTAGAATGAGAGCTCCCCCTTCTGGAGGTTTGCCATTATGCCCAGCTTTCTGACTCTCTTTGCCACTGACAGCTGCTTCTCCTGGGTGTCATGACATGCCAGGTACTGTCCATCTCCGTGGTAGATGCACCAGGATGTGCTGTTCACACCCAGGCTGGAGGGACTCTGACCAGTTTTTTTATTGACTGACCCAGTTGTCACACCTATTAGCCAGTAAGGTTTCTCCTGGACTATGACCTCCCAGTAGTGTCGGCCAGTAGTAAAACTCTCCTGAGTCAGGACACTGTACTGGGAGTCATATGGCTGAGCGCTCAGGGCTTCACTAACAGGTTGCTGTCTCCAGAACACCTGTTTCTTGTCCTGACATATTTCCAGTTTTGGGTGGGCTGAGTTGGAGTCGAGAGCAGGAGAACTTAGATCTGCAAATAAAAATCTACATTTAGTACACAACTTCAGAGATAGTGGGTTTGATTTTTGTTTGCAAAACATTGGCTTCTCTACTAACATGACCACATTCGTGGAAAGTGTTGGGACAGAGCCACCGACAGGTCATCCACCAGCCTCTCTACTGTTCTCAGCTTCTCAGGGTCACACAGACCTCGGTCTAATTCCTGGATTGGTGCTAAATCCAAAGGCTCACTATAATACAAATTGAAAACCATTAGAGGGCACAAATCATACCAAAGGATGACAGAATAGAAAAAAGCAGTGTGATGATAAACTCACCAAAGATTCTGTGCTGTGATTTGCTGTTGAAAACAAACAGGCCATGTACTACTGTACGTAGAAAATATTTTAGCTGCATTTGTACAAAACTTTCCCATGACCACAATAACACACTGTCAGTACTAGGTACCATTAACGTACCTGTAGGAAGCACAGATCATTTGTCTCTTGGAGGAGTGATTTGCTCGAGGCTCTGAGACTGTCTATCTCTTTGATCTGAGCCTCCATGATGCCCCTCCGGGCCTCCAGCCACTCTGTCATGTATGTCTCCTCTGCATCTATAATCTGCATCATCAGACGCTCATCACCGTCCAGCACAACACGGATCCTGCTGTATTTGTCTGAGACTCTCTCTCTGAAATCTGCAGCAGACTTCTAGGAGGCAAAAAAATATGTAAATACATATGAAGAGGGATTCTGTGAATGAAAAATAAATGATTAAAAAGGGGTATTTCATTTCGACTGTACCACTGTTTGTGTATACAGTGACTCCAAGTCCTTGATGGCATGTTCTGCTTCACTTCTCCTCTTCAGCAGCTGGTTCATAGTGGTCTCTAACATGCTCTAAAGAAAGAAATACAACAGGCCTATAGAAAATAGATACCCTGACAGAAAAATAAGGGAAAAAAATCCGGATATTCACAGAAAAATAAGAAAATGCATTAGCATATTATGAGCAACATTCACCTTGAAGTCTGTGCAGGCTTCATGGAGTTGCGATACTTTGTGGTTCTTGTGGATGCCGATCAGGACACACAAACAGCACACAGGGACCCTTTCCTCCATGCAGAAGAATTTGAGCTCATCACGGTGCTCCCTGCACTTCAGAGACAGCAGATCCCCTGTCACCTCCACAACTGTGTGCTCCCTCAGAGCAGACCTCTGCTGGTGCAGCAGGGCGTGAGCCTGGCACAGTGAGGCATCACAGGTTAGGCAGGTCCGTATGGCCACCGACGGCGTGTCTATGCAGTGGTCACAGTGGATAGTTGAAGATGATTTGGTTGCGTTGCTTGATGTCGTTGTCCTTGGCTCAGCTGTTGATGTCCTGTTAGTGGTGAAGTCCTTTACCTTGGTCTGAAGGCTGGTGTTTATCTCCAGAGTGAGGTCAGAGGGGAGGAACACCTGACACTCTGGACAGAAGACAGGGCCTTTATCAGACTCATCAGTTTCCCACACAGCCTGGATACAGGTGAGACAGAAGTCATGCCCACATGGCAGCGTCACAGGATCTGTGAAGAAGTCCTGGCAGACGGGACACTTTAAAGTTTCCTCAACAGTCCCCATAGCTCCGCTCGCACCTGTTATGGCAGCTCAGAGTGCGTTGTGCTCCTGGCCTTCCTGCTCATGAATGTTTCACGCGCCACTCGTGCGCCTCAGTATCACATTACTAAAGATGAGTTGACATCCTCCAGTAGCTGTTTCAAGCCATTGACTCCCAGCAGATCACACACAATTGAATGGCACATTTCCAACAAAAAGGATTAGCTAAAGTACCATTTAGTTGTCCTAAACGCAGTAGCATTTGGAACTGAATCAATTTTAAAGAATTCATATTAGTGTGCAAATTTATTCTATGCACTGTAAACAGCGGTCAAAAGAATCCATTTTAGTGAATAAATGTGTCACAGCGAATTTCAATAATCAATACTGAATCAATATTTTCATTATAAAACATTCATCTCATGTAATGCAATAATTAATCATTTGTATACGATGAGCTGTCTGCAGTCATGTTTATTTAATTATCTACAATTATTGTTGCAGTTGCTTTCTTAACATAAATAAAAGCTGAAACTAATTTGAGATATGACCAACCAGCAGCGGATATTTTTACCCGCTGTCCCTGTGCTTGTACTTGCCACCGCTACAGGCGTACCCACCCATCAAAAGTACTATTTCTGCGTACGTAAAGCCTGATTTGCTCATGTCCATACTACGTGAACATACCAGATATCCTACGTACACATTGTTCGTGCATAGCTCTAGTACGGCACTTCCCTCCCAACGTGGGCTGTGGATGTGGCAGCAGAGCACCGCCAGTCCGGCTGACTACGTGTCTTCAGCAGTGCACTCACAAGTGTAGCCGTGGTTGCTTTTCGAGGGCTTCAAGTATCAGGTAAAGATTCATTTTGGACAAAATCTCCTCTTGTGGAAAACAGCCGCTAAGCTCGGCAGTGAGGTAGCTCACAGGAGCTAATGCTAGCTAACGTCAGCTAGCCGCAGGTACTTTGTGACAGCAGTAACGCTGCACACAAAGCTAATGTGTTAGCCTCATAAACTTATCGAACTTGCAAACTTCAGTGGCTTCACATATGTTAGAGTTTATTTGTGTGAACAGCACCCAAGTTTAACCCTGGATTTCTTTTGCCAGCAAATAGTTTGAATCTCGCGTTAACAAATCCAAACATCAAACTCTTTACTGGGTCAGTATGTCAAGTTCAAGTACCAACACAGTGCAGATAGTCTCATGACACGATGCAGAGCTTTACAGTGAGACTAAAACAATGTTCAATTGAATCACATTCATTGATTTTATTTTGACATTTTATCTTATTTACATTTTCAGCCTTGGTGTTGATAGCCAGTCGTGCAGCCCGTCTGTCATATCCAAAAGCTGCTTATCTCAGATGAGGGTATTGCATTGATAGAGCTACCTGACATACGTTTGTGTGTTCATCACAGCTGTCCTGAAGTGTCAGTGCCATGTTTGCCAGGCTGGCCAGAATCCGGCAGTCAAATGTCTGTCCGGTGTCCATCAGAGCGTTTTCCCAGGCTAAATGTAAGTAACCAGCCCACTTTTCTCATCTGTTCTTTTTTAGTATGCTGCAACACATATACAGTACTATAATGTGTGGTTCATGCAGTTTTGTAATGAAATGTGACTTTGTTATGTCCCGCAGTCTCGCTCCCACGTCCCCATGGGAAGTCTTTTGTCCACCGCAGCGAGTTAAAGCAGGCCAAACGCATTGTGGTGAAGCTGGGAAGTGCTGTAGTGACACGGGATGAGTGTGGTCTGGCACTGGGACGACTGGCCTCAATAGTGGAGCAGGTAACGGCACATTATTAAAGTCTGTTGATGATGGCTGTGTAGGTGTGAGCTGGACGTGGTCAGAGAACTTGAACTAACCTCTGCGTGTCCTGTCAGGTGGCCATGCTGCAGAATGAAGGCAGGGAGATGATGATTGTGACCAGTGGTGCTGTGGCTTTTGGGAAGCAGAGACTGAGACATGAAATCCTGCTGTCTCAGAGTGTCAGACAAGCCTTGCATTCTGGACAGAACCAACTAAAAGACATGGTGAATAATCCTGAACGCTGTCAATTTTAACCAAATCCTTGACAAATGCTTAACTGTGAGATAAAAAATTGTTGAATTTTCATTGTTGTAAACTTAAGTGAAATTGCTCTGTTTTTCAGTCAGTTCCAGTTTTGGAGGCAAGGGCGTGTGCGGCTGCTGGACAGAGCGGTCTGATGGCGTTGTATGAAGCTATGTTCACCCAGTACAGCACCTGCACTGCACAGGTATGTAATTTGACTTTTCTCACAGAATAAAGTGCTGTCAGCAGATTCATTAAATGTCTTCATTTTTGTCTACTTCTGTAGATTTTGGTCACCAACCTGGATTTTCACGATGAGCAGAAGCGCCGCAACCTGAACAGCACGCTCCATGAACTGCTGCGGATGAACATAGTTCCCATCATCAACACCAATGATGCTGTTGTTCCGCCCCCTGTTCCCAACAGTGACCTGCAGGGGGTAAATGTGGGTACTGTGTGAAGGGCATGCTGGGAATGCTAAATGTTGTCCAGAATTGTGATGGTGGATTGCTTAAATTGTCCGTAAAGTCAAGATGTATGTTTATTTTCTCTCACATTTCTGTCCTTACTAACGTGTAACCTCTTGTGCATGTGGTTTTAGTGTCGCTGCTTTAAATGGTTTCTAGTAACTGAAAGTATGCTGGTCTTATGATTGTTTTATAAATCTGCTTGTGTTATCTCCCTTTGGAAAGAGTTGAACATATGTTGTTTGTTCTGCGTCCTAATGGAACTGGGAGGCTTTGGCTGCATGCTAGCATCAGATAAGCTATTATCCTACAGTGCAATGTTCGATACAGTGTTTTTCCTTTTGGCTTAATGAAATTTCTGTTTGCATTTCAGGTAATCAGTATCAAAGATAATGACAGCTTGGCTGCACGGCTGGCTGTTGAAATGAAAGCAGACCTCCTTATTGCCCTGTCTGATGTTGAAGGTAGAAAAATAACCACTAATTTGATGATAGATGATGATTTACTTTGCCTATATCCATCAAAAATAGCTCTTCAAATGTTGTTCACAAATACCCATCTTACCATATCTTACCATTTCAGCAGTACTAGCCTGTCATTGCATCGATCTTATTCACAAACATCTTAATTCAGCGAGTTATGTGCTAATAGAAAGTTTATGTATCTCTTAGTCAGTCAGTACACAGATCTTAGTAAGGAAATCTAAATTCTATTCCACAGGCTTATACGACAGTCCCCCAGGAACGGATGATGCCAAGCTCATTGATATATTCTATCCTGGAGACCAGCAGTCAATCACGTACGGCACCAAGTCCAGAGTCGGCCTCGGTGGCATGGAAGCCAAGGTGAGCATGACATGTATTTTATCTCAAAGTGTAAACATGACTGAGCTGGTTGAATGATGAAAGAGCTGCCTTATACTGTGTCATGTCGTCTGAATCAGGTGAAAGCAGCCCTTTGGGCACTACAGGGAGGGACTTCTGTCGTCATTGCCAATGGCACACATCCTAAAGTGACAGGCCACGTCATCACAGACATTGTAGAAGGGAAGAAAGTTGGCACCTTCTTCTCTGAAGTAAAACCTGCAGGTACTGGGTACAACCATCTGGAATCAGCATTTCACCTACTTGTTGTGTTTATGTTTTCATATTTGATGTGTGTTTTATTAACACAACCAGGTCCAACTGTGGAGCAGCAGACAGAGATGGCTCGACATGCAGGCAGGGCTATGGCCTCCCTGAAACCTGAACAGGTGAGTTTCTTGCTCCCTCAGTGTGGTCCGGCTAACTGATGTCAGGTTTTGTGTTAGGCTTGATTGCAGTAGAGTCAGATATCTCCTCACTGACACAATGGAATCAGGTTTATCGCAATTTATTTTTCACAGGTTAAATTTCCTAAATCGAGTGTATTGACCTCTATATATCATTCCTAAATTAATTTAAATGACAAGATTACAGCAGGGAGAAAGCATCTGTTTAGCAATGAGTAAACATGGCAAATTAAAAACCTGTCAACACTAAAATGGGAAAGAAAAGTGAAAATCATTTTCACAACAGGGTTCAAGGGATTGACACACTGTAATTGCTCTTGATTTTGGTGTTCATATCGGGCGGTGTGTGTGTGTGTGTGTGTGTGTGTGTGTGTGTGTGTGTGTGTGTGTGTGTGTGTGTGTGTGTGTGTGTGTGTGTGTGTGTGTGTGTGTGTGTGTGTGTGTGTGTGTGTGTGTGTGTGTGTGTGTGTGTGTGTGTGTGTGTGTGTGTGTGTGTTTCTTTATCCAGAGAGGGGAGATCATCTGCTGTCTTGCTGAGTTACTTACAGAGAAGAAAGATGAGATTCTCAGTGCCAACAAGAGAGACATGGAGTTAGCAACAGCATCAGGTACAGAGGCACAGAAAAGAAGCAATGGCTCAAATGCTATGCTCTGCCAGTGGTTGTCACTCATCTCTAGCACTTCACTCAGAGGAAAGTGGCATATGAAGGTTTGGATCATCTGTTTGTCAGCTTTCAGCTGTGCATCAGCCGTGGTGTCAGTAAGAGCCTTATGAACGCATAGCACTTGAAAATGTGTAACTTTGGTATTCTGTTCCTGTGTTGCAGGACAGCCCATAGCACAGAGGAAGCAACACTACAGTATAGAGTTCTGCATTGATTTCATTCATTGTTTTTCCTCATAGGTCGCTTGTCCCAGGCTATGATCAACCGCCTGAGTCTGTCAACTGCTAAGCTGAACAGCCTTGCCATCGGCCTCCGTCAGCTTGCTGTGTCCTCCAGGGACAGTGTGGGTCGGGTGCTGAGGAGGACCAGGGTGGCCAACAACCTAGAGCTGGAACAGATCACTGTCCCCATTGGTGTCCTGTTGGTCATCTTTGAATCACGTCCTGATTGTCTCCCACAGGTCAGTCAACCCCAACACTCAGCCTGCTGGTCTGGGAGACTTTTTCACGTGTGTCATTGAAAATTAAACACATTTTCATGTATTCAATGTTGTGTTTCAGGTGTCCGCTCTGGCTATTGCCAGTGGAAATGCTCTGCTTCTGAAGGGGGGTAAAGAAGCTTCCCACACCAATAAAATTCTACATCAACTCACTCAGGAAGCACTTTCCATTCATGGAGTGGCCGATGCCATTCAGCTGGTAAAAACCGAAAGCATTGCATACATAATGCACAGTGTGTTTTTACATGATTACAGTATTAACTCAGATGTCCTGAGACATGCTAAAATTAACCTTTACCTTGTGTAGGTGAGCACACGTGAAGAAGTTGAGGATCTGTGCAGACTAGACAAGTTGATTGACCTGATCATCCCGAGAGGCTCGTCCCAGCTGGTCCGGGACATCCAGAGAGCAGCTAAGGGTATTCCTGTACTGGGCCACAGCGAGGGCGTCTGTCATGTCTACATAGACAACGATGCCAGCATAGACAAAGCTATTGATGTTGGTATGTGGTTCCTGTGTGAAGTTGTTTCTGCTATGGTTTGTTTTCATATTTTATTTGAGTGCAGCCCAGAGCTGCTGAATGAATATGCATGTACTAACTTTTGTTCCATTCTAGTCAGAGACTCCAAATGTGACTACCCTGCAGCCTGTAATGCCATGGAGACCCTCCTTATTCACAGAGATTTGCTGCGAACTCCTATGTTTGACCAGATCATTGACATGCTGAGAACAGAACAGGTAAGAAACAGACACTCCATGATTTTGGGTACAAGTATTTCACATAGCATTACAGTGCATGGTTAAGTGGTTTTTACGTTTGATAAAGTTTTGACCTCCAGAAACTGAACTCTGGAGAGTTTGACAATTTAGGTCAAGAAAGACAAACAGTTTTTGTTCATATTTGACTGATTGTTTCATCATCCTGTTGATAAATCATTGTGCCATTGCTTTCTCTCAGGTGAAGATCCATGCAGGCCCGCGCTTTGCATCCTATTTGACTTTCAGCCCATCCGAGGTGAAGTCTCTGAGGACAGAGTATGGGGAGCTGGAGTGCTGCATTGAGGTGGTCGACAGCATGCAGGAGGCTGTGGACCACATCCACAAATACGGCAGCTCCCACACTGATGTCATTGTTACAGAAAATGAAGAGACAGCAGAACAGTTTCTGCAGCAGGTGGACAGTGCTTGTGTCTTCTGGAACTCTAGCTCTCGCTTTGCAGATGGCTACCGCTTTGGTCTAGGTATGTACAGTATCAGGCTTGGTTTTACTTAATTCATCCTACTGTAAATGGATCTAACCTATCACTGTCTTGAAAATGGGGTGGAAGAATTAATTAGACTTCCTTTGCAGGAGCTGAAGTTGGTATCAGTACAGCACGGATACATGCCAGAGGCCCAGTGGGATTGGAGGGGCTTCTTACCACCAAATGGGTCCTTCGTGGGGAAGGGCACACTGTAGCTGAATTCTCTGAGCAAGGCAGTATGAAATACCTTCATGAAAACATCCCCATCCCCCAGGGGAACTTTAATTAGATGCCCAACCAAAGAGCCATCAACAGGAGTCAAGATTCTGATGTCAGACAGAGTTTATCTAAAGGTTTGTGTCTGCCAGGAGCACTTCAGCTTTTTAGCTGCTGCTTTATTCCCTGTGTAAATCCACTGTGTTGGTGCAGGAAGCTCACATGCAGAACAGAGGCTACTTTCACTGGACAACCAAGTTCCTGGTTTTGTGACCTGTGCATCAACCTGTGAATCAGTTTTTTAGATGAATGCCAATCTCCTGAGAAAACAACTTGTTTTTTCATGACTGATGAGAGTGGAAAAGTATTATGGTAAAAAGGAAAAGGCAACTAATTTTGTTATCTATAACGGGTGAAACAGTACACAGACAAAGCTCATTTCCTCTGTAAGGCCATTTTTGTGGCACTCTCAGTTGCCCAGCTGTGATTTTCTAACTTATTTTTCTACATACAAACTCTCCCTCATTCTTTTTGTAATTTACTGTAAGTGTCGTTTGTGCGGGATCTTGGTCGAGGTTTATTTTGCTATCCTTCCTCTTAGCACAGATGATTTAATAAATATGCTGTACAGTTCTTTACTCATGATTTTGTGTTTTATCTGTCACAAACTTAATTCTGAAAAATCTGCATCATAATGTCTCTGATTAATAAATACATTTAGTGTATAGGCTGATTTTTGTTATGACATTTAATCAATCTAAATTTTTTAAATTTAAATCTATCGTTTCAGTGATGCGCAATAATTGGAGAAAAGTGAACAATACAGTGGTTCGTTTCGCTCTTGAAGATAATGTGGCCTGAACAAACAGCTTCAACACGTAGCTTTCTAGACATGAGAGGGCTGGGTGCCCAACGCAGCGCCAGTGACGTCATGGGGATGGGCGGAGTTTGGCATCCAGCAGGACTTGCCCGGACACCGTGCAAACTCCGCTGTCATCTGTCGGTCTATTTTAAAGATGGCAGGGAACACGTCTTACACTATAGTGGAATATTTCGGCGGGGATGACGGTTACCGCTGTGGTTACTGTAAGAATGAGACGGGAAACTTTTCTCATGGTAAGTGTCTAATGAAGTAGCGAAGAAACATAGCTAGTCAGTGTCGCTGAACTGGCTTATGCTAACGACCTAGCTAGCTCCGTCTACTTGCTGGAATAGTCACCGGTATTGAAAGACTGCTAGCTAATGTTGGTACTGTAGCAGGACCCTAATGCAGTAATGTGGAGTGAGTTATGTCTGCCATAATTACACTGCAAGATCAATACATTCAGTTCAGTGGACAAACTAGTCAGCGTTCACCTAACATGACTTGGACAGTATGTGGGTTGTAACTCAGTTTATATCCATTAGCATCTTATAGCCCAACTCTTTCATCATGGGAAACTAACCAAAGACTGTTGTAAAATAAAGTGAGTCAAAATAATAAGTGAACTTTGGGCTAGTGTGACTGAATTGCCATTTAGTAGGGGAACATTGTTTAAAGACTAACCTTGTAGCATTAGCAGCTTAGCACTGGAGTCGTTAACATCTCTACTAGCGCCAAGCTAGCCAACGGTCAGGCTAACCTTATGAGACAGGGAACCAGGGCTGGTGCCCTCAGAGGCGAGAGTACAGCTGTCTCCCTTCTCCTTTGGTCAGTCAGCGCCGTGACGCTGGGGCTGTAGGCCTGTGCAGATCAAGTAAAAACAGATGCGGAACTGCTGTCGTTCATTTACATATATTTGTGGGGCGAGCTCAGGTCTGATGGCCAGTAAGAGCACAGATGTTTTATTGAATTTAGGGTTGAATAAATCAGAATGCTGTGAGTCTGTGAATATGATCCGTCTATTTAGCATCTTGTGAATGGTACATTATCTATTGTACTTCTTCATATTGTAGTGTTGGAAGTAGGTTTTTTTAGGTGTAACAGGCAGTGCGGATTACAGTGTGAATTGAGTCAAACATGAGACTCAATATAAGACAGAGATTTCACAACACAACCTTATTGAAACAGAAGACCACCTGTTTACTTCATGTGCTGTACTGACTGACTGTGGCAGTGTCATCTGAGATAAAACCACAGTGGTATGATTAATGACTCATTCTTCTTCTTCTTCTTTTTTTTTTATTACCCATATTTTGTCGTTAAAAGTGAAGGCTGGAGAGTTTTTAGTCTTTGTTCTGTTGAAGGAGATGAGAAACTACTTTCCCTCCCTCTCCCCCTGAACCAGTTGTTGGGGGGGCTAAGGTCGACTTCCAAGTGAACCCAGATTTGGTTTGTTTAAAAATGATAATGAAACAAGGACACAATAACAGTCAGTGGATCGAGCATTTTATGGTGCCAGTTTGTGTTGATATTTTCTCTTAATTTTACAAGATTCTTATTTTCCTCTGTCATGCCACCACTTCTTACTTAGCATCACACTTCAGATGAATCACAAATGAAGTGTAAACAGCAAAATTGTTAGTTTCCGCATCTGTTTTTCAAGACCTTTTTGAAATGTTGGACTTGCACAGCTACATAATTATAAAAAAGGTCAATTTCTCATATGGGAATAGGTGAGAAACTTGTAAATATCAGTGAAAGCTCTAAGGCTGTATGTGTGAGTCTTCAAAGTCTTGGACAGCTACAAACAGGAAGGAGCCTTTCCACCCGCTGCTTGCTGTACAACTGTATACTCAATGGGAAGTAAGGGAAGCTTGTTATATTAGGTTAATTCTTGGGAGTTTCATTAGCCCATAAGAAACCTGCAGTGCCAGGAACACTCCTGCCTTGAATCCATTCACAGGATAATTGACATGTGTAGGTTTATAAATGTCCTGAAAGTGAAAGTAGACAGTTGAGCAGAGGTCAAAGGTCCTGCTCTCTATGTTGTATTTCAAGGCAACCAACATTCATTCAATTTTACATTTTTACAAATTCGGACTTTGATACAGAGGTATAAAAAAAGCTGTATAAGAGGAAGGGATTTTCTGTGTCAGACAGAATGGTGTCATTCAGTGGAGGTGAGCAGGGCCGAGACAGGTTGACTCTAATTAGGGTTCAGGCAGTTCCTGGTGTGACTGGGCTCGGAGCCCGCAGACTAGAGCTGCAGTCTAAAGTAAGATAAGAGTGGTAATCTGGATATGTTACATCATGTGGCCACGGCGGTTTCTGGGGAGGAAGGAAGACTCCCTGTGTAATTCTTGTAAGTGATTAATAGTATTAAAAGGTTATAGATTCCTCGTGTGGATACAGGTTAAATGAAAGTGCTGTAGACTTACAAGTATAGAAATGAGCCCATTATTTCAGGCCACTGAGGTGAAGTTGATTATTCTTAGGCTTCAGCAAAAAAGCCAAAGCACTTCCCTAATTTACACGTTGCTCTTCCTGTGTTATTTGTCATAATATGTTCTTACTGTTTTGCCTTTATTTTCCTGGAAAAACATCGCACAGTCTATAGATCAACACAGTGATTATTGTATTGTAAACTTTTGCAAGCAGGTGCTCAATAAGGTTGTTTTCCTCTGTGATTTGGTGCAGTGATGCTATCAGCTGTGTTTTTACACGCAGACCAAATGTGACCCCACACTACATAGTACAACATCTGCCGTCCTCTGTGTTACTGTGTTTGTCATGCCTCAGCGGAGGCAAATGGATCAGGTGTGAACGATGGGAAGGCACTCCTGTTGTGTCCTGATGTCAGCAGCTGCTGCACTCACATCCATCTCACATGGCATGATTCCTCTGTACTCTAGAACTGTTACCTTTTTAAACTTCTGGCTAACCCTAACGAGTTATCAGGCTTTTTAGCCAGCAGGCATTTGGCTTCTTAATTGGCCCTGGCCTGTCGATCCCCACATTTACTTGCTCTTGAAAGTTTTCTGGAAGGCATCACTTGATATTCAAGTTTTTAATATATCATACTTTCTTTATCATCCATTTGGATCCTGCTTAATGCTTCATTTGTGCTCTGTTGAGGTCAAGAGTTCTTTGGGACATTAAAACAGGGTCCTTGGGCAGAAATCCATGCGTGATTTCTTTTTAAACGTATGATGAGGCCATGAATTTGTGGTATTGAAATATAACTTACCAAGGATCTTAGATTATAGATGTATGCTGTGTATTTTCTTGGGTTGATTTGTATTACTTAAAAATACAACAGGAGCTCCTGCAGTTCTATTATTCTCTGTTCTGTAATGTCCTGGTGTATAAGTATCCATTTTTAATACACATAGCATAACAGCTGCTTTTTTTGGACCCGTCTCATTATTACAAGCCCCTTAGCTGGTGGTCCGGTAACGATAATATATGTCCCTCACAGAATCCCAGTTTTTTCTTGTTGCTTTATCTGCAGGCCTCAGAACTAACCCCACTCATTTACTGCTTCAGTGCTGTAGCGTTGGTCTGTTGTCCCTTTGTCTCTGTGGACTCTGGCTAAAACCAATCTCCTGGGACATTAGAGATCATGCTCAGTTGCAAACTTAGTGTGTGTTGTGTGAACTGGTGTGCAGTGAACTCCATTTGTTGTTTTAGATGGAAACTGTAAGTAGTCTTCGTTGCTAGTCGCAGAGGAGAAGGTCAGGAGTTGAAATGGGGAGGTCCGACCTCAGCTCTGGGAAGTAGGATCCAAGCTGCTGTGGATACAAATAATAAATTAGGATGCTACCATTGGGATCTTAAAGCGCCGTGGGACTGTTCTTTGGGGGACACTTTGATTTAAGCGGAAACAAAGATGTGTGAATCTCCCATCAGAGTCTGTGAGCAGCTTTTTGACAAACCACTCCTTATTCAAATTTTAGGCAAAAAATGCACATGTATAATTGTCTCTTTTCTGCTTTAATTGTGCTTCATGTAATTCAGTTGAATGAGCTGTGCTAATTCAGCCTGTTTCCACCATGATTTCCGTCAAGTTTTGTTTTAAAGTTACGATATTCTGTTTGTTTTCTACAGGGATGTGGTCTCACACCATGACCGTGCAAGACTACCAAGATCTCATAGACCGAGGATGGAGAAGGTGCGTAACTGTCTCCACCTTCACATAATCTTTGCTTACTTATATATGGACCTTTTGAATTTACTAATATAGTTCAAATAAATGTCATTTTGGATATTTCATGTATTGTTAATGTACTTTAGTGAAGGCTATTCAATCTTTCCTTTTCAGAAGTGGAAAGTATGTGTATAAGCCCATAATGAAAAAGACATGCTGTCCACAGTATACCATCAGGTAATGATATTTCACCCACCCATCTGTTAACTTCAGAACTGACAAGACAGGAAACACAGAACAGAAATAAACACAGATGTATATATGCATATATATGCTGTTTTAACCAAACTTTACTGTTGTGCTCTGTCAAGATGTCATGCACTGAAATTCCAGCCTTCCAAATCCCACAAGAAAGTCCTGAAGAAGATCAGCAAATTCATTTCCAAAGGGGAGTTACCAAAAGAACAGACTGATGGTAAGATTATATTTATTTGTACAGCAACAAGTCCAGAAAGGCTTGGACGCTGTGTAAAAAGTGAATAACAACAGAATGCAGTCATTGGCAAACAAAATGTGCTTACCGGCAACGTTTTACAAAGTGTTCCTGGGCCCATGCAGTAATAGCCTTTATTCAATCATGTGTTCACAAAGTGGTGAACCTCTGTCCTCGCTTGTGAACGACTGAGCCTTTCAAGGACGCCCCTCTCATACCCAATCATGGTACTATCACCTGTTACCAATGAACCTGTTTATCTGTGGAATGTTCCAAACAGGTGTTTTTGGAGCAATGTCATGAATTCACACATTCATGACATTTGATTTATGTTTTACACAGTTACACAGTGTTCAACCTTTTCTTTGGAATCAGAGTTGCATAATAATGATTGATACTTAATGTATGTAAATTGTCTGTTCCATTTATCTGTGTGACGGTATGGAGTATATGCATGGAAAAAAGCAGCTGTCTGCAGTCAGCACTGTCGGACTATTGAACTGCATTTGCATCGAGTGCATCGTTGAAAGTACAGTTAGAGATTGGCACAGACTCAAAACAATGTTTGTACTGTGGCCTTGTAGTGCACTTTTCCTGGTCTAAGCAATATTGATTTTGTGCCATGTAGGGGAGCCAATGGACTCGGTGTGTGAAGAAGCAAGTCCACGGGAACCAAGTAAAGTCTGCCACTCAGAAGTAAAGTGCGCTGCTATCACGGACATTCAGAGGGAAGTAGCAGAGTGTCCCGCTATCACAGAAGTACAGAAGGGGGTGGCGGCTGCTGCACCTGAAACATCAGGAAAGGATCCAGTGTCTGTTCCAGATGGGAGAACAGTAGCCACAGCTCCTAAACCAGGTAAGAAATCTGATTCTCTTTCTAATGGCTGGTTATACCCCTCAAAATCACTGCTGAAAAATGAGTAATAATAACAATAAAGTAATAAAATACAAGTTACTTGTTAGTAATGTGAGTGCTACTCACTATTATGTAACACATCACCTATTACTGTTGTTTTCCTTTATCAGGACAGCTTCATGTGCTGTTGGTTAGTTAACCAACAACTTCATAAAGAACATGAACCATGACTCGTTAGACGGTTAGTTGATCCATCAATCGATTAAAACAAAAACCAGCAAGTATTTTGATAATCACCAATTGATCGATAATGGAAATAATCATCAGTTGTACCCTTATCCATGAACTTGGATAGCTCATGGTAAATGTATGCTGCTTTGTGCAGCCTTAGTGTGAAAGTGACATTATAGCAGCTGCATACATCAGTCAGCTAATGAGTTTTTCGGGCACAGAGAATGGCTGCAAGAACGTAATGTCAGACTGAATAATGAGGCGTCGACTAAATCATCATTCAGTCTTAATATTATTCTAGAAACTGCTTCTGCTGATGATCATGAGTGTCATTAAATCTGCAGTCGCATTATATTAGGGCTCAGAGTTCTAGCCTGGCACTCTTGGCATGAGTCACTGTATGTATTTCTTCTTTTACTTATTGTCTTAGAACACTAAGATGCTTCAACAACTACAGCTGTGTAGTCTTACTCCCTCCAATCATGTCGATAAAATTGTGTACTTAAGTCTTTCATAGGAGCATGGACAAAGAATGTACTTTATTTGAATGGGTTAATGAATAGTGACTTAAACTCCTGTTTTCTGTGTCATTGTTTATTTTAAAAGTCTTGTATTCTTTGAGACAACAGTAGAATGTCTTTAAAAGAAGTGACAGCGGCTTCAATGACCGTTCACTACAACCTACAAACTGCGACTGTGGTTTTCACACAGTAGGTGAAGCACCATCGCCTGCCAGAGGGTGTCACTGTTCACCTTGTGAAAGAATCCATGGAGCAGAGCAGCAGCTTGGTGAATGAAGCTGTTGTTTCTTCTGTCGTGTTCTCCACTTTGTTCTCCAGTGTACAGGATATCCTCACAGCCAACTCACAGTAATGCAGTAATAACACTCACACTGGAGAGATAATAAACTCCCGTTAGACACAGGAATTAGCACTTCTAACCACTGTTCATGTTCCAGGTCTTGACCACTTTTTTCCCCTCTGAAACATCTAATGAGAACAGGCCCCCGGGCTTATTAATCAAAAGGCAAGGACGTACATTGGAGCAGGAAAGCTTGGTATTGGCACAGGTCAATCCAGGTGCAGACATGCACATACAGGAAAAGGCTTTCAGCTGTGGCAGCGCTGTGCTCTTCTGCTCTTACACCTGTGTCAGCACCTCGCTCTTCCCCTTCAGACAGAAGTAACAAGCCTTTTCTGGAGGCTAGCAAACAGGAAGCAAAGATGTTTTACTATGTTGAGCCGGTCGTTCTCTACTCCCCCCTCGTTCACCTCCAACACAAAACACCTGGCCGTATCTTTCCTCTAGCTTTATGACTGGAGCGCTTTATAGCTTTGGGCAGGTTCCAGCTCTGGTTTGAGAGTACATGGCTCCTCATCTGCCAGATAGCATATGCAAAGCCAGAGGTAAACAGATACAGACGTACATATGGAATGTTGTGTTTCGCAAAGCTGTGCAAGGCTCTGTTTTGTAGGGAATCACAAAGAGTGAAGCTTTTTATCAATTCAGAAGACAGTGTTACACTGAAGTCCAGGGAGCTCGTTGTCAGTACTGAAATGCACGCTGAAACCACTTTGATTGCTTGAAAGGGATTCACATCATCTCTGTCAAAGTCGAATTTTCATCACTGTGCTCCAGAGCGCACCTTGCCAAAACTTTGGTGATGCGATGCTGAGCCAATGTAGTTTGTCTTCTTGGTTTAGAGCTCACAATAGCTGATGAGCTCTCCTTGTGGGATTGCTGGCTCTCCTCATATTTAACCAGGTTCTTCTGCTTGAGATGATGAAATAAGTTTGCTGTATTGGCCCCTTTTGTTGTTGCAGTCTTCTTGCACTTCTTGCACATTACCCGTTTGTTGTACATCTCATCTTTTGTAACCACATGACTGAAGTCGCTCCACTATTTGGAACTAATTCCTGCACCGTGGAGCTGCTAGAAATGTTACCTTCACTTACAGACATACTTGTTGTTGCTGTGTGCTATGACATGATTTCATTACAGTAACAAGTTGGAATCTTGTCATTATCCTGATATGATTTTTTTTATCATATTTAAAACGATATCACTAGCGTGAACAGTATGACAGAGGGCCAAAGTTTGTATGAAGCAGGGAAAAGCATATTGAACGTAGCAGTATAGTGTCTTTGAAGTAGGCGAAGTTAACTGTGGTACACAGTACAGTTTCTCAGACTGTGCTTCCTGTGAAATGACACCGCATACCCCCATGTTAATATTTTACTGTGGGAGCAGCATCCTCCTCCCACAGTGAATAAATTTTGTGTCTCCGTGTGTTTACATGCAAGAAAGCAGCATGTCACAATTGTAAACAGTTTAGGCTGATTTTCAGAGTCGTATATGTGTTGAGGGAAGCAGGGAGGGAGTGTGTCATAGCTTTTATGAAGTGCTAACTGTTGGAGTGGGAGCATCTGTCTTCCACAGGAACTGATCTGTCAGACTTTATCTCCTCCACGGCTGCATACGCTGTCCTCTGGAGTACCTTTGTGTGTGTGTGTGTAGTGAGAGTTTAATCAGAGGGAAGAGAGGCATGTGGACAGAGTGATCGTGAATAAGGGTGATTGCGATTGTGGTTGAGTCAGTGTGTTGAACACAGTTCAGATCCTGATTCCTGTTGTCCGTGTGACCAGTCGATCTCGACCTTGCTGTGTTTATTCTGATGGGGAAAACCATTTGGCCGCCCTGTAACTCTCAGGGTTGTAGTTTTATATCGGACGGTTTGCTCAGAAATACTTTCCTCATTTAGTGCCTGCAGTCATTTACCTTTAAAGATCAATACGTCAAACAGAGACATTGAGAAGATACAAGGGTCAGTTCATTTTCCATAAAGTAGCAAACAAGATTCATGTGATAATGTGAAACAAATTGTTTACAGGAGTTACATCAGTTATTGACACAAAGCTTAAAGACCCCCTCAATGAAAATCAACATTAATGTGTCCATATGGTGTTTTTTATATGCTTCGAGACATATGAGCAAAAAAAAGGCAATCAACCTCACAGCGGAACATTTCCACATTGGAGCTGCAGCAAAGTAAACACAGATTCAGACAACCATGGTTTCATATGTCACATACCTCAGGAACCAGTACCAGCGACTGTGGGGCTATGGTGAACTGAGGGCTATCAGAGGTGAAGCCAGGTGTAGCTGCGTATCGGTATTTTGAGCGAAGTTTCACTGTTTTCAAAGAGATGTTTGCAAAGCTGCAAAAGGAAAAATGGTAAGCCTTGAGAAAAAACTTCTAAATATGTATGATGGACAGAGATGAGTTTTTGGTGCATTAATCAGTGCCTTGAAATCAGGATGAAAGTTAGTTATGATATACGTTCTTGTAAGGCTTTTACTTCACCTTGTACATTGGAAGTTAAAAGTCATGTTTTTAAGATAAATCGTGAACAATAAGCCACAAGCTGGGGTCCCTTTTTACCATTCACAGGACAGAAGCTGTACCTTGCAGCAGAAGAAGTAGCTTGAGTCAGCTGAAGCTGAACGCTGCCAGTGAACCTTGGCCAGCGACAGAATTTCTCTCTCTCCTTGTCAGGCCCAGGCATCGCTCTCCTCCTCGTGTTGTTAAAGGAGGGGAAAGTTAGTGACTGAGCTGATGGTGGCGGCTTGCAATTGGAAAAGCAGGAAATGGCTCTCGTTTCCTTATTGCTCCAAACAGGATGTGGGCGTGTAAACTGTTGACATGGGATGCCCGGAGAGCTGGAGGGCTTGGCAAGAGCCCAGGAAGTGGTGGTGGAGGAGGAGGAGGACGAGAAGGGGAACAGAGAGAGGGAAACGGGGAGAGATTCAGTTGCTTCAGAGAATGTTCATGTTAGTCTTGTTGAGAGAGAAAAACGGAGAAAGTGTATGAGTGTGTGTTCTGTTAGTAACAACCTGACAACCTTATCTTTGTCATTGCCTTTGTTAGAAGAAAATAAACACCCTTGGGTTCATTCTGTCTTCTGTTTCTTCTGTTCCTTTATAAATACACTCTAGCTAGCTACTAACCACTTGGCCTTCACTAACACAGACCATATTGTTTTATAGCCTCCTAAGCAAGGATGTAATGTAAAGGCTACTGGCTTCTGAGGCAGACATGGCAGCCCAGAGGGGCAGGGAAGAATCTGCTGGGAACATGGTCTAATGCGCACAATGCCTGCCCCAAATTTGAGACTCCTGAAAATGCTTTGAACGTGTGATAATAGATTATAAATGGTGTTCCAACCTAACCAGCACCTCTGGAAAGCTTTGACGAGTCTCCCCCTCTTCTCTCTCTTCTCTGGGGCGCAGGAGTGGGAGCTGATGCTAGCCGGCCGCCATGTCGGAAGGCCAAAGACTTGAGGAAGGAGCGACGTCTTCAGAAAGAGCAGATGAGGCATGACACTGATGGGATCTCTTCCATTGTCTCTCCTACCCCACCTACCCCCACCCAGACCAACCAACCCAAACCCCTGGAAGATTTCATCAGTGAATCATTGCCTGACAACGCTTCTCATGGCCTTGAGGTGAGCTGAATTATAGAGTAGGTACTTTATTTTTCCTCGGAGTAAACGTTAGCCTGTTGTCATGATTCCATCGTTACGGAGTAGTGTTTTTGGTTGAGCTTTCTGTCTCTGTAACGTTTGGATTCAGTTAGCTTAAAACTTTGTTTCATAGAGCCCTCTTCCCTAACTCCAGTGACTTCACCATGTGTTTATGTGTGCGGAAAGGATATCTGGCCAGAGTAGAGTGGAAAAACCACCTCTTCCCAGTTAGAATTCAGCAAATGACAGGCACACCACACAAACTGGGTCGCGTTACCCTAATGTTGACATTAAAACCACAGCTCCCAGCTCAGCCGGTATGAGACAACATGGAAATGAACTTTTGGCAGGGGGCAGAATGATGTAGAAAGATCCCTGGCGAAGGCCTCAAGCTGAGGTTGGTAGAGTAACGTCATTCTTGGTCTTGACCAAGATTTGAGCCAGATGCAGTGATGAACCAGGCAGTGCCTGTCTCTTGTCTATTTACCCCCTGAGACTAGACCAACAAGACCTTCTCCCAGCCAGCTCTTTTCTATGCCATTCATTTGTTTGCCTGCAATTATCATTCAATTTCCCAAAGTGGACATGAACACAGGGCCATTCTATGCAAAGGAAGGATAATTGTATGTATTATAAGTCAAATAATTGAGTGATGCCTCTATTTAGCTGTTTGTTACATGGAGCAAGGCTGCATCAGATTTGTGGCCAAAAGGCAACATGTTGATAAGCAGTTTAGTGAATCAGTGTGATTCTCGGGCTTCTGTACTGTTCACTGAGCTGCAGACTTAGACAGGTTTTCACACCAGTGCCAAAACATAGATGTTAACATTAAATGCAGTCCAGCTCATTCTCATCAAACACATCTGTTAAAGATATCAACCTGCCTGAAAGGAAATGGAAACAGAAATTTAGTGACAAATGTGGTGACTCTTGGCTTTGGTATTGTAATAAGCTCACTGTTGCTTCCAGTGAAACTGCTCAGGTGACATTTCGCTCTGGCATCTGTGACCTTATAGGAGCTGATTATTTTGTTGAAATAATTTAAATGCATAGCAAAAGGCTAAGTCTCAATAAGAGGGAGGACAAGCTCAGATGTGCCATTTTTACAGTCTGTCCTGTCCTGGCTGTGGTTCCATTAACCACCACCAGGGGTCAGTGTGAGAACGTGCTTCAGAGCCCCTCAGGTGCCTCAGGAAAGTGTGGAACTGTTCACCAGCTAATCCCCTCTTGAGTACTGTCTACTGTCTCCACACTTCTCATATTTTCATAGCCTTTCTTCTCAATCCCCTCTTGCTAACACACAGTCTCTAGTCTCCTCGATTATATTACTTTGTAATCGTGTACTGAATGTTCTTAATGTTCCAGGTTCAGAGCAGCATCTCTTTCAGTGAAAGCTTTGAGAAACTATGATCTTCCATTTTTAATTTAAGTTAAACAAAAGCCACTGGTATTATGAGGCTTTATTTGAACATTCTTGAAGAGGTCAAGTATCAGACAGTTGGTGTCAAATTTCGAGGCTGTTATGAGAATTGTTAAAATTTCATTTCCATGCTGTCCGCTATCTGCCTCAGCGTTAGTTCACCAAAAGGATTTAAGCCTATCAAAATATATCTCTAGATTCTGAGCAAAATTAAAAAGGCCCAACTTCAGCGTTGTCCTTTCAGCAAAGAGGCCCACAATGTCTCTGTTTGACTAAAGGATGTAGATGCCAAATGGTCATATGAGAGAAGCCCACTGAGGTCCAACTCAAACAAACCCCAGGTTCAATTCCTCTCTCCTGTCTGTCCAGGGGATTCATATGGCACAGCCTCTGTGGCCAACAAAAGCTTCCAAACGAAGAGACGCTTAATTAAATGGGGGCGAAGGATATGGAAGCTGAATCCTTCTTTTAGTTTGGGTGACATTAGCAACACTCGGACAGTTTTTCTCTCCGCAAGTCTTATTATCGCAGGTTTCCTCTGATTCAACCTGTTCAGATTGATTTATAGCAACATTGCCTTATTACGTGTGCATCTCTCATGTATGTCTATGGATTAATCACTTTATTTATGCTCTTTTACTTACTTTGTCTTGTTTCAGTGTGTGTCCTGCTCTGTTAGTGCTCTCTGGGAGACAAACTTTGTAACTGTGACAGTTTCTGAACGCAAACCTAGTCTGGCATTTCTGAGCTGAGTGTTGTGTTACCTGTTGGCCCACGATGCACAATACACCAACACTGATATATTTGCCATAAGCTAATATCAACACATAAATTGGCCACAAACACAGACACAAGTCATCAAAAGGTAACACAAGAACTGTAAAAGAATATTGAAGAGCAAAAAAACAAGGCTAAAAATGCTGAATCGCTTAATCTGAAACTCTAGTTCATTCACGCGTGACAAAACGCCTCTGCACACACTGACCTCTGTTGGGTGTGATCAGGATCAAGAGTTAAACTTTGCTTTCATATAAAAAGGTGAAGCACTGGAAATGGATTCATATACAGTATGAACAGTAAATGCAAAGTAAATAATAATTTCTTCTTTTTGAGAACATCTTCGAGCACTTACAAGCTCTCACAGCAAATGCTTTACACGTTCTTGGTTATGTTGAACAACACCTGCCTTTTCTGTGTCACGATGAACCTCACACATCCTCTCTAGTTCTTGTTTTCCCATCAAGCTGCAGCTTTGGTGAGCAGCAGCTGCTGCAGAAAACGAGGGAGTTTACTAAAGAAGAATAAAAGTTAAAACTGGAAGATTTTCCTGTTTTATTTGTATGATGGTTCAGAATATTAACAGATGGGCCACTCAGCCTGGATGGGATGTGTTTGGGTCAGTTGTGTCTCCTTTCACACTCTTTTCAAATGTTTTCTCTCTTTGATTTGTGATGATACTTTCCTTTTTAAGGATTTTAATCTCCACTTATCCTCTTTTCAGTCCTTTTTTTTTTCCATTTTGATGTTAACCTTTGTCTGCCCGTATTCTTTTTGAAGGTGAGGCTAGTGCGCTCCAATCCCCCTAGCCCGCAGTTCAAAGCCTCTTTCGACGCCTCCTACCAGGTGTACAAACTCTACCAGATGGCCATTCACAAGGACCCTCCTGACAAACCCACCGAGAGCCAGGTCAGAGGGTGGGGGGCGTAGGTCAACCTGCTCTAGGGGAGGGAGGGAGGGGGGGAGGGAGGGAAAGGGATGGCAAGTTTGGGTACCTACAGAGGCATCAGAAGGGTTTCATCGAGCTCTAATCTCTTCTGAGTCATCTTGGTCCTTTGTATCATATAATGGGCTAAAATTGATCATTGCTTCAATAAGGGAATTATTGGAATTGCTGGTTGTGATTTTATATTTTAAAGCAATTGCAACACAGGTAGTAGTTTTTATACAATGTCTCTGTTTATAAGGAAGTATTATTTTAGAATTGAGTAACTCTAAATCATTATCAGCTTTGTACTTTAAGTATGTAATGGCTATTAATTAGCTTTTTTTTAATTTTTGAGATTGAAGTTAGGTTTAAATCATACTGAACAAAAACGGTTGTAATTAAATAATTTGTGCTTCAGTTTTCTGTCGCTGGAAATAAACCCAAATGTCTGTATGAATCAAAAAGTGAATTAATGCGTTAGTGTTAAAGCAAGTGTATGTGTAGAAGAGTGAGAGTCAAAGGGAGAGGAAATGGAGGGGAAAGTGTTTCCATACGCCACGGTTGAGAGCAGTGTTTCTCCAGGTGTCTGAGTTGGCCTTCGGTCGGCCGACCTGGTCGTTAGTCTTGAGCTGTCTCACGTTTGGGGGGGCAGTTCGTCAGCTGAACCCTCTCGACCACCACACATTTACCTCGTCTGTACCTCCCCATCACCCTGCCCTAACGACGGCCCCCCATGTCTGAACTGAGAGGAGACTTGAATTGACTTTGTACGTGCAGTCTGTTCAGCCTGGTTTGTTTTCTTGAGAGGAGTCGTTGGAAGAGTCTGACTGTGTCTCGCTGCGATGATCCATTCATGCACAGTTCTGGACTCCTGCTGTTCTGGACGTTACGCACCGACATGGTGTGAATCTTGAATTGCCAGCGCTCTCCGTGCGATCTGTGGTGAAAGCTGGGCAGTGCACTAGCCTCATCTTCAAGTTTCCTGACATCTTATTATTTGAAAAACACAGTCTCCTAGAATCCCATTGTTTTCTTGCATTCATGTGTCCTTTTTGCGCAACAATCTGATAAACTCACTAAAAACTCAAAACAGACCTGCTGTGTTACCAGCGTGCCTCGAGACCTAGGAGACTGATGTAAACCCTAAAATGCCAAAGCACTTGTATAACGCTGTTTAAAACCTCTGTTGTTGAATCCTGCTCGGTGCGCTCTTCCAAAGCACCCGTGCTTCCTCGTTTTGTTTTATTCTTTATTCAGCTTCTAACTACTCACCATCCTTGTATTCATTGTCAACCCTTACATTACCTCCCTCCACCTTATTGCTCCTTCCCCTCCGCACCCTGTGCTTGAAGGTGAGGCTAGTGCCAGTCAACTTTGAGGACCCTCAGTTCACAGCATCCTATCAGCAGTCAGTGGCGCTGTACGCCCGCTACCAGATGGCCATTCATGGTGATGACCCCAGCGAATGTAATGAGAGCGAGGTACTGCATGATTATTATTCCGCACCTACTGTAGGGGACTGTTGCACACACTTCTTGCTGCTTTTCTCTATTTTATGTAGCTTTTGTGTATTTTCTTTGTGTTTTGATCAAGCGCTGTACAGACATCAGCTTGGTCACTGTTTTTGGGTATGGACTAAAGGAATAATTCAGTAATTGTTAAAATAATTGCCAGATTCATTGATGATAAAAATAATCACAGGTTGTGGCCCAACGAGAGAATGGATTTCTGAGTTTACGGTAATGAATTACAGTAAACCCTGTAAAGGAAAGAGAACGTTCAGTAGTTTATGGAGTGAATGAGATGCATTGTCCAGTCACAAGTGGGAATGGGAAACAGAAACGGTCACATAATTCATAAAGTTTAAAAATGAATTTACAATACACAGTGAATTATAGTATAAAAAATATACCCACACCTCTGTTTCAAGAGGAGAAAATAAAGTCTAGTCAGGATGCAGAACTGCTGGACATTCTCACTAACCTGAGAGGGCCTTTTGTCCCTCAGGACTGGAAAAACAACCTCCTCCTCCACCCTCCTGCCAGCAGGCCTCAGTAAATTACTGAATTCTCCAGCTTGTAAAAGTAAGGTAATTAATAAATAATAAAAGCTGTCAGATTGGGCAGACTGTGGCAGATTCTTTCCTAGTGCCATAACACTCGCTCTGTTAAAGGGAACGTGTGTTTTATGTGTGCTTGTGTGCACAGCTTCAGCTCAGGTTTATAACTGCACTGGGCTCGGATGGGTTCAACAACTAGAGGACTTACATCTAAAAAAACTGAAAAAATTAAGAGGTGTGGAGCTCTGCTGTCTTATGGGCCGCCAGAAAATGAAGTTCTTTTTTTATTGATGAACTTTCCACGTTGGATTCTGCCTGAATGCAGTTTAGTGTACAAGCACGGAGTGAATTAAGGTTGCGTTGATTACTCTTAAAGGCGAGTCTGTTCATTGTAATTGACCTTGACGTCTGTACCTTAGGGAGTGCTTTAGAGAAATGATTAGACTCTAGATTGTAACAACACTGTATATTCATTTTGACAGGGTCTATTTAAGATGATAATATGTACAATTTATGCTGCAGCATTGTCTGTGCCTCTTCTGGGTTTGTCTCATCCCACTGCAGTTCATTTATTCACAGTCATCTCTAATTGTTCCTACTCAGACAAATAGAACTTTATTACAGCCCCCTTTGTGGGACTCAAGACTGTGACAGCCGCTCCCGAGCCCACTGTACTAAACTCTGCTGATTTTATTTTCTTGCCCGTCAAGCTCCTGGTTAACTAGCCCATTAGCTTCCCAGAAGCTCCGTGCCCCCCATTGTCCTGTGGAATTTACAAAGAAATGGGAAACATATTGTTGATGTGGTGATGGCACATTCTGGTGCCGTGCCATTCTTTGCCTGCTGCTGCCTAGGAAGTTGGGTCATTTAGTATTTGTGGAGGTATTTATTGATCCATTAAAGTATTACCCAGGGACAGAATGTGGAATACCATCAGCCTGGCCAGGAGCCAGGCGATCGGAGAGATTGTATGCGTGTGCGAGTTGAATTACCCGGCCAAAATTGTACTGCCATTAGACAGGACGATGTCCTAGAGGGGAACGGCTTTGTTTGTTTAAGGATGTATGCATTTGCTGTCGTACCATGACTGGAAGGGAGCTAGACGTTATTCCTTCCACATCCAATCATGGTTTCCTGACAGAGTTGAAGCACATACATGCAATTATTTGGACAGACACACACACACACACACACACACACACACACACACACACACACACACACACACACACACACACACACACACACACACACACACACACACACACACACACACACACTCACACTTACTGTTCTTAACTGTTGTGCTGAGCCGTGACTCTGAGTTCCTGCACATGTGGCATTCATTTTCAGGAAAACAAATCCTGTTAAATCTGTATTTACTCTTCTTGATGGCCTTAACCAAGACACATGCAAAAAGGGATAAAACAAACTGAGAAATGGCAATAAAAGCTATCATGAAGAATGGAAGAAATGAAGAAGGAAAATAACTGTTGGCTCTGATTAGCTTAAAACTATTTGCAATACAGTTATGCACAATAATGAGAGAGTGAAGGAAACCGTCCATGAGCAGCGTGTTTAACACTGTAGATCCACTTACTCTACTGTCAGAGCGCAACATTTTTTATTTTAACCCACTGATCTGTGGAGTGCAGCTAGCTCCTCCTCTGCACGCTCTGAACAACGATCTAGTCAGCAAAAGTTTAGTGATCATTTGGGCTTTTATTTATTTATTTTTTTATGTGAGAGAGTGAATACAGCCACCTTGTCCCTCAAATAAGTACAGCAATTTGAGCGAGTCAAGCGCACAATGACGAGAGGTCTAAGTAGCAATTAGACTTAAGCAGATGTGTGTGTTTATGTGTACTGTATGTGTGTGAGTGTGTGTGTGAGACGGCTGCTTGCCCTCCTAATCGTACACAGATGAGTGTTTACTATAGGAAAGGGAGAGTTAGAGAGGAAGTGATGGACTCCATGTGTTGTGGATGAGAGCGTTCCAGAAGGTACTCTGGACAGGGCTGCGTTCACAGACATGCGTTGTTGTATTAGAGATGGAGAGAGGGAGGAAGCTCAGATTGTATTCACATGTTTGTTCCCTTGCTGTCGTCACGCCTGAGTGACTGAACCCACATATTAGCCTGTCTACCTCCTGCAGAGTGTGTGTCTGTGAACGACTTTGTCTGTCTGTTTGTTTACTTGTGTCAGCCTGGCGGGGTCTTGTGGTCTGTTGCTTGTCAGTGGCGAGAGAGGGGTCAAACCCCGCCAGGCTCCAGGAGAGCGGCCTCACCCTGCCAAGCAGGGTTGATACAGCATTTTAAAGCTGCTGTGCGCCTCTGCTCATTCCTCTTGGTGTGATTACCCAGCAGCCCCCCTGACGAGTAGCCAGTAAAGGTTGAAGAGGAGGGACTGAGGAAGGGATGCAGTCACAGCTAATCATGATGCAAGTGTGCATTTGCATACATTATCAGGATCCAATCCATGAAAGGTTCACACACTCACTTGTCTAATACAATATGCTACTGCAAGGTCAATTGGAGATTCTCAGTTCCACACACACACACACACACACACACACACACACACACACACACACACACACACACACACACACACACACACACACACACACACACACACACACAGCAGCCAGTGTCGTAGCACAGCCTCTATAAATGATGTCATCTAATAACTGCAGCTGTTCTGTTGCTAAACCATTTGGGTTTTTTCGTGAGTTTTAAACAAAAGTTTCATTTGTGCCCTTCAGCAATATCGCACATTGGGAGGCTTTGCTGTGTGTAATTTGTTGACTGGCAGAGCAGTAGTCACTGCAGAGTTAGGAGTGGAAAATTACATTGTACTGGCATGGTTACACAGGTGGGGAACTTGATAAGCATTTTGTTTTTTGCTGTTTTTTTTTTTTGCATGAGCAAAGATCATTATCGACAAAACAGATGTAGCCACTGCAATTTCCAGAATCAAATTTGTGTGAAATGCTCCTGTTTAGCAGCTGTATAGAATTTCAATACATTGACAGTCAGTTGAAGAAAATGTATGACTGTAATTACAAGCAGTGAGTTTCCATTATTTTACTGCTGCTAAAGGTTTGATGGATTCTTCTGGGATAGATCCACTATTGGATCTGGGAATATTGCAGTGCTTGCATGTTGAGGGTTTGTGAGTAGAGTTGATGTCTAATGGCCTTGAGCAGGAGAACTTAAACTGGCATTAAAGCAGTCGTAGGAATTGAACCGTCATTGATAGTTGTTCTGAGTCTGAGCACTTGTCCATCCCCTCTCCCCCTCTGCTCCTCTCCATCCTGATGTGAGGTTGAGTGGAGGGTAAAGGCGTCGTGCTGCATCTTGTTGGCGTATTCAGCACAGCAGTGAGCACAGTTTGAGCCTTTTTATAGCTCTCCGCAAGAGCTGCATGCATTGTTTTTTTAGTTTTCTTGTTATGTACACGAGCTGTATCCTTGCTTGATTCTAATATTTTATAGATTCCCTTATTTTTCTGACTGCAACTTAACTAATATTTTGTGGATTTAGTCATTTTTATGACCAGCATCCAACTCAAGTGGGCGAGTTTGATAGGTAGTGAAAACAGTTTGCTTCAGGCGAAAGTAAAATGGAAATGACAGGCGACGGTGCATCATTCTTAGCCCCCCTCTGCCAAAACATCCCCCAAGTTGGAGAGCACTGCATTACTGCCACCAACACACACACACACACACACACACACACACACACACACACACACACACACACACACACACACACACACACACACACACACACACACACACACACTTCAGCTGTGGCAGACAAATGGAGAAACACACTCTCTTTTTTTGGATGAGTTCAGGCTACTGGCGGGATTTTGAGTTGCACCTAAGCCAGGACAGTCCCGCCCAGTGAACCATGCCGTCAGCAGTCATCACTAATGCTAGCTGTACTGCTGTGCACGGACACACATGCACAGAGGATGTTGGTGTGCTTGTGGGAATTTCCAGTGCTAAAGCAAAATGGCTTTAATGAGGCGAGACAGTATGGGGCTGTACAGTATGCACAAGATAACTTGGATTCATCCATTTATTGACTCCAGCATTCATGACAGACTATTCATTCACACATGGCAGAGAAGCTAGTGAGCCTACTGACTCAGTTTATCCTTACATTGTTTAGGAGGTAATTCAAAGAGTCGGATTAGATTGATACGTTGTCTTGCCAGTATGCTGGACCTTTCAACACAACTCTGTTAATGAGCCTGTTAATTATATGCTGCCAATGACAACAGCGCCAGTTGTGTCACTGTGTGGAAGTGCAGGTAAATCTCCCTCACCTCCTGCTAACCCACCTTCCAGCTGAAGAAGAAGAAGAAGAAGAAGAAGAAGAAGAAGAAGAAGAAGAAGAAGAAGAAGAAGAAGAAGAAGAAGAAGAAGAAGAAGAAGAAGAAGAAGAAGAAGAAGAAGAAGAAGAAGAAGAAGAAGAAGAAGAAGAAGAAGAAGTCCTTTATTAGTCACATCTTTAACACACAGCATGCAAAGGTAGGCGGACCAGGAGTGGTGGGCTGCCAGCCGACTGGCACCCGGGGACCAGTTCCATTGTTGTCACCATTGGTCAGGTGGTGATCTTCTTGCATGTTTTTAGTGGGGGGTATTTTTATGGGGGATACCCCAGGTGAGCACAGGGAGAACATGCAAACTCCACACAGAAAGGCCCCTTTTATCCTCGAGCAGCAGGCACTGAAGGCATGGTGGAGGACACGCCACCAGCACCCACAGCGGGATTCAAACCGGGACATTACCACCTGTTCCACCGTGCCACCTATAAATGGGAAATAATCCCTCTGAATCGGTTTTATCCAGTATATTGCCATTAAGAAGCCCATATAAGTCAAGCCTCAGTTTGAGTCGTGGTTTAAGTGAGGGGAAAGCAAGCCCACATTATACTGGCAGCCATGGGTTAATAAGGAGTGTCATTATGTAACCTCCTATTTTATGAGCCGTTTTACATAATTCATATTGCCTCCTTGTTTATGCAGTTCTGTCTGGATCCTCTCTATCCCATGTTTACAATACCTTGGTGCTATTCTAGACCCGTGTTCTGCTCACCAGACAGTGGAAGCAAAGTTGAACATATCTGCAAATGAGCCACACAGCTGGATTGTAGCGTTTCCTTGTGAAATATGAACCCGCAACTGTGGTGTGGTGCGTGAGGGTGAGACAGACTGAGTAAACCAAAAGCTGTCCATCACTCCTCCGCTGTGGCTGTGCCGGTACTCATTATAGAATGGTTTTGGCCCGAAACATGGAAGCGTGCTACGTTTGTCCTCCCGTCCCGCAGGTCGGCTCGTCTGTAAACACTCTGCTCTCAACCCTGGCCCTGAAAGAGAAGGAGCACAGGAAATAGTAGGGAGAATGGAAGAAAGATTTCATGTTTCCATGGACATAAAGTCCCCCAGTAATTGATATCTGCTGTGCAGTTTAAAGTGTGCTCAGAGATGGGCTATTTTGACATCAGCAGTCCTGATTATTTAAGCTGTCACTCTGTCCTCCCTGGACTGTGAGCTTCAGTTAATAGGCTAAATGTTTTCATTTGTGTAAATACAGTCTTTCCTTTTTATGCCCCTTTGTGAATTGGGGTGGGGGTGGGGCGGTGGGGGGGGCGCTTCATTTGATATGTGACACCTGAGTGAGGAGAAAACAGGGAGGGATAAACTTTATAGGATAGCAATGGAGACAAGTATGGTTTTCATTTAGGCTTTTTCAGAAGAGTTGGTGACCCAGAGAACTAACTGTTTTTCCCTCTCTCCCCCCTCTCCCTCCCTCCCCCCCTCCCTCCCTCCACAGTTCCGGAGATTTCTCTGTGATTCACCACTAGAGGTATGTATTTCTTTTGGCCTGTTGACAGTTTAATAAAACCCCTTTTAAATGTCTCTATTCATCCATATGTGTTACCTGTAATGACTTGCCCCGGCCCAGAGAAGGTCTTCCTCCTCAAATCAGTCTTGGAGATGAAGATAATGACTTGAAAAATGTCCAAGGTTTTATTTAGTTCTTCATCAAACACACTCAAAAGGGGGATAAATGTACACCAGTTCCACTCGTCCAGCACATACCTACCCTACCTTCAAAAGCCCTCCAGCTGGATTTTTGGGGGGGTTAAGGGATTCAGAGAGGGGGTTTTGTTTCATATTGGAGGGGTTTTAATTTAGCCCCGTCTAAGTGAAAGGGGGTGTTGACGGGGGAACACGGTGAAATGTGGTGTCCAGATTGCGTTGAACACACAGACCAGTGCTTTCTGGCCTTGACACAATGGGACATAGCGCTGCTCTTCACTTTGTGCGGCGTGGTAAAGACTGCAGGCGGAGCTGTGGGCATCAATTTGGGACCGAACAGATGGCTATCGGTCTACTTAGCAGAAAGAAGTAATTATGGCCATCATGGATGGAAATTTGATATCAGCTCCTGGTGCATTCATTAATACAATCCTGCTGCTAATCCATGAAATGATTACATTTTTAGATGGTTATAACAAGAAGGATATTGATAGCATCTGGAAGAGGACTCTCCGTGGTCACTGGGTGAGATGGCAGCAGCCGGGCATCACTAAGCACTTAGCAGGCCTGGTGAGCTGCAGCCTTCAGAAACACCAGTGGACCTGTTGGGTCAGGAGAATTACACCAGCAATTAGACCCAGGATGGGCACTTATTACAGCCACTTTAATAGGATTGAGGTCCAGGAGCGCACACGAACTGACTGACACAGAGACACACAAACACAGCCACTCTGTGTTGCCCCGTGGGCCCCCTCAGGTCTTCACTAATGAACATCATTAGTGTTTATAGGAAACAAGCTTTTATCACCTCGTCAAGGCTGGCGGCCAGGCACACTGAATTACACACCTACACACACATGCACACACACACACCGTGGCACACTGCCTCACATGTCTTCCTGCTTTCACTGTCCCCTCCTCTGAGACAGGTTTAGGGGGCCATCTCCGTGCGTCCGCCCAACTTGTTTTTATTTCTTTCTCTGATCTCCCTCCCTGTCTTCCCCTGTCTCTCTCCAAACGCTCTCCATTTCAGAGTTATTATGCATGGCTTTGTGCGCTACCTCTGCGTGTTGGTCTCCATCTGTCTCCAATCAGGGTGCTATTAAAATACACACACAGACACTCACCACATGGACCTGCATTCTGTGTGGTTCATCAGCTCACATGTTAGCCCGCATTTATACAAATGTATGCAAACGGCATACTCACAAATCCAACTGCAGCTAATTAGGACCCAGGTTGTCTGACTTGTTTGTTGCTGTGTTCCATTTCACCAAAATTGCAGAGGATTCGTGCTGAAATTCAGAGATAATTAACATCAGCTGTCATTCTGTTTTTTTTTAAATACATTTCTGCAAACAAACAGACACGCGAACATGTTTGTGCTTTCTGATGAGCAGTGGCGCATCAGTACCAGCAAACATGGTGGGCAGCAGCCATGCAGGTGTTTGTCACTGTACTTGACCTTGGTGAGGTCTGTGTGGCTGGTGCGGGAGAAACTCTAGGTTTTATGGGCTGGGGTGGGGTTCATGCACTCTTTCTGTTTCTATTTATTTTTCTTTACAGCCTCCTAATGTGTCTAACCAAGGGGCAAACAGTCATTAACAGGGGTGTTGGCCAATTAGTCACTAAGTTTTTTATGACCACACCTCTCAGACTTTCTGTGTCTGTCCTTCTGTGATTTGGTTTCTCTTTTTTTCCTCTTTCTCTCCCAGAGAGGAAGAGTTTCTTTTATGTAAAGAAACAGATACACATCAGCTGAGAATGCACCAGCTGACATGCCACAACAGTGAACACACAGAGCCCACTCTACATGCTTCAGCTCTAAGCCAGACAGGGCTACCAGCTGTATCTACTGTAAAACAGCAGAGCAGTTCTATAAATGAGCTCAGTAGTAAAGCGTATTTCACGTTGCCCTTTACAGCGTGGGAGAAATTAGTATTTGCTTACTGACATGGTGTGAGATTTGCTACACCTGCATTCTGCTTGCAGGACTTATTCTGTGCTTTGTGGTTGTGTGTGGATGCGCATACGAGTACAAGAAGGAGAGAGAGAGAGTTTAAGATGTGTTCAACATCTGTTGTTGGTCAGTGCCAGAATCATAACAACATCATTGGCACAGTAGGTCTAACAGCTCAGTACTGCAGATTTGCACAGAGTTGAGTTAAGGCAGAGAAAACAAGAGGTAACATGGGAAACTAAACACTCATTTGATTTCCACTCAAAGGCAATTAATAACAACCCAGCAATTAATTGACTGAATGTGCTATTTATTCACAGCAGTTAAAAGTAGAATATACTGAATGTCCAGCACAGTTGAAATAAGAAAGCACACATGTTTCAGTATTACTTCATCGTTCTCATCCCAGATATACAATATTGTGTAATTCACTGATTGGTGTGAAGAAGTGGAATGACCTCAAAGCTATTTCCAAAATCTGTCCTTCAGCTAATATCTTTCACATTTCAGCTCTCTCAGTACAAGCCAAGCCTTTGTCCGTTCTGTTAGTGGAGAACAATGTGCCCGAACGGCTGCTTTGATCTCATGCTTCATGGAGTTTCAGAACATTCAATTTCCAAATTGGGACTTTTGATCGATGAGTTGGCACATAAAACATGACAACAAGTGCCTAACAGGAATCGGCGCACTGCAGAGTGTAATATGTGCATGTACAGCTAATATCCATGTAGCAGAATCCACAGGCTGGTCTGCTGACTTATCAGCAGCATACAAAGATGCCCTTTGAAATGTTTATGGATGATATTATAGGGAAAAACACCATCATCAGCGGTGAAGGACATTTTCATTTCACACATGAGAGAAGTAAAAGCACTGAAGTAATTTCTAAAAATTGGAATCAATTTGTCGGGCTGTCTGTTTATTGTGTGGAGATGTCAGTATCATTACATCACATGAAAACGTGGCACCCTTTATGATTAAATTATCAGAACAGCATCATGTTAGTGTGGTTAGTGTTAAAACTTAAAAGAGGGAGACTAGTAGCATTAATACAGAGTGAACTGTGCTTTACATGTACTGCAATGTCTGTTCCTCTCTCTCCATCTCAGACCATCATTAGAGCCATATCAGGCTTATTATATATGTTAAGGTGGGATTTGCTAGAATAAGCAAACAATCGGCAAAAGTGTTTGAAAGTCAATGTTGTATACTAAGTCTCTCTTTCTGAAAACAATAAAAGTCTACCCAAGTGTCTCTGTAAGCAGGTTGAAACAAACATGCTGCGCACCACTCCTCACACGGCCCTGTATTTAGGCCATATGAGAGCGATTTGGGGCTGCAGGGGAAGCTCTGGGGTGGTTTGAAGTGTTCCAGAGAATGTTTAGATTGTTGTCACAGTGGCAAGGACACAACCATTAAGCTGTCGTTTGAGGTGACGCACAGGTTAGTCAGACAAGATCGGCCTTGGACATGGCATTAACCTGTAAACAAACGCGGGTAGCCGTTGCCTCCAGTGCGCTGGAATTCACATTCATATAGTAGAGTAATACTTGTCTTCTCAAGCTGGGATAAGAAAAATGTCCCTCTCACACACTCTGATCACCTCGCGCTCTTTCTTTTTGCTCACATCTTTAAAATGATACACAGGGGCCTCTGACAAAGCCTCCAGTGTTTCTGGGGGAACTGGTGCCAAGAAATAACAGGCTAACAGTTCCACACACACACACATGCACACACAGCCAGATAGAGTGCAGTGCTTGCTCCAGATGTGGTCCCTGTCAACCTTCAACGCTCCCAGCTCCAAATAACTGTTTTCGGGGTTTTTTTTTCTTGATTCTTTTGTCCTGTTTTTGCCTGCCTGCCAGTCACTCCTTGCTAATGTGTCGTAAACCCCCGTCATCTCTGTCTCATATCATATATCCTCTGATGTGGAGCAGCAGTCAAACAATTTAATCATCCCTTCCCACCCGGCTACCCACTCATGCACAAAAAGATAAATGGACTCTGGTATACGTGTGTCAGACAGGTATGCAGACCTGAATGTCCAAGTGTCTGAGCTAGAGGGATATAATTTTATTTTTACTACCAGCTCTACTTGAGAAAACCTTACATGGTGAGGAATGTGGCACACAGTCACCCCATTGGTGATGTTCAGCCCTCTGGGGTCACAGAACAGCAGGGTGTGTGTATGTGTGTGTGTGTATGTGTGTGTTTTGTTTCTCTTTGGTCAGGTTTAATTTGGCCAGAGTGTGGGTTCAGTGGCACAATGGATTAGCAAGCTAGCTCTCTCAGTGTTGTGATAACTAGCAGCGCCTGCGCTACTTAACTGGGTCCAGATGAATGTTGGTGAAGGAGAAGGATCCTGTTACTCATGCACTGAGGAAAGGCACACAAAAACACACACACACACACACACACACACACACACACACACACACACACACACACACACACACACACACACACACACACACACACACACACACACACATAAACCAATGCCCTGGCTTAATCTGACTTTTAACCCTAACCCCACGCCTCTAGTCTTAAGCCTCTGTGAGAAAAGCAGTCAAGTAAGTTGATTGAAAAACCCAGCATGTGGATCCCGATGAGAGGCGCGATGTGTGTCAAACACTTAACTGTTTTATTAATGGGGTAGACTCCAGCATGCGGGTGCACATCTACACCCACATTCTTTCAGACCACATGGAGAGAGCAGACACAGACGTATAGGAGAAAGCTTGGCAGCGCTCCACCACCGCCTGGTGAAATGGATTTTGCTCACGCAGGGTCTTTTATTAAAAAGTCCTCTCCTGGAGCGTTTCTGTGGGCAAGGTCCCCACCCCCCCCAACTCTGAGCTCCTGCTCTCGCTCCACATTTGGGAGCTATTAGCGGGCCGAACGTGAGGCTACTGTACACCCCCACATAATGCGTGAGGCCTGGCAGGGAAAAGGCTGCCTTATAGTACACCATCATACAGGTGTGTGTGTGTGTGTGTGTGTGTGTGTGTGTAAGACAGAGAAAGTAGATGTCGGCAAGAAGTAAAAAGTCCTGTTAAATACCACCTTCTCATTCCACTGTGATTTATATATTTTTCATGCAAACTATACTGCGCACCAGAGTCTTACCATTGTTTTGACCCGTGATCACTGTCTCTCTGTTTCTCTCTCTGTCTCCCTCCCCAGGCTGAATATTCTCCAGATGGGCCTGAGATGGGCTACGGCTCCTTCCACCAACAATACTGGCTGGATGGGCGTATCGTGGCAGTCGGGGTGATCGATATCCTGCCTACCTGTGTGTCCTCTGTCTACCTGTACTACCACCCAGACTTTGCCTCGCTGTCTCTGGGCTCGTACTCTGCTCTCAGGTCAGTTGACAGGACTTGGACCAGTTGCGTCATCCCTTTTCTGTTGCTTTGAAAGCCAGTTTATAATAGTTGTAAACATATTGGGTGATGGTGGGGATCATTGGTAGCCCCCATGGGGTAGCAGGGACAGTGTCAGCGCTGATGTTTCATACAATCTGGACCATATTTTTGTTGCTTACTTTCACAAAGAGGATGCTGCAATTCACTCTGATTGCTATTAAGCAAGAATTCAGTTGTAACCCAGTGGTACACAATGCAAATTGTGATGCAGAGGGCAGTAAAGCAATATCCAGATTACACACAGATTGCTGCATGCCCTAAAGTGAATAGTAATGATTTGTCAAATGCAACATGTAGCTCCTTTCAAGAGAGGAATTGCCTTGCCTCTCATCGCTGACCTTTCTCTTCTTTGTTCTTTGTTTCCTGACTCTTGATCTTTTCGGCTCCCCTCTTATTTTTGTCTCTCCTTAGAAATGTATACTCTGAGTGCCATAATTCTACAGGTTTGGAAAAATACCTCTTTCTTTAGATTTGATTGGTTGAGGCAGCTCTCCGTTTGTGTTTCAGCTGAAGACAGTTCTCTCTTCCAAGATGAAATAAGAGAACACACACACATACACTACAGGCACACATATCTGGAGTTTCCTGTAAAGTGTAACCCAATAATGTGAGAAAGGCTTTTTAAAATATTTCTTCACAGATGTGGGAGACTGGGTGATCTGGGCTTCAGCGTTGGTGTGTACAGGTGTTAGTGTATGAGCGTTCATTCATGTGTGTATGTTTAATCACACACTTAGTCAGACAGCCCGGCAGTTAGGACAGACAGACTCCTATAGAGGCGAACACCCTGGTCATCATAAGCACACAGTTTCCCATCTCTTATTATTTTAAGAGTCTGACTCCAAGAGTAACACAGAGTGCTCGCTGTGTGGAGGAGGCCTTGGAGAAGGGAGCCAGCAGGACTAAAATCCTCCTGCTTGTTTACAGACACCAGAGCCCAGGCTTTGATCAGGTCTGGACACTCCCAAGTCTGCTTGGCCTGGCTGACTTTGTCCAAAACTTACTGTACAGCATGCATGTGCACACACACCCACCCACACACACTTAAAAACGTTAAAATATCACAGCGGATTTACATGTGAAGTATGAAGCAGAGCTTTGCTTTTTCCTAGTCACAAAAAGTCATGGAAAGGTTATGGAAAGACTGTGGAAAGTTTGGGAATTTTACACAAGTGGGAACCATGATTTGCTGGAAATGTTTGCCTGGTCATCATCTGGGTGAACAGACAGGGAGCTGGGATTAAAGTTGTGGTTAAATGTGCATGTTGTGCATTAAAAAGGTACAAAAAGAAGTACGGCACTGTGTGTATTTTGGTCTTCTGTACGTGTGTGTGTGTGTGTGTGTGTGTGTGTGTGTGTGTGTGTGTGTGTGTGTGTGTGTGTGTGTGTGTGTGTGTGTGTGTGTGTGTGTGTGTGTGTGTGTGTGTGTGTGTGTGTGTGTCTGTGTGTGTGTCTGTACTGTACGTGTGATTCAGCAGTAGAAACAGGAGAGGGGGATGTTGAGGAATTTCTTGCAGAAGTGCAGCTCATTCTGCTACGGGCCCTGAGGGCAAAAGGAGGAGGAGGAGAAGTAAAGAGGCACATAATGAGGTGCCTGAGGCGCTGTGTGTAGGAAACACAGCTGGCGTCCAACCTGGATCACTTTCTTACGGGGATGTCCTGATTCTGTTGTGTTGTCCCTGAGCCTGATCCAAGTCCTAAAATATGCATTGTTTACTGATTCGCCACCCAATGCGATGTTTTACTGATGTACATTTTGTACCTACATAATAAAGTGCAGAATACACATATCAACAATAAGTCTACATGAAGGTACAGCAATTAGAATATTTAAATTTTGGATAGCTTCTAAAATAAATTTAACTTGCATAATTGCTTTTTCTGATATTTTGTATCATGTCCTACTGAAAAGGCTGAGTATTCCTGCACAGTGCTGCATGCTCCAGGCTGCTGCTTGTTTATTTTGCCTGCACTTCAGTTGACTATAACTCGCTCACAACTTTGTATAGTTCCAGTTTTTGAGGGATCCCGATGAAGTGCTTTGACAGCTGCTGTGCCGAAGCAAATAAATGAGGGATTGGAAATGGATTGGGCTTGACGTCGATAATACTGATCCATCAAAAAAGGCCTGGACTGGCTCAGTTCTTCATTCTGCACACCGCTTTGGGACAATCCTATTTTTTTCCCAGCCCCGATTCCAAAAACATTAGGACAGTGTGGAAAACGTAAATAAAAACAAAATGCAGTCATATGCAAAAGAACTGTGTCTAGCGATGGTGACTGTGCACATTGTTCCCAAGCGCATGGAGTTGATCATGTGTTGCCATCCTCGCTGGTGAGCGACTGAGCCTTTCCAGGATGCCCCTTTCATACCCAGTCATGATACTATCACCTGTTACCAATCAACCTGTTTACCTGTGGAATGTTCCAAACAGGTGTTTTTGGAGCATTCCACCAGTTTCCCAGCTTTCCTAACTTGTTTGTAATGTGTCATCTAATTCAGAATAATCATATATTTACAAAAACCAATGAAGATGATGAGGTAAAACATTAAATATATTGTCTCTGCACTGATTTAATTGAGTGTATGTCGAAAAGGGTTAAAAAATGATCATGTTCTGTTTGACACAGTGTCCCAGCTCATTTGATTTCAGCTGAAATTCCTCACTTAGAGGCGTGCAGAAGCGTATCTATCACTAATAGCTCACTCTGCATTTTTCATCTGGCTAATCAGCCCCAGTCCTGTAATGTTCTATGATGAAATTTCCGTATGTTTCCCTATGCATGCGAGGCTACAGTCAGCACCTCATGGTATGCACTATTATGGACCCTTTGTGTGTGTGTGTGTGTGTGTGTGTGTGTGTGTGTGTGTGTGTGTGTGTGTGTGTGTATGCACATGCATATGCACATGCACATGCACATGCACATCAGTATGAGGGAAGCTGTGCAGGAGCAGAGGGCTTGATAATTGGCTTGTGCTGGAGTGTCAGATGGCTGAAGAGGGGATAATGGCGGACTCAAGCTGCTGCTGGGGGGGTGGAGGTGGCGGGGTAGGTGAAGGCTTCAAGTGAAGGGGGGGGCGAAGAGCTTTTTGTGAATGGGCCCCTCGCCTCTCTTGACCCCCCTCCCCCAATTCAGGCCTGCCGGGTGCTTTTGTGGAGAGGGGATGGGAACCCAGGAACCTGGCAGCAAGTGGGTGACCTTCTAGCACCTCGCTCTGGTTGCCTCTCATCTCCCACCCTTTCTCTTTCTTGACCCTCCTCTTTTATATTCTCCTCCTGCTCTCTCTCCCTGTCTCCCCCCTCTCCCTGGCTTGGCCCGCTTTGTCCCATGTCTTATTTTTCAGTGCATCTATTTTATTTTAAGGCCTCTTTCTCTCTCTCTTAAGTATTGTAAGAAAGGGAATTCTCTCCCTCCATTTAAGCGGGTGAAACACAGAGGGTGGAAGGAAGAGAGAAACAAAAAGGGTGAAGAAAGAGGAGCTGGAATTTAGTTATGGAATCGTGAAAGAAACGGGAGAGGGAAAGGGGAAAATAGGCTTTTAGAAAAAGGATGCAATTAAGGAAGAAACTATTGGGAAAAAATAAAGCAGGCAAGACATTTACTGTATTTGAAGAAGCCGTATAAATCTTCCAAGTTCTAAATCTTTATTTTACACGCTCGCTCCTTCTTTTTTCACCACCTTCTTTTCTGCCCGTGGGCTCAATGCCGACAGAGGGAAGGCAGTTGTTTTTGTATAATGAAATGAGACTAAGAAAAGCTGCCTTTTTGAGTGTGGGTGTTTACTTCCTCAGCTAAAGCACTGCTCTCGTCAGAGCCGCTAGGACCAAATTTATTTCTTAATGCTCTCATTTATATGCTGTTGATATACTAACCTCTGAGAAAAACACATTTTAAGGTAGTTCGTTTACACTTGCACTCTGCTTTTTTAGGTATTATAATATTAATTAATGTACTCTAAATTACTCACTAAATCAGTTTTGTGGTGTCATTTGTTTTGCTCTGTTTTTGTGGACTTCAGTCAAACTACATGCACTTACATTTATAGCCAAGACACAGTTCAAACTGTGACATTTTTTTGACATTTTTTCAGCTGTTATCAATTTTTTTTTCTTTAATCCTTATCATATTTACTTCTCTTTTTATTGTTTGAGTCAACTTTGAGTTGATAAAAAGTCTTTTGGCATTTGAGTCGAGTTGTAATCGATTAAAACTGACATTTTAGTCTTTTAGTCATCGAATCATATTTAACATTTCAGCCAATACCATTCATTTTTTTGGCCATTTTAGTCAAACTTATTACACTTCAGATTTTATCTTATTATCTGATGAAAAACAGGTGGAATAACAAGCAGCTTAGTGTCTGATTTAGTGGTGTGATGGGATCAATATAAGGAATAAATCCACATTAATTCTGATGCCAAATCACATCACCATCAAGTAACCAAATGCATCAAAGTTAGCTGCTCAGGCGCACACTGCAGTGCGGCATCTGAGAGAGTGGAGCCATCACTGTAAGAAGCAAACTGCATGCGTGTGTGCTGTTTCTAACTGCATGAAGTCTGAGCGTTTTCTTGCTTCCTTCTCTGAAAAGGTGTGTCTGTGTGTTTACTGCTACAGGGAGATCGCTTTCACCAGGCAGCTGCACAAACAGTCCCCCAAGCTGTCCTTCTACTACCTGGGCTTTTACATCCATTCCTGTCCCAAGATGCGGTATAAGGTATGTGTTGTCTCACGCTGACGTGTACAACATGTTTCTCATGTATTTCTCCTTCATATATACAGAATCTCCACATGAATAACTCACACAACTTCAATGTTGTCACTACAACCAAATGGTAGTATTACATTTCATATTTAAGGTGTTTGACAACAGTGAGATAGAAGACGGTTGCCTCACTGGACTTAAATTCCTGACAGTAAATGCAATATTACATCCACCATTTAAACTTCAGCTCTGATGTAATACACTCTGCCCTCGCCTCTCCCTCTGCTCTGCTGTCTGGCAGCAACACTGCTAAAACTGTGTTCCTCCTCTGTCTTAAACGTCTAATTGTGTTAAAGACAAGCACTTTCAACGGTTGTACAACATTAAGCTCAACGAAGTGTGTAATATTATACTTAAAGTGTGAATATTTTACCCAGCTCCCCAAAATGCCGCAGTGATGCAACATATGACGAACATTTTGATGTGCGAGTCCATTTCCCACGAAACAAATGTCCCTGCTCTGTCTGTTTGCTGTTTTAACGTTTCACGCTGAGCCTCGCTCCCACAGCATCTCTCTGTACATGAGAGATGGTCACAGAGTCTTTTCTTGTACTTCACTGCTGTTATCATGTATGCCGATCAAGCAGTTAAGTTCAGCTGTTTCGTGGGATCATCAGGATGATGTGGCAGTGTTCATTTCAAGAAATGTGTTGATCCCTCTCTCACACTGTTTACCTCTCTCTCTCTTGTTGCTCCTCGCCTCTCAGGCAAGTGACCAAAGTGGTTTGTTCCTCTGATTACTTTTGCATAAAGTAGGTTTCTATCTTCCCAAGAGGCTCCAAATGTCCCGACTGCCTGCTCATAAAGAAAGAAGACCAGCCCCCCTCTTTTTTCTCCCTCATCTTTTGTTATTATAGGTGCAGGGGGCTCAACATGGGGCTACCAATGTACTTTTCTCTCATTTCCACATGAATCCTGACACCTGCTTTAATTTTTCATGTAATACAGTTTGGAATTTCGTGGTCCACAAGTCTCTCCAGCTTTGTGATGGATATCAAGGGTGCTTTTTGGAGGAAATAGTTGATTAACTGGTTCAGCAGTGTGTTAACGATTACATTATTACATTATTACACCTAAACAGTTGATTCATACACAGTAAACCTCAAGGTAGGAGGCATCGAACCAAGGAGGACTAAATTTGTAAGTAAATGTGATGGAGAGTGTGAGAGAGAAAAAAGGGATTGAGGGGAGGTGCAGGCAAAGAAGAGAGGACGAGGCTGCTGAAGACATTAAAGGTTGAGAGAAAGGTCACGCTGGTGATGGCAACTGTAACTCAGCAGCAAGAAGTGTGCAACACACACACACTCACACAGACATATGCATATTTTTAGTGTGCTTGATGTGGAAACTTTTCCAGAAATGCATAATGTTTATGCATGCACATGCCCACAGGAGCCACTGCTCACAAATATGCTCACATTCACATCAAACGCCACTTTGAGGTCTATAGCTTCAGGAGGACGGTGAAAGAAAGCAGCCTTTCCAAGTCTGTTAGTTTCGCCAAGGTTTACCATTCACCCCTCCTCTCCCTCATTCATCTACTAATTCCTCTATTTCTCCGTCATTTCATTCACATGTTCCCAGAACTTGTTCTTGTCCATGGGACACTGATGTCTTGTTGGGGATTATGGCAAACTGCCACATCTTTTTATCCATTTACATCTTGTTTTGTGGTTTGCGTAGTGCTTTGCCTGGTTTCTCAGTTTGGGAGTCTGTGTATGGAATGCATGTGTGCGTGTTTGCTCTGTTTATGTGTCTGTGTGTTGAATCCTGATCAACTGTTTGTCTGAGAATGCGGTTACCACAGCAGCAACCCCCCCCTGCAGTGCTATTTGCTCCCCCAACCCCCATATCTCTTCTTGTGTGTTTGCTATAGCAGCATCTTGTTCGCTACCTCCCCACTTCTTCCTATTTTACTCTTGGGGAGGAACACAGAACAAGGGTGACAAGGTTGCCCAGTTCCCACCTTTAGGCTCTCACACTCCCACAGAAGCACAGCCACACTCACACACACTCTCAGCATATGCACAGTGTCTCCCTCCATTGTCTGATTTGCATATGAGCCCAAGTAGTTCATTAATGCACAGACATACTGTGGAATTGTTCAAGTTGGTAAGATGGGGAGCCCCTAAACCCCACTGTTATTGTGTTGGAGGTTTACGGGTTTTGGGATCTCAGTCCTGCTGCTTGCCTCTTTAAGGACCAAAACACCAGCACTTGAACCCTGCTGGACACCACTCAAACCCCTTCAACACCACTCCCTTTCTCCATTTTACCCTCGTGCTCCCCTCCTCTCCGCATGCCGATTCTTCATGGAACTCTCTGTGCCCATCACTTTCTCAGACCACGTTCACACTAATGTGGATAGCTTTAAAAATACATTCCTGCCCCTGTCGGTGCACACGAAGATGGTGCTTTTCTCACCCTGAATCTGAGCTATTTGGAATGCAGGGTGAATATAAAAGTACTTAAATAATATAAAGAAAGTATCAAAAGGGATGATCTGTGATTGTCAGCTTGTAAGCCCCTCACCTGAAACACAATGTATTTAGTGTTTCTGTTGTCAGCAGCTGCTGGACTATTAAATAATGACTTGATTAGCGGGCTCAGTGTTTCAGTCTGTAGCATTTATGACTCTCAGTCACATCTGGACTTAACACTCGTGTGGTCAGTGAGAGTGTTCACTCTCCAGCCATGCTTTTCAAATTTCAAGTAAATGAGGAAAAAAGAAAAAAAAATTGCATATTTCTTATTTGGCAATTATAATTTGGACAGCAGAGTTTTAGAGAACAATGTGAAATCTGAACGCTGCGATTGCGAGACAGACTTTCAGCTGGAGAGCAGTGATTCTGATTATCTGCGTTAATGTGGCAGACATGGGCTGAATTTCGTTGGAAGCTTAGATTGCCTGACTCAACTCAGGATGCAGAGAGGAATACTAAAACCACTTTCCTCTTTGTGGATTTTCACATGATGGTCCATACAGTAGTCTCCTTCCCTGAGGAGCAATAGAATTGCATTGTTTATGTAACTGACTCCAGCAGCATTGTGAAAGGCTTTTTATGGTGACTCCATATTGTGTGTTCATAGACAGAAGCTTTTAAAACTAGTATGACGGTAACTGTTTCTTAAGCCTCTACCTGAGCTGTTCTTTTGTCTGTGTGTCACCTCATATCCTCCTCCTGTGCTCAGGTTTTGGCTGTGCTAGGCTGCAGCCTGAGACTGGACTGGTCTTATCTGTGTTTTCATTTTCTAGTATTCCTGAGCTCTGAGTTGGGAGGAAAGTCCTTTCTGCCAGGTCACATCTCTACATGCCCAGTGGAACTGCTCCATGTGTGATGGGTTTAAAAACCTCTTGGCAGTGCCAAACCATAGACATAGTCCTGTAGAGCAGCCTTAAAGGGTCCTAGAAGACTTGGAGTCCAGCCAGGAACAGGGGGATGGCTGGCCAGTGTCAGACCCTCTCCTTTGTTCTCAAAGCTGGGACGAAGCGTCCCACAGAGCCTTGCTGTTTTGGCCGGTGGGTTAAGGGTTAGACGTGACATCCTGCCCCTGGCTTCTATCCCTAGTCCTTTGGCCCTCCCTGGCCCTCCCCGGCGCTCTGATGTTGAGCTGTAGAGAGCAGAAGGTGAAGCTGTTGGAGGCTAAATGAGACCAAAGGTCTTGGTCCTCCTGCCATTTTCCTTTTTTCACATTGCCTCTCATGTGTCGCTAAAAGCAATGTGAATTAACGGCTCTCGTGACAGAGTAACTGAGACTGGCTTAGAGAGCTAAATTCTCTAGCTTGTTGATGTCAGCCTGGAATGTCATACTGCATATTTGCAGCTTGTGTAGATATTGGTCAAATGTGAACAAACACTGGAAGCGTACATCTGAGTGCTGCAGCCTTCAGAGTACTCCCGGTGACACAGTATGCTCACATTTCTCGGAGCTTCCCTTCCAAAAAAGCCTGTCACTGCACGCTCAGTAAAATCCTGGCACCATAAAGACACGATGCAGATGCAGAAATAGTCTAAGCATTCTCAAAGTACCTCTGGTTGGGTGCAACTCTTGACATGATCTGCGTTAGCATGTTTTGTCTCTGCCTCCCCCTGCACCTCATACATTTTTCTCACCATATTTTATTCCCTTGTCCTCCAGTAACTCCACCATCCAGCTTCAGCAGCACGCAAAATGTACTCAGAGTTTCATTAGCTTTCATTTGGTGAATTTCCACTTTTTATTTTGGACAGAACAAGGAGTAAAAAAATCTGTGCCATGCAGTGATTTTCCATTTCTTTACAGATGTGCGTGTCTATGTGAGAGCACTTGTCCGTGCCACTTATTCTGAATAAGCAGACTTTGATGATAACAAACGAGGCAGTCACCCGCTCGGCTTCACCAATCTGCAGTACCTGGTCTTAAACAGATCAAACACTTTTCAAGTGTGTCATACATGCACAGACATCTACACACACTAGCAGAGTCGACGCACGGACAGAATACACAGTCGTACCCGGTTGGTGAGGGAGCGAGAGAGTTACATGAAGTGGCTCTTGCTCTTGTTATTATTGTTCACTGTGAAAGAATGTCTTACTCTGAGCCCAGGAAACCATTAAATTTTCCACAGAGGGGAAGAAAGAAGGAGTGAGCAAAATGAATGAAAGGAGGAGGAAGAGGACAGATGGAGAGAAAAAAAAAAAGGAGTGACAAAATGTGTGCCAAATGAGAAAAGGAGGCAAGATGAAAAGGATTATTCGTTTCCCGGCGGTACTTCACTGACTTTTAAAGAGCCCTTTCGCGGCAGCTGCACCTCCGTTCCCTTTCAACACAACTCCTCCTCACCCACAAACAACAAACACCGTCAGAGAGTCGGTCAGGTCTCAAGCAGCGGCCAGCAGTTTTCCACATGGCCGAAGCTTTTGAATTCAGAGGACCTGAAATGAATCCGTCCAGGTGTCAGCCGCTGTGTGGAAGAGTGTGTTAGGATTCAACTGACCAAAGAATTTGATGTTGGTTTCAGTCACTTGCTGCTATTCTAATGTTTCCCATAATCACCGTGTGCCTGCAGGCCTTTCTGTCACCTGCTGCACAAGCTGAGCTCTCATGACATCAATTAGACATGACAAAGTGCCTCCCAGCTCAGGCATGTAGATCAGACCTCATTTGTTCAGGGTGCACAGATACACACCTGTACTGAGATGTTTCTAAAGTTGAATAGTCGTCAATACTAATGGTCTCTCATTCCTTTTCAACGATTTCCTTTCATTTCAATCAAATCCATCCTGAAAAGGAAAACCAGCACTCCTCTTTCTGGGTCACCAATAACCAGCAGTGTATATTAATGTAAGGAAAGTCTCCCTCAAACAGGTACGCAGTTGCAGGTTATGACATGCCAAAGGCCTCCAAGCGCCAGCTATCAGGACTCTGCATGCATGTTATTCTCACTCGGGGGGCCCACTCAGACAGTATGCTCTGTGTATACGTGTGACCTCACATTCTGCGTGTCACTTGTTGTACATCTGGGCAGATTAAGAGTGACACTGAGTGAGTTTGAGGCATCTAGAGGTGGGTGTTTCCCACAGAGGCCCCCATCCCCGCGCACCATGCTACAGTACACAGCTTTTTTTTTAATCATTCGATTTGTTCTTGACATAAACTTTACAACCCTTTGACAGTTTTTCATGAGCTGTATTGAAAGGCGTTACAGTGAGCAGTGGTGTTTGTGTTAAGGCACAGGTCCAGACACAGTGCAGCCTGTTTTCTCTCCCCGTCCCTCTTTTGGTTCCCGCTCTTCTTTCAGCAACTGTTTTCAGAAAGCATCCACCATGCTGGTTGGGATGAAAGATTGATAGAGAGAGAAGGGATCGGACTGAACAAACTTTCAACTGATTTCATTCTCAGATCATTTGGTCTGATGTTATCGTAGGGATTTTTTACAGCGGTGGGGATCCTGTTGCTCCAATTGTCATATCTGCGTGCTCAGATGCACTAAGTCATGACGGCTCAAATAGAGGGTGGTGTAAAGTTACTGTGGTGAGTGCCGTGCTCCATCTTGAAACTGATGGGCTTTCCAATGTGTTCACCATAATAGATTTATTTCTTTAGTCCTCTCTCTCTCTTTTTTTTTGTTCTTTTCCCCAGATGAAGCGATATTCAGTTGGTTTTTAGAAGGTATTTTTCCCCTGTGCCAGCAGCACAACCTTCCAGCAAGCCTCATGTTACAAAACCTGCGCCCATCAAAATAAGATCAAACCAAACCGGGCCCATTTTCACCCTCTCTGTGAAATTTATAAGCTAAAGCATACCCCTTTTGTTGCCTTCCAGCTCTCTCCCCTCCCCCTGTCTTAAATTGGAGCCTTTCTGACAGAAACAGTTTTGTTTGATTTAGCTCGACAGGAGACCACCAACAGTGCACCTCTCAGCAGAAACATTTGTTTAAAGTTTTTGATAATTTCTCTTTATGCCTCATCATCTCTTTTTTTTCCCCCCCGTGTCATTGCACGGTTGTGTTTTTAACAAATCATTAACAGGCTGCAGCACAGTCTGGGGGCAGCCACTGCTTGGCACCCCCAAGGAGGAGCGCTGACAGGGTGAGGGTACGAGGGAGCAGAGTTCAAGGGATCAGGTCAGACGATTCAGTCTTACTGTGAGTGGAGGGATGGGTGGGGGTAGTGGGTGGCAGGAGAATAAGAGCGAGGGGAAGGTGTGAAGGTCACAAGGGCGAAAATGAGAGTTTGGAGATGGTGTCACACTGAGCAGATCCAGAGCCCTCTAGCTGCCAGCCTGAGGTGTTTGCCTTGCCATTAACTTTACTGTTATTTATTTTCAAACGTGCTGCAGCTGCGCCACTTTGTCTGAAATGCCCCGTTTCTTTTTGGCAAGGGAATTTATTCAGATCTTTGATAAGCACCACCGGACAGAGGGCGCTTGTTTCATAAGTGTACTTGGACATTTATTCAGAATGTGGGTGCAGGGCCGAGTGGTTGGTCTCCTGTTAGAAGTTTGAGGTGGGGTTTTAAGACCAAGATTAGAGGCTGTGGCTCTGACTGCAAGTCAGTAAGCTGTGGTCTGTGTCGGACAGGCGTAACAGCTCGCCTGCCCATAAAGACCAGAGTAGATAAAGAGATAAAAGTGCCCAGTCTGTGAGCTGATGCCCATAAAAGCGCTGCCATTGGTTCTCAGGGCTCCGTCGAAATGCGATCCTGTAAAAATATTTTCTCCTCATTAACCTGTCATCCGTGGAGCCGTGACGCATAGCCAGGCGAGGGAGTGCTGGGACAGAGTGGGGTGGGTGGAGGGGGATTGTGGGGCTTGTCTAGGGGCCCAAGGGGGAGACTTAACCAGCCTGGATGCTTTATTTGAAGGTCGTCTTGTGGTAATGTGTTGAGTAGGGTGAAAAGGCCTCGGTGGGCCCCGAGTGTTTAAAAAGCAGCAGTTAGCGTAAATCTCCCCTAACGCAGACCCCAGACATGTTCGGGGCACTCACACACAGACCTCAACACACACACACACACACACACGTATATGTACATATTGTCACAGACTGTGATGAAAGTGCGTCTGTGTGGGCCACTGTTCTGAGACGCAGCTTGTTTGGACATGTCTTTCATTTGTGCTTTCCCTCGGTCTCGCCCTGCTTGATTTTTGGTTTTATTTGTCTAGCTGCTTGTGTGTTTGTGTGAGCTCGCTGTTTACATGTGTCCATCAGCAGCTAGAGGCCCCCCTGCGGCCATGCCACCTTGTCTGGGCAGAATGTATGTGTTTCAGCAGGGCGGGAACGTATTGTGAGAGCTGTATGTTTGAGAGAGAGTGCAGATGTAGGGATCAGGGCCTGTGTTTATTGCTTTTTGACTGAAGATCAGCTGAATGTGACCCCGGGTCAGAGTGCTGGCCTGGGCCGGCTTAGATTAGGCCTGCTTGGCTCTTGGTCACACTAGGCCTCTTTGTATACTCTCCGAGTTCAGGCTTGTCCTGGGCGACAACTCGCTGAATTACACACTGCAACGAGACCACAAACGTGACATGGCGACCGTATTTGTCTGTTTGGGTCAAATGTCCATGTTCTGCTGAGAGTGCTTGACAAATACGTAATCCTGGCATAATATCCCATTCACTATTGTGTTCGTGCTCAGCCTCCTATGTTACAAAACAGCCTCCTTTTTGTATTGCATGTTATTTTTGGATAATATATCTTTTGCCAGAGACAAACAGAGCAAGGTCTTACCAGTGACCTCATCTGCTCTACGACCAGCCTTACATCACACTCTTGGAGCCACTCTGTCTCACGCTGAAGTAGGTGTTCAGTTGACCAGCAGATTACTGTATAACTTAATGCTCTTCCTGTAGAGATTTGAGCTGCACTGATACTGTTATCAAGAATAGACTCATTGAGACTGAGAAATTCTGCACAGTGCCTGACTTGTGCACACACACATAAAGGGACACCTCAGCTACGCGTAGGGTGGGTGAAAACTCGACTGAAGGAAATCAGCAGCAGCTGTGGTGTAAAGTAATGCAGATGGACGCAGGGGAACCCTCGTACTGGGACACCAAGTCCACCTCCTGGTCTTTCCTGCACCAAGCCTGAAAGAGGAGCACTTTGAACCATGACACTGCTGTGCAACTGCAAAACAGTGATCTCATCCTTAGAGCGTCTCTCTCTGATGCAAGATGTGATATCTGACATCTCCCTTATATTAGCAAATTGGTGTGTTTTATAATATTGAGGGTAATAAAAATCAGTGTCGTAAAAAGTCATAGAAAGTGAGGGAAAACACAAATTGCCTTTCTGGTATGACTTCAATGAATTATCAGAATAGCTGCCGATTAGTTTTCAGATTAATCATTTAAATGCTTTGCATGAAAGCATGCACTATGCCATGGATTTGTACCATTAGCCATGGAGCTAACTACAGAGTTCTTCCTCAGTTTTAGCTCCGCACAAACCCATTTTGCTGTTGCCTTGAAGCACATTACATATGGTCAAGAGTCTATTATTAGAGCTGGCAGTGTTACTGTGGTAGGAAGCTGTATCAGAAATTGAACTGGATATGAGTTGGTGTTTTCGTCTGTCCACCAGTTTGGACAAGCGGTAGACGTGAAAGACGCTTTTGTCTCGACTCCACACATATTAACATCATAGTCAGGCAGGGAGGAAGAAAAGGAGCAGAAGGCAGAAGAGGTGTCGGTTTTCATGAGGATTCCTTGGCTGCAGCGAAGCCCTCGATTTATGTGTCTGATTAATTGCTTTTCATATAAATCATAGGTATGGGCCCGGGGCATCGCTCCCTATCGCGAGGTGTGTGAGAAAACAAGACAGAAATGGTGCACGGTGAAGGAGAGGAACATGGTGACAGTTGTGTGTTTGAGTTGGCAATAAAGCTCACTCTGACAGCAGGGCCCCTGCTATCTGTATGTGTGTGAAGCCTGTGTGGCCTGAAAAGAATGAGTGATGCCGTGTCACCGAGGGGCTCCCAGTGATAATGGATCTGCAGAGCATTGTGTAACTGATGTCGAGCCCTGTAGAGATATGTGTTTATTTACTTCTAATGATTGAGCTTGTGTAGTTGTTTACACTGGGGCAGCTTGTTATTCAAATGAGTAATCTTCCCTTCTGTCTTGTTAAAGTTCAGTTCATTGGGAAACCTGCACTGTAGAAGATTGCTTTCCTATAAACGGGGACCTCTGCACATTAATTAACAAACGGGCAGCAAAAAACAATAGATTGAAATATCTGAGCGCGTCCTTTCGTTTAGAAATGTTTCAATTTTGTTAAGTTTCTCTCCCTCCTACTATTGATCACAGCTCTTAATTTGTCCTCTGATCTGTTTTTTCTCTCCTTATCCATCTCACCCTCTGTCTACTTTGCTCTACCCCCATTTCTGTCCCTTCCCCTGCTCTCCCTCTTCTTCCCCAACTTCCAACATCCTCTTTTGGTGCTGGGCCCCTCCGTCCTGGCATTCAGAATGCTCCTATCACTTCCATCAGCTTGCCTCAGCCCATGTCTCAGTGATGTTAAATACCATCCCTTTATTCATCTGCACCTAATTTTCTTTCGCCCCTCCCCGTCTCCCTCCTATCTCCCCCTCATTTCTCACACCGCTGATGGCAGCCAAGTCTGTCCGCTGAAGTTGGTGCTTGCTTCCTTTCTCATTTTTTTTCCTCCCCTGCCCTGCTTTCCGTCTCTCTAAACGCGCCTTTCAGAGGTTGTCAGTCATCGGCGTCACCTCCACATCCGTCTGAACATGCGAGCACTGAAAGGAGGGAGGATGGAGGGATGGTGACGGATTGGTTTGTGCGGGAGGCGTCGAGCATTTGAAAGAGGAGGACCAGAGCAAAAAGATGGAAAGCCTCATCCTGGTTATCTGTTGGGTAGCCCTGTGTGTGGACACATTAAATAAAATAAACCCATCATGTGGCTTTCTGGCTATTCACATGTCATATTGCCATCACTCCCCAGGGCCATTCAGGACCATAGATTTGCAGGAATCGACCGTTTCACTTTCAGCTGTCATGTCGACTATTGCACTCCGCACACCATCTCCTCTGTCAAGGATCTAAGTTTCAGGAAACCATAGCTGCCTTCTCTGTTGGTAGAAGTAAATGTTAGATAAAGAGATGGATATTGTGAGCAGAAGACACTGTGCTGAAGAAGAGCCAAGGAAGCTGCAGGGGTAGCTGTGAATTACAGGGCCTTCAAGCCAACCTGGGGAAGGCAAAAAAAATAAAGAGGGAAGATAAAGAAAGTCAGTGGTGAGCTCAGTGTTCACTTTCAGTCCAATAAAGAAGAGAAGCTGACGGATAGGTTGTGGCAAACCAAGCTTTTCTTTTCCCTCTTCTTTCTTCTCTTCTCTCTCCTCTGTCCAGACCACTAATAGCTGTGTCCTCTCATACTCCTCCGTCCTTCTCATCATCCTCTTTTCAGGGGGAGAATTGAGGAATTGTGCCTGTGCCATGACCAGACTGTGTCTCTCATTTTGGTTCGATAGGCCTCTCACTCTGTTATAATCTTACAGTAAAGGACTGGATATATCATTTCAGACTGTAGACACAAAACCAAGGCCTTCAGAAATCAGGAATTCACCGTATTTCTTTCACGAATGCACAAAAATGAACTCCTTTTCTTCATGGAACAATACTTCTCTCTTCCTCACTTGTTCTCTTGAAAGGCTGCCCACTCCATTCACACCTCTGTCTCTGCCACCTCTGTCATTCCTCCCTCAATGCATCAGGTTGAGTCGAGACACGACGTCCGGCCTGTAGTGGGAAGTGTGTGTCTCGCTATGTCTCTATTACTGCGCAGGTGTGTGTGCATGCTCTACATATAGAGGTGTGTCCCGCTGCGGTGTTGAAGGAGGCTATAGAGGTGAGGTAGAGTGTGAGAGTGTCATGCAGACTGTGCTGACAGTTGTAGAAAGCTGTAGGTTGTTGGGACACGGAGAGCATCCGATCAGCGTGTGTGTCCACTGCTGCTGCAGATGCGTAGCATTCCGCCTCCATCCATCTGTTAGCAGAAGCACTTAAAGCATGTTAGTGTCTTTTGCTTCCCTCTGAATTGCTTTTCCCCCCTCACAGCCTGCACCTCAGTCTTGGCCTGTACACTTTGCATGACTTTATGAATTTAATGATACATTTCTCCTCTGCCACTTTGCCTAATTGTGGGGCAGAGCGAAAGCGTGGCTGCAGATGAGGAGCGCGCCTCAAGGGGAAAGCTGGCCTATGAGTGTGTCCCCCAAATTCCACTGTTTTTCATTTTTCAAAGCAGCCCAATTCATTCTCGTGGCATCCGATCCCACATGTAAAAACAGGCAGCATATTTTCCATATAGGCCCGCTGACAGATGGGCCGTTGTCAGAACATTTGTTAAGCAACAGCATATTCCAGAGATGGTATTTCCTTTGTCTTGCTTATTTAGAGTTCAGAATGCCATCTGTGTTTTCTTTCTTGTTGTAAGTTTGAAGCATCCAGCTCCTTTTGACCTTGGCTGTGTATAACGCTCGTGTTCATGAAATGCTGGAGTCTTTGTCCTGCAGTTTAATGTCTCAAAAACTCTAAATATTATTGTGTGTGTTGAGACGGTGCAGCGGGCCTGTTGCAGGCGCCTGCTTGTTTACAGAACTATCTCGACAGTTTGCATTTGTTTGGAGTCATGTGATAGAACACAGGTCACTGATAATGGAGTTTCCTCCTTTCTGTTCCTTCAAGCCTTTACCATTTTGCCCCGCAGCTGTTTTTGTTCAGCTTGGTTTACTTTCCATCCAAAATGTTAGGTTATACACAGACTTGTACCCATTTCACAGGCGCACATTACAATATGCTGGTGTGTTTACGTTTCCTGCTCAACGTTGCCGTCAACATACCACTCCTGAGACAGGGAAACATGGCTCAAACAAAGAACTTTAAGAGAGCTAGAGCTTGATCCAGGAGTCAACTCTGATCCTGACCCCGAGGTCAGTTTACATCTTATCGAACCTTTAACCCCAAAGGGTCACTGGTGTGGTGTGAAAATAGCATACTTAGGCTGCGAGAAATAATTATTTTCATCACTGATTTATCTATCAGCCATGTTTGTAGATTAGCTAGTCTCTGAAATGTCAGCAAATAATTAATACAGCTCAGAAACCAACGTGATGTCTTCAAACTGCTTGATGTGTCTGATGAACAGTAAAAACCATCATGCTCATTCAAGATTTTCTGTTGGTTCACCAAACATTGATAAACACTGAATTGTTTCAGCACGAGGTGTAACCTCTCTGTCCTTGTTTCTTTCCCCAGGGACAGTACCGGCCTTCAGAACTCCTATGCCCAGAAACCTTTGTCTGGGTACCAATAGAGCGATGCGTACCCCTGCTAGAGAACTCCCGCTATGCTCGTTTCAACCAGGATCCTGATGCAGGTAAAAATATGCAACACTCTATATTGTTATATATTGTTACTATATTTATCCAGGAAACTGTGCTCGTCTGCATTTATCCCATACAGTTGCATACATTTTGAACATAGATGACACGCTGACCTACCACTGCCAGGTTGCTCTCAGGTCCTCCAGTTCTTTGTACATGCTGTGTTAAATGAACCCATGAACTCTGTGTTAACATCTGATCCATTCACTGTGATGATGTATTGAAAACTGCGGTCTTAGTCCAAGTCCCCCACCCCCCCCACCCCCTTTCCTTCAGCATGATCAGAGCACAGCCAGCACTGTCATTATGGAGGGACCATATTGCCATTAGATGAATAGTGATATCAGCAAAAATAAACCACATGCGGAAGGTAGACTGGCGGACGCCCATTGCTTGGACTGGCAGGGTGAGAGATGGGGGCCGGGGAGAGTGTTTAATAGAGTGTATGTGACTTCAGAAGTTTTGAAAGGAGAGTCTGCGTAGGTGCATAACCAGAGAGACCCAGTGAATCTCTCTCTGCTTGTTCTCCTCTGTTGATTCAGCATTTTGGTGCTCAAGGTGGTTTTAGGTGAATATGCAGTCAAATTCCTCCGACTCCCACACGCAAACCAAACTGAAGTTGTTTCCATCATATGGCCCTGTATACTGAGGAGAAAGTCCCACACGTCAGGTGGACTGACACAGTCCAGTGGGTACGACTCCGCTCAGCTTCAGAATGAAAAGGTTTACTGTACAGATCCTGTAGGAGTTATTAGAGGAGATGACTGCACGTTGTTGGTGTGGTATGAGCCTTGTGAATGAGTTTAATTGTGTACATACACATGCTGTGGCTATTGCAAGTGGTTGTAACCTGAGTGGTTGAGTGTACAGGGCCCAGTCATGTCCTGTTTGCTCTCCCCCATTAATCTGCATCACCCAATGGGCACCAAACAGGAAAGAACCACTGATAGACATTAATAGGAGATGTGAGAGGACAAGAATGTGATTGCCAAGCAAACTGGGACTGATAGATGGAGAGTAAGAGAGGGAGTAATAGAAGAATAGATGGGGAGGGGGTTATGTGATAAAAATGATTTTATAGAGAATGGAAGAGAGAGGGAGCGAGGCTGGTGTCTGTATGCTGGTGCTCGAAGTAGAATAGTAGAAGAATATATGAATGTGGAGAGACAGCTTAAGAGTTTGTTGTAGTGAGGTCATACTTGGACTTAGTGCCCTGCAGAGAGGCAAAACACTTCACTTCAAAACGTTCTCTGGCACAGACGCCCCTTTCCCATCCTCTTTTTCTGGGGTCAGATTGTGTGATGAGGTAAGGTTTCTGGGCATTTGAAAAAAAATTTCACAGATGGCTCGGGTAAATAAGGATTCTACACATTTTTTTGATTTCCTGGCTAGCTTTTGTTGTTGACTCAAGTGTTGGTGAAAGCACCACACCCAGGAGAAATGAGGGCATTTAAAAGACCATTAGTGAGCTGGTCATTTACAACATTGCCATTAACAGCTTAGCGAGCGGTAGGTCTGACCTTTCCTTGTCAATCATACCACTAATCCCTGAGTAGGCACAAATTAATGAGGACAAAGTGGCGGTCTCAGAGTCAGAGATTCTCACTGTGGCCGGGGTATGTTGCTGCAGTGCCTCCGTTCCTGTGTGGACCGTTGATTCTCAATGGTTCCGGACATTCTCTCAGGCCTATCTGTCCAAACGCAGTGTCATTACGTTTCAGTGCTAGCTGTCTTGATGGTTAGCAGTCAGGTCTGTTGCCAAGCTGTGGGATGCCAGACGAGCAGCAGTGTGGACTTTTCTGCCCTCTCCAGAAAAACAGCCAGTGGTTAATCAGTCACCAGGTCAGCCTGTCCTGTGTCATCGTCAGGTTGGCAGCATGGCACGCTGTTAAGGCCTGTGGCACAGTCCTAATTGGCAGTTTGTCTTTGTGTGGCTTGTTCTTGGCCTAAATAACGGCATGTTGCAAACTGTTTTTAAGTCGAGGGGAAGTCCTGACTACATGTAATGGCAGGGTTTTCCCTGCTTATCTAACTCAGCAGCTTCGAAAATTCCAACAAAAATGCCAAGCCTTTTTTTTTTTTGTCTTGACTGTCATGCCGTTTATTACCTGTCATTCTTGTTGTCTTCACTTTTTCCATCAGGCTCTCTGTCCTTTGTTTGATCATGAAAAATAGACCCAGGACAGTGAAATGTGCACATGAAGATTGCTCAATCTGCACCGTTTTTATGTTAATTCCTGTCATTTGTTGCAATCGTTGTTTTTCATCTTTTTTTTCCATTCAGGTACAAAATTTAAATCCCTGCGGGTGCTTTTGTCTGTCAAATCGTGATTTTTTTTTTGTCCAAGACACTTAAGGTGCGTGCAGCCAATCACAGACTGTCTGTGGCATGCATGTTCTCCAGCCTTTGTCACCTTTCTCTCAAAAAAAGGGGAAACCTTGAATCTCCTGCTTATGTTCTCTCTCTTATCGTTGCTTCTATGAAAAAGAGTGATACACTATTTTGTTTGTCTACTCGAGCCATCTGTCAGGATATTCGATGTGCCGAACTGACTGTGAACAACATTGGTTCAACACTAACATGATATATCATTTATATCATCTGCCTTTATGTTGGCTGTCAAGTACTGCTCCTGACAGTTTTATCAATAACTCTATCAACAGCTTAGTTATTGGTACATAAAATAAATGGGTTAAAGTCAGATACGTATATGTATAGAAATTAGCCTTAGTTTGAAATATATACATATTAAGTTATTTACATTATAGGAAATAAAAGCTTTTAAAACAATTCATTAGCATTGTCATTGTCATTAGCATGTGAAGGTTATCCTTGGAGAGTCAGCAGTGAACCATCAATCCCAAAAAAACAATTATTTCTGGTCAGAATTGGGGTGCTGGTTGTGCGTTCAGATTGTGAGGGTGACCGGAGTTACACAGCTGTCCTAATGAGGTGTGTAAAGACAGCTAATCTAGAGTTTACACAACTCTGTCCAAAGCAGGCTTACATTGATTACATGCCTGTTGCTGACACGTCGAGGGCCCGAGGGCCTCGTTGTGGCCTCTCACAAGCACATATACAGTATATACACACACTAACACACAAAGACATGCGTATTCTACACGGCTCATATGTTCTGTTTCTCACACGCTCATAATCATTGTTTGCTTGACAGAGAAAGAAGTGGGGTCATTGTCCGCTCAGCAGGATAAACACTTGCGAAAATGTGTGACACAAGTAGTCACCGCCCAGACGTTAAGTGCGTCTAGCAGGCGCCAGCCCTTATACGCAAGATTCCATGTTACATACACACACTACACTAAGTTGCATGTAGTAAAATATCTAAAGTTGGTAACAGAGTATTCTCTCTTTCATGTCTCATCACATGTATACGCACATTCATTTCCCATTAAGCTGATTGAACTCTGCAGCGTCTGTGCTTTCAGCCACGCCAAGTGAAGCCAAAGCATTAGGTGGAGGAGACAGCGCTCGGGTGACAGCACCAAGCCATTACCCACAAGCCCTCTGCTATCTCCACCATATTTCTAGCTCTTACAGTACACACTTTCATATCTTGTCTCACTGTCAGAGCCACTTTGCTCTGCTCTTCACTCGGCTTTCTGCTACTCAACCTGACTTCCACTAATGTTCCCAGTGAGAGTGGAGGGGAGATGGATATCACTCCTCTCTCAATTTCTTGTGTGTTATAACTGCTGTGGAAGAACGTTTCCCTCATTTTAGTAACAACAATAATGCTAATATTCTTTAGAATCCTGAGGTATGCTCCTATTGCTTTCTTTACTGTGGGGGTCAAAATTCATGGTCAGCTACAGAGAATCAGGGTCTCGCTTTCAGTTCAGTGGATTCTTGCTAACACAGGGGCTTGAACCCAGGTCTTCCGGTCAAAGAGCAGTCTTCTTACTACACCGCCGTTGTGGCCTTTTTCTTTTCAAACATAAGCCCTGTTTTGGATTTGTAACATTGGGTCATAGGAAGTGGTCATAACCCGATGGCCTGCCTTTGACCAGCGTCCGGTGTTCAGCAAGTGTTTTGAAAGTTTGAGATGGATGGGAAGAGAGAGAGGAGCGTGGCGAGGTGTCAAGGCCCCTAGCCCCAGCTCTGACCCTCTCACTCCCAACCCGACCCTCACCACTCCTCTTCCCCCCGACCCCTGAACCCTGACCCCGAGGAGCTGTGACCTCAGAGTGGCGTGTCACTGAACGTCCGGTGGGCCTGGCGCGAGCAGGGTCTGGAGCTACTCAAACTGAGGAGGGGGGCATTGATGGAGGACGGGGTGAGTGAGGAAGAAATGAAAGTTGTTTATGTAAGGAGCGGATGTTTGGATTGTCTCGAGTAAGACAGAGAGATTGAGTCTCTGCTCAGTATTAGTGTTGAGCTTAATAGACCATCTTAAAGCTGCATGCTGCTATGCTTTTTGACCTGTAGCATGTTCACTACTTAATGTCTTCACAAGGGGACAGTGGTGCTTCAGACCAGTGTCGCACATTTGAGTGGACAAGTATAACTTTGCCTGTCTCTCGTGTAAGTGGGCCGTTGCACTGATAAAGAACACGAGAGGGAGAAGGCAGCTCGAGTTATTAAGGAAGCATCGAACATTTAAATATTTTCACTTTCATCCCATTAGGACACATTAATTCTTTATGGACCAAAATGATGGCCCTGTGGAAGTTACATAACATGTTTACGTCTTTTAAAACCCATTCCCCCCTATGTGGTGAGACCTAACGTGCCGCTGATTTTCTTCGTTTAAAAGTTTGCGTCAAGCATTCTTCAATTATGTGACTCAGCAGTTTTTAGAGAAGGGGGAAGACATAGTGGTTAGGGCATTACTGAGCAGGGAAATGAGGCTAATGAATAAAACATGAATGCACAGTGCGGTTTGCAAATTAAAAAAAAAAAGTTGAAATATGAAAACATCTTTATGGGGACGGGGGTGTGTGAGAGCTGCAGAGCCTCTGGGCTTTATGTGTATACCCAGCTCTCTTCTTTCCTCTGGCTTGCTGAGTCTGTGCAACTCATGAAGTGGTGCATGAATAGTTGGGACGGCCACTTGCTGTATGTGTACCTGAAGCCATGTGACTATTTGAATTGCCAGCGTTTCCTTTGCTGCTGCTGTCCCGATTCACTCATTGTTTGTTTTAATGTTTAGGCCTGTAACATTTTAACCAATCACAGTAGCAGTGTGAGTTGCTGACTCATTGTTTTCACCGAGATTTTAATCACATCCAGCCCACAAATAGTCAAGGTCCAGTCAAAGCACTTGTGAGTGTGCTGTAGTGGGGATCCCTTTTAACATCTGGTACGAGAGAAAATACCTTTGTTGATGCTGTTACATACAGTCTTGCAGTTTTTCTCTCTATTGTCTTGTTTTCCCAGTTGATTAGGTGGGATTTGGCAGTGCTGCAGCAAATATTTTAGGAATTAGGCAGAAATGTGTGCGCTCACATCACTCGTACCACCTGGGTGCTCAGCTGTGAGCCACATGGGTGTTGTCGGAGGAGCGGTAGTGGCGAATGGGAGGCCTGGAGCTCTATTAATACCAAATCTTACTTGCTCCTGTTTGACTGATGTGTCGCCACGGGCCTGGCAAGCTAGTCCACTCCAGACTTTCATCTGCTTCCTCTCAGTTCGGCCAGACCAAGACTGCTCCACACAGGACAAGGCCGATGGATGGAAATATTGTGTGCGCAGCGTGCAGGGGATGTCTATGTCAGACATCATGATGGAAATTTCAGATTTTAGTGAAACCGCAGAATGCAAGGAGAAAACAAGCTAAGGGGTTTAGCTCAGAGCTGAGGCAGCTAGAGTAAGCAGAACAGGGATGTCATTCATCAGGGAGAGGACGACATGATATGCTTATTGAAGTTACAGTGAATGACAGCAAATCAGGGACTGCTCAGTTCTCACTGAAGATGATTAGAGCTTGCGATGGTTTTTGAGACCCACTTGCATTCACACATCATGTGCAGTATTCTTGGGTTAGATTGGCTCCGTTGATACTCCCTGCAGTGCTACCCCTTGCAGGTCCTCTTGGCGCCAGCTGTGGGCGGCTTGGCTGAACCTCTCACTCCTGGAGGCAGCGGTTTTAGCGTCAGAGCGAGGGTCATCCTTTTTCATTTTCTTTTCTTTCTTCCTTTTTTTTTATACCATTTTTTCCATCCGACTCTCTAGAGGACCGTTGTTAGTTGCTGAACATGCACACTTTTGAGATTTGCAGTGTTTTCACTGGTCTAATGGGAGCTGGCAGTGTATGACACAGGACCTGATGAAATGCTGAGTTTGGCAAACGGCAAGGGAGCAGGGCCCCGTAAACAAGGCCAACTAACTAGCCTGCTCACGCACCACTGTGACTCCAGGTTTAGGGCATAGGGGAATTGATGCTGTGGGGGGAAAAAATGCTTTCAGCTCCTCCAACAGCTTCTCGGAATAATGGCGTATCCTTGCCAAGTCACTCAGAGGTTAACTCTTAAGAATGAGGGAAAATAAGGACAATGTTTATTGTGCTTGATGTGTCTACACTGGTCCTTATTAAGTTCTCATGTGCGCTTGTTTGTGTCCAGGAGATGCTCGGGTGCTGAAGGATGTGGGAAGAGCTCTGGTGCTATACAGACGGACCATCATGCCGTATGCAGCCTACTCCCGCAAACGCAAAGGCTCCAGCGACGAGGCGGAGGTGCAGCAGTACGCCGGCTTGGTTGGCCAGGACTGTGCTGAAAGGATCTTGCTCTACCGCAACTAAACACACAGCCACTGCACCTTTTTGATATGCGTAAACACACACTTCCCAGCAATGTATGTCTGTTTATTTATTTGTGTCTGTATGTCTCCTCGCTGTCAATGAAAGTGCTTTCTGCCGCTTCTCCAAGTAGTCTCTCCATGCGTAGCTGGAACAATGCAGTAGCCGCTCACTGTCTAATGTATGTACTGTATGTGTATCACCCATTGGCCTCATTCACATATTTTAGTTCAATTTTATTCACCCTTGAATCCTGCAGCATCCATTCTCAGTTTAGTTCTGGTGCATCTCTTTCTTTGATTTGACTCTGTGCAGAGACCAGTCCCTTGAATGTTATTTGATATGATGTGTTCATCACTTTGATTACTTAATCATTGCGCCATCCTCAATCCTGTATGCTTAAATAATGATGTTGTAAAAGAGCGTCTAGCCACACACAGGTGACAGCTCTCCTCTCAACTGGCACAGGTTTGGACTTCTGTCAGCATCACCTCCTTTGAATGCTCAGTGATTCTGAAGGTGGTTTTCAGTTGCTTACATTATATCCCAAAACATCAAACCGACTTGTACGACACCACAACATTGTAAAGATTTTTATCGCTGGGTTTATGTGACGCAAAGAACTCACTGTCTTCAGTGTTTTTGTCTGTTATATTTATAGCTTTATTTGCTTTTCTTTGAAAATCAACACTTACTTTTGGTTAAACTGAATAAAGGGGTTGTATATTCCCTGCTTTGACTTTGTGACTTCCCTTCGCATGATGATTACTCAACACAGCCCTGAATCCACTGGCAGCGGGAGCAGTGGTGCATTAATCGTCCATACAGTTAGTGAGTTTATGTCTCCCAAAACACATGCACATCAGACATAAGTGCTTCAGTTGGACTTGTTAAATTGAGCCAAGCAACAGGTGTTCGATATATGAGCTGATCACAAATGTGACAAAGTGTCAACAGCAGTCCAGCTCTCAGTGAGGGCAGGGCTTGGCTGAGCTGCGGTCAGCAGTCAGGCTTCAGGTCTGAAAGCACAGATGTAGATGCTAGCCATACGAGCTACGGTGGTCCTGGCAGCGGCTCAAGATCTTAATGCTACTTGTCCATTCGGTGGTCACGGTACATTCTGGTTGTTTCAACATGCATTAGAGGATTTCTGCAAACTGTAATTGGAAAAAGTACCAGACAGTGGAGGTGTCGATGCCATCAGAGATGTCTACATGTAACTGTCTACATGTAACTAGCTTAACTATGTGACAGATATCCTTGTAATACTGTTGGCTTCTCTTCTTCTTCTCAGAGCGAAAACTCAGTTAAAACCAAACACACAGACATCATCAAACACAAACACAGTGTGACTCACTCTTTCCAGGTTTTCTCAGATGAATGATGTCAATCGCTGATAAATCCTTTTAGAAATCTTCTAAAAGATTGTCCTTGGAACTTCACCTTGCCTTGCTAGTGCTCAAATTAATTTGTTTTATATTATTAAAAGAAGTCAAGTTGTTGTCTGAACATCCAGCACAAACCTACAACACAGTTTAGACACTTACATTATACACTTTTATTATGATATAGCAAATCTGCAAAATCAATCAGGAAAATGTTTGACAATAGCACCTTTGTCAACTTCAAATGATGTCCTACATCACCGCAGTTCTGCATGTCCTCAGAAATGCATGCAAAGGCTGCAGCAAGATGCAGAGCAGCCCATGAACAGTGGAGGCAGGATATCAAGTTGTGGAGGAGGGTCAGCAGCAGAAACTAAACACACATGATCTCAACATTTAAACGGCTTAGTAAATATACTCCTGCACACATAATGTACAGTAAATGCATTTCTGAGCCCAGCTGTGTGTGTGACATGTCTCTCTCTAACCCAGCGGGCTGAGAATCATATTCCTCTGCATGCTCACCTCAAGCCACACAATCGTGCAACTAACTGAGCGGAAAGTCTAACCACAGAGTGTCAGTGTCAGCCTGACCCTGGACTGGACTTGTATTTGCGCAGCGCCTCTGCTCTCCAGTGTGGCCTGGCCTGCTGCGCATTCTGCCAGGCTGCCTGCACCCAGTCCTGAGAAAACAGTGGAGAGAGTCAGTCTCTCCAGTTTAAACTCAACCCGGGTTTAAGAGCAGCCTGTGTCCTTGGGAATTAGGACGGATTGACAGGCTAATTCTCCAAGAAGGGAACACTGACGCTGGCTAGTGGCCATGTTGGATTCACTGTTTCTCTCCCACATTAGGCATGCTTCCCCTCGGACTTAATGTGCACTCACACAGACTCACAGACACACACACACACACACACTCCTGGCACTGTCACAAGTAGTTAGTCTTGGTGGACGCCACACATGAGGACATGTGCCAGTGCTGTGGTGGACCTCTTTCTGTCAAAACAAGTGGCCTGGACCGGTCGACTATTTTATAATGAGTCCAGAGTGCTGCAAGACGCAGCATGGCAGGGTTTGGACATTACGCTGATATATAATTATGTCACTGCTCATAATTCTTATTAACTATGAGGTCTATACTGACCATGCATTGCTGCTGAAACAACGTTCAGCCAAAGGTCAGCATTCAGAGAATAAAGAGGCCTGTAGTGAAGGCTTTATCTTCACATCAGACCTGAGTCACAGATAGTTTAAATACTCTGTATGGTTTATTTTAGGCCATGTCGGTGCAAAACGGGTGGGGTTTGTCACACTGGAAAATAAAGATTAAAATAAAGAGACTGGGAAAGGAGGGTTTGACCCTGTAGTGAGATAACATGTAGGACGAGATCAAGCTACATTCTCTGATTCTGTTTTTTTTTTGTATGCAGCATGTTGTATGTGAGCACTTAAAGAAGTTGAAGTGTCAGTTAACGTCGAAGCAGTGAACGTAACTTAAGAGTCAGTTGGAATTAGAGAAAGCATTTGGAAATTTAGTCTCAAGTTCAAGCCCTGCACGCAGTTGAATGTATTCAGCACTGAAAGCAGTTGAAGAGTCAGCAGAAGAGTAAGAGATGAAAGCAGAGGAAATGTCAGTCACTGCATAAACCAAGAAAGCAGCTGAGGTTTTATTTAAAGAGTAAAGGACGAAAGAAGTTTGGAAGATGTGAAAGTAAAAGCAATTTCAGTTGACGTTGTAATACCAGAATTAGCCGAAGTGTGTGCACTGCTAATAGTTGAAGTGTCAGTTGTTATGTAGTCCTTTGAAATCAGTTTAAGCTCAAGAAAAGAATGACTTATTTCATGTATCTCTATTAAACCTCCTCTTCCGTTTGCGGCTGCTGGCTGTATCTCATACACAGATGTAGTACTTTGCCAGATTAAAATGCCTGGGGACTCACAGCGAAGAGGACATGTCAGCGTGAAACAGAATGGGAAGGACAAGCAAATCTGAAAATGAGGAAAAGGAAACACAGAGCCCGGCGCTCTCCAAACCTCTAATCCAAACTCGCGTGTGGAATCGTGTCAGAGAAACATGGAATAATATCCCTCAGCTGTTTACGTACATGTCTCTACATCCTACCTTATTATTGAGTATCGCTTGCTTTTGAGGTAAATAAGAGGGAAAACTGTGTTTAGGAAAAGAACAGATTTCATCTTTTTGTTGAATATTCATTTTTCCTTGAGTCTAATGCGTCATCCACCCCGATCACATCTACTGTATGTGAGAGTAAACGGGGACTCCGCGTAGCATCTGAGGAGGCCATTACATGACGCCATCTTCCTGTTTGTAAATATGAAACTATCTGTAGGCTGAAAGCGGTTTGATCTCTCTTGTTTCTGTCCTTCACCGAGCTAATCTCTCTGCAGTACACACAAGCTTTTTTCATCGTGCTCGGGGGCAGAATGTAAACACTGTCTCTGCCCACATTATGTTTTGTGTGTGTGTGTGTGTGTGTGTGTGTGTGTGTGTGTGTGTGTATGTGTGTCTTGCTGGCCGTGTGCGTGGGCTGCGTGTTTGGATTGGCTCCCCATGAGGACAGCGTGAATTTACAAGTTTTTTTTTTTATTATTATTCTCCCATGCTCACTCCTCTGTCCAGCACGTATATATGTGTATATATATATGTGTGTGTGTGTGTGTGTGTCTATATGTCTGTTGTTTGTTCCGTTGTAATGTGGACGTGTATTATTGGCGCATGTTTGTACTGGCACCCACGCCAGGCCCCCCGGACTAACGGAAGCTCCCAGGCCAGAGGAAGTCCCGGGTTCCTTTGTGAATAAGGCCCCCTCGGATTAAGCGTATCGCACGCTAAATGCGGGCCCTTTCTCCTGGGGATTATCTAAGGGACAGGGGGGCGCCCACTCCCACTGGGCCCCTGTCACCCAAATTCAACACACCGTCACCAGACCGCTCCCTAGCCCCCTTGCTAGGATACAGCCCATGAGGGGAGTCATTGTGCCCTTAGAGACAATGCTAAAGTGATTAGCCTGAGTTATTAAGGGACCATAGAAAATGCATTTTGACATGGGGCTTCAAGTTGATCCAACTCGCTGCTGGACATGGTGAAAATATTCACAAGCATCAGGTTGTTGTGTCCATATGTTTAGCCAGTCTGAGTTGTGCTGCTGCAGGCATGTAAACAAGAGGAAGCTATTTAAGCTCAGTTGATTTGCAAAATAGTTGAAAGCCATTGCGTGTGTGATGCTACTGTAAAAGTGATGCACATTTCCCAAGGAAATCACAGTGACTTTAAAGAAAAGAGAGGCATAAATCAACTCCTCTTAGTTATTGTAGTTCTATTGATTGTTGCTTGCCTTGTGATGATCAATAACTGAAGTGTACACACTTGCTGCTACATGCTGGACAGTAAATAAGCTGTTTTCTGTGCAGTCTTAACATAGCATTTGCATTTTTCTCGCCCTTTCAAGCAGTGGTGGATTGTAACTAAGTTAATTTACTCAATTATTTTACATAAGAACAGTTTTGAGGTAGTTGTACTTTACTTTACTGGAGTATTTTCATTTCATGCTACCTCATAAGATGTACAATTCCTAGGGAAATGCTGGACTTGTTTGCTACAACCTCTACATTTATTTGTGACTTTTCAGATGATCATAAAAACATATATTATGTTAATACTTTGTTCAATACTTGGTCTGTTGTCTCCACCTGTCTGACATGAAACTCGCTCACAGGAAAGCAGTGTCTGGTTGGGCCTTGTTATGTTTCAGATGTCTATGAGTAGTTAGCAGTTATTTCAAAGAGACACTCCCCTCTCAGATGGTTTCATTTAAATGACTGTTGGAGGCCCACAGAGGAAAAACTCCCTAATATTTAACAAAAAATCAAAGAGTAAGGGAATATTCCAAAAGATGAATAAAAGATTTATGTCACAGAAATTAGTTTTTTCTTCTTTCCATTAATTATCTCATGACCCTCAGATTTATCTTGTGATCCTTTGAAGGGCCCAACCCCTAAACTGGATCCCACTTGCAATGCAGATTTTGGGACCCAGTGGGACCCAATGTAATCCTGCATTAAACCCACATGGACAACTGGCATGGGGCCAAGATGGAACCCATGCACAAACCCATATACAACCCGTATTTCATGTAGGACCCATATAGAACTTAAATCTGGGGCTGAGGTGGGTTTTGCGCATGTTGCCGAGCTGGGGCCCACCTAAAACCAAGTGTAATCCGGCATGAAATCCATGCTGGCAGATGACATGGGGCCATTATGGAACCAGTGGACAGTCCCATATAAGGCCCATTTTTTCAGCCCATTTTACTACCCACATGGGCCCCACATACAAATGTTAGCTTGGATATACTGTACAGCAGTTAAAGCTAACCCCACGTCAACCAGCTACTACAGAGAAAGAAACACTGATGCATCAGTATTAACAGTTTAATAATGTCAGATATAACACCACTATATAGTCACGGGGGGCAGGGAGTACTGCCACGCTGTACTACTGGTACTTTTACTCAAGTAAAGGATGTGAAGACGTGAGATTAAACTAAAACATGTTTTGTAGAACTGTATTACAATTAATCATCAATTCATTGTCTGGCTATCGAGGTGAACCAGGGCGCGCAGGCCTGAGAAGAGAGCCCGTCTGGTCGGAAAGTGCTGCTGTGTAGGCATGGAAACCCAGAAAATGACTGCATGAAGATAAATGTTGTCATTATTTAAAACCTCCTCTCTCTCTGTGTGTGCCTCTCTCCTCTCTCTCCTGACAGGTCTTTACAACATTAATGTCTCTCTTGTCGCTCTCCTTCCTCCGTCTTTTCTCCTGCCCCTCTGGCGCAGGCCTGTGCATCTCTTACTCTCCGAGGCGGTCATACATATTCCCGCTGGCATTAGAATGCTAATGTGTCAGTGTGAAAAGAGTAAAGCTTTGGGGCAGCGGTGGGAGTCGACCCACCTCTCAATATGTGTGCTGTCTCTTGTGAGAAAGCTAAATCTTCTTTTGCTTGCTCTCTCCCTGCTGCTTCTTTAGCCTCGATCTCATTTAGTTCCACATGGAAACTTCCCTCTCCCTGTCTCCCGTCCTCTCTCCTTTCTGTTGGATGTGGGAAATATATTTTCCAGAGGTTTAGAACAGGTAGAGGTGAGAGTCACAACCAGCACCAACCCCCTCCTACACTTCTTTCCCTCCCCTGCTCGGCCCACAAAGGGCAGCGCAGCCAATATTTGCAGAGCTCTAAATCTTCGCCTGTTGAATGCTGCTGTTGTTGTGGAGGGGAGTGCCTGGCATCATTACAGCAACCTGCTGGGTCTGAGGGGGAGCTGGCCTGTGGAGGAGAACAGAAAAATGTCTGTATAATTAAGATTATAAAAACGCTGATATTTACGGTCTACACAACTCCAGCGGGGCGAGAGAAGTCGTAGCAGCAAAACTCAATCCTTTTGACACTGTTTTTCCTCATCATGTCGTTAATGGTGTTTTTCTTGACGGGGGTGTAGTAGACAGTGCAGGGTGTCGTTTTTTTCATGTATCTCACACTGAAGGATTTCCATGCATTTGCTGTGGAACTATATCATTTTCACTGTAAAGGGAACAAGTATTCAGTATTGTTGAGTTCAGTTAATGTGCATAAGAACACCTCACCTTCACCATCTCACTTTCCTCCTTCACCCACACCTCATGTCATGCTCCAAATGCAGCTGGCCCTCAAATCTAACCAATAAAGAATACAACCTTTACTCTTAATGGCCTATAATATCTTAATAAGCTATTTTGTCCAGTAGTAACAATTGTTTTAATGATTAGGTTTCAACTAAGTGCTTATAATGTAGGTTCTTAATTGTTGAAGTGGCTAAAAATGGGTTCGTTATACTGTATCACCAGAAATAACACACAGAGTATGTGGATTTACGTTCTCACAGCATGCATGCTAATATTTTCATAAAATTATATTGACGTGAACCGCCTATAAAGCTATAAAGATATAGAAATCACTTGTAAATCATCTGCAGAACTGTATGTTCTACCCGAAAAGTGTTATACAGCTGCATGGCATCACCTCGCCCTTTTTCTCCCCCAGTTAGAGAGTCCTCCAAACATGAGCAGCCATTCCTGATTAGCCACACATTTGTGAAATGTCAGAAATGTTTCATGCGCCTTGTCTCAGCTGAACTGGTGCAGTCAGACGTCCGTACAGGACTGATAAAGGCTATAATGGTTCAGAGGGGACACGCTGCATGCCATGGGGCCACTATTTTTTTAGAGGATGAACCCTCGGCTAGCTTCTCCTAACCTTGATGTATCCACAACTTATGTGTATAAGGAGAAAGTGAGAAATCAGATGACGGAGCTGATCAGCCCATCATTCAGGACCGGACCACCTGAACTCTAGTTGCCCAACGGCCCATGAGACCGTTAAGCCATTTGCAGAAACACTTAACCGAACAAATATTTTTATTTCTGGCAAAAAGCGGGCACAGGCCGTCAAACTGCCTGGCTCGGGACAACGGCGGGAGAGGGTGCGGCTGCTGGTGGAGCTGCCATGTGTGGATGGATGAGGGAAGGGGGATGGATGGGGTGGTGGAGCACAATGCATTTCTCAAACGGAGTCTGGAAAAGACTTCAGCTGGAGAAAAGGTGTAGCAGCATTTACAGGACTGCATTTGCAGTTTGATGATCGTTATTATGATGTTATTTAGTGTAAGTGGTGGTGTGGTCATCGTTGCCACAGTTAGGATGTAAATACTCTGCAAAGGGAGTATGACCCCGCCATTGTGAATAGATTTTATTAGCATTTTAAGTTTCTGCAAAATACATACAATAAATTATTTTGCAGCTCTAAGAGAAGCCTCGGAGGCTCGCTGGAGAATGATGTGAAACTATGCAAATCTTTTTAAAATGTCAAGTGCTGTGAGTTCAGGTAACAGCCAGAGCATCAATATAAACCACAATTGTATTAAATGCTGGGGTTGATGTGGTTTGCTTGGACAACATGCAGAGACAGAATTCATGTCTGGGTTTTGACTTTGCGGTGGCTACATGGCGCCCGTAAATCGAACCAAATAAGGACCGTAGCCAGAAATCATGCTCACTCCGAAAGCCAGAGTCTCCGAGCCTTACGGAGATAGAAGGAGAGATTCACTGATCCCAGAAATCCCCCGTGGCATGCAGCCTGGCCTGCTCTCATCCAGCCACTGTGGCCGCTGGATCGGGGCCCGTCAGTGGCTCGCGGAGCTGATCAGTCTCACAGAACACAAACTGTTCCACACTGCTGGGGTTGCTGAATGTGCGTGAGTGTGCAGGCTTAAAGTGCTCTCTGCAGGTTTATTGCTGACTTTGCTGATGCCTGATCGGGGATTCATTGACCATTCCTTCATACCAGCACTCATCCAAATCAAAATACAGCAACATTAAATGGAAATATTTCACTGCTCTTTTCTTTGACATTTTCAAACCAACTTAGTCATCCATGTCCAGGTCTGGGTCACTGCTAAACAAAGGCAGCATGGACCAAAGTCTCTTTCAGCAGTGATTCAAAAAGCGTTTGCTCAGGTCAGCATATGAGGTCGCAACGAAGAAAGTTGTTGGCAGAGAGGATTTCTCAGAAAATATCCCCTCTGGTTAGCAAGCCACAAATCCCTGCTTTGGCCAGAGCACTCTGCTGAATGTGCAAGAAAAAACAGGGGGTAGCAGATGAGAAAAAGGGAAGAAAACAGTGGGCTGCCATACAAATGAAATGCAGATTCTGTATATATGATTTTTATGTCACAAATGAAAAAAGGAAAAGATGAAAAATGGAGAGAAATAAACATCATCGGGCTGGCTGGGCCTCTTGTTTCATTTGGCGAATTGAGGCTCAGTACCATCACAGCCCAGTCATTATCCAGGAATCCAGAGTTAGGGAAAAGAAAACCAGGCCTTTCCTTCCTCTTTTCTCCTCTCTGCAACTCTTCCACTCACTTTCTCTCACCCTCTACATCCCACATTCTCTTTGCTCTTTCTGCTTCTCATTGTCTCCTCTCCTGGTTTGTTCCCTCTACTGTCTGTTCCCCCGAGGATATTTTCAAGGCAGCTCTAATTCACTTACACAAGCCCCTAAAAGACCCCAAAAGGCTGCATAGAGCGACTAATTCAGCCTGTTACAATAAATTATACTGTTGGTGTGAGTTTGGACTAAGGAAGATTCTGAAGCGCACCACTTTGAAAAAGCACTGGATGATTTTGGGTTTGTATTTATGAGGCACTCAGGCGACCAGTGCTGAAATATGAAGAATAATATAACAAAAACCTGATCTGCAGTGCTGCAGGAAAGGAAGTGTTTTGTGCTATGGTCACATTATTAGTATTATTCTTTAAGAAATGGCTTCCTATCTGGTGGGAATGAGAAGCCTCAGACTGAGCCCACGTCGGTCTGTGGCCTCTGGGTTTTACTGTTCAGTAAACAGAGCGGGGAAGAAGATGGTCTACGCCACACATGTAGGGAAACCAAGAAACTTCAGCACTTGAATCAAAAACGTCTGTGCAGGAAAGCTCTCAAAGCCTGGTGCCAGCTTCACCACACAGGATACAGCAGCTAGAACCGAGGAGAGGAGCGTCGGGCTGGGTGCATGGGCGAACTACAAGGACTGAGGTTGATGAAGGAAAACAGATCTCTTACATGTCCTGCACTTAGAAAAAAAACAAACAAAAAAACAAAGAAGCAAAAAAAAGGCAGCAGAAAGTGAAGTGAGAAAGATTTTGTGTTTTAAATGTTTTGTGTGCTGTTTTTTTTGTCAACACAAAATGATAATAGTAATTGGTGTCATTGGATAGACAGACAGATGGAGTGAGATACACAGAGACAAAGACGGACACAGTCATGCATGACCTGCATTATCCCCAGTCGCCACACTGGAACCAGGTTTTCTTCTCTGTGGAAATTACCATCACACACAAGACACTGAAACTCGCTCTCATTCACACAGAAAGACATATTCATTACCTTTTTAAGATAACACACCATGAGGCTCTTCCAAAATACATTTTTCTTGCTTTGGTTTTTCCACTGCATTAACCTGTGTGTGTGTGTGTGTGTGTGTGTGTGTGTGTGTGTGTGTGTGTGTGTGTGTGTGTGTGTGTGTGTGTGTGTGTGTGTGTGTGTCCGAGGCTGCCCCTTCAGATTATCTCATCTTCTGACAGAAAGCCTCCTCTCTCCCTCCCGTAAGCTTCCTCGTAATTCTCCTTCCCTGGCTTTAGACGGGGTGAGCTGAGTTCCTGGCCTGCTAAGGTGACTTTCCATCACACTGATGTGTGTCTGGAGACAGAAAAGGCCTCTTCTGGCTGGGATACCCACCCCCAGCTCTCAGTGTAGGGTGAGATATGGGGTTGTGGTCAAGTACCTGCATGAATGTAGCCTGCAAACCTGGACAGATGGAGAGATAGTAACTGTATTGTCTTGGGACTAAGGAAGATTTAAATATAAGCAGTCACACACAAAAAAACACACTCTTCCTTAGACCTGGAAATTATAATAGGCAAACCAAACCATAACATAAACAAAAAAATGTTGGCATTGCACAGTTAAACTGTAAATGCATCTTGGAACTGTGTGCTGCAGCTGTCACATGGTTTTTGTCTTTACAGGAAACATTTCCAGTTCAGTCACACACAACATTGAGAGCAACACTTTTTATTATGTGGACGACAATAGTAAAGAGTACTTTATAGTCTTGTGATTAGATTATTTGTAGAAAACCAGAGTCAACTAATATCCACAGTTAAATAAACATTTTATATGAGAAACATTTGAATTACTGTGAATAGCAGCATTTACACAGTGTCATCAATGCAGTGATCTCAACTGACAAACCCCAGAAAATAGAAGTGATTTCTTTTTCTTTGCCAAAACTGTTCCCAAAACTTATCAGATATTCCACAATGAAACCTGTGGCATCGATTTGTTACACCCTCCTTTCCTGGTAACCACCCCTGTAAAACCTATCACCTTAAGTCTCTAACACAGTTTTGCTTTTGTGAATTTCTCCAACATTGAGCTGGGATACTCCTGATGATATCACTTGGCTTTCTTACTAAGACTGATCAAACCCTCCAGAGCCACAGAGGACATTATACAATTATTTTCACATGGTGAGTAGTACACCTCATGATGAGTAAAATGACATTTCTGCAAGCTTAAAGTTTCCATTTAAACTAGTTTCATTGTTAGGATGTCCTACACTGTGCTCAGTCGCATAGAACCGAGTTGCATGAAAAGGTTCAATGCATAGCACAGCTCTATTCGCCCCCTCCTGCTTTTTTTATCAGCTCTTGCTGATGCTGTGAGGCTGCAGATACCCAGAGGCTGGCCTGGAAGATATGATTGCTATGGAATCTAATGCAGATGGAATACAGATACAGTGGCTTTCAGACAAAGATGTTCCTGTTTCAAAATGTAGATAGGAAAGGAAAAAGACAGATCTGGGCATTTAAATTAAGTAAATAGCTAAATTACTGAACTGACGTCGCAGCAAATCACCAAAATCCTCCAGAAGAAATTGATCAAGAGCACACGCTCCCTGGTGTAATCTTCAATCTCCCCCTTGAGTCATTACTGAAAATGAGAGCACTTTTTCCTCCAACTTCTGTTGCTTAATAGCAACTGAAAAGTAGAAAAGCACATCCAAGCCTTATACTCAGCAGCCAAGTTGCTACCAAACACTAAATATCTTCTGATGCTGTAGGACACGGGGCTGTGCTCCTCGCCTCCTGCCAGGAGCATCTGTGTCATTGTGCCAGAGGGAGGGTGGCATCAGTGTCAGTCTCTTCACACCGCCCGCCATCCCTTGTGTGCAGATTTAACATGGTGCATTCTTCCTTTTTAAGAGTCTCGAGGGTCAGAGGAAGAAACAGAAAGAGACCCTGTTCGTGACTGGACGAGGTGGAGTCACTGGGCACTGTGCCCACACTCGCTCCTCCCCTCATCCCCCACTAGTGGACTGACAAGGAGTGAGAGTATGAGGCTGGAGCTTTTGTCATATTAATGAGTGACAGACCAGACTGAATGATTTTTAATGTGTGTGGGATGTTTTGTGGTGGTGGTGGTGGTGTGTGTGTGGGGGGGATGGGGGGGGGTGGATGTAGTTGGAGTGGGTGTGAGTGTCAGGGTGTGGGGGTGACAGGGCTTGTCAGTCAGATGGGCTGACAGACAGGCGGGCTGTGGGAACGGGTGACAGAGGCCATTCGGGGCCTCCATGGGCTAACATGGGGGCCTTTTATGGGTTTATCAAACCACTGACCCCCCATCACCCCGTGCACAGGAAACGCTCCAGCAGATGAATGGAGAGATCATGCCAATGGGGAGGATGGGGCCCAGGACAAGAGGCGGGGTGGGGGTGAGTCACGTGGAGGGAGGAAGATGAGCGAGGGGGAATTGTGGGTGAACTTGGGTTTGGATGGACATTCAGAGACGACGGAGCACATCCCCCATCCATCTCATGTTAACCTCTAAAATGTCAACATTCATTCACTGAGTGTTCGGCTTTTCGGTTTAAAGATTCTGCTGACTTTGCTCCCTTTTTTCAAAGCTTAGTGTTTGCATTAATGTTAAAATGCACTTCAGTATGTACATCTGTGACATGCACATCACAGCCCGACGTTCTGCACTGACTCTGACTGACTTCAGGTCAGATTTCTGTTCTGTGTGTTGCTTGTTCAAGCTTCAACCTTCGATTCAGTACATAAGTTTGTCTATATAGGCACTCTTGATAAGATGAAGAGCTTGGAAGTAGTCTACTATTATTAGGCATTACTGGAACTGGCATTAGGAACAGCAGTTGTCACAGATTAAACACTGGTTTAAGATTTGTACATGTGTTGAACTTTGTTTTGTTCCCTTTGGACAGAGCCAGACGAGCTGCTTCCTCAGACATGAAACTGGTGATCCTCTTATCTAGCTCATAGCAACAAGCAGATTTCCCAACATGTCAAACTATTCTTTCAAAACCTCTCTTGTAGATTAAATGGCTCAAATCAACGTGCTCCTTGTGTGTCCAAATGTTCCTTCTCATGACACCATCGAGTCACCTTCGTGCCGCAGTCGGACTCTGAGCTTGAGGTTAACTGTGTGAGCAGTTTCTCATCCCCTTAAAACAGTCTTTAGTTGTTTCTCTCCCTCTGCCCAGCAGCTAGTACTGTATTGGTAAACAGATCATGTAGCATTGCAGCAGTGAAGCGAGCAGTCGCAGACAGATCTGCTCGATGATAGAGAGGGACGGCAGAAGTTTGCAAGGGGGAGGGTGTTGACAAGAGAATAAGAGCATTTTGAGTCTCAGAGAAGTATATGGTACTTGTGGTATGATTTAAGAGAAATGATGATGTTTCATGAAATGCAGAGTCAAGTGTGGGGCCAATAGATGTCAGATTAAAACATTTAGAGTATGGGGCGAAGATCTTATCTGCCTTTGTGGGCTGCAGATCTATATATTGTAAATCCACTATTTACACAACGCTCTTCTTTTTATCAACCTTCCATGTGGGAGTTACACAAAACATATATCACCCTGAGACAGATATGTGGAAGAATAATATAAGAAGTCCCTGTAGAGCTGAACATCAATCTCTCTTTCAGATCCTATGGAGCTGAATACATTTATATGAAGCTGACCTGTGACCTCTATAACTGAGTTTAAGGGCAGTGAAAGTGAGCCGTCCTGGTTCTCTCTCTGTGTGTGTTTGTCTGGCTAGCTTTGGTCCATGCTGGGCTGTCTGGATTTAAGGCCAGGGCCCCTGTACTCTGCGTCTGTGTGTCTGGGTTTGCGAGTCCTCCTCAATCCAGGCCGGGTTTATTTACGACCTGAGCCGGGCCTGGTCCAACAGCCAGAGACAGACAGGAGTGGAGAGGAGGGATCGAGCGCCACATCACCCCGGCACATTCCTACGCACGCAAGACCTGACTTGACACACATTCGCATAAAAACACACGCAGAGACACTACAGATAAGGAGATGGAAATATCTCCCATGATCTCATATCAGAAAGTGTGAGTGCTAGACTGCAGACTGAGCCACTTTCCCTCCTCTGCTTCTCTTCTCACCCCCACCATCTCTCTTTCATTGTCATGTGATCAGTGTAGGCATCTGTTTCAGGGTCACGGCTCTGTGCTCCAGGCCCAGGATTTACCTTAAATGACGGCCGTTGTCTGAATGCTGTTTGTAAAGTGATTTCTCACAAATGCCTTCTCTAGGTATTTGATTCTGCAACAGGAATATCACTTAAAGGTTTCAACTCATCTGCAAACACCACATAAGGACTTTTAACCAGATGCACCGTTTCAATCGTGCACGCACTGCTACTGTTTTCTGCCCCATTTCAGTTGACCTTTGAGGTGTTCAGATGGAGCATTTGGGCCCTACTGCTTTATGTCATGAGAACAAATAGACTGTAGATGCTGATGATACACAGATTTTCAGTTTGGATTTGAGAGGATGCAGATCAGAAGCTGTGCATCGACATAAAGACCCTCGCTGCTCTTAAACTTTTTTTTTTCTTCAATGCTGTCTTTTCACCTTTTCCCCCACATGTAAAACCTCGGCCCTATCTTACATCACTGCTCAATCATTTCTGTATATGGTTGGACATGGAGACAGGCGCGCAAAAACATCACCGCTGACTTTATGTGGTGGACATGCAAAAGAGAAGGGATGGGCAAGAGAGGCCTTCACTACACCTCGCTTGGGTTTTTTTTTTTTTTTTTCAAATTCGCTCTTCCTTTTTTGTGGTTAAATGCCGCGGAAAATTGGACGGCCTGGCAAAGCAGAGGTGGATGTTTTCCCCGACGCAGAGTGCGGATGGAGCACATTCCAGGGGAAAGCTGTGTAAATCCCTCCATTGATTTGGTGCGAAACCCTCCTGACCTCTGGAATACATTAGCAGATTAGCCATGGAGGCCGTGTGCACACAGCTCTCTTAGCTCAGCCGCCGGCCTATTCAGACTCCACACAAGCAGCAGTCTGCCCATGCATGGGCCCCCAAACACAGAGCCCGGATACCCGGCGCAGATGGGCTCACACTCGCTCTTATACTCTCAAAACCCAATTATGTCTCTGTGTGTAGATTCACTTGTGGTTAGGTGCATATTGTTCGCTTCATATATGCATGCTGTTGGTGGGATTTTAAGGTTTAAAGCTTTTTTTTTAGGAACTTCAAATACTCCTTAAACTTCACCTTCTGGTGTTAGATCTCCTCATTTTATATTTCAGAAATTTAAAGACAAGCTGTAAACAGCCACTTCATGTATGATGTAAAAAGTTGTTCTTTATACTAAAATACAGTCCTATTAAGCTGGTGCCTACATGTTTGAGTTGCTGCAGTGTGTACTGTGTGTTTGTGTGTGGGATGGGAGGTCTCTGTTGTGTTTTGAGGTTGTCTTTGGTAGAGCCTTATAGCTTACAGTAGTTTTAACATAGACTCTTAAAACTCCTCCAAATAAGGTGGTTATTTACCAGTTTACTAAAGCATGTTCAGTGGTTGAACAGTATATTGGCATTGCCAGACCCTGTGTGTGAATCTGGTCACCAGCTTTTCCATTGTATCGCAACCTTTGGACATGTGCACATAAAAGCTAACAGAGTGTTAATGGATTGAGCAAGTGGTCATTGACCTGGTATTGTGCATCTGTGTGTTTGGATGCGTGCGTCTTGTTTGGGGTGAGGGGTGCTGCTCTGGGTCAGAGGGAACAGGCATCATGGTCACAGGCCACAAGGCCCACCAGGACCCCTGTGCCCCCCTCAGAGGGGACACATGGCCCGACACCCCCCGACAGACCCCTACACCATAGGCAGACAGTCCAGCACCAGCCAAGCAGCCTGACACCCAGATGGTGGCAGCTTGCTCGGTGTCCATCTTCTAGCGTGAGGCAGAAGAAATTAGATCAACTCATCTGTCACTGGTGTGTTTCCACTGAAGACTGAGTGATCCACTGACATCTGGGAGCAATACATACACGGCCCGTTCTGCTCTACTCTACTCTAGTCTAACCCACCCTCCCATACTTATACTGTCCTGCACTGTACTCTGTTTCCCTCCCATGCAATCCCCTCAGTTTCATCAGAAATCTATTTTGCAGCATTCATGCTCTCCTGTCAGCTGTGCACACTGTGGACACATACAAACTGGCACGCTTAAGCAAAGTACATATCTAGTGTTCCTCGTAACAATAGCAATAACCACAAAGCTAAACATCCTCTGTGTTCAATATCACTGTGGGCAGCTGACAGTCACTACCGACCTCAGAAAAATGCTACAGAGAATTTGCTTGTGTGCGTCTCTGTGCTGTTGCAGTGGAGTAAACAAGTTCCCTGTCAGGACTGGCTGGGGGCCACGCTGGTAGAGCACAGAGGGCATACAATCAAATACATATGGCACACATGCCACCATTCAGAGCATAATGAGGAGGACGTTTACCGCTGACTGAGTTATCACTACTAAACATCATTTCCTTTTTAGTGCATTAACATTTTGTCATTTACGAGACAATCTTGACAAACCATGGAGCTTTAGAAACTTGTTTCTCTTAGAAAGAGTGAAAAACTGAGTTCATGCCGTTTTTATTAAAACATGTTTGAATCAAGGAAGAATAAATGAGCTAGAATAAAGAAAAACACATTTGATTCAATTAAAATGTTGAATTATTGCAGCCTCAAGAATATTCATCATGTTCATGATATTTGTTTAAGCAACAAAGTTTTTAAGTAAATGATGAAGTCAAACTTCTCAAATAGATACAGTATGTGTTGCGAGCCATTGCGTTCACAGAGTCTGTGCTGATACAGGCTGGATGACCGAAAACATGCCGCACACCTTGTAAATATTTGGTCAGCTCCTCACATTCTGTGGGAACGTCCATTCAAACCGATGGAAAGGTGAAGGACTTTCTCCAGCTGCCCTGTTTATCATGCTGTGTGTGAATGAATTCCTTCTTTTTCCCTGAAAGAGTTTCCCGCCCTCCGGCTCTCTGCTCCCTGGTTAATGTTTACACAGTGATTGATTTGGCTCTTCTGAGTAATGCAGGATAAACAACAACTGATCAGTACCATTAGCACATCAAGCCTCAGAAGTGGCTGCTCTCTGCAAGGGAACAATTTGGCTCCTCAGCTGGAAAACAAAACAGAGAGCCCAAAGGTGCCGTGTTTTCACGCCATCTTTGATTTACGCCTCGTCTTCGGGCCGATCCTTGGGTCATGTTCCTTGTTCTCTTTCTCTCTCTCTTTTCTCCCCGCCTTCCCTCCTCCCTCCTATTTCCATTTCATTCCTATTTCTCCACTTATTGGTATTCTTCCCTTTGCTCTCATTTCCCTCCATTTCCCTCCCTGACTTTTTTTGTCTGCTTTTTAAGTACTTAAGGTCTCTCAGGGAAAGAAAATGCTCTTCACACTTCGTACAAAACCTTGAACTAAGCGTTGCATTTGAGAAGGGGTGTGAAACAGAAACTGCCCCCTTCTCTCTCCACCTCTGTCTTTTTCTTTGCTTTGGGGGTCAGAGGTCACCAGCCTACTATTTCTCACCCTATCAGCCCCTCTGACAGGACCATATTGATTGTCAGCTTCATTGTGACCTTTTGGAATAACAAACCATATAGTAAAATATTAGATGTGTTTTTTCTGTTGCAGCAATGCAGCACGACGTCATCATGGAAGGAAATATCAGACTGGCTTTTGAACAGATATGACAGATAGTGGGTTCATATACATGACAATACCTGTCCCTCCCCTTTGGCCCTTTCCTTCTAGTCTTTCTACCCTCTTTCTCTTCTCTCTGCCCCAGTCTAAATTTCCCCATCTGCCCCCTCTCTTCTTCCAACTCCCCCACCTCCTCAGTTTTCTGTGAGTGTAGAGTGTAGCATGGCCAGTTGTTTGTTGTCACTGTGAATTACGGTGACATACCTAAAGAGTGACAGCTCGTGCTGGGTAGCACAGGCGGGGGAGAGAGAGAGAGAGAGAGAGAGGCCGGGCTGGGGTTGATGGGCGTTAGTGTGTGTTTGGAGCGGGGGAGCTTTCTCCTGCAACTTTACCCGAGCTTAGCTGAGCAGCCGCGGGAAGAGACAGGGGAGTGGCGTTCAGTGTGAACATCAGGATTCTCAGGGATCAGTTTACAAGGTGTGTCTCCTTGACTTTCACTGTTACAGTAATTACAAGCTGAGGTTTTCCCACACTGCTGCACTGCACTGGTTGTACATTTAATTACAGCAAACACTCTGATTCCACAGGATGATGGATTATTTGTGGCTTTTCCAGGCTCACAAGGCATATCATCTTGTTACAAGAATACATCCTTTCTGTTACACCTTGTTTATATTGACAGTTTACATTATCAACTGTATGCATAGGGAGGCAGCGTGCATACTTAATGTATGTGTATGTGTGTGTGCTATTGCAGTGAGTAAAACCCTAACTAATGAGTCATACTTTATTTACAGTGTTCTCTATATAAAATGTTAAGAAAATATAACTAATGTTTTTTATTATTTACTAAAAATAGTTTGATAGTGGTTTGCATGTCAGTAATAAGTTGTAAAGAATCCATTTGGCTGATGTGTGGCATCATCCTGCACAACTAGCTGTGTGAAGGTGTATTTAATCACTTACTTTCTGCACTCTTATTTATTAACAAATGAACCGCAGACTTGATGAGTTATTAGAATCTGAGATCCTTTATTACACACGGACTCACATTTATAAATGCAGAACTGATGGACTATTAGAAAGTGAGGTAGTCATTAGTAAAGTATAGTCTGCACTTGCAAACTATAACTTATAAAGTTTTAAGTTCATATAAATTAAGTAAGTAATTAAGTCTCTTTCAGAGGCCCAGTGGATAAATGGTCCGTTGGGAGGGCTCTTTCTTTGTAACTAAAGACAAGTGAAATTCTGACGGAAGAGCATATACAACACCTAAAGGTTTGTTTTTTACAACCTCACAACCCAAATGCCTTATTACTAAACTATAGGTCATTCATAAATTATATATAAACCATCAATAAAGTCATTAGTTCCAACTTGGAAACCCCCTTATAAGCAAACCTCATTAGAAAGTCGCACAAATGAAACTAAACTAAACTAATCTGAACTAAACCAGAACAGACCATAATCATTAAATGACGTCTCAACTCACAGATGTACTTCTTTGCTGCTCTAACCATAGTGCGCTTTTCAGCACAAACCACATTTACAATTCCATCGTTCTTTGCTAAAATGCTGCTCTGTTGGAGCAGTTCTGCATGTTGGCCTCGTCCCATGTTTCCAGAGTGATTTGATCATGATTGATGGAATATGCATAACGGGGCACCCAAACTGCTAAGTGCTTTGAGAGGAAGTGTAGCGCTCAGCCTGATTAATTTATTTGGATGGTGCAGTTTTTCACTGACAATGAGCCGAGTATACATTAGTTGCCACATGTACGGGCATAAACGTCTGTTTACATGAAGAAAGAATTGTGAAGACTTTTCCTGGCACGTTTCCAAGTTTGGTGTAAGCATAATCTTTTCTATAAATGAATTAGTCAATAGGTCTTTTGTCTTGAGGTGCATTCAGCTCTGCGGAGGAGTCTATCCAGGTGCCTTCATAAGTTATTTTATAGGCCCAGTAGGAGTTTTTAATCTGCCCTGCTTTGCACAGCTCAGGGTTTCTGCCATCGCCGTGGGCAAGTGGGTGGGAGAATTAGAAACTGGTAGACGCTGAGAGATGGGTTTTTCAGGGGATGCCATTGCTCAACAGCGTGATTAGGACTTGCAAGTGCAGAACAGTGTTGTAGACAACAATGTAAATCTGTCAGTCTGTGCTCTGGAGGTGGGCATGCTGCAACCTGAAGCCTGGAGTCTAACCAGCTAACTCGCAGTCGCCCCTCCATTGCTGAGTACGGGAAGCCATGTAAACAGTGGGGGAAAAAGTATACAGATGCACATGGAGAAAAAATAGTGGAAGTCTAAGCTTGTACTTTTTTATCTTATTTTTGAGAGTTGTGTTGCTGTCATGTGGGTTATTTGCCAAGGTGCAGGGTGTAGAGATGTTTAATAAGACACATATCTCTGTCACTTTCCTTCTCTTCCTCTATCTCTCTCTCTGGATGGAGTGCAGAAGCAGCCTGAGGGGGTCAAAGGTCAGGGCCCTGGCGAGGGGGTGACTTCTCATGAGACCGCTCAGCTCAAATTAGGCCTCAGATTGGCATTCACGGTCAAAATAGTTAACCTCAGCTCACCTCATCGTCCCTTAAGAAAACATATGCTTTAACTCAATGCCTCGGTCCCGTTTTAACAAACTCTGTCAACCTCACAAGGGCAAACATGCTTCGCCACGAAGGACCACTGACACATGTCCAAGCATCTCCTGGACAAACAGTTGCTTTCAAATACCCACATTAGCAGAACCAGTCATGCCAGAGACTTGTTTTCAGAATAATTAGGAACTCTACGAAGGCTACAGTTGTCAGATGTAACTAACAGGACCAAATAAAACATGTTGGAGCAATACTGTTTACTGCTCCCATAACTTATTATTTCATGTGCTCCTGCCACTGGACAGAGGAGTAAGTGGGGGCATAGAGAAACAATAAACAGAGTTAAATGTGGGAGCGGGGAATGGAAAACAGCACCAAGCCAAGGTCAAGTCTATAACTGCTGCTCTATTGAGTGATTTAGGTGCTGTGGCCAGAGGTTTGTCCAATAGCAGCTCAGCAGTGTGAGTTAGGGTGGGATGGCAGAGGTGTTGAGAGCTTTGGCAGTAATGACTTGCTGATGACATCAGGACATAGAGCAGAGTCTTTTCTCGGGCCCGGGGTTAAAAGTCAGACAGCCCATTCACTGACCTTGTGATTTATTTCCTGGGCCTCCCTCAATCTATAGTCACAATGAAAGCTCTGCGTATGCTGGGAATGCATGACTCTCTCTGAGGTGGGCACTCCAGATAGACTCTTAATACTCTGGGTTTGGTCTTCAGCTCCCTTTAGTCCTTACTTTACCACAGTGTGCTACAATGAATGATTTCTAAAGATCAGCCAGATGACAGGCGGTGCTCATCTTCAAATGGCATAAAGTCTCACAAAAGGAAACACCTGCCTTCAAAATGCAGTGAAAGTCTTTCAGACGCCCCTCTGCCTTTAAAGAGAGTCCATGAGGACATTCTCAAAGATAGCATCAGTTCTCTTCGTAGCAGCGGATAGTGCTGCTGGTAAGAGCAGTGGATTATATGTACTACAAAGCACACATCCTGTGAGTTGTCACTCAGAGCTGCTGCTGGTTCTGAGGAACAGTTCTGCTCTGTACACCATGTAATATTTAACCTGACTTCCTGCTGCTCCGGTCAGAGGAACTGCAGGGATCACTGCAGGCAGTGCTAATGTCTAACTACCTCTGGCAACAGGGAACCAGAACAGGTTGCAGATTTGATACATTTAAGTACATAAACACTGAGCATTGAAGTTTTATTTTTCATACAGTAAAACAAGGGAATTAAAATCGTTTTAAAGTGTGACCTGCATTTTAAAGGAATAATTCAACATTTTGCGAAATATGCTTATTGACACAGCCCCTGGTAAAATGGCTAATTGTCATTTTTACACCTTGATTTTAGTTAATGAGCTTTAATGATGCAAGTAGGCAGGTTTTTATTCCATTGGAAAGAGACATTCTAGCTGTTTACCTCTGCTTCCAGTCTTTATGCTAAGCTAAGCTAACTGGTTGCGGGCTATAGCTTCATATAAACATAAGAGCAGTACCAGTCTTCTCACCTAACTCTGAAAAATGACAAACTTTTGCTTCATAAGAAAAATGACAGTGAACTAATCCTTCTCCGGCTTTGCAATGACGTAAGTCTTACAACTCACACTCAGGATGTGCAGGTTTACTAAAGAGGAATAGTGAGTTGTTGTAGTTAACTCTTAAAGGACTGTAATCTTGAGGAGAAAACCAAACATCAACACTGTCAGCACAGGCTGAAGTCCTGACTTGCAAAGCATGAGTCATACCCACGATAACTAAAGTGACCTGTTCTCTGAACCAAATGAGCTGTGTAGTGTGTTTGTATGTATGTGTGTGCATGTGCACAATGCTTATGTGTTGTGTGAGCACTGAACCAATGAAAAGAGAGATAAAGGGAGGGTGAAATAAGAAAAGACATAGACAAAGAAAGAAATCCTTGTCACTGTTAAAATGCCAGGAAAAAGCTCCATTCATTCTTCATTTTATATAGAGGTATAAAGTTGTCAGTTCCACTCAGCATTTCTCTGCGTTTCTCTCTGGAAGAAAGTCCTGCGTTATTTTTATTAGGAGTAATGGTGCCAGTCAGGTGGGAGGGAAAGCAGACATTTTGATCAGGAGTTGTACTGCAACACCGCAGCGCGCACGATGTTTCTGCTTCATATGCTCCCATTTGCTGATTTTCATTGCAGCTTGAGGGAGGTGAAACTCCAAAACTCCCCAGTTTGAAGCTGGAAACGTCGACTTCCCCTCCTTCTCCTTGTGCTCCCCTTTCAGCCGAGCTGCACTGCAAGCTCAATCTGCAGGCATCCCAGTTATTTCAAACACTCTGGTGTACTGAGGTGGAAACATGTGAGGAATCTGGATGATTGACCCTCCACTCCCCCTCCATCCACTCCCACTATCCCTGCTCTCTGTTACCTGCTGAGGGGGAGGAGAGGACAGCGGAGGCCTGGGTGTTTGGACGAGGTTATTACGGCGTATCTGTGACAGTGAGGAGGAAGACCCGCTGACTTCAGGGGTGATGCTTCCCGAGCTAAAAGCAGAGGGACTGCGCTGTGTGAGACTGCTCATGCTGGGCAAAGTGGGAGGGTTCGGCAGTGAGAGCTGGCCTCGTGGATGGAGGAGATGTCCAGAGAGCCCACATGACGAGAACAAGAGGCTTCTCTCAGAATACTTTGCCATTTTCAAACACATTACCGCTGCTACCGACTCCTGCCCCTCTCTCTCCAACTCAACACCTGAACTTTCCTCTCACACAGGGGTTTCATACATTGCCACATGGCTGCATAGAAGCTATCCTATATGGTTCAAATTAGACCTGAGGCTTGTGTCTACGTCTTACTTCTCTCCCCCATCCCCCACCACACACAGCTCCATGCATTTGTTTCATATTTTGCACAGGATGTGACTCACCCACGTTTGTTGTTTTAATTATACAGTGTCAGTGATATATTGAGAGAAAAAGGAGCAGTGTCTCAAGGATTTGGCATAGTGAAGTTATAATAACATATCACTGCCATTCATGATTAACGGCAGCACCCTCAAGGAAGAAGAAAAAATGATCTTCCAAAGGAGAACAAGCCCGTTTTGTGCTCTGATTCTCGACAGTGAATATCTCCGTTAGACTTGTCTAGCATTCAGAGAGGCAGAGGGAGGGATTTTGCTGCTCTGGCCCAGTTCACTCTAAGAGTGGATTGTCTATGTGCTACTGCAGTAAAGAAGCACTGTATAATGGTTAATTGACTCCAACAGAGGCGTTCCCCACAACCGCTGCCCACGTTATCACAAATATAACACCACTGGGATTTGAGATGATGTGTTGTGATGACATAGAAATAGACTTGTCTGAGACGTGACCCTGCATGAACTGCTACTGAAAAGTCAGAAACACCTTCATAACAGCAGCGTAGAGAAAAATAGGGCTAAGACCACCAAAGATTCATCCTTATGTCTGAGGAGGTGCAAGTTACTGGCACCAAGTTAAACAGTATCACTTCCAAGTGATGAGCTTTACAGCTGAAGACTGGTTAAAGATCCCCTCCAGATGTGTTTTAAGACATATAAGAATACTCGGAATAATAATTTGTGTCATTTTTATATTTTGACGATGACAATTTTCTTTTTCAAACGTCTTTAAAAAACATTGGAAAATCCTAAACCTATGAATATGCAGATATTTTGATATCTGCTACTTTACTGAAACAGCCATTCTCTGTGTACGATCTCTGGAGCTTCAAGTCTCCACATCACACTTGTATAAGCTGCATACTAGAGCGCAATTGGCTTCTACGTCACAAAATCAAGTCAGTACGTGTCTTGAAAGTGAACACAGAGAAACATTCCCTCTTCTGCAGATGAACATGACAACAGCCTATAATGTCAAACTCTGCATGTGCATCATTCTGCACAGTGATGGTCAAACAACCAAGTGAAGTCACAATAAGCAAAACACATTTCGGGGTGTAGGGGGACTTTAATGTGAACCAATTAGCCGGACCATGGACAAAGGAAAGTAACGCCTGGTTGTTGATTAGCTCACTTCAACAGCATCTAAAATTTGCATAGCAGCAGGGGACATGCTGAATGACTGGTGAGAGGCTCAGCCTCAATTGTCACTCACAGCTTCAATCTTCACAGCAATAAGAGGTTTTCTCACCGCTAACGCACAGTTATTTTAGAACCTCTCCAATACCCTCATGATGATTTCTGTCAACAATGACAAGTAATCAATATGTTCATCTAAGATGCTGATGGCAGGCTATTAGCTTGTCACTTTCTTTTCCTCTCACTCCGTCCCCTAATTCCTAACAGTGTGGCTGCCGGCGTAGGAGGGATTAAGGAAGAAAGAGGACTGAAGAAAAGATTGGAGATGAAGAGGGACAATGACAGGTTGACAGATACCACAGCGCAAGGGCATTGAGTCCATCTAGTTCTCTGTCAAAGGCCCATGAGACTCTGCTTGATGAGGTTTCTTTCAAATGTGAGATGCCTGAGCAGTAGAAAATAAATTGGCGATTGTAAATAGACTTATGTACTGGGAGGAAAGAGACACACAGAGAGGGAGAAACAGCGGGGGGTATTTTGTGCCACTCTTGAAAAATGAGTCAAACGCTCCTTCCTCACCTCTTGCTCCCTCTTTATTTCTAGCCAACCTGTCAGCTCCACTGTTATCTGATGGCTTTACTGGTGGAGGCAGAGATGGGAGAGGAGAGAAAAACAGATGCAGAGCTCTCCATTCACAGGCCAAACCTTTACCTCAGGAAAAAAAAAAAAAACCTTGTTAGTGCCTCTTTTCAAATTGAATGGAAGAGTTTTCCCTCCCTTGTTTAAGAAAGAGGGCTTCAGCGGTGGAAGTGAGACAAAAATAAAAAGTCTGTGGAGATTAGAGTCTTCCACCCTCCCCTGTGTCTCTTTCAGAGCACTTGAACGCCTGAACCAATGCAGGAGACAGCTCGAGGCAGCGGGGGACGAGCTGCAGGGGGCCAGCCTTCAGTCTCTCTCTCTGCAGCTCTCAACAGATCTGTTCATTTGTAGAAAAGTTATGAACTTCAGTTCAGTTACTCTAATGCACCATATCATAGAATAAAATCCCTCTATCTCTCTCTAACCTCAGTTCTTTTCTTTACTCTTTGCTTTCATGTTATCAGTCTGTTATTACAGGCACTCTGCTTTGTAATGCTGGATGCTTAGAATATGTTTGTGATGTGATATTTAATGAATATTTACTGTTGAGCTCATTGTGTAAGCAGAAGTGGAAGAAGTTCCACACTTAAGTAACAACACCGTGTTGTACAAATTCTCCATTGCTAGCAAAAGCCCTACATTCAAAACTTTATTCAACAGTGTGAAAGTTTAACCAACAAACTATGAACATTAAAGGCATTCACTGTGCAGAGGGACCTCTTCCAGTGTTACATTGTGCCTTATGATTGTATTATATTATTATATCATTATTACTAATGCAGTAAGCAGCATTTCAAGGGTGAAACTGGTCGAGGTGGAGCTAATTTCTACTATTTAACCCACTTTTTGGCACTTTAATCTATAACAATGTCACATCTACTACTATAAGATGATCATTTAATGCTGTGTATAAAATTAACTTGCAGAAGACCTGTTAAAGCAAAGTAGCATCAAACCAAAACACCTAAATAAAGTACAAGTACCTCCACATTTTACTTAAGCCCAGTACTTTCCACCACTGTGTGTAAGTCACTCTTTGTCCACATGTGTACTGTACATTCCCTATAATGCAAAATCATTATTCCACATTAAATTGAAACAATAAAGGTTGTGTTGTTGACATGTGTTGAATTGAAAGAGCACATTTCACTCAGCATCTGCACTGTTTGTAAAAGTGTTGTGACAGATGACATCATAGCTGAGTAGTTGATGGCCCTGCTGAAGTGTCCCTGAGCAACACATAAACCCGCCTTGCTGTCATGGTGCTACACAAGCTGGCTAGCTGTGATTGTACTGGCTGACATCTCAACCCGTCATGCATCATCTCATTGGTGGAAAGTAATTAAGTATTTACTCAAGTACTCTATCTAAAATCAATTTTGAGGTACTTCACTTGAGTATTTCCATTTTATGCTACTTCATACTTCAACTCAATCTCACTATATTTCAGAGGGAAATATTGTACTTTTACTCCACAGCATTTAAAGCTACAGTCACTGGTTACATGGCAGATAAAGTATTATTAAAAGTAGATGCAATGCAATACGACCACATTCATTATATTTCTGTATGTGTTCATCTTGTTGTATTACTATTGATGCTGTTAACTACTTTGTTGGCTAGTTTGTTCTATAAGGTACTTTATTTCACAAGATGATATATTTTCTACTCAAAAACATTCAGTTCAATTTGCTGATAATACCTCAGCACTTTCACAATTTTAAATGCAGACTTCTTTCTAGAAATAAGTGATGTCTTATATTGTGATATTTCTAGTTTTATTTTCCAAAAATGATATCATTACTTCTACCACCACTGCAGCACCTAAATAAACTGAAACACACTGACAGGCTGCATTGTGCGTCTCTGCGTGTGTCGGTAATGTGCGTCTCCTCCCGCAGATGTCATGCCTTGGCCACTGAGGGGCGTTGTTACGGCGATCTGACAACTCCAGAGCCGAGCAGGGGCCCTCGCACTGGAGCCAGTGTTGAGCAAGTTGAGCGCAGGGCAGGCAGGCAGGCAGGCAGGCAGGCAGCGCTGCAGTTTGATGGGCGGGGGAAGGCAGGGCCCAAAGGCACTACGGCCAGGAAGCGGCTCGAATTACACTGGGGGTGCATGGGGTGGGGGTAATGACACCCACTGGAGTGAAGGAGGAGGGCAGTGTGTGGAGACGTAAGGAGGAGAAAAAAGCTAGTAAACCTGACAAAGCGTCTGAGATACAGTGCGAGGACTGTCGGCGGAACAGGGGAAAGAGACGCGAAAGACGCGCTTTTCAGCAGGGGAACGCGCACTGATGGATTTTATGCCATTTTGCATCGGACAGCTGTCCTCTTGTAGCTTTTAAACCCCGTTCCACCTCCTCAGTAGCTGCAAACTTTCTATTTAGTTGACAAGTGCGCTGCTCGGGAACACTGGGCATGTTCTGCGCCCTGGAAGAAACTTGGTGACGGGGAGGAAAGTTTCGGGGGACAGCGTTGGTTTTCCGAGCTGTTTTTGGAGGATAACGTGTGTAAACTCGGATTTCCTCGCATGGCATTGGACTACGCTGCCAGTCGGGTTTGGAATATATCCTCTGATCTGAGTTGATGCCGGCTGATTGTGGAATAGTAAACTGACGAAAGGCAGCGCCTCGCAGATTTTTTTTTCTTTTTTTGGTGCATTGTGGAGTTGGAGACATTCCTCCCTCTGAATTCAGCTCATGCTCTCTCCTCCCTTATCTGTGCATGCCAAAACAGAGATCTCCACGATTTTATTCCTCCCTGGTAAGTATTTTCTGTTTACGTCCAACGCTGCCACAGAATCTCATCTGTCAGGGTTTCGGCTGTCACGACAAACAGGCTACGTGATAGTGGAAATGCTTTGCGCTCCTTTCCTTGGTATGTGCTGTTTTTTCCCCTCACCGCTGCAGGATGAAATGAGAACTATTTTATTCCTTAAAGTCGAATTTACTCAGTTTTCTAACCAAGAATTCCCTTTTGAGACTTTGAGAAGTCTAAAAAATGCAAAGTTCCTCTTAAAGTTCATTTGAGATTTTCTTGAATTGACACCCAACAAAACAACGCATATTTAATTTTCTACTTATGATCATTCATTTGAGTTAATTCAGTGAAATCTGCCCTTGATTATTTTTTCAAGGTAAGAAACCATACAGCACCTTGCATCGTCACTTCAGGGCGCATTAACAAGTGTCCCTGGTTATTTATTACTTTGCTTCATTTTCTACATTGCATTTATGGTGCCAATTATCCCGTGACCGCAGTTGTTTTTTCACTGCTTGGTGCCGGAGTCCTAAATCACTGAGCAGCTCCAAATGAGCCCCCATTGTGGAAAAGCCAACTGATTTGAATTTCAATGGGGATTCAATCAGTGCCAAGAAATTTCATTCAAAGCCCGGTTTAAATGAAGGCTGCGCTCATGTATGGAGCAAAGTCCCTCATGTGTCCAAATGTCATGTCGTCAGCCACATGCAAAAAGAACAGTTTTTAATAGAGCTCGCATTACATCGTCTCGTTAAACATTTTCTCTGCTTAGTTTTGTCTGTTTTTAGATTTTAGTTTTAATCTTCATCCGTATTCTTGGTACATTTTCGGTTATTTAAGCGTGGCCACATTTGATAGTTGCAGAAGAATTCAGTGTTTTTTTTTATTGTGCTCTAGACAGTACACACATATTTAAATGAGGTAAAACGAATGGCCTTTTCTGGGTAATTCTGGTCTCTTCGTCCTGCTCAAGTTTTTAGACAGGTAAGCCCGATGTTTGTTTGGTGCAATGACTGGTTTACAATTCATTAATAAGCCACACGTCTGGGCTGTATCTGTGCAGAATCACTGCCCTTAATTGCTGGAATCAAACCGGCGCATTTCTGTAAAATAAAGTTAGGATATATTCATGGATTCACCCCGACAGCCTGTGCGCGTCCACCGTGCAGCCTCTGAGGGGTGAATTAAAGACCAAATCAGGTTGCACGTTTTCAGATTGGCTCTCTAAAAGTCGAACTACATGTGTCTTTGCGGGTGAAACCAATCGATATGTCCAGCTGGAGCAGAAAGAGCGCAGGGAAGCGTGACTTCACTAAACCTCCAGAGACACTTCAGCACGGTTGAACCGCAGATGTCTGGCTAAACAGACTGTTGTGTGTGTGTGTGTGTGTGTGTGTGTGTGTGTGTGTGTGTGTGTGTGTGTGTGTGTGTGTGTGTGTGTGTGATAGAGAGAAAGAGAGTCTCAATATTGCAATATTGCTTTTCAATTAAAGCCTCGCGGGTTTCATAATCAAGTCACGGAGATGCAATAAGAGCCCCCTTACGAATACAATTAACACAGATGCAGCAGCGCGGGCAACAGGTTTGGCGCATCTGTTGCGCACGAGAATAAACGATGTACAAGTAAACGAAACTGGTGCCACCCTGGCTGATATGTTGTCTATGCTGTGCCAGGGATATTTTCAAAACACATTATGACTCATAAATAAAGAGAAGCGTCTATGTCTTTATAAAAAACGATAGAAACAGCTTAAAATGACGCAGGAGGTTATGTTTGAGATTAAACAATTATCCCACAATTATTTATGTGAAATGATCTCTTCATAAACTTAGTCTTAGTCTGATCTCTGAGCTGTATTGCAGTTGTGTGACTGACTCAGGCAGTCATGAAACTAATTAGGCTGTGAATACTAAGACATACAGAGCTACAGTGTCTCTTAATTGGTTTCTGTAAAACACATTTCAAGGCATATAATTATAGATGAGAAGCAGAGGTAGATGCAGGCTGGTTGTGTGTCGACTGCTGGTGCCTCACAGCTTCGGTATGTCTGTGGCACGGCTTGTTTGACAGCATTTTGAAACACCGTGTCTCTGCTGCTTTCTCTCGCATCAGTTTTCTGTCTCACTTGGTCAAAAATCAGGCGAGTGGTAAAATGGTGCATAAAGAAGTTCTTTGACATGAGAGTAATTATTCTGCGCTAACAGATTTCTTTTTGTCTCTCTCTCTCTACACTTGTCTTCCTCTTCAATCATCCCTCGGCCACCACCTTCCCTTCCTCCTCCTCCTCTCTCTGTCTTCTTCACCTCTCAGCCCAGGTGATTGGGTGAATTCCACTGAGTGACAGGCCGACCCGGCAGCAGTTGATGGTTGGGCGGACCCCCTCAGATGGGATCAGTGTCCAGGGGGAGGTGGAGAAGGGGGGTATGGGGAGCGCTGGCCCCCACTAACGGGATGGCCTCGTGGGCCTGGCTGCTGGCCGCCGTCCTGCTGTCCCTGCTGACCGTCAGCGTGGCCCGGCCGCCCCTCACCGCCACCAAGGAGGAGGAGGCCACTCTGGAACCTGAAGGTAAGCAGCGGAGCACGGGAAGGCCTGGGAGGTGGAGCAGGGCGACAAACCATTTGTTTGGTTTGTTTTTAGAGAGCAGGTGTAGGTCTCTCAAGTTTGTCTCCCCCCTTAAATCCCACTTTGGTTAACTTTTGCATCCTTCCTTGGAATTCTTGTCTGTATTGCACATAAAACATCAATGGATAAAAACCCGCGATGGGCCTCCAGCAAAATGAGTATTTAGATTTCTACTGTTCTGCTTGAGGATGGAACAGAAAATGAATTTTCAGATCCGAAGTTTCACTGTTTCCACTGTTGCTTGTACACTTAGACGTTAATGTTTGAAATTTCTTGCAGCCCTTCTATTTAAACTTCACCAAAAATCTAATAAGTAGGACGAATGTAAGATTCTTGGAGGCTTAAAATAAACAAACAGAAGGGAAACAACTAGCCTCAGCATGGCGAGCCTCTTGTCGTCCTCACTGTGAGGCGTGTGATTCACACGGCCTTGTTTTATTTCTCCTGCTGATGTCTGTGGTACACCTGAGTGTTAAAGGCAAGTTTGTGACCCCACGTGGGAGGACAAGGGAGAGCTGTGAAGCAGGGTGGGACGGTGCTTATGCTGGCGTTTCTCTTATGCCCTGCTCGCCTGGAAAGAAGCACAAAGAGGGAGGGACAGGGAGTGCGTGGATAAAAAATATCAAGCCATATTTTTATTGGCAAAACACAAACTTTTGAGAAACCTTTTGTGAAAGGCAGCTTTCTGTAGTGCAGACAGCTTTTTTTTTTCTTTTCTTTTGAGGCTTCTCTATTTTTTTGTCTCCAGTCTGGTCAGAGACTAGCTAATTAGAGTTGTTGTGATGGATGGTAACTCACATACCAAAGCCTTTTGTTCCCGGGCTTTCATCAGCATGCTAATTGTAAGTTAGGCCAACAACACAGCATCACTTTTTTAAGCCAATTCCCCCTAATCTCTCTCTCCACACACACACACACACACACACACACACACACACACACACACACACACACACACACACACACGCACACACACGCACACACACGCACACACACGCACACACACAACACTCTGTACCTTGTGTTGCCCTTTGCCCCAGAGGTCAGGTATCATTCTTAGCTACCTTGATGAGAGGCTGCTGAGCTCTCCTCTCCTGTTGTTGCTTTTGTTGTTGCATCGCAGACTTTTTGACTCCAAGCCACTGAGTTCAGAGCCCCACATGGCCCGGGATGCTATGCTACATGGCTACAGAGAGGACAGAGGGAGAGAGACAGAGAGAGTTACACAATCCTCCAGGAAAGGTCTAAGAGGATTTGTGCATATTTGACTTCTCCTTTAGATAGAGAGATTACAGAGCGCTGGGCAGCAGTGAAGTCATGTGACTGAAGATTAAGTGGCTAGACCTGGGAGGGGGGGTCACATGATGAGGGATCAATGGGGCACAGAGAACCTGGCCTGCTATCTGCTATCCGATCCCGAATCATTTTCCATGCTGCACATGGCAACTAAAGATTTGTCCACAGCTGTGTGTGATTGAATCAGCGTGTCCGCAGCTCCAGTTTGTTGTGGTCTCCTTCTGTTCACTGCTTCTGATGGGCTGCACCGGTGTCACCTGTAGGCCATACATAGATGTTAGAGAGACAGCTTGGCTGGCCCTGCCTTCTCTGTCCTAATAACACCCCCCTGCTGAGATGTTTAGGATTTCCACCACCCCCTCCGCCCTTCTCTGCCCTGCAGCCTCGGTCACACCGCTGCCTGTGTGTGTGGGAGCCGTAATTGCTGTAGATTCATCAGATTGCATATCAATGTTGTCTCCATAGAGCCCACGCCTGCACCCCTGGTGGCCCTGCTAGTTTGTTTACCTGTGGCTGCTGTAACAGTAGAAGTAGAGCGAGCGAGCATGCTGGTTAAGGTCTCCACAACAGGCCTATTGTTGTCCCTGTTGCCACTTAAGTATCTATGTGAGTGTTTACCTTGTCCAGGCACTCTCCGTTTGCACAGTGATTAAAATACTCTGAGCTGAATAACAAAGGTACCAAACACAGAAGGTGTGTGTGTGTGTGTGTGTGTGTGTGTGTGTGTGTGTGTGTGTGTGTGTGTGTGTGTGTGTGTGTGTCTTTAACATTGGTATTCTCTGCTCTGTGGTCTGTTCAGGCCCCTCTTTGCATATAATGTGGAATAAGTGTGGCACCAGGCACATTGGAACGCAGGCAGAATGTGAGCGCAGCAGACAAAAGTCAGCTCATGGTTTGGCTGTACTTTCAAGTGCACCCTGCCAAGGTCTGTTCTTCAAAAAAAATGCTCTGATCAGCATGGAGGCAAACACTTCAAAACAGTTGAGTGGTTATATAAATAAAGGCTACATTTTGTGTCAAGGATGAGTCTTTCATGCGTGACCCAAGAAATGGATGGATGCTTGTCAACAAAAGACAAGTTTATTTCTTGAAGAGTTTCTGGGCTCTGCAGCAACATAATTGCTATCTTGGCACATTTATATATTTATTTTCAGCATGATTTCTACTCTTAATCAAGTTTCCACCTGTATGCTGTACTTTATTTAATGAGCCACATAGTCAGCGTGTGTTACCAGAGTAGCAATTGCCTTTATTTCATTAACAGCACGCTGATTATGGGTTGCTGTTGGTAGTTGTGTGTGTCAGTGTGTGTTTCTGTGTGTGTAGATGGGAATGTCAAGGAGCTGCAGGCTTATTACCTATCTGTAATACTGTGCTATCTGCACAGTAGGAGTGCGGTTGTAAAAGTATAAAAGTGTCAGCTGGCCGGCTAATGACATGGTGTGTGTGTCTTTGTGTGTGTGACTGTGACTGTGGCGATGGCAATGGAACTGAACTCTAAACAAACGCAGAGTGCGGCCGGTGGTGTGAACGGGGGCAGTTGGGCTGAATATACGGCCGTTACACAATGAATTTTATTAGCCTGCTGTTGGCCGGTGTTAATCTTGAAGGTCTGAGTGTGTAGGTGGTTGTGTGTGTGTGTGTGTGTGTGTGTGTGTGTGTGTGTGTGTGTGTGTGTGTGTGTGTGTGTGTGTGTGCACTGTTATTTGCCTTGGCTGATGTGCCAGAAAATACCTTGTCACTCCACCATCTCACACCTGTCTGATAAGAGGCTGGGAAGATCCACTACCTGTGCCAGCTTGTGCCTGACTGTCTAGCTAAGGTGGGATTTGAATGTGAAAGGACACCGACATCAGAAAAGAGGGAGAGACAAAAAAGGGGAGAGAAGTCCTGGGATTTGACTGTGTGAGGAGGATAAAGAGGAAAGAGGAGAGGAAAAAAGGAGGGATAAAAAGGGCAGCAGCGATAATGTGATTTGGTGTGTGTGTGTGTGTGTGTGTGTGTTTGTGTGTGTTCTCCTGTGTTGGTCTGCGTGCATGCTGAGCGTGTGCCTCTGAGATGACAGTCATTACATTTAGTCCACCTATCCCGTCGTGCTGGACTCGACAGGGAGGACATCGGAGAGTGGACTTGCAGCCAAATGTGTAAATTCATAAGATCATTCACGTCAGAAAACAGCAGACTCCGCCCTCGCCACTTTGCCGTCATGCTGCTTGGCTCTCACCGCCTCGAAGGACAGACGGGCGAGCAGACGTCATGGGGACATTGGTGAGAATTGCTCGCCGCATTTTGCCGCAGACGCTCAGACTGTGAGACTAATTATTGCCAGCCAAGGCGGCGTGAATGAGGACCAAGAGATAGCGTGGAGCAGACAGCCCGAATCTATCACACCTGATAGACATTTGTACTAGCTGTCAGAGAAAGAGAGAGATGGGTTTTGAAATGGAGATGTGCTTCAGGAGAAGAGAGGCAAAATGATAGTGATGATGGAAGGAGGGAGGAGGAGAACTCTGTTTGGTTGAAATCGAGCAAAAGTGTGAGAGTGTGTGCGTGCGTGTGCGTGTGTGTGTGTGTGTGTGTGTGTGTGTGTGTGTGTGTGTGTGTGAGAGAGAGAGAGATAGATAGATAGAGAGGCTCCCGCCCCCTCCTGTGGTGCAGAGGGGGATGAAACTTTGCAGAGATGAAAAATCTGCAGTGAAGTGTTTCAGCTCTTCAACTCAGCATGCACCCCCGGACTCTTGTAAACTCTCTTCAAGTGGAGCACGGTGTGTGTGAGCGTGTGTCTGGGCCTCTATCTCCTGGTGTCTGATACGTGCATTTATTAAGTGGACCTCTATATTCTGTTTTCTGTGTGCAAGGCTTCTACCGTGTGTGCGTTTGTGTGTACATGACACCGGTTCCCATGAACAATCGGGCATGTGGGAGGTGTCAACAGGTTTGGGAAGGGTCAGGTTTAGGTCAGCGGGGTCAGTGGGGTGGGAGCGGGGGTGGAGATGTGTGGGAAGGGGGAAGGAGAGGGCAAAGCTGAAGCGAAGGTGAAAGAGCGAAACGAAGGAGCAGCGACAGGAGGAGGGGGAGTTGATGGAGGGGGACAGATGGGCACAGCAGAGATAAGAGAATGATGAAGGCAGAGCTAACATGTTTGTGCTTTCTTTAATCAGAGGCACCATTTGGAGAGATTCCTCTCCTCTCCTTTCCTTTCCTCTGAACTTATTTTCCCTCCTTCCATCTCTCCTTCTCTGCCTGACCTCCCCTTGCAGCGCAACACACTTGCACACACATCCATGTGTCTGAGTGTCATCTTTCCATGAAGCACCTCAGCGCCCTGCCTTCCTCTTCACTGTGCTGTGTGTGTCTGTGTGTGTGTGAGTGTTCCAGGTGTTGCTTTGCTACGTCAGCCTCACTGAGGGGCCCATCACCTTGAAGTTGTCCATACCTGCTCGCCTCCCAGCGGATACCTCCTGTACTTTGTGTCCTGGTCGTTATAACATGTCTAAATCACTAAAATTAAACAATAAAGGAAAAGCTGAAGGCAGTAATAATGTCAAAGCAAACACAGTAGCCTCCGGTGTGGAAAAGCATGTGGTAAAAAGCAGCGGAGACAGCTCCCATCAATCAGCACAGGAGCTCCACCTCTTATCAGACCACACACTCGGTCCTGGGGGGCGAAGGAGGGGTTAATTATTTCCGGATCGAAGGAAAGAGGGAGAGAAAAAAAGACAATACAAGAACTGTACCTGTGTGTGTCTGCTTGCCCAAGGGGAACGTTTAGAGGCTTGCACACATGCCTCGACTGCTGGGTTGTGGCGGAATGACTTTCCCTTCCTGTCGAGGCGAGTGTGTGCGTACACTTCACATTTACCACAGGGGTAGGACGCATAATGGGGCTGGAATGTTGTTGAAAAGGTATATTGAGGTACAGGAAAGGCTGGGAGTGCCACGATCTCTTTAATTACACCTATCAGCCTTCAGTCAAACACTACATATACCTGCATCACTGGCTTTCTTGTATGCTTTTCCATTGTCACCACTTTCCCCCCTCTCAAATCTGTTTAATACCTCTTTTGTTTGCCCCTTTCCTTCATTTCCCTCTGAAGAAAACACATACACACACACACGGACACACGCATAGTTTTGGACATTTTTGTGCTGCAATAATAAGAACTTTCCAGTGTTTTCTCACTGTGGATGGTGGCAAAGAGAGTCAAGATGCATCTCCGTCTGGGCAGAGTGAATAGACACATTTGTGCATGAATGTGTGTGTTTGTGTGTGTGTGTGTGTGTGTGTGTGTTCATGGCTGCAAGAGCCTCAGGGTGACTGGAATTGGCTTTGGTATATATGGCAGAAGCCAGCTTGTATTTCAGGCAGGTTTTCCCCCTTTTTGCTCAACATTCAGTCACAGTCTAGAGTTTGCATGGATGATGTAGAAGTGCAGTCTCAGACGCTCCGAATTCCCTTTTCATATACTGGGGATTCACCTCATTCTCTCCGTGCAGTTGTACAAGTCAGAGGACATGGTGTACACACATGCACTCACAGGCGGACTTGGATTTTCTCCCAGAAGTGAAAGTTTTATGCACTTTGGAGTCGTGCAGAGTTTCTTACTCTCTGTCTTGGCCGGCAGATCCTGTGCAGGAGTTGTAGATCCTCCATGGCCGTGTTATGAAAGACAACCAAGAATGGAGAGATGGAAAACAGAAGAGTCAGGCTACAGCCAGGTCAAGGTTTTCAAAGCTTAGGTATACAGTCAAAGCCAGAGAAAAGGCAAAAAAGAGAGCCCCCCCTCCACCCCACCCCCCCTCTCCCTTCCCCTCCCTGACAACTGCTTCCGTCCTAGAGCTTCTTCTGGCTGCTTTCCTTTCTGATGGGCAGACGTGCTGGAGTTTTATTACCTTTTTTTAGCCTGCAGAGATCTGTCTGTACTGCTCTTACTCACCCACACACACTGGCTGCTTGGCATCTATGCTAAAAGGGATGGATGGTTGTCGGGGGGCGGGGGAGGGAGCTGTCTGTCAACACAGTGATGTCCAATTCTCACCTGCTCGTATTGATTGTTTATTTTTTTCCTCTACACAAGCTGCTCTGGCCGTAACTGCATGCTCTGAATCTATACACAACGATCACGCTGCACACTTAATAACAGAATAGTGGTATTTTCTAAGGGATCCGTTTCAAAGGACTGACTGGGAGTTTGTGGCAATGATAAGTTGGTGTGATGGTTTGAAAAAATGGGCCTCCTCTTTTCTGTATTGCTCCTCCTGCATAAGTTGATTTAAGTGCATCCATTGGGGGTTATGTGGTGTTTTTGTTTCTTAAACTATGGCTTGTTTCTTCCTCTCCCACCTCTCTTTCCTCTTTCTTGTGCACCCTCTTCCTCCTCCAATCTGTCCTTTTGCCCCCCTCTTCACCCCTCCAACTTCCTCCCCCTGCTCCACCCATTCGCTCTGCAGACGCATCGAACAAATACCAAATTTCTAAGCCTACGATATGCTCAGTGCACCCGGGGGAGGTGCTGAAGCTGAGCTGCCCTCTGCCGCCGACGGGGACCATCACTTGGACCAAAGACGGCAGCTCTCTGGGCACCAACAACCGCACGCTGATAGAGCAGGAGGTGCTGCAGATCCGTGATGCCACGGCCAAGGATTCAGGCCTGTACACCTGCACCAGTGTGGACAAAGACACGGTCTGCTTCATAGTGAATGTCACAGGTGAGTCAGGGATAAGACAGGTCAGGATGGGACAGGGACTTTGGAGATTTAGAACTGGACTGAGCTTGGTTGAGTCGTGGTTGGCCATGGAGCAGATGTGGTCAGAGACGAACAGCCTGAATTTTGTTCTTCCTGAGCGACTCTGGGGCCTAGTGAGTGTGTGTGTGTACAACTACGGTAGCATATGAGCCCATTGATCAGAAAAGGGCCTCACTCTGGCATTTTCTCAACAAATTTGTGTGTGCAAATTTGTTAAGAAACTAACTGCATGTGCATTCCTGCATGCAAGAGTGTATGTGTGTATGCGGACTGCGAAAGGGTGGCAGTAATCGTGGTTACTCTGTGCAGATGCCATCTCGTCGGGGGATGATGAGGACGATACAGAGCGGTCGGAGGATGCTGGGGCAGACGGAGAGCAGATAAGTGAGTATGGGAGGAGTGTAAGGAGGTGATGAAGGAGTTAATGATGCGCTACCCTTCCTCACCACCTCACATAGATTAGGCGCCCTTGAGCCAAAGCACATCAAGTGGATGGTAGAAGCTTGTCGGTGCACTGATCTGATCCTGTCTTCTCTCCACAATCACTTTCTCTGCTCTGACAACGAGAAAATACCCACATCTCACTTCCTGCAGTAGCATTTGACCGATATTTGGAAATAGCTTAAAGCTTAAAAAGCTTTAGATATGCTAAATCTAGCATACCTAATTTGTTTGAAGCTCTGCTCTGGTCTACAAAAGTGATGAGCAGTCACTTTGACATACAGTATGTCAAAACCTATGTCTGGGATGCTGATTGTGATAGTCAAACACTTACAAAGGCCTAATCCCTAAGTGAAATAATCTACTTAGCTTTGTCAGTGCTTATTAGCACAGTTCAGACAGCGTGATTTTGATTTAGGAGAGAAAGCGGATGGGCTCTTTTCTTTCGGGATCGGAAGAAGACAACTGTTAGCAATGCCAAAACTCATGTCAGCTCTGCCCTGCACCCACATCTCTGCTATTCTATACCTTAGCATTCCTGTCTAGGCCCATACCATGAGACTGGAGTGTGTAGTGTATAGTATGTGTGTGTGTGTGTCTCTCCAGGGAATATGGAGATTCCTGACATTCCTTAAACTAGTATCCCTCAGGTAGTCAGGCCTCATGGAGCCAGCCAGCCAGCCAGCCAGTCAGCCAGTCAGCTAGTCAGTCAGTCAGCTGGGCTCATCCATTATGAAAGACACCCATCTGGACCCAGTTACCCACCTGATGGGCCTGTGTGTGCGTGTGTTTGTGTGCATGTGTATGTGTGCTTGTGTATGCGTGTGTATGTGCATGTGAGACAGAGAAATTTTTACCAAAGCTTGTCTATGCTCTGGTGAGTATCTGGGCTAGTAATGTGCTCATGTAGCCACGTGCACACATGCATGTGTTCACATACACACACTCTCACTGAAGTAAAGATGAGGGCTTCCACATCTTGTTAAAATTCTCCACACGCATTGCGTCTCACCGTGAGTCCTCCTCCTCCACTTTTGGGCTGACTGTAATTGCCTGAAATCCATTAAATATGGGGGGGAGAGAGGAACTCAGCAAGAGGAAAAAATGGGGGAGAGGGAAAAGATCCAGCCATTCTGGTGGTAATAAGCTGTTTGAAAACAAAGGGAAAGCTGTTCTGGCAGTACAGTCGCATTTTCTCGCCGTGTGTGTTTCTGAAAATTCAAACCCGAGATTATTATTAAAAGAAAGGGGGAAGAGGAGAGGGAAAAGAGGCAGCGGGAGGAGGAGGGGGGTTTGTTGGACCAGCACCAGCACTTCTCTGAGCATGGCGTGGAGCCTTGGCCTCAGGCCGAGGACTGGAGCGAGGGAGGAGGGTGCATGTAGGCGTGGGAGGGAATGAGAGCGGAGAGTGCGGGTGTAGCTATATATTTGTGTCTTTTTTTTTTTCTTGTGGAGCGCTCAGAATGGGTTGGGCATCAGGCCACCGCAAAACAGAGCATTTTGATTTGACTTTGTATAGAAGTTTGAACAACATGAGCCGGGGAAAGAAGCTGAAAGGGGAGAGAGTCCAGAGTGTTTGTCTGTCATCAGCAGTGGGTGGTGTTATTGGAGGAGACATGGAAGAGCCTCTACAGGGATCTGTGAGGGAGACTGTGTTTAGGGGAAGGGTGAGGGCGTGGGGGCAGGGGAGGGGGTAGCACTGATGTCATGATGAAGTTAAAGAGCCACGTGGAGCTTTGCGTTCCGCGTTCAGTCCTGTGGACGACTTGGCTCATTGTTTACATCATTGTCACCGTGCCTCTCCTTGAATTAACACTGCTTATGTCAGGATATTCATGGAAGAACAGTTCTGTCTGACCAACATAATTAAATTCACGACTAAAAGTTAAGACTGAGACGTGAAGCACTCGTGCAAAGCCCAGAGAACAACACATTATGGATATATTTTTCATATTTTGGAAATAAAAAACATATTTTTTTATTCTCGTATGAGGATGAGGTCATAACATCTAGGAAAAAGGTCAAAATTTTATGGAAATAAAGCCATATGATTGCAAGAAGAAAAAGTCATGATGTTATGAGAAAAGTTGTGACAACGATGTTTTAAAAGCTGTTCACTCAGTCAGCGTCGTACAGTGGTAATAGGGTTCTACATGAACTTTTCTGCCAAAGTTTGAACAGTTCTCAGTATTTTGTCTGAGCTCAGCTCGCTTGTTTGAAGTGGGTGGCACTCAGTTGGAAAATGTTGATGTCACATATTTCTGTAAATCAATCAGGATTTAGCAACACTACATAAATCATTGAAAAACATTTTGGCTTAGCCAAAAAACGCATTGCTACAAAGTTGAAAACAGGGTGTTTCTCTTAACTTATGAAAAGTTTTTGGAAATACATGGCTTTCATACAACCAAAGCTCTTGAAACTGCATTCTCCAAAATCTCACATTTCCCAACAGTGGCTGTATTAATCCAGTGTACAAAGTTGCTTTGTTCAGACAACAAGAAATAATTTCAGCGTTGTAATACTGCTTTGAGTCACTGACGGATTTGGGTCTCTGGAGGAACTTGCAGAGGAAAAAAAAGTCTGGACTCGCAAGGGTTAGATAACCTCAGCTCACCCCAGGCCAGCTTAGGATAAACAGCCGTGAGTGGGGATCCGGATGCACGGGGCTTTGGGGGAGGCGGGGGATCCTGGAGTCCGCAGCAGTTGGGCCAGTGAGAGTTTGGCTTCATCTGGAGAGAGGTCTGGGGGTCGTCTCGTTTGAAGTGCTGCCCCTCCGGACGGAGAGCATGGGAAACAGCACCGCTCACCTTTCATGTCCCAACCTCATCCTCCGACCCGGCTGCCACTCTGGGGTCAGAGGTCTTTTCGGAGAGACAGCCTCGCAATGGGCCAGTCTCCACCTAATCTGTCTTCTTCTGAACGGACCGAGTGGTGACAGGGAGAGTGAATGGAAAGACTTGGAGGGGTGAAGATGCAGGAAGCCAAACACAGATAGTGAGAGTGAGAAGGAAGAAGAAGAAAGGGGAATGACTAATTATAGTTTGAGTACTTACCGTATGCATCCATTCAGGAAGGAAGAGCACTGTTTACTGACTTTACTATCCAAGTATGTGCGACTTGTCCGGCTGTGCGTGCCAGAGAAAATGATGGGAGGTGTCTGATAGTATGCAGATTGGACAAAGAGAGTGGAGGGAGGGCACTGGGAGCAAATATTCTCCTGGGGTGTTAGCTTATGTATGAGGCTCATACTAAAGTCAGCAATGGTCTTATCTGTGGGTATTCCCGCTGTTGCTCGTGCTTCTGCTATTTGGAGAGGAAGTGATGGTGTGGAAGACCGTTTGGGTTGTTGTTGGACTTTGAGTTTCTCCTTCCCTCTGAGCCCCATCTGCTTAGGCAATCACGCTCCCAGGTGCAGAGAGAAAGGGCGGGTGTGGGCTCGGAGGAAAATCCAGCTGAATGAGAGACAGAAATTGGGAGAAAAGAGGGAACGAGGGAATGGACGAAACACAAGGAAGGCGACAGATTTCAGTAGGAGAAACGGTAACGGTTTGACGTTGATAAAATCTGGAAAAAAGCGCGTTGAGAACTCTGAAATCCTTCGTTAAACGTGACATTCATTTTCTCCCCTGAGGGCACATAATGATTTTCCATGGGTGATAAGCATCCCTGGCCCTGCAGTCCATATCTAGCCAAGTGACAGGCAGATAAACAAGGGAGCAAGGGTAATTGGAGGAAGTGGAGGGAGAAAAAAAGCTGCTAAGTGGAATGAGATGAAATTGAATGTGATGGTCTAGTTACCCTCTTGGCAACGCCCAGGCACATTCTCCCCTCTGAGCTGATGTTTTTTCCCCCTCTGCAACACCCCGCCGAGCCTACAGGGAAAGTGTGTGTTTTTATTTAACTGTGTGAATGTGGAGCTCTGGGTTGTGTTATGCAGACGGCGAGTCAGTCAGTGTTGCCAAAGGCGTGTGTGTGTATGTGTGCGTGTGTGTGTGGGGGGGGGTCTCTGGGAGTGTTAGAAATGGTTCAGGTTTGGCTTCTCTGCAGTCACGCTTCTATGTATATCTGCCTTAGCCAGTCCAAGGCCCTGAAGCCAAACTGTTAATGCTGAGGACATGATGAGGAAATCTCACCCCGACTGAACACCAACTGTTCTCTGGTTGTAGGCGCTCCGTATTGGACCTCATCAGCAAAGATGGAGAAGAAGCTGCACGCGGTGCCAGCTGCCAACACAGTCAAGTTCCGCTGTGCTGCAGGAGGCAACCCCCGGCCCAAGCTGCGCTGGCTTAAAAACAGCAGGCCTTTCCGCCAAGAGGACCGCATGGGAGGGTATAAGGTATGGTAAACAGTAATACATCATGCTTTTTTATTACAAATGTCAACTCTTGCTTTTTACTGCTTTCTGTGCCACAGCACTTCTGGTCATTTTGTGAATGTCTTTACAAGACGTTAAAGCTTCTTCCAATCATTCCCCGGCCGTCCTTTCACCCCTTTTCCACCCTTCACTGGAGAGACGGGAGGAGAGCAGACAGGAAACGAGGGCAGGGTTTCTGGTGTGAAATTGGAATTGCTCATCCGTGCGCCTCCTCTCACCAGGATACTTTACAGAGCCCCTCACTGTAACTCGAAATGGTTCTTTACCACCAACAATTAGAAACTTAAGCCCAGGACTTAAGGGTTAAATGCCCCCAGACAGTAACGTATAGAGAAAGTAGGTAGCGTCAGGGTTGAAATGAGTTGAGAATGCTGAGGTAACTCAATCAGGGAGAACAGGTCCCACTGGCTTTGGTCGGAGACCAGTATGTGATTCTGGCATGTGATTCTATTGTTATGAAATGTGATTCACAAACACTATTGCAGAGCTGGTTGAAGTTTAAACTGAGGGAGCTTGATGTGCTGTGCAGCTTTCTGACTCTCCGTTTATAACACGCTGCAGAAAGAAAAGCAAACTGACTCAAAGGTAAAACTCAATGTGTTTCCTAATTCTTGGAAGGCAGACCAAAATAATAATAATTTCAGTGGTCATCGTTTCAATCCCAGGTCAATAGCAGATTTAAATGAGTACGGCTTTCTATAATTCCAACAGAAGAGCTTTGTTTAACTGGTGAAAATGTCTCTCACCCTTGTCCCGTTTTGGGAAGTAAACAGTCTGAGTTGATTTATATGTGCGGAAAATACCTGATTCTGTATGTCATGGGAAAGTAAAGCTAGTATGCTTGTGTTTTATTTCCTCTTATAAAAAAGCCTGAAAAGAGCATCAACTAGTCTTAATATGAGGAATTCCTGCACTGTGACGGAGTCTATTTAGATTATACTTTAGTAATGTTTGCTCCTAAATTCCTCTCTTTGTCTCTCAAAACAAGCAGCATTTACTGAATGTGCTCGAGCCGTGCTGATAGAGCGGAATAACAGCTTAAACAGACAGTCGTGAAATTAATTTATGAAAGGATCCAGTGATGCTGAACAAGTCCGAGGCTCCCGGTTAATGATTGACGGTTCATGAGGAAACACGTCCCAGTGCCAGGAAAGTTTAGGAGCAGATCATGTTGATGTAGCTGCTAATGTCGCTTCCTTTTCAGCTTTCAGCAGGCTCATTACAGCGCAGACCAAAAACAGCTCCGGCGTGACGGAAGTGATACAGTCAGGCTGTCAGATACACCGTGGGCAGCTTGTTTCTCTCTTTTTGTCAACAAATGTCAGACAAAAGCTGTACCTGAGCCCAGCCCTGTGGCATAATCTCTCCATTGTGTGAAATGTAGGCCTGTGCAAGCAGTGGCTACAGTCTCTCCTCGGTGTGCAGACGGAAACGCTATTGTCAGCTCACACCTGTGGATTCCACACGGGGGTGAAGCTATTTTCGCAAATAATTATGAAAAACGACATGTTTGAAAGCGCTTACAATGGAGAGGTGGGGTTTACTACCCACGATAACAGTGACTGACAGAAGAATTACGTGTTGCTCAATTTATATTTACCTTCGTAAATCCAAATCCATTATATCTCAGGATGAAAACCAACAATGCAATTGGGATATTTGTTCCAACAGTTGATGTCATTTGCAGGAATAAAGAAAATATTCTAATGTTGTGGAGTCATTCTGGTGGAATTAGCCTGTCATCAGCCTCAATATTGTTTTCCAGCACACTGCATCAGCTGTCGTCTTTCAATCTTCCACCCAAATCCCCTCTTTCATCTTTCTCATTTATGTCTCTTATAGTCACCTGCATTTCTCCGTATGTGTGTGTTTGTTGGCGTGTGTTACATCTGTGTTTCCGTCCTCTCATAACAAGAAACCCCTGCCTCTCGTCCACAGGTGCGTAGCCAGCACTGGACCCTGATCATGGAGAGCGTGGTGCCGTCAGACAAGGGCAACTACACCTGTCTGGTGGAGAATGAGTTTGGATCCATCAACCACACGTACACCCTGGACGTAGTGGGTCAGTACCACGCATAAAACACTCAGTGTACACCTGTGAGGCCAACAAAGACAGAGTGCAGGGGTGGAGGAGGGAAGAGGTGGAGGAGGGGGAGGCGAGCGAAGGAGTTCTCACAGCGAGAATAGTGTGTGTGTATGTGTGTGTGTGTGATGTTTGATCACCCAGGTGCACTCTGGATGCAGGTGCAGGTCAAGGAGTGCTGCCAAGTGTGTGGAGGCTAAAGATGCACATGTTACAGTTTTAATGTAGTCTTTATTTATTTCTGTGTTTTATTCATTTAGGTAAATCCTGCTTTAATGCTGGTATTATGTGTTTATGATGTCCAATTATACAGTACCTATGAGGTAGTCTTATGATAAATTGAGTTCTTTTAACCCATTTGAAGCAGCAGCTTGGTGGTTTTGTCCTTCATGCTAATCACCCGTCTAAACTCCGGCAGGCTGAAACTTACTCAGTTAATTATTTTTAAATGTCTGTTTAAAGGTTAGTTCACCCTAATCCCACATCATTCTTTTTTAACTGGAACCGCTTTTTATTGAAGAAATATTTCCTCTGAAATATTGCTGACAATGAAGTCTGTGGAATATCCTGAGTAACGGGACACTGTTTCTGGAAGAAAAAAACATGCACACACACACATTGTTGTCCAGCTTTTCAAGCGCAATTTTCCATGATTTGAGCACCACAGCCTTGGCTAGTAAAACAGAAACTTTCTGCATGGCTCAGTACCACAAGAGGTAAGTGGAAAGATGTGTTTTTTGTGTGAGCTGAGTGAACTGACCCTGTAAGGTTGGCAGAGGTATGATATGGACTTAAACCGGTAGCAGATGATGGTTTAGTGTCACTCTCTGTGGACACAGAGTGCTGTCCTCAGCACTGTTACGGCGAGCTCAGACCCAACTCACTCAACCCCTCACGTTGACCTTTGGAGCGCAGAAAGCAAAGAGTGTTTTTCTGCCCAGTTTGCAGAATCGATAGAGAGCGGGGACAACAAGGGGAGAGGGATGAAGACGGTGGATCAATGCGTGCATGTGTGTTTGTGTGCGAGAGCGTAACTTTGCCCTTGATTTGCTGAGGACCTGAATCACTGTCCAAGCAATCAGTACACATCGAAGTTTATCTTCCACGGTTCTTATTTTAAAGGCTGGTCAATAATCCACAGATAACCTGGACAGACATGCAGCTGCAGCAGTTTGATTCAGAGAGGAGGTCACTCCAGAGTCATTACTCTGTATGTACAGTTATTCTCCTACTGACTCCATTGTTCTAAGCAGACCTACTGTAATTGCATACTTCTGTTTTGATTAGCGTCTCCATGGTAATAAGGAGTATTATTTTCACTGTATCAGATGGAGATTGAATACCTGAGGGCTTTTGCACAATGAGTGTATAAGAACATGCACATTAACACATGAAGGTCCGCACACGCACACTCCCCAACTCTGGCCCCCTGCTCTGCTCCCCTCTGGAGTTGCTAAAGCTCTCCTTCAGACTGCATATTTCTGTTTTTTGTTCTGTTTTATTGCAGTGCAGTAAACCCCCTCCATGTCTGGCTCCGCAACCACTGCCCCCCGCAACCTCTTGCTTCATTTTCCGCCATTATAGTGGGGTGGACAGAGGGAGGAGAGGGGGAGAAAGAGAAAAGGAGGGGAAACAGAGACAGAAAAGGCTGTTCTTATCAGTCTTTTTTTTTCCACCACATGACCTGCAGGATCAGCTATTGAAACCAAGAGGAACCAGCCTTTTCTGGTTCAAACTGGCCTCTGGAGAAAGGGCCACAGTGGGACATCCACGAGCAGGCACACAGGACAAGTAGACACAAATGAGGAGTCAAAACAGACATCGGCTCTTTCAATCAGAACTGTGGCACCCAGTGGCCGTGCGGCACTTTGTTGGTAGCCCCATGCCATCCTGCGCCATGCCGTGCTCTTCCTCTGCCTCTACCCCTCCCTGACCCTTAGGCCCCTGTGTGCCAAGCCGCCAGGTTACCCAGAGTTCACCAGTCTCGCTTGGTACACCATGGAATGCCCCTGGTCCATCTCCTCATGCTTCTTTCTGCTTCTGTCCCACCACCGCTGCCATCAAATTTCTCCACTAATGACTTAATTGATAAATGGATTCAGTTTGAAATGGGTCACTCACTGCCACTCACAGCAGAACATAAAAAGACACCGCAGGATCGGCTGTTTCGTTTGATCTCATTCAAAATCTTACTTAAGTAAAGTTCAGGTATCAGCAGCAAAATATATACTAATGTTAACTATGGAGTATCAAAGTAACAAACGTCCCTGTGAGTGAAGCATTATTTTATGTCTTTGCTTTTTACTGTTCTAGTCTTCACTACTTTTAACTGCTACTGCTTAGACAACGAGGCAGGCCCAGAGGGTCACAGCATAAATCTGAGGGGTCCTGAGATGATTACTGGGAGACAAAAGAAGAAAAAGCAAACTTCTGAAGTACAGATTTGATTCCAGTTCCATAATTTTATAGAAATTGACCTATTTGAGCATTAAAGTCATCGAAACAATCTGAGAAGTTTTTTTTTTTTTACTACTGCACTTTTTAAAGTGTCACAAACTAAAAAAACTGTGAACCACTTGTTTAATATAGAAAAATCCAATAGAATTGAAAAGCCAATATGTAACATCTTAATCTAAAAATGAACTAGGAGCTCTAACTGTCACATGAATGGAGTAGAGTTTAAGTTTAAGTAGCATAAAATGGAGACACTTAAGTAAAGTGTAAGTTTCTTAAAGCACTTGAGTAAATGTACTCTGTCATGTTCCACCACCCGTTAGCTTTTTCTGTGGCTGTTCCCTCATTTCATGCTGCAGACGGAGAAGACAACATGGCTTCACGCACTATTTTTTTCCCTCTTTAAGTGTAGTTTTCTTGTGTGAGGTCGAAGGGCCATAAAGGAGCTTCTCTGCACTTGTCCATGTCCACACACACACACACACACACACACACACACACACACACACACACACACACACACACACACACACACACACACACACACTCCTTTATCTAATTTAAGTGAGAAATGCTCCACAAACTTTTATTGTTTTGGGGTTTCTCCATAATCATGATGTGGCCTATTTTCTCCCACTGCTCACTCATTCTGTCATTTGGTCTGAGTTGTCGGCTGTGCAGTTCTATAAACGCTCCAGCTAACATTTGGATCAGCCATAATGAAGGTTAGAATGAATTTCTAAAATATGGCAGCTCCAAATGTTCCTCGTCTTGCCAGAGTGCTTTTTTCCTTTTGCCTGTTTTAGTAAATATATATCATGGCAGACAGCATTCTGTGTGGTGGGTTTTAAAAAAGAAAGCGTTTGGCGACCGATTCAAATCAATCACCTCTCTCTGGTGGAGAAAGATGGTGATGATGGGAAGGTCTGTGAAAGATGGAGGAGGACAGAAAATGAAGTGCAGGGGGAGAGAGAGACAATAAACAAGGCAAACCCTAGGAATGCACAGGAAGGAGGAGGGAGATGGGGAGAGAGGAAGGAGGGGTGGGAATCATCTGATCTGACAGATTTCAGAAAGATGGAGCAGGAAGACAGGCGGGCAGACAGACTGATGGAAGAAGTCTCTGCCTCAGAGTTTCTGCACTCCCCATCTGTTCGTGGCTTTTCTTCCCTTCGCTCACCCTGCTAATGCTTTATCCCTGCCTCAGTCCTCCTTCTTACACCAAGCCTCCACCCCTCATCACAAACCTCACCCTCTGACCATCCCCCCGAGCCACCCCCGACCTTTCTCACACACACACACACACACACACACACACACACACACACACACACACACACACACACACACACACACACACACACACACACACACACCTACCTTAAGGCTTTGTTTTGGATAGGCATTGCAGCGCCCCAGGCTAAGTGATGTCATTTTTGTGTGTGTGTGTGTGTGTGTGTGTGTGTGTGTGTGTGGTGGCAGCGGGTGGTTGCTGTCAGTGTGGGGGTTGGTGGGCTCCTCGGTATGGTTGTGAAGGCCGGGTAGTGTTTGAAAGGGGCCATTGTTCAACAGGTCTCGCTCTGTTTGGATTTGCAGGCCAAATGTTTGCTTGTAAAGGAATGCAGATATCTGCTGATGTCGGGGTGCGATGAAGGTGTTTCACTTTCCAAGACTGGCACATAGTTATGCTTAACCCCCTACTCACATGCAATATATACATCCTACTTTAAGCAAGTCCTCCTCCACCCGAGCCCCTTATCTTTTAGTGATAAATGCCTCCATCTCTTTGTTTTGTGTGAAGCCTCTAAATGCCTCTGAGATAAGAAAGAGGCAGCGCAGTCATGATTCTGCCTGTCAGGGCTGCTGGGAAATATTCACGCTCACTGCTTTTGCAAAGATAAGCATTTCACATCCTAAAATTTCAGATTGTCCTAAAAGGAAATAGCAGGTTTTTGAGACTCTCCCCTGTTTAAGTCATGAACAATTCACTCCGTCTCAACAGAACGGTCCCCTCACCGGCCCATTCTCCAGGCTGGTCTCCCAGCCAACACCACTGTACACGTTGGGGAGGACGCCCGCTTCGTCTGCAAGGTCTACAGCGACGCCCAACCTCACATCCAGTGGCTGAAGCACATCACTCAGAACGGCAGTCGATACGGCCCAGACGGACACCCCTACGTCCGGGTGTTAAAGGTAAATTCCTGCACTTCCTCTTTCAGTCTTGATTAGAGGCAAATCTTCCAATTTTTTCCTCATGTTCGCCAGTGGTTGCAGGTGTCCACATAAGGAGCTAATCATTGCATTCCCTCCTTAATGAGCCGGTAGGTCTTTCCCGGGCTGGCTACTGGTGGAGACCCCTGTTCTCTCCTCCCTCCTGCAGATCCAAATGCAGTCGCTGCAGTCATGATGTTTGCATGTCGGTCTGATTCATTCTACTTTTTTGCCTGGTTATACACGTTATGTCTGATATGTGTATGTGTGGATTGCAGCGTTCAGGCATTAACAGCTCGGACGTGGAGATGCTCACCCTCACCAACGTGACGGAGGACGATGCTGGAGAGTATATCTGTAAAGTCTCCAATTATATAGGCGAGGCCAACCAGTCCGGCTGGCTGACTGTCATCCCAGGTAACCATTGAGACCTGACCCCACCTACTCTCCCTCCCCCTGGTGTGGCTTCCTGGGCTTCGTCCCTGACCTGCTGTGCTGTGGTGGTCCTGCTGGTGGTCTCTTGGTGGTCCTGGGGTTCACAGGCCTTCTCTCCCCTAATGTCAGACCCTTGTGTTTCAGCTGCTCCCTCCACTGCGACTAGTGCAGCCATGGAAGCACTGGTTGGACCTGCATACCTAGACCCTGAAATTGTCACAGCCTGCATCTCACTTTGCTTCCCCTCACTTTATCTCTCGTGCAAGCTGTGTCAGGATGGTGTTTGGTGTTGCAGTGCCGTGCTCTCCATGCTCTCTGGGGTTGTGCATGCGTCCGGTCTAATATGTGGATTAGACTGGCCTCTTTTAGCAGGTTCTGTTGGTGATGGGAACCTTTTGGGTTTTTATTTTTGGTGTATTTCCTCATGTTTTGGTGGCACACTGGGCTCTCTCTGTGTCTTTGTTTATGATGCTTCCTCCTCCCCCTCACCCATGGAAACTCCCAACATCCTTTGCTCTAGACAGGACCTCAACGATGGATGCCATCCAGCTCCTCTTATTTCTCTCTTGGTGTTGTGGGTCTCATTTTTTTCTCTCTCCCTCTCCCCCGTCTTTCTCTGTGACTTGTCCTCCCTGTTTCTGCCTTCCGTCCCCCCCTCTGCTCTTATCCTTGACCCTCTCTTTCTTCTTTTCCACCTTCCCCCTCTCCTCTTCCTCCTCTTCTTCTTCTCCCCAGACTGCAGGTGTTAACACCACAGATAAGGAAATAGAAGTTCTCTACTTGCCCAATGTAACATTTCAAGATGCTGGGGAGTATACGTGCTTGGCGGGTAATTCTATTGGGATCTCCTATCACACTGCTTGGTTGACGGTGCTTCCAGGTATATACACTCGTATCCTGTCCTCTCTTTTCCTTTTCTCTAAGTTTTTCTAAAACAGGATTATGTCATTTCAATGACCTCTGTGGAAGGCAAGTCCTCCCTCTGGAGTCCGAGGCGCACAGCTCACATATTAGGTTACTGTGATGAATCAGCACGGTCAACATCCAAGACAATGTAACATAAGAGCAGAGAGCATATTGTATATTCTACAATATTATCTGGATTGGCGAGCCGTTGAAAGCTCAGAGCAGATAACGGGGTAGTTTGCAGACGACTTATTATAACTCTGAGACGGAAGTGGAGCTCCAAGAGCAGCTCGAGTGTCTCCAGACTCCAGGAGGAGGGGAGGGTTTGTCGCCCGCCTCCTCTTTTCCTTCTGTTACATCTCTCTCCTGCTCCTTGGGGAAACCCTTTCTGTGCCACATTTTAGTCTGCATGTAAAATAAATCTGTTTTCCCCCACATGTTCTCAAAATCTTCTCCACCTCTTTCCTGGCTCTGATAATTGCGTTATTTCTCTATAAAATAAAGGTTGAAAGGTAAAGCTCAACACTTGCTTTAAGTTGGCTTGACTTTCTCAATTATCAGGGCCAAACTTCTCCGCCTCCACACAGTGAATTGCATGTGAATGTTTGTGTATTTATGTGTTCTCATTTATCAACTTGTTTTATCCTATTTTTGTCCGTCGCTGTATGTCTGGCCTGTAATTACGCATACCAAAGGATCAAATACATAAAACTTACTGTCAGTATCCGAGTTCACTCCAGGCTAAACAGTTGAGTGTTTCTGCTTAAGTTCCAGCTGAAAGTATGGTGGGCATTAAATGAGATCGATGAGAGTAGTTGACTGTCTGCAGCCCTCAGCGGACCATCATTATCAATCCTCCCTTAATTTCGTAACCAGAGGATAGTTTTGTTTTTGTCTGTATACAATACAGCATAATGATCACAGACGAGCCATTTCCTCTGGGAGTAATATGTAATATTTATTACTCTTGATGTGCTCTATCTGCACCGATGGCGCCTTCGAGACTGTGGCTTCTGTGTGAGCGCTGTGGTTTTTGGACCAGCAGATACAAGACAGACAGGAGAAAGGTTCTGTGCTGCACACGGGCCTTGTTTGTGGTCTGGAGGGCTATGCATTATGGAACAGTCCATTTCTATAGCACACACACACACACACACACACACACACACACACACACACACACACACAAACTCAGCCCATTTCCTCGACAGGAAGCTCAGGCCATATACAACTAAGAAGGACACCGCTCTCCCTTGTTTGTGATCTGAAGTGAAGCGTATTGTTCCGCTGTCCGTGGGTGTGTGTTTGCGCTCGCGTGTCTCCAACATTAGAACAGACTGCAGACATATGCAGGCCTGGCTGGACTGGCTGAATCAAGATTCGCCTTGTACAGGTCTGTTACATAAAAAAAAAGAAAAAAAAGGCAGGCGTGCTGGTACCCTGAGAAGAAGAGAGAGAGGAGGATGCTATGAAATAATTTCTGTTTAGTTTGCCTGCCGTTGGTGATTACATTTACGCATGAGTCATCTCCAGAGCATCTGTCTCTCTGTTTGCCTGCCTGATACCCATGTGTGTCTATTCAAATGGTGAATGTGCCTGTGTGTCACCCATATGTGTGTGAGCGATCGGTGAGAGTCTTCCTCTCACTTTCTTCATCTGACCTTTGACTCACTGCTCACCCTTTATTTCCCTCAGCCCTCGAGAAATCCCCAGGGCCCCTTTCCCCAGACTATGTGGAGATCGCAATATACTGCGCGGGCGTCTTCCTCATCGCCTGCATGGTGGGCATCGTGGTGGTGTGCCGCATGAGGAACACTGCGAAGAAACCTGACTTTGGGGGCCAGCCGGCGGTCCACAAACTCAGCAAGCAGATCCCTCTGCGCCGCCAGGTAACAGAAAGTAGATAAAGAGTTCTAATGGCATCTAACACCTCTAGAGGAGAACAAACACACACTGCAGACACGCTGCAGAAGTAACATCAGATAACAAATGAAAAATAAACATAGGAGGCTAATGCTAGAAAATATAATAAAATTGTGGGATTGATACATTATTATTACTACTCGGATTTTGTATAGAAAAAAGACATTCCAAACACCATAGTGTATACTGTTGTTTAAACCCCCAGCCTCAGTCTGAAGGCGTGCATTTCTGAGCAAGTTAGCACTGCTGCCTGAACCTGCAGCCAGATTTTTTTTTCTCTGTGTGAGCCATGCTTTCCCCTTGAGGGAAACCAAAAGGTACGCTGCAAAAGGTACAAAGAGTGTTGGATTACATTCTGCGGAGAGCCTGATTCCTGTGTCAAGGTAAGGTTAGGGTGGAGAGGAGAGATGAGCCCCGGGGACAGTGGCGATGCTAAATGATTACATACAGTCTTCAAAATTACTGTTGTTGCTCACTTCTTAATGATCACTAATGTCTGGCCTCGAGACAGACTCTGCCATAATGTTATGCATTAATCATGGACATAAAGGATACATTCATATTAATGTGCCATACAACATTGCTGGTAATTTCAATAGTAGTACCACAGTCAATCACACACATTTACTCCTCTAGTGATGCCTTGGAGCTTTATCTGACCTATGAACCCAGACTGTGGTGATCAGCCAATCTTTTCCCTCCTGTAGGTGTCTGCAGACTCAAGCTCTTCCATGAACTCTAGCACGCCGCTGGTACGCATTACAACACGGCGGAGCTCTGCACACGATGAGCCAATCCCTGAGTATGACCTCCCAGAGGATCCACGGTGGGAGTTTGCCCGAGACAGGTGAGGGCTGTCTGTTTCTTATGTACATGACCATAAGGAAATATAATGGAGTGATTCTGCTGGTTTCAGTGACTAGTGAGGACTAGTTCTAATAGCAAGTCTGTTTCAAAATACATAATTATGTAAATCTGATTCGGCTCCTGCATAAAGGATAAAAAAGCTTTGAAATGCTGATCTTCTATGCAGTGCCACTTTCATCTGAAAGGGGTATTCATAATAACACGCTCAGGATTCAAGGCCCGCACGCAGTACCTGCCTGACAGTATGCATGACAACTTTCAGAGCCACACCGTTTGCTCTTGTCCTCAGTGCCAGTGCAACTATCTGTGGCTAACAGGGCGCATTACAGTAGAAGATTGCACCGAGAGTACTACACAATGAGCATATGTCTGATTGTATCTCTGCTGCAGAATGATCAGATAAGTATTGTTGTAGGTGAAGAGTGCCATTAGCACTGATGGACAGCAGGCAATGATGACTAACTGGTGTATAATGGTTGCGGTGGCTGAGATAAAGGCTACTGATTCATCTGTTGGCACAGTAGTAAAGTGACCTGAACTTGGCTTCATGCCTCATCGTGACAACTGCGGCTACATCACACTCTCACTCACACACACATGCTTCTGGTGGTAAGGAATGAAGCTGTGCTAATTACTGGTTAGCAGCTTTCATCTGCATGTTTGGCCTAGTAGTGTTTGCTCGGTTTCATACCAGAGGAATTAGCACCACTGAGGTTTCAGTTAGTCACAGTTGCAGAGGCCAGTGATAAGCTTTAGGGTGGATTTAATGAGACAGCAAAGGTTACAATAGTTTAATATCCTCTCGAGGCCTCTGATTTTCAAAGAAAAGGGGGGAAATCCCAATCCATAAACATGAAGGCCTGTCTTTTGTTAAAAATGTTGTAAAAAGAGCCTGAATCATAAATTTTGCCATCACTCATCAGTGAAAAAACTATTTCTGATGTAATGTTAGACTCTTGTGTGTGCATGCAAAGTGGCATTCTGGTGAAAAGTCTTGATTTTAATTGATGAACACACCAAACGGGATGTTTTGTCTGGCATGAATAAATGTCTGTGTGTCTCTCTGTTTGGGTCTTTATTCCCTGCCTGTCATTGCAGCGCCAGGGGGATCATGTTGGATTGGAGAATGTTGAGGAATGCTAACGTTTGCGGTTTGCGTGCAGGAAAAATAACATTGATTATATGTGGCTGGATGGACAGAATGGCTGCCATTGAGCGTGGAGAGTGCGTGTGGACAGATAGGGGATTGTGTTACTACAGCAGGGCGCCGGCCTCAGGCCCTCGGCTTTGTGGCGCGCAGTGTGAGTGTTTACATAGCCAGGATGCTGAGCCTCGGGGGCGGGGCCTGTACCTGTCAATCAAAAGAAAAAGCACTAAGGTACACTGCTAGGTTAGGGGTCAGATGGGTGCTGTGGCTCTGATGGATAGCTGTGAAAGAGCATGTGTGTGAGTATAAGTTCTTCACTATATCAATCAGTGTAGTTTGGACATAAAGTTTAACACACCAGCTACTGTGACATGGCTTACAATGAAATAACACTTAAATTCCCATCTCTTCAGACCCACCTGTATGGCAACACAAAGCCAGCGTTCCATCTGTCACAGGCTAATGTGCCAGGGCTAAGCTAAGCCCTGTGTAATGACTTGTAAAGAGTGTATATTGGAACATGCCAAGGCAGGGTAAACAGTTTAGAAATGTGTGCCTCTCCCTGGCTTTATCAGGTGATTATCGCTGCCACGTCTGCCTTCTTACCTACTGCCCTGGCACAGGCTACAGTCACCGCGCCAATAAAGCACTCACACAGACACAATCTGATTGAAACAGAGAGAGCGATCTAGAAAAAAAAAAGAAAAAAAAAACACAGGGTGAGGTTGAGAAGCTGGCCTGGTGCCTGGTCTCATTCCCTTTCTCGCTCTCACACTTTTTCCTTATTTTCTGCACACGGAGTGAATCGATGCCACAGTCAGATCAGGTCGACGGGTTTTAGTCTGTGTTTCAGCAGCTTTACAGCTTCCTGTCTGTTCTCTTTTTTCCCCCCTCTGCAGGTTGACCCTGGGCAAGCCCCTAGGTGAAGGTTGCTTCGGCCAGGTGGTAATGGCAGAGGCACTGGGCATCGATAAGGACAAACCCAAGGAGGCTGTTACTGTCGCTGTCAAGATGCTGAAAGGTAAGTGTGTCCCACTGTTGCGCAAGCGATGTTGAAATGTAAACATCTGACAAACATCTGGGATTTGATGTACACTGCTTCATTATGTTTTGTGGGCAGCCTGAGAACATTTAATACGTGATTTATGCTCCAGTGAGAGTTCAGCAAAGGTGCAAGGCAAAGCCTGGGGCTGTCATTATTATTCGTTATTGGTGGCTGCTGAGTGACGGCTATTGGTAGACAGGTTCAGTAGGTAAGGGTTAGGGGCGGTCACATACCTGACCCCAGAGCAGCAGCTGGCTGCAGCTCAGTCAGCACCCACACAAAGAGGCAAGTCACACTAGCAACGCTGCTGTGATTAATGAAAGCAGCAGGAGGGGGCACTGGGTTGGTGTAGGGTTGTGGGGGCGGTTAGATCAGGTACAGCAGCAGCAGGGTAGTGGACCAACCTTGACAATGGAAATCTGCTCTTTAGAATGACTCCAGTTAAGGTAATGGTGCAGAGGAATGCAGGCAATGCTGTTCAAACTGTCTGGATAGCTGCGCTGGCTCAATCAGTCCCATGAAAAAAGAGCCTGTGCAGCAGATAATGAATCCAGATTGAACGTCTTTAATTCCTCCTCCTCCGTACTCCTGCACTGAATGGATGCCTCTGTAGTCTGTGTGAGGAGCCTCCTTCGCTGGCGAAATTTTAGCCCCCATTGTCTGTCAGCCGCACTTAATCAGAAGCACTTACAAAACAAAATGTTGTCTCACGGGCAGCTGCGGAGTCTGGAGTCAGGGGTTAAAGGGAAACTGTGCTGGAGTGTGTTTGCATTTGCTGAAATTTCTGAGCAACCTTCAATCCACATCTTCTGTTTTTAGATGACGCCACTGAGAAAGACCTGTCTGACCTGGTGTCAGAGATGGAAATGATGAAGATGATCGGCAAGCATAAGAACATCATTAATCTTTTGGGCGCCTGTACACAAGACGGTAAGTAGGACGGGACACACCATCATGAAGTAAGAGAGGAATCAAAATACACAGATAATTTTTTGCAAGTAATACACTAGAAAGATTGCATCATTTGTAGGTATAGTATTCAGGGTTATATTGTGTTTTTAAGGTGCTACTGAAGCAGCTTGATCTGCCTTGTAAAGCTGTACTAAAGGTTGCTGCACACTTCAAACAAATTCATAAGATGTGTCATCAGACTACATCAGACAGGTGGTGTAGGACAAGGTGTTCTACCTTTTTGGACGTAGCTAGAAGCCATTTGTGTGTCATATGGAGAGGTTGGATTTTAGTCGGACATGAAGAGAGGATAAAGCTGAGCACTCTAAGAATTTTTATTTCCTCAAAGTGACTCATGAAAATCAGTGGAGCCATGGTTGTGACAAGTGAAAAGAAATAATGTGCAGACCACTTGGAAATTATGCCCCTTTTCACAGCTTAGCACTCCTTTTCAGCCCCTGTGGAAAATGATTAGGAGGTTTGCTGGGATGCAGCAGTGGTCAGTCTGACCATTTGGAAGGCGTTTCTTCCCGGACAGACTTCCTCATGTTTTTCAACAGAATTTTTCTTGAAGCAAGAGTAAAATTTAAAGCCCTAACGTTCAAGCGAGAGGTGCCTCTTCTGTCTGTGCTGCATTCCATTAAAAATTCCCTCTGATTTTTGTTCAGTGTCACTTTCTCTCAAAGGGAATCATTTATGACCATGTTCAAGAGGTAATGTGGGTCTTTTCTCCGCTGCAGGCCCCCTCTATGTGATAGTGGAGTACGCCTCCAAAGGCAACCTTCGGGAGTACCTCCGAGCCCGCCGGCCGCCTGGCATGGAATACTCCTATGACATCGCCCGTGTCTCAGATGAACAGCTTACTTTCAAAGATCTGGTCTCCTGCACTTACCAGGTGGCGCGGGGCATGGAGTACCTAGCATCACAGAAGGTAAGAGGAGGACGCACAAACACACAAAACTGTTCTCACATCAGCCCCCACCTGCTGGCTGCCTAGACGGCTCTCTGTGCCAGCACACAGAACTTTTGATGTGCCGTATCCAGGAAGGTTTTTACGGAGGAAGGCTTGCTTGTGCGTCACTGTGGGAATATTGTCTTCTAAAAACACTTCTCTGACCCCCTGCCCAATCCCTGCATTGTCTCCCAGTCCACAACAAAAGCCCCTCTGTGTAGAAGAATGATGAGGATTTCACAATGGGGGTACAGCCACGTTGGCCAAAAGCAGCCTCACGCTCGCTCTCACTGTTGGAATGTGACAGAGCGTACTGCCTCACACGCACGAACACACAAAAACACACACACACATGTACATGCTTGCACATGCGCGCTGATGCCCAGTAACAGCTCCTGCCGTATATGTGGCAAAGTATGTGAGGAATCTTTACTTATCCAGACATGTTCATGCAGCCTGTGCAGTCACGGTGGCGTCATGGCATGCAGTCAAGTGCTACCTCTGCACAGGAGATTTCTGGATGATTACATGCACCACAAACATTTTAACACCATTCCAAATTAAGTGTACACCTGTTTCAGAGTTGATTTATTTATGCAGTGAGGTAACTGTCTTATTGTTCTCTGGCCCTCACTTTTTCCACCCTGTCGCCTCCCCTCTTTTCCCTCCCCACCTCTTTTCTCACTCTCCATCTCAGTGCATACACAGAGACCTGGCAGCCAGGAACGTCCTGGTCACAGAGAGCAACGTCATGAAGATCGCTGACTTTGGCCTGGCCAGGGACGTCCATAACATCGACTACTATAAAAAGACGACCAATGTGAGTCCTCAACCTGCACGCCGCACATTGAAGGATGCGTTTTTTGAAGGAGTGGAATGCTTTTGAGAGCCGCAGTGTGAGATTAGTCTCTCTCCTTTCTCTAATTCCCTCCCTTCCCTCATCTTTCTATCGCACTCTTTCCCTCGGCTGGTGTCTTGGCAGAAGCGGCAGGTTCCCAGGCAGCCTGTGAATGTAGTGCTTCTGGAGACTCTGCCTTGTTTATCCCGCCGTCTCTTTTTCCTTTAGCTCCATAGACATTATACAATTAGCCAGAAAGAGAGACAGAGTGAGAGCGAGAGGGGAGCAGCTTAAACATAATTGACATCTCCATAGTGGCCCAGTGGTGTCTTTCTTTCCCACCGCAGAGCAGCATTGCCTGCACATCCTCATTTAGTATGCATGGGTGGCTTTTCATCGCATGCACAATCACGCTGAGAACTAGCTGACAACAACAACAACAATATGCGGCGATGTTGACAGTAATGATGATCAGGACAATGACAGCAGCAACAATGATGATCACTTATGTTAAACCCATCCAGACAGAGCTGTCATTGTAGTGCTACATTTGTTTTATTTCTCTCTGTGTTTTTTCTTTAGCCTGATAAGAGCAGAACAATTTACAGAGGCCTTGTTCTTGTTAAATAATCATATTACCCAGTCGGTGTATTGTAGGTGCACAATAGAGAGTCTTAATCTAACAAATGAATTTTTTACTTATATATCTGATTTTGGAAGAAAGCTTGTTGCCCATTAGTACTTGAAAAATCTGTTTTGAAAGACTTAGTGTTATCCCTCCATTTAGAAATGTCTGATCAGATTATTGTTGCTGTTCCTCTTGCACGCAGATATTGACCAAGGTCGCCGTCAGCTGTGTTTAGCTTCCTTGCCAGTGTTTTAATAGCACATAGAGATAAACTCTCTCCTTTATCTGTGACCCTGTTTATCAGCTCTATTGCTTTAACATTGTAAATGCTCCTCTGGGAGATCTTCCTCCCAGACAGTCACTCCTGTGGCTTATTCCCCAGACTGCTTTCACATGTCAGCCTTTACACGAGTAATAAGATCTGTCAGCACTGGATGCATACAAACCTGCTTCTCAGGCCAGGAATGAAGAGATCCAGGTGTGGGTTGTGCATAGATTTTGTTTTGACCGCTCATCTGTGTGTGTCCTCAGGGTCGTCTCCCGGTGAAGTGGATGGCTCCAGAGGCGCTGTTCGACCGGGTCTATACTCACCAGAGTGATGTGTAAGTACATCACAAACTGTTTCTGTCCCACAAGCACAAGTACACGATAGAAAATCCATTTACACACACCAGTGGTGCACAGAAACCTTCTCACACTGTAAAACACACTATCACGGCTATTTTTAAGATTTCATTTTGAGCCCAGCTGTCAGATTCAGAGGGTTGTTTATCAGGAGTATAGGAGCAGGGAGTGGGTGAGGTGTTTTGGTGCAGTGCTGGTGAGTGTTAGGTGGTGGTGGGGTGGGGGGCTGCCTATAGGGGTCCGGCACTGGCTGGTCTGTGGCAAAAGTGAGGATTTCACGCTAGACTTGTAGCCAATGCCGTGTTACTAATCTGACCGGCTTCAAAGGGCCCTGGAAGGAGCCCGGAGCCCACCAGCACCTCCTCCCCCACTGACTCACCCCTCCGGCTCGGCTCGGAAGTCTCCCCTCCTTTTGGGCCTCCACACATGTCTGAATGCAACAATGCTGCGGCCCTCCAGCGCGGGCCTCATCCTCCTTCAGCCTCCTCCTCGTCACTCTTCTCATTCAACAACACTTTGAACATGTGGCTCATCGTTTTAGAGCCGTTCCATGATCAATATAATCCCCCCCCCCCCTCCTCCTCCTCCTTTCCCCCTCCATTCTTATTTTCATTCATCTGGTATGTGAATTGCTGACCCGTCTCTGTCTCTTTCTTTTTTTAAGTTCCAGAGTACTCATTCTAAAAACAGAACAAAGGAAGAGCGTCCCTCTGTTTTTGGTGTTTGAGTCTTATGTGTTCTGACAGTGTTGTTTGAAGTTTCTGCTCCAGACACTGGCGGCAGAAAGCGTATGTGGCAATTAGATAAATGCCTTGCATGCTGACCGCTGGGAAAGGAGATTTTGTGTGTCTATGAGTCATACACCAGTAGCGCACTAAACATAGCGCTCATCCAGTTAAGCACTTGGATGGAGAATCTCTCTACTGTCCGTGTTTGTGTGTGTGTGTGCACACATAAATAATATGTGTTCGTATACATGATGCCCTTCATGTTGCATAGCGCAGCACCAGTCAATAACCTGGGGAAGTACAGGGGGGTGAATGGGGGGTTCGAGCATGAAGTGGCTGCTGCAGTCCTTTCTATCAGCCCCCTGCTAATTACGTTTCATCACTCACTTTTAGTAATTGGCTTTTTCACGTCGCGTATGAAGGGAAAAGGAAGATGTGGAGAGGTGTTGGGGAGGTGGAGGATGCTGGGCGCTCATTCAAACATCACCATAAGCGCAGGCGATCCATACATGACATCAGATTAAATGAATACATGAATTCCAATGAAACTCGCCCCTCGCTGTTTTGACAAATGGGCTCAGGGGAGTCAGCTCTGGCGGGCTTAGGTGAGGGTAAAGAGTGGTGGCTAAAGCCCAGATACACAGCATCGTGGCCAGGCTTGGTGGAGGCAATGTGGGGGGTCTGATCCCCTCCCTCACCAAAGAAAAACAAATAAATTCCTTTAGCTCTAGCTCCTGTACTGGGTTCCAGAGGCTCGAATCTTCAGATTTTGATCAGATGCACCGATGCATGTACACATATTGACCAGTTTCCCGACATTCATATTCATGTTTCTTTCAGTCGATATCATGAACTTCAGCAGCAGAGAATGTACAACCTAACTGCTTGTGATATGAATGTAATGAGATATGAATACAACTCCAGAATATGAACTAAGTTAATACAGAGTCACTTTTATACTGACTGGTTGAGTGGTTAGTGTATAGGTTATGCGTCTAGTTGGGTGAAATACCTCAGTACACTCCAGTCAGGCCCAGTGGCAGGTCAGGTAGAGTGACCCAGAGCATGTTAGTTTGCGTGTTTATTTGGTAAGTCAAGCTTGGTTGCAGGTGGACGCGAACCTGCACAGAGCAGCGGCATGACAAGCACCGAGGGATGGTTACAAAGCAGCGCAGAAAGCGGAGATGAGTGTGTCAACAAATGAAGAGATACGACACAATGATAGAGGAGAGAACAAACCCAGGGCTGGTTGAGTAAACAGATGGAGGGACTGATAAAGGTCCAACCTGCCTGACCCTGCCTACTTGCCTCGTCAGACCACTAACACGGCCTGTGGCTGCCTGAATGCCTACACACACATGAGTCTATAATGCAGCCTTTGTGCAGACGTGAATTGAGCATGCTGTCAGTGCAAGAATCACTCATTTGAGACATTGTGGATGAACAGTCTCTAATATAAACACGCAGCGCGACAGCGATGGAAATCAGCAGCATGAAATCACTGATACTTAATGACCGGACGCTGACAAGAGGAAGTAGTTAATAGTTAATAGTCACTAGCCATCTCTGGACTTCTCCCTGCTCTTTTGTCTGCTGTGGGTGGTCCGCTGTTTGTTTTGGTGTGGTGTGACAGGACAATGCCAGGCAGTGTGACCGGCCAGCCAGGCACAAAAGCCATCATTGAGATCAGGGCCAGAGTGGCACAGGGAGCGGGTTCGCACCACAAGCCACCGGACGGCAGAAAGAGGGCATTGACACCACTGCAGTCACACTGTTGAAGTTGTTTCCAAACTTTGGCCAAGTGACTAAATGTAAATTACCTGTGGGATAAAGGAAAGTGAGCCCCATTGGGCCTCATGTTAATTACCAGGACTGGGAGCTCTTGAACACTGTTGACAGATGGAAGCTACTGTTGATGACTGATTGCCATCCTTGACTATATTTGTAATGTATATGTGTGTTTTTCTGTCTTATCAGCTGGTCATTTGGGGTGCTGATGTGGGAGATCTTCACCCTCGGGGGCTCCCCCTACCCCGGCATTCCTGTTGAAGAGCTCTTCAAGTTGCTCAAAGAGGGACATCGCATGGACAAGCCTGGCAACTGCACCAACGAGCTGTAAGAGTCTTAATTTAGCTTTTCTCTCTCAGACTTGCGTCGTTCGTAGCCACACTGTCCCCCAATTACACACTGGCTCTTACAGCCAGACTAATGCCATCCCAGTCTCATCAGATCCATGACTCCAGGGCTCTGTGTCCACTCTGTCGGCCCTCTGCACAGCTGTGACTGGCTGCTATCAGTGTCCTCATTCACAATGATTCCTCTGCTATTCAGTAGACAATGGCACAGCTCTGCTGCGGTGCCACACTGAGAGGGCTGATGGACAACAAAGTAGAGACAGACACAACGGCCGTGCAGGACACACACGTTATAGTATTTAAGAAATCCAAAACACTGGGAGGCATATTTGTGATTAGAAGCAGGCCATACTCTCTGTTATTGACTGCAGACTGACATAAATTTCAAGAGGAGATGGTGTCAGAGAACACCTGCTGTTTGATTGATCCATTGATATGGAGACCTGATGCATAAATCATTTCACATGGCAAATTTTAACCTTGAAGACAAGGTAGATGAGGAGTGGCAGAGCCTGGACGGACTAAACAAAGCTGACAGTTCCCTGAATTATTCTCTTCCGTCTCTTTTAATCCACTCTTCTCTTTGAGTAAACAGATTCTGGTTTATTTTCTGTCAGGTACATGATGATGAAAGACTGCTGGCATGCCATCTCATCCCAGAGACCCACCTTCAAGCAGCTCGTTGAGGATCTGGATCGCATCCTCACCCTTAGCACCAACGAGGTGAGTGCAGCTCTTCCTCTCTTCTTCACACACATTCTTATTCCATAAAGTTCCTGGATTCAGGGTGGTCAGAATTCGTGCTACACTAACCCTGTAATATCCTGGCAAATAGGAGTCCGACATTTCAGAACAATAAAACAGAATAATATGGTACATTCCAACACACAGTAACATGTCTCTCAATCCAAACTAAATCACACTCTTGCCAGTGCATGCGAAGTTCAGCAGAATGCTGCTGAAAGCTTTAGGAGCATTAGCAGCCACGTTGCTGACACAAGGCCTAAATAGTGACCAAAAAAATGGCCGGATGATTTGATCCAGGCCCAACATGGCCGCTACGGCCCAGTGAAGTTGCCCAATCATCACATCCATGCCTCGCTCCCTATAATATCCCGCGTTTCTTTCCATTCCCCTTCCTGTCTTGTGTGATATCCGCGGGCCGACCTGAAAAGAGTCCATCAATGGAAAGCTGTCAAGACTCGTCTGCTCAGGAGCTGGAACTTCATGAATTTATGCCAAAAAACCCGACTTTGAGTTTGAACTTTTGAAATGTAATAAAGCGCCTTTTTCTTGCCTTTTCTTCCCTCCCCCTTTCCCTCTGCCCCAAACCGCTGGCAGATGTGGAGGTCTTTAGTAATGTGAGCCTTCTCGTGTTGAGCTGGGAAAATGGAAGCCAGCACTCATTTTCTAGAAAAACCCCAAGAACTCTTCCTCCTTGCAACTAGTCCCAATAAAGGGTGCCTCACTCGACATGAAGAGACCAAAACAACTTTGGACTGAGCAAAAAATGAATAACAGGATTTCTTTGGGTTTTCATCTTCCTTCATCTTCATTTTGATTGGAGAGGGGGCGCGCTTTGTGTTTTGCCAGCTTCTTTATTTTTTCCAGCCATCTTATAGTGTTAATGTTGGCTGTTGCGGTGTCAGTTGTCAGACTTGTTTGGAATGAACTTGAAAGTGATGTGAAGGGATGCTGTAAAGGCCGGGCTGCCTCATCTCTACACCAGTTCTCTGCTGTAAAAGCATCCTCTTTTCCCCAACTTCCCAACCACATCAAAACATTTTGTAGCGGACAAAAAACTAGAGCGGTGTTTCAAACCAAAAGTATCCAAAACGTTTTGTTTCAGGAAGTGTTTTCAAGGAACCTTTTAGTTCCTTGAAAAGAATGAAAAGGCTCTTTCAGCCAGCTGTTGTCTGTGTTTCCACTGCGGTTTTAAGTTAGACAAAGTCGTCCAGTGACATGTGAAAAAGCGACGTCTGTTTTTGCATGTCATTTTTGCACACGACTGCACAACATCTCACATCAGTGCATCTGTCGTGTTGAAGCACAGTGAACAAAATACAAACTGGTGTCCAGGTGAAGATTTTTAACAATGACAGCTGAAATAAAATGCTGCACTTGACCAGTCAGAAGTGCTCAGAACTGAATTTAGACCCTGGTCCCTGTGGTGGAAAGGCGCTGAGTTCCTCCAAAGGTTTCCTGGGGAAAGTTCCAGTGTTGCAGATGCAGCTCAGGTCAACCCTGCTATCTTCAAGCTCTGCTGGATCAGCTAGCAGTCCTCTGTTCACTTTATAATCTGTTATTTCTGCAAACATTTTCCTCTGGTATTCAGTTGAAGATTATTTTTTCTGCTCTGTTTCATAAATCCTTCCAGGGTGATTTGGTACGGTTTAGATCAATATCATAATGAATGTGATACTCTCTCACCCTCCTCTGGAAAGTCCCTGTTCTTGCTGACTGGCTTTCAGCGCTGTATATATGTTCTCCTGTTTGCTCAAACTGTTTCGCCTCTCACTCCTTCGAAGTGTCTTTCTGTCTTGTAACATATGAGTCTGTTTGAGTGTAAATCATCTCACCTGACCCTCTTTTTCCTTTGTCTGTCTGCAGGAGTATCTGGACCTGTGCGCCCCAGCTGAGCAGTATTCCCCCAGCTTCCCCGACACTCGCAGCTCCTGCTCCTCCGGTGACGACTCTGTGTTTTCCCACGACCCCTTACCAGACGAACCCTGCCTCCCCAAGTACCAGCACATCAATGGAAACGTCAAAACATGAGCCCCCACCCAGCCTCTGTACCCCAGCTTGACCTGCCCCAGTCTTACCCCTCAACATCCCCAAAACACACACACAGCACAGACACCCTCTCCGAAATCCTCCCCTCCTGCCCCCCCATCACCCCTCTGGCTCCCAGTGGACTAATGGACCCAGATGGGACTGGGCTGGTGGCAGCGCTGCTGTCACACACTCACACTGCCATGCGCACACACTACATACACTACATTCTTACATGAGGTCTTAAAGGAGAGGACCAGACAGAAGCTGTTTTTTACTGACTGAATAAATTGACGTTCCCTGGGGACCCTCCTCCTCCTCTTCCTCCTCTTCTCCCTTCATACAAACACACAGACTTTTCATTTCGGTTCCCATGTTTGCACCCAGAGGGTTTTTTTTCCCCTACAATCGACAACGTTACTCGTTTGGTGATCCCATTCCAGTGGCTGGCATTCCAAGACTGTTATTTGCTCCTGGAGGAATGTATGGACCGATGTGAACTTAAAAAACAAGGGACAAGAAGAGGATGATAAATAGGAAAAGGACTGAGAGACAGAGTTTCAACTAACAAAACAGAGGAATAGAAGGAGAGCACATATAGAAACAGCTCCCCTGTTTATTTTGTAATATTGATGCATTTCTTTTTCAGTTGTCTTGATAAACCTTCCCAATTATTCTGGAGAAAAAATACACAGTATAATGTATAGTGCTGGGTATATTTGTAAATATATTCAAATATGTATAAATATATATTATATATTTACAATGAATTATTTTTTGTATGGACTCCGAAATAACCCCAACCCTTCCTACCCTACTTTGAGTCTGAGGCAGGTATGCTAACAGGTTATGTGTCCTATATTTCTCTTCACACACAAACTCACACACGCAGACATGGATAAACACTTCAGTGTACACACACACACACACACACACACACACACACACACACACACACACACACACACACACGTCTTACACTCACTCAGTAACACAGTTGAGTATTGGCTTTCAGGGACTGAGGTAGCATGTTAATTTATTGACTTATGTTTTTTTTTTTTTTTTGAGATGAATCAAAAAAGGGTTGGAAAAAGAACAAAAACAATATGGCAGAAATGATGACATTAATGATGCTGATAATACATAAATAATCCATTAAATTTATGGTAATTTAAAATGATCTTTCAGCAGTAACAGAAAAAAAAGCTATTTTTAGTGGGTTTGAAAGATCGAGGTTTTGTAAGTTTTATATATGAATGTGAATATTAAGTTAAATTTTAAAAACTGTACATTTTATAGTCAGCTAATCCCTTTCTTATGTAGATGTTGATGCCATTTCTATCCAGTCATTTTACTCTTTCTTAGCTTTGCTTTAGGAAACGAGATTTATTTCTGGATATTTATATATGATTGAAAGAAAAAGATTCTGGAAATACTTACTAGCAATCCGCTCCCTCATTTAGACTAAATATAGACTCCAAATTTACTTGACAGAATTGAAAGCTGAAAAACAAAGTATTAAATCATTCAAGTGTTTTTTGTCTTTTTCTACTGGACCAACTTTAAGATGTTCTTTTGCAAGTGTTCATGTCACATTTGCGAAATAAATGATGGAAAAATACATTCTTGTCCTAATCTTTGATTTTGTCGGGTGTTAAAGTTAAAGTTTTTTTTTTTTTTTTTTTTACGTTGGAAGAATGTGTTATCATTAAACTGCACATTGTTAAATTTCTTTTTGTACTCTCTGGGGCAGAAATGGTTTCTCTGTCATTACTAAGTATTAAGTGTTTTGCTTGTATGCTTTGAATCTTTACTTACTTTGCAAGGAGATGGATTTTCTCTTTTAAATTATTTCTGAGAAACCAGAGAAAACTCAGGGGTTCAGTAAGCGGGGGAGGTCTTTTCTGTATTTCAGACAGATTATTCTGATTGGAGTGGATCACTTTTTTCTCCAGTTTCTTCCTGATAAACCAAAGCTTTATGCAAAGCTGCTCAGCTCAGCACACACAAAGAGTCAATGTGATCAAATTAGATTGTGAATTTATGCCAGTGGTCAAAGCAATTTTGTTAATGAACAGGGAACTCATCATTGTCATGATGGTGTGGTCTGTGTCTCATTCTGTCTGACTCTGATCAGACAGAGCCTTTGTTAGCCCGCTGGAACACTAATAGGTGCTCTGATTAGTTGATTGATTTCCCTTTTTTTCTTATCAGAGCAGACTTAATTTAACTGTGAGTGAGTAGTTGATTTATCTGATTCAATGTAAGTTAATCAAAATTGATCTATTAGTGAATGTGACTGATAGTGGCAGCCGTGGATGTGGTCGTGTTTAGTAATGATGGTTGCTTGGTGGAGCCACCCAATAGGTCATGCCATTAGGCAGAGCTCCTGAAGCAACACTTGTATTGATATAATCCACATTAGCATCCATTACAAACATTTCTCTGTTGCAGCTTCATGTAATAAGAGGCTTAGAATTATCAAGTGGATAGTCGTGCTGGCAGTGATGTGAGGCTGCAGCAACACTACAGCTATGAGCTAAATGTTAATGTGAGCGTGCTAACATGCACATAAGACAAGGCTAACATGGTGATGTTAAGCAGGTAAAGGTTACCATATTCACCATCTTAGTTTAGTGTGTTGACATGTTAACATTTGCTCATTAGCACTAAACACAAATACAGGGGTCCATGGGAATGTCATCAGTCTTAAAGGTATTTGGGTGGACATAAAATGCTGTGCACAAATTTTAATTTTGACCTGATAGCTAGTCTATGGCTGTCTGTTTCCAGTGTCATGGCAAAGCATCAGATAATTGTGAAAACATCTCAGGGAAAACTACAATTGTCATTACAATGTCCACAAACCATGATGTGACAGTCCAGTTAGATTATGAGATAAGTGTGACCTGGGGTGGCACAAGATAAAGAGTTAAGGGATAACCAAAGTAAGCAGGGTTTGCGTTCAGGGCACCGTGAATGTCTCTACAATCCATCTTGTTGAAATGTCTGGACCAAAGTAGTGGACAAACTCACACAATGACTGATATTGCTACCGATACACAGTAAACACTCAAACCAACAAAATTAGAGCAACAATATGGGCTCTTGGAAAGTTTACTCGCCTTGTTAAGTAAATAAAAATTGTCCTTTAACATAAATCTAGATCCCCTCTATTACCCCTCTATCATCAGGTTTGAACTTGTCCTGAATTCACACAGACGCACACACATACACCAGTTCCAAGTATTCCTCTATTCGACGTGTCCCCTCATGTCTCCGGAAGCTGAAAAGAGATCGGAGGGAACAGTCAGAAAACATTCCTCTTTTTCCATAGAATAAGGGGGAAGAAAGCAGCTACAGGCCTGGAGGATTGGAGGGGGATTGGAGAGAAAGAGTGGCAGGATAAACCACAGCGCCATACACCCTCATTAAAGGGGGGATTGGACAGAAAGGCAGCCGGATATCCACACTGGCTATTGCACACTTTTATCAGAAAGGCTGTCTATTGTGCTGCAGGCTGATGGCACACACAGACATGGAGCAGGGAGGGGTGAACTCCAGGGAGACCAAATAGAGGATTAGTTTGTTCCATCTTGACAAGATGCCCTCTGAGCTGCCCTTGCATTTATGTGAGACAAATACCTTATCTGATGTCAGCAGTGCCGCAGCGGAGCCTAACTAAAAGCTAGCTCTTTCAAAAGACATTGAGTCAGTTCTGTTTACATATTGATAATGATGCAATGGGTAAATAAATAGATGGGTTACCTATGACCTCAGTCATCATTCAGTGATCATTGGAGGGCAAACAGCAACTGATTTAAAACAGACAACTTTCAGTCAAGCCTTCATTTTTGCTACAGAACACAACATATTATTACATGAATAATGATGGGATTTATAGCATGCATCATAAACATTACATCATAAACAGGTAAACCACCCTGTAAAGGTGATTATACTGTATTGCACATGCAATGAATCTTTGTGTGCTGTCCAGTTTCCTCATCCATTGAAACTAAAATTTTGAATATATGGTGCACATTGTCATAGTTTTGCATAAAGCTAAATAAAAGCTAATATTGCTATTTTACAGCACAGGTTTCCTATTATATATTTAGTGAAATGTGAATGCGTTATGTCCCCCCCCCAAAAAAACCCACAAATGCCCCAAGGGCTCATGGAGCAGGGATACTTTCTGGCCCTCTACTGATAAACATGACCCACCGCGCTCAGTTAAAGCCCCAAATGAGTTTTTCATTTGGAGGGCTTTTTACTCCACGGTTTCCTAATGCCCTCAAGATTAACCCAGTGACCCTCAAATATTAGCTTTGAATGACTTTCAGGAGACAGAGCAGTAGCTGGAGGACACACGAAGAACACCTTTTGTTCAGTCGTGTATGCACTGAATTGAATGTGAGGGGCAAATATCAGCTTTTTGCTCAAGAGGCATTGCACAGATAGTCAGAAGGTGGAACCTGAAGCCACCAGCGTGACAGACTGATGAACTTGGTCAGCCTGACATTTTGGTAGTAAAAGTGATTTTCATTCTGATCCCGCTGTTTCTTCCTGTCCTTCCAAGTCCTCCTCTGCGTCCTTCGTCCCAGCTCTGTCCTCCCTTGCCCAGCCATCTGGTGGGGCCTGGTGTGTTTGCACAAGGCTCGGTCCTCTGGAATGTCAACATGAGGCTTTGTGTGAAGCCAGAGGAGCCCACATTCACTGAAGATAAGACCCCACCAACCCCAGGAGAGGAGGAGGGGTCAGAGGGTGGGTAGCTGGTGGGCGTTGTTGGAGGGTGACTTAGAGTTTAACAAAGCTGCCAAGTGACCGCCGTACCCACGGCTTAATCCTGAACATAACACTGTCTGCTGACCAAATCTCATTTCTGGGTTGAAGACTATTGGGGTAGCCCACTACCATCACCCAACGCCCCCACCCACCCACCACCTTGCTAGTCTTATTCTTCAGTTTTCTGCGTTTGAAGCAGATATTTCTCTAAACTCCACTGACCAGTGGTGTCAGAGTTTGTGTCCGTCAAGTCTGCGCTCCTCAACCTACCATTTGCATCGAGTAGCAGATAATGAATGGTTCATTGCTAGGTCAGTGCTTATGAGAGGGAGGGGTCTACTTGTGTTTGATTAAGGGCTTGCAAGGCACCGTGTCTGGTTCTGCATGGAAGGATAAACAAGTCGAGTGTGTGTTTGTGTGTGGGACTGCTGTGCATGTGCGAGCGAGGATGTGTGTGGTTTGTTGCCCTGTGGGATCTTCTAAACATTTACTAATGGCACAATTGTGTCTGAGCAATTGTAATTCACAGAATCCACTTCCAGTTAGTTTATATGCTGACTTTGCTATGTCTGAAGGTCTGAGGTAACGGCTCTTAGAGCGTAATCAGTGGAAAAAAGAAGAGCCGAAGCTAAATTGTTTAGAGGAGGATAACAGGGAGAATTGCCAGAACTGAAGAACTAACATCTTTGAGCAGAGTTTAGACTGCTGTGGTTTGTTGACTAAGCAGGAGAGAGGGGAATAATGTGTCCCATTTAACAGTGTTTAGTCAGATTTAAGTAGGTTAAATATTGCACACATTAGGAAATAGTGCAGTGTTGATGTGTACTAACAGAATTTCACATTGCAAAATTGTTTCAGTCTGAACTGGTGAGGTTCGTTACACTGGCATGTTTCACAGCTCTGGGTGTGTTCTATAAATGAGCTTAGTCATTACGTTCCCTGCCCGGTGATGCCAATCACAACACTCACCCCATCGGTCAGCCTTATTCCCTCATGTCTTGTCTTGCAGCGATGATGTCATTAATGACATCAAAGCCATAAACCCTGACGCATGCTAATGATGTCTTGCCAAGGTGTCAAACATGGGTTTTCCAATGGCAAGATTTTTTATTCTCTGCACAAACAAATCGTGCCTCATGTAGCCAGGGTTTATTTGGCCTCATGACCTTGTGTGTGACTAAGGCAAAGTTGTGTTTTATAAGAAACTGAGCTTAAAAGGGCACACCAGCAATTTCACTTTCATGAAGTGAGAGAATGGTCAAAATGAATGCAGCAGAGGCCGTGGCATCCTGACCTCTAATGTGAGTTAAACCCCCAAAACACCGCTGTCTTTTAAACCTTCCCCACTTTGTAACACAGGCTCTCCATCATAAATTTGCAGTCACCACAAGACTGAGATACACAGGTGGTCACTTGAAACTGCAACTAACAATGGTGCAAAAGCATTTGGCAGCAAAACGTTTGAGGTGTGGCGTGCCAGATATGGAGAAATGGTACACTGGGGTGCTGAATGATGTGTGGTTGGTGGAGAAAAATTGCACATAATCAGCAGCTTAAAGAGAGAATTGATTTTAATTGAACTTTAATTGAACAAATGTTTGTGGTTTTAGCGTGAGTCCATTTCATTATGCCTTAAATGTAGATGTTTACTTCATGACACCACTTCTTGACACAGTTTATACTCACATACGGTGGACTTTACTTCATGGTAGAGATTATTTAGTCATTTGTTGTGACTTATCTGTTTGTCTCATGCTCGGCTGACAGCTGTGTTTGCAGCAGAGGGTCTCTGCGCTTTATTTACATCATTATGTTCCTTGGTGTTACTGTACTTAGGAATCACATATCAAATGCATCCGAAAAAAAAAAAAAGTAAATTAAATCAGAGGCCAAGTTTAAAAGCAAACTGCAGTACTCTCCTCACACAAGTTCAGCTGAACTGAAAGTGCAGTATATTACTGACAGGAGGACAGAAAGGTGGCTGTTAGTGCGTCGTTGACAGTAAAGAGTCTGCTGCCTCCTCTGGCCTCCGTGTCAGGAGACAGACTGGATGAAGATATATGGCTATGCACACTGAGGACAGCTAACCACTCCAGCACTGTTACTGTCATGAGTAAACACAGGCCCAAACCAATAAAAAAACGCCTGTAAAAAAAAAAAAAAAAAGTGCCCATAAATGATGTTTAATTGAAACTGTGCAGGAGGGCAGATCGGCAGAGCTATGGCTCCCAGGAGTCCACACACACGTATACACACACACTGTTGCTGGGGGAAGTGCAGCAGGAGGAGGTAGAAGAGGAGGGGGAGGAACAGCAGGAAGTTGAAGAAGGGAGGTTAGGATTGATTGAACAGGGAGGTTAGGATTGTTTTGGTCTCCATAAGTGAGAGAAGAAGAGAGAATTGTCAGATGCGTGATACAGAGCCAAAATTGCTTCCTTAGGAGGCATTAAAATTTTAATATTTAACCTCTAGTCGTTCTGAATAAGATGAATACCTTCCTGGATACATACCATAACGCAATGTTCTCCCAACATTTCTTGTCTAACTTTATATGCACTGAATAAAATTTCCCACCAGAGTTCAGGAGCTACATTTGTGCATACTCAGCTGCAAATGTTGGCGCCTACCTTTGTCAGGTGGACTGTTTTCACAATCTAAATGACGAATGATCACCCTGACAATGCCATGGTGACAGACAGGGGATATAAATCACATGGGAAATAAATCACCACGAGACCCTCCTCCCCTTTTCACCTGCATCACTCTTTCCAGCTAACAAGAAGTCCACTGTTTCTCTGAATGCCAACGCAGCTCATTTCCCTTCACCCCCCCTCTACTCAATTTGTCAATTTCAAATATGCTTTCAAGGTTTTGTTGGTTCTTTCTCCGCCTATGTTTGTCTCCCTATTCCTCACCCCCTTTTTTTCCCCCCTGGTCAATCACACCTCCCTCCCCCTTACCCCTCGTCTTGAATGGCCTGAGAGATTGTGTGCTGCTGAAAGTTTAGGGGCAGGTATAAGGGAAACCTCTCTCTCTCTTTCTCATTCTCTACAGTACAGGAGGTCATTAAATAAAAGTGTGCAGTGAGTGACGTGCCTCTATACCTGCCTGTCTGCTCAGAAACAACAAGAGCCCGCTCTGTCCTGCCCAGGCAAGACGGGATAATTATAGCTCCCGACTTAATCACTTACCTCAAAGCCCTTTAGTTCCACAGCTTCTTGCCTCTGTGCCTCTCTTTCTCTTTTCAGGTTTGCCGCCACCTGCCAATATTGAAGTGTTGCAACATTAGGGATAGTTACTTTTTCATTCAGAGACAATGATGGGTGTGGGCAGAGTGTTGCGCTTGAGGTAGTTCATACATGCAGCGAACGGGGCAAACAGTTCAAGGTGTGCTGGAGGCTTAAACTCAGACACACCGTGAGTTTTGGGTTCACTCGCAGGTTAGCATCCATCTCCTCTAGGCCCGACACATTTGTCCATTTCTCACATTTTCCAGGAAAGAGTTTGGGTTCTCCAGTGAGTTAAAGCTGCTGCAGTGAGTCTCACTCTGTGTCCTGGATCAATATGATGCTGATCGATAATACATTGCTTCTACCTCCTGCATACCAGGCTTGCCTATATTATGAGATTATGTATACATGGTGCATAAACTGGTTAAAGTCTCTCTGATGTTCTCCATGTGTCCCAGCTGGGAACATATGAATCCGTAGGTTGAACCTCAGCCCATTTCTGCTCTGAATACACTCACTCCCAGCCTCCATGAGGTGGCTGGCCCCTGGCTGAGCACAGAGGCAGGGGGGAGCAAAGGAGAGGGGGCCCCTGAAAAGGTGCTTTGTGCTGGTGTAGAAGGGCCCGGGGCTTTAGCCTGTCAGAGGTTGTGGTTCTAGGCCAGCAGCCAGGCCTTCAGACCCTCTCGCTGGCAAGGACTGAACTACCATCTGGAGTGACGGGCCCTTCCTGAGCTGCTCCGTGAGCCACACAGAGCCAGTCTGGACTGAGTTGGTTAGGCTAGGCCGAGACACAGCACAGAAAGCTGCAAAAATAAACTCTGAACCCTCTGAAGATCATTCCCATGGGAGAGCAGCAGAGTGGCCTCACACCGGGCAGCGAGTACAGGACCAAACTACTTCAGAAACCTCACCGCACGAACAAATCCATGAATGTGATCTGGCTTGTTGATGAGCGTGTTGCATAATTGTAATTACGATAATGATTCAGAAATTTACTCAGGTTGCATTTGGCTGCCGGTGTGGAATGAATTGACAATTGATGAAAAGAAAGAAAAAAAGAATAAATGGTGTGAGATGAGTTGCTATCACCCAAAGTAATTTGTTATGTTGATGGAAGTCTGTGCCCTGGCTGTCGTCATCAGAGGTGAGTGGGAACGATCAGCACACTGTGGTGCTGCAAACACAATTAAGTAACGAGGCAGGCTCCTGACTCACTCCTGCTTTCATTGGGTTTGTTTACTTTCTGGATTTGGATCTATATAGTGCAGGAGAAGTAGGTCTGAAGGAGTGAGAAGTGTAGACTGGCAGGGTGAGGGGCCTCAGCAGTCATACAGCAGTCAGCACTCATACAGGCTTAGTCTGTAGGGTGCACATACTGGAGAGCTTAATGCTGCATTTCAGCCGCACTGCTACACATGAGATGAAATCAAAGTTTTCCCTTTCGACTGGAAAGCGAGATAATTCATGGTACATTTAGCAAGAGGGAGACAAATGTGAACCATAGTGTGGTGGGTGTTGAGAGGCAGGTTTCTGTTCTTCCCCATCCCCCAACTCCTGCAACAGAATAAAATTCCTCAGCTCCTCTGGAGCTGGCCCAAGCCAAGCAAATTATGGACCAAAATCTTTTTATATGAACCTCTGTCACGCAAGAACATCACTAAGCCCCATCTCTAGCTCTCCTTCTCCTGGAACAGGCCCTATTTTATCCCATTTCTCCGAGCAGGGCCATTATGTTGAATCCTTGAGGCCTCCCTAATCGAAAGGGAGAGAAAACAAACAAAAGCGCAAAAGCCCAGGCCCTGCAGAGACCACTTCAGAGAGTTTGATGCAAAACAAAAAACAAGCAAGTCACATCAATCGGCCTGGACAATGTAGCCCAATGATTGATCAATATATCATAAAACCATCAGAGTCTCTGAGGCTTTGGAGTTGAGTCACAAGCCTCCCAGCAATCCCAGCTGGAGCCATCATGGGGTCCAAAAAATGTATTTTCTCATCCTTTGGAGGCTGACACAGACTCTTATTAAAAGACAATTCTATTTTCTTTTTAAAACGTGGGCGTTGTTCTTCTTGTTATGGCCATCATTACCATAAATATGAATGATATACAATGTAACAATAAGTCACTGGTAATATGGCAACATCGCTAAAAAGAGGTCTGATGGGGCGAGACACAGAAAATCAGACAGCTTTCAGATGAACTCCATTGTTAGCCAAACAACCTCAACATGAGGGACACGATACCGACTGAGATTCCAGAGCTAGCACCACTGTTTGCGAGCTAAACCTCTGGCAGTCACGTCATCCTCACCTTGCAAGCCTTAAAGGCCCCTCGAGGGTCTCTCATCACAGTTTATGGACCGACTCCTTGGTTCATCTTTGACCTACTGTACTTTCCATAGTTTTGCAGTGCTGTTGAGGGATTTCAGCAACATTTCAGAAGTACTCACCTGTGGTTTGCCTCATCATCTGACCAGTTGCGTTTGCTGCAATGAACATTTTTGTTATTGAAGTCCTTGTTTTTCCAAATCTCAGCAATTACTTTGCTGTGCACAATATTAAAAACACAAAGAAATAGAGAGAGGATACACATCCTCCTCAGCACCCCTGCCCCTGTATTTATCAGCAATATTCATAAGAGCACCACGAGCCTCTGTATGCAGTCAGATGGTGTCCCCCAGCTTTCACCTCTAAAGTTCAGCTTGGTGTGAACCACTCAAATGGCCCTGTTGTTTACAGTAGTGTTAAGTGCGTGCCCCTCCAGGATCAGTCAGAGCCATAATCCCCTCTTCATTCCCACTGAGGCCCAGAGTGTGTGTAAGTGGACATGGGTGATGGCAGACAAGGAACGGCTCACCAGCCCACCCATTCAACCAGCCACGCAGCTTCAAACACACACGGAAAACACACATATTCATTTTCACACACACACACACACGCACAATGAGAAAGCACTAGCGCAAACAATAGAGAAAGAAGGAGAGCAAACGAGAAAGGTTTTCGTCTTTTCCTGGATATTACCCCCTTCTTTCTCTGTTCTCCCTGCGTTTTTATGTCATGTCACCTTGTAAAAAGGCTTTATGGTCTTTCCAGGCCTCATGGCTATGAGTGTGGTGAGGTGGATTGTGGGAGCTTTAGAACTCCTCCAGGACCAGCACTTAGTGCGAGTGACAAGAGAGCATCTCCAGAGCTTTAGCTTGCAAACTGGGAAACTCTTTAATCTGACTTCCTCTCCTATTCCTGATTTTTTTTCTTCACTTTTTTTCCTCTTTCTTTGAGTATAGGCTTACAGAACGGCAAAGTCAAAGAATTTCAGTGGCAGTTTACCAAAAATGCAAAGTGGAGCTATTGGAGCAAGGGCAAAAAGATACACAAAAGGTATGCAAAAGATGTATTACACACCTCATATTTTGCATTTATCTGATACTAAATTTGACAAGAAATACATGCTAAAAGTGACTCTGCACCTCTAGTTTCAATTATAATGACTCTCTCTCTGACCGGTGACCTTCCAAAAAATAAAGACTACCTTGAGGTTTTTGTTATAGTCGTACACTTGCCAGGTCAGACCAGAGGGAAGGCAACAGTCTTATTAGTTTTACACCATATAGATGAGAGTGAATTCACCTGTGGCTCTGAATTGATTTCAACTTGCTCCGCAGGTCACACAACACGGGACATCATGTGCTACTGAAGTCATTTATATGACGTGCAATATAATATAACTGTTAAAAGAAACCGTCATGAGAGACTAAATGGAAAATCCACATGGCAGAAAGGAGAAAAAGGAAAGCAGGGGCGTATGTTAATCTAATCAGGTAGGTGTTACCCATTAGCACTGGTCTCATATCAGCAACTGTAACTTTTTTTATATCCCTGCCTTCACCTCTTCCTCCCCCCACCTCCCACTTTCTGACTTCCGGTCTCTGTGCAGGTCTGCCTGTATAATGTCCACACAAACCCAATGTGGGGCCTCTCTGAGGCGTTCAACAGCTATGCTTTAAATCATGCAATTAGTGCTCAGCTGGGGGATTTATATTTTCTGGCAAAAGCACTTCTGTAGTTTATATACGGCCGTGGGGAGATGACCCTAAAAGGAATGCAACAATAAAAACAACCTGAAAATACGGTTTCATAAAACATTACTCAAATAATTCAGTATATATTGGATGTATTTGCATGCATACTTCTGTACTTTGTAGCTGCAATATGAATACCTTTTACATCCAATTTTCATCAATTTAATGTTTAAACTTGAAGGATGCCATGTTGCTCTTTAGGAGAACATTACCCAGTCTTTCACAAAGCCCCTGGATAATCTCAAAATTGCAGGCAAGCTTAAAACAAGGCTGCTTTTTCAAGGTCCTTAAAAGTTTAGGAGATACAATGTTTTAATGTAACAGCAGTAAATAAGGGAATATGGGTTGTAAGTATAGTTTATGTGTAGTTAGTGTCGTGTATGTGTTTTGACTATCCCTCTCTATGTGTCTTGTCTCAGGCGTCAGTCTGAGCAGTTTTATGTCTTTTCCTGGGACAAATAAACAAGCTAAAATGAGCATAATGAACAGCAAAGAATGACTCCACTGCTGAAACTGCCTTTCCCGACATGAATGTCGTCACAAAAGAAAATAGTGTGTTTCTAAGCTTTGGATGGAAATCCAATTTTTTCCCCTACCTCTCGCATTTTAATCATGGACATCTACATACACACTCAGAAAAACCAAATAAACACTGGACAACAAAAACACACGCTGCCCTGGCTCCTCACCAGTGCCGTGGTGTGAGAACGCTCTCAAAACTTGTATGGGTAACAAAAGCGCTGACCACAAATTCCCGAGAGTGTCCAGTCGTCGGTCACTGCCTCGGGTCCAAAACCAAAACCACGAAACATGCAAAACCACAGAAAATGCAGCAAAGGAATCCATTTCCTTCACGGCTGACACACACCACACGATACTGATACTGCGCACATGTACACACTACCTAACCTGACCTGCCAGATGGTTTGTTACATAGAACCATCTGGGAAGTTGTCCATGGAAACTGTTTGGAAAAGGGCTGAAACTTAGAAAAAAATACCTGGCAGGTGATTTGATGAACTCTATCACCGTCTATCGCAGGGAAACTTCAACCGCTCAGATCCACAAATCATACGACATAGCAGGAGAGTTAAAGTCTTGCTGATGCCAGTCAGGTGCATAACTTTAACTTGGCTTATGATCTTGTGTGATCTGACAATCCAGCTGCCTCGCACAGTAACACACTACTGTTCTACAATAAAAACGAATAACTTCCCCTCTGTGTCTTCATCCACACATACACACACCAAAATTGACAGTGCAGAGACAAGGAAGGAAGAGACAGAGATCCTTTGTGAAGACAAAGACTGCCATCACATGAACACATTTAGACCAAATTTAATCATTATAATGATCTTCATCAATCACAGTTGAGGTAAATATGAGTTTGTGTTGGGGATGAATCACGACTGATAAATTGAATCCATTTAATTGGGCAGGCGTCCTGAAGATGAGCAATGAGCTGAAGACGTTCCCCAGATTTGATTTCCCATTAGTGAAGAGGGGCAAGTCACAGACACCACGCCATCCCCTGTGATTGATATGATGTTTATTCATACGAGGAGCAATAGGCTCAAATGCTTTATTTGTTTGGGAAAAAGAAATAAGGTGAGGAAATCGAATGAGTTTGTTCTAAACAACTTTTAAAACGACCAGGTCGTGATTGGAATCCTTTTAATGGGGTATGTGTTAAAATGGTAAACATCCTCTGTTGAAATGAAATCTTCATTTGCTATTTGCTCTTGTGATATATGAAGTTCTCACTGCACCCCCCCATCCCCGTGTGTGTGTGTGTGCGCGAGTATGGTTTCCTGTGTGGCATAGTCTCCAGGTTGTGCTCTGGGAGAAAATTTACGACGGAGGATGTTTGGTCTTCCTCTAGCTCCAGGGCAGGAAAAGTTGTGAAATATGTGTATGCAATAAAAGAGACCAGCATGTTGTGTTTAAACAGCACAAACAGAAACATACGCACGCTCTGTAGGCACACACACACACACACACACACACACACACACACACACACACACACACACACACACACACACACACACACACACACACATGCCTGTGCGAGTCTGAGTTGTGAACCACAACCTTGAGGACAAAGACTGATTGACTCAGATGTGTGATGAGGGAGAGAGAGGAAACTATACAGAGAGAGAGGCACTGGGAGATTGAATCTGTGTAATTCTTGGCGCTGTATTCGCACCCTGTTACATTCCTTCCATGAAAGAATGCACAGAGTATAAAAGTCATTAACTGTAGAGGTTGTCCAACAACAGCCTAGCCCATTTACTATGGTATAATTTACTGCCTTTTTAATTATCTAGCTGCATTAAAATACACCATTTTGACCAAAATTGGGACTGGTGTGTTTGAGTGTGGTTTTTAGCTATGTCTGAAAGTATTACAGAGCAAAATAGCTTTTTTTCCATTGGTCAGAAACACATGCCTCTTTTAGGTGTGAGGTTTGGGGTTCTTTTTCTTGCCATCTGTGTTTTGCCAGATTGACGAACAGTTGGAGAAAGAAATTGCTGAGTAACACTGACAAGATATGACGAAATGGCAGTTTTGTGAGCGTGTGCGCAAACCGGCATGTGTGCTTGTGTATTTTCACTTGTGAGTGTGAATTCACCGGTTTTAATGTGGCCCGATGTGTGAAAGTGAGAAAAGTATATGTGTGCGCTAACATTTATCACCCTGCTGCCCAAACTTTGACGAGGCAATGCTTAAACACTGGACGCATTGTTTCTTTCCGTAATAAGCCAACTGGACGAGCTCCAGTGAAAACAGCATAAAGGACACGATGGTAATCTATTTACCCATTTTCACATTCTTGAAGCAGGAGGGCTGACTTCAGTGTACTGCTGTGGGGGAAGCCATTAAAAACTTTCTCCAAGCTGATGGCAAAACCACATTTTCAATTTAAGAGCTGCAGTTCTTAGGGTGCTACTTTCTAACAGTTATTGATCAAACTGCTGATCGTACTGAAGAACGCTGACCTGCACTGAAACACAACATTTGTGGGTGAATGGACGAAAATGTGAGCCCAGGAAAGCTGGTGAAATCCTTTAATGGGACTTTTGGAACCACTATTAAATCCCTGTTCACCCCACCTCCCTCTCCCCACATGGCTGATATCTCCACACTGTGGCATACAGTAAAATTATGGCCTAATTAAGTCGGGGGGTGAGGGGGGTTGCTGGTGGTTAGGTTTCAGGTCCTAACTGCTGCTGCTGCTCTTGGCATGATGCTATCTGCTCAGGCTCAGGGGAACATAGGGGACCAACATCTAACCTTCACCCCCACCCTCTTAGAAGCTATGAGTGCAGACAGTTTGGTGCCACGAGGTCCGGAACCAGTAATGGACCGAGTGGTGGTTAATGAGCTCCCTAACGCACAAGTGGGAGCATGTGGTGTGGGCCACATCCCCCTGCCTCTTCTGCAGAGCTCATTGAGGTATACTTATTCACACAGGGGGTTTGGACAGCCATTGAAGATCAGCTTGGGTTCATTTTCAGTTGTTGAAGGACTTGGTGCTCAAACTTGCCAAGATGTGCAATCACTTTTTGGAAAAAGCAGCAGTATATTTGTTGCAACATTATAATTTCAGCTATATTTTTTACTGCATGACATGAAGAGGATGTGGGAACTGTGGCTCAGGGGTCATAGAGGGAGGGTCATCCACTGATTGTAGGGTTGGCATTTCAATTCCAACCTCCTCCTGTCCATTGTGTCAAAGTGTCCTCCGCCAAATACCCTGAAACCCAAACTGGTCTTGATGGTCAGGCCAGCACCCTCTGTGATGGTTTGCTGCTATTGGTGTGTGAATGAGTGGTAAATATCTTGTAAATATATGAAGATAAAGAAATGTAGCCACGGACCATTTAAGATTATCTATCAAACAGTGTAGCTAGTACTATGATATCTTCTTGCTTGGACTTTCTCTTTTTCTTTTCTTGTCATTGCTGCTGGAAAAAAAAAAAAAAAAAAAAAAAATCACATCTTACTCACCAGCCACTCACCATGTTCTTAGCAAATTGGATAATATCAAACTTTCATGAAAAGGATATAGCTGGGCTACATAAATTGATCCTACAGTTGCAATGAAAATGTTGTGCATCATTAGAGGAGAGAAATAATTGGCCTGCCAAAAGTGAAGGAAAAAGTCCAGCATCCTCTGCTCCTCTGCACCTCTCAGGTCTGTGGTTTTTAGTGCAAACATAAGCTCAGTTACAAAGGGATGTGGACGTCACGTAAGCGTGTGAGCCATTTGTTGTATCACTGACACCCACAACAAACCTATTCCTTCATCAACTCCCCTCCTCAGTGGATGTTTTCCACAACCCCAAACACATCAGTTCATCTCTGACATAGTCATGAGGAATTACAAACCGTTCCTGTGTTTGGGGTTTCGCTGGGCCGCGTTGGTGGGAACACCACATGCAGTGTGTTTGGAGATGAAGGGCTGATGAGAGCCAAGCTGCTGTCAGAAACAGACTGCACGCACAACTAACAATGCAGCCACCATTGGCCATATGGTGGCACTTTGTTGAACTCTTTGTCAGCATTACATTGTTTAATTTAATATATGCCTGCTTAAGAAAGGAACATATTTATGTTTACTCCCCTAATGGAATTTGGATTTGTGCAATGGATAAATATTTACAGGCCAGATGAGAAGACATTCATCAGGTTTATGATGGCTTCTCAGGATGAGGAGGGTTGCATCAGAATAGTTAGTGCCATTTCTTAAACAGAATAGTTTATGAAATAGAGTTTATCTAGAAGAAGTTGTCAGTGTTTCTTCTTCACTGTTTATTATCAGGTGACGTCATTGTGTCTTCATTGCTTTGGCGGGATGATCACCCAAAGTGCTGCCATACACTATATACTGACACACTTCTGGACATGCACCAATGCAATTCAAATGGAATGCACATCTCATTTTATTCGACAATGAACCTAATACACTTTGCACGGATGCTGTCTGAAACAGGAACACGCCATCAGGTGGAGGTCCATTAAACCTGAAGCAGCAATATAGTATTAGGTAAGTTTTAGGTTACCAGGTGGATGATTGTCTGCTCAGCTAACAGAGAGCTGATTCATTGAAAGGGTAAAAGGTGATCAATGGTCCATTGCATCAGATAAGCACCTGACTGGGTGGCTGGATGGATCTCATCTCAGGAGCTGAGGGTAAACAATGCAGTCCTAGAGTCACCCAAAAGCACATGAAAATTAAGGGACAATCAGAGCTTTTCAGAGCAGGCAGCGTGGTGAGTGGGCAGGTTGGTCGGGGGCGAGGAGGGCAGCAGAGGCAATAAAGACTCTGTGATTAACATGAAAATAACTTGGTTGATGGATTTGGTGACAGTCATGGAGTCAATGTGTGTGTTTCTGTGTATGTGCAGTGAGGATGTCGGAGCAGTAGTAGTGCTAGGTTTGCGTTACACAGGGAAACAGACACTGTTTGGCGTTATTGTTGATGGATGATGCTTTAATGGATAGAAGATGGGTTAGAGATAGAAGTCCAGATGGAGAAAGCGAGGGATGAAGGATGAGGAGGAGGAGTATGGAAGACACCATCTTCCCTGCTCAAAGCTGTAATGTCTCTCTCTCAAACCATGATCTCACGAGCGTGAGCAGGAACACCTGTTTAGAGCTGGCATATTGATATGTAGCTCCAGAAAGAGAAGACAAGAAGAGTTGGCCTGAACATGTGCTAAGCTAGATGCTGCTCAACAATAAAGCTCAGCGGTGTAAAATCACATTAAAATGGCATGAATTAAACACGTGAATGTGACTGAGCTGACACAAGAATTAAGAACGTGCAATAAAATCAAATGAACATGTTTGGGTCAAAGAGTAAACTGAAAGAAAGAGAAGGGAAGAGAAAAGCTGTCTTCTGTCACAGGAATCACTTCTGTGTATTGAAGTGTAACCCTTCCACCATAGGCTCGTGATATGAGGAACACTTTATGCAGTACTCAATTTCAAACCCCTTTAAACTTCAATATGACCTCATAAACAGCACAAATAAGACTGTTGGGGAGATCCAGGTTTTTTGTCCTGCAGCTGTGGCTGACTGACACTGGGAGCAGGTGAAGGTGAGCTGATATTGAAGTAAACGTCCAATCCAGACACACACACAGAGACAAAGACAAGGAGAGACTGACAAGACACAGAGGGATAGGGGAACACAGGGAAAACACAGGGAAAGGGAAGACACAGCAGTACCTCCTTGTGTGAAAACAGCTTCTACTGCGTCTTCCTCCACATGCAGCAGATAGCATCCCCGGTGATCAGGATGACCGCTGAGCTCCATTCCACTGTCCACTCCTGCGCATCGTGACTGACGTCACCAAATCCATGCCATTTCAATGTGACTTTAAATAAAAGCTCAGTTCACAGCAACCCAAATATTATGAATACATTTTTTAAGCACTGGATAAGCCTTGAAATATCTTGGAAGGACAAACAGATTAGCTGTCAATTATCTAACACACATTAACATCAACTGAGTTATGCATCATATCAGTAACTGTCAATGACCAAAAGAAAAATGCAAAATAGCTGTTGTAAATCAGGTTCTTACCAAAGGAATATGAATGTATACTTTCACTATGAAATACTCACCACCAGTAGGCTTCTAAGGTAGCTCTACAGGGTTTGTGGCTACTGGGGACATCCTGATGGCTGCATGATTAAGGCAAATACCACATAACTGCAGGCCAGTGACCTGTGTTGCATGTTAGGAGTGTCATTATCTGTATCTGTATCTGTTCTACCAACAAAATTATCTCTCTGAATCTGTGTTTGGACAGAAGACCAGAAGCATGGTTCATTATGGAGGTCACATTAAATCGGACAAATGTATGTTTTCTAACTAAATGTTCATTGGCAATGCAACTGCTGTGCCTTCAAAGCGTCATGTTAATTAGCATAATATTAGCATATAACTAATTCTGAAATATATTTCCACTTTTCCCCATACATTACTTAATTCTTAAATGAAAAATCAACAGCCTTCTTCTGTATATCCTCACTACAATTGAGAAAAGAGGACAAAACAAATAAACACAACACAACAATAAATAAAAAGAGCTGCAGACACTGGGTGCAGCAAGCAACATCAGGCGACAGAAATGAGAAAAGTGCCACTAGAAGTCCTTGGGAGTGGGGAGCAGGGGGAACAGTTACAGTTAGGAAGCGATATTTTTACCTTGTGGTCATCCAGAATGAGATGAATCGATTCGAGGAATAGAGGAATGTCAATCATGGAGCTGACTATTGCATGTTGTACACCTCTGTCTTTCCTTGTTTCCTGTCTACCAATATGTCCCATCCAATAAATAAAAAATGAAGTTGGCATGTAGGTAGCTTCGATTCACAGAAATGCTGTGCCAGCTGCTCTGAGGCTGAACTTCTTGATGCTTTGAGCTTAAGACGAACATCAGCATACTAACATGCTCCCAATGACACAGATCATAGTTTGGCTTAAAATAAGTACATCAGTTATGTACATATCTTACCTTACGTTACTTCACTTAAAAAGGAACCCTCATTTTTCATTTTACACAGGAGACAAACCCCAGTCTCCTGTGTGAAGGTCCTGTGCTCGATCATCCAACCACCCCGCCTTCCTCCACATGTGGACTTTTCTTGCTCTTTTGACGTAATTGAAGACATTGGGAGAGAGAATGGGTAAAGTTAAGTTACAGCAATTGGTCCTAAGGGGGACAAAGGTGCCTGTCCAAGATTTCATGTCAATCCATCCAATAGTTTTGACTAAAAAACTATGTCAATGTCAATATCACTAGAGGACATGTCATGAACCACCAAAGTCAAAATGTATTACTCATCTGGAGACCAAAAATGGCTGTACAGAATTATACACGTGGCAAAACATCCATGAAATCTTCCCAAAATACCCCTGCAGCATTATCTGCAATGCTGATTCTTACACTTAGAAATAAATCCCTAAATATGCTATTTCAGGGGTGCTATGAGGAGACAATGGCACAACATTAAAGCAGTTTAGCTGTGTTGTGGAGAAACAATTTAACATTCAGCATATTTTTAGAAAGATTTTTCCTTTAAACATACGATCTTCTGTCATTTATCTTTATAAGTGCACGTAAAGAAATCTGTGCCGTGTTTAAGTGTCTGGATTTGCAGTGTTCGCATTTATATTGTATATAAATATACAATATAACTTGTATATGTCTGTGGTAAAGTGATGTATGTGCTAAATTTTCATAGTTATGCACTTACTCCACTTTTTGTGTTTTCATTTCAGCTTTGACCTCTCCGTGCCCATTACCTCATGCTGTGAGATCACACACATGTCACACAAAGTCTGTATTTAAAGTGTCTGCCCCTAAAATGCTAACACCTGCGCTGCAGCCATTGCCACCCATCTTCTGTATGAAATTAGCCCTTGTCTTATGCATAATAAGGATGAGTTCATGATTTAAAAAAAATTGTGCCCAGTTCCTGTTGTATTTGGATCGGCCAAGAGCTCCGTCACCAGTTTCATTGCAAGGTGTTGGCAGGGTGTTTGTATGCACACCGCCCTGGGCTGGCCAGAAGACAGTAGTGTGTGTCATGGTGTGGCCTCACTTTGCATTCCTTTGTATTATGTCCTTTTGGGCCTAAGGCAACATCACTGCGCTCAGTGACACACAAAAGCACAACAACACGTTTCAGAGTGTCCCAGCTTGTGTTTTTCAGGGGAACTTGAAATTGTGTGGCCTAATGCGAGAATAAAATCACTGAAACTAGGCTGTTGGCCATGTGGGAGGAGTGAGAAGTGCAATAAGTTCTTAGGTAGATGAAGATGAAGAGGTCTAGCTGCCTGTGAACACGGAAACCTGATCTTTAATCTTGATAAAGGGGTGACGGCTGGATTGAGTTAAGTTAAACCAACAATGGCCTGATTGGAGGAAAGGTTTGTTCACTTCACAGCTTCACCGCCTTCAGATGTTCCTGTAAAACCTGCATATATCCCTCCCGTGCAGCTTCAACAAATGCCCTTTCACTCTCAGTAATGTTTTTGTTTTGTCTCCTAGAAGGAAGCGTCTCCGTGCCTCTTGTAGCGTTGACCAGAGCCCTGATGTTTCCAGTTAACCCACACTGGAAGTCTCTCATTTTACAAACAGCAGTTTTTCCCCAGGAGCTTTGGTATACCAAGAAGAGAGCCTATCCACATGAAGGCTGATGCTGGCAAACGAAACTTTTACTGATCCCACAAAACACACGCGCTCTCTCCCACATACAGGACTTATGTGATTTACGCCCGCCTGCGTTGTCAAGATGCTGCAAACCAGCTGCACTAATTGATAACAGTGAAGTTTATGAGTGTGGATCATCACTCATACTTCTGCGAGTGGTTTAGCAACTCTCAACAGGGTTGTGTGCTTGAACACACTGCTCTGCATGTTTTCTCATTATTTGATATTATTGGATTTTGTTTTCTCTCATTTTGGAATCCTCTGACTTCAAGGCCTCTTCTCTGAAGTCAGAAAGTCCCTTCCCAGCGCTGTGCAACTTAAAATTTATAGTATATCTATAACTCACCAAATCCTGTGACAACCGATATGTGAAAATAGTTGATCCTGTCAGGATACCGTTGTGTGATCACAGAGCAGGTGATGCAAGTAGCTCATGAAGCCAACAAGGCCAACAAGAGGAAAATGGAGCTTAGAGAAGATGGGCCATTAGTTAGGTCTGTGCCTTTACAGCACAGTGATGGATGTGCTGTGAAATGGTTAGTCTCAGCTGTGCTGCAGTGTCCTGGACTGCACCGGTAGATATCACTATTTGAGCAGTATAGTCTTGTTGATATGCAACTGCTATAGCATGTGACAGAAAGTAGCAGAATTAATCTTGAACATGCTAGGCAGACAGAATGCCTGCAGAGCAGCAGCCAAAAGGTGCTTATGTGTCCACAACCGCACACTTCTGACACCGGACATCAGGACACAATGCACTGCATTCAACAGTCACGCTTCTGCCAAGTGCTCTTGATGAAAGGCGTGCCCCTCTGCATGAGTCAAAGGTACCTGGCTGATGATAATAACAGACAAGAGGAGGTGGAGAGAGATGGGAAGGGAGAAAAGTAGAGAGCTAGAGGGACAGAAAAACATTTTTACTAGCCTGCACAGTAGATCACTCTCACCCGGGGGTGCAGTCAGGAAAGGTTGGGCTGCTTTATTGACTGCTTGGCAGCTGGCTGTGAGGGGAGGGGGGGGGCTGGAAGATCAGATCGTCCTTTCACCTGAAACAGTTATAATCCAGCAAGAATTACTGCCCCTGTCGGCCTTGTAAGCACAAGTGGCAGGTGAATTTCAACCAGAGTGATTACTGTGACTCAGAGATTGGACGTTGCAGAACTAGGTCATTCATGTAAGCACGCTATGTAAATCCACTTGTTGAAACATCAAACTGGTTTGAAAAAGAGAATCCTTCACAGTAAATATACTGTTGCCTTTATTGTCTTTTTCATGGTTGCGTTACAAGTGTTGAAGAAAACTTCTGTTGCTTGCTTGTACAATATTTTAGAGTTCATGGTTTAAGGTTTTCAACAAGCTATCGTGGTCATGCGACTGTCTGAAGGCGCAGTTGTTGCATATTTTGTCTGTCCGTCTAACATCTGTCATAATGTTAACACTGAGATAAGCCGTCACTGAAAAGCAGAGTTCAATGCACTTTTACCCTGTGCAGCCTGCTGTCAATGTCATTTCATAAGAGCTGCATTTGCTAAACTTACAAGAACACTTACTTTAATGCCATTTTATTGCTTTTTCCTCTCAGATCACGTCACAGCTTTCATATTGTTTCTCAACAAGCGGGCACATGATGGCTTGCTCCTCATCAGTAACAGCAGTACTAATAAAAAACAAGCATATTCTTTATTTTAAATGCTGGAAAACTAATAAAAGGGGGAACCTATAGCCTAGTTTTGATGAATCGGGACATTTTTACAGCTGCAGCTCAAAGATGAAGGTGTTTCGAAACTAGAGCATTTATTTGCGACAGCGAAGTAGCTTCTTCAGCCCCTGGGTAGAGACGAGGATTAGACGAGTCAGTGTGAAGCGTTCAACTCCACACCTGCTCTCTGCTGCATCTGGAGGGAAACTGTTACTCAACTCCTCAGAACAACCCTTGTTAACACAGAGAGAGAGAGAGAGAGAGAGAGAGGGAGAGAGAGAGCAGACTGAGGTGTTCCAACTTGTTGGTGGACAAACAGAAAAGATTAACACTGAATAGTTGCTGCACACATCCACTGCAGGCTGGGATAATAACCCTGCCAGGCTGGGACACTGCTAAAAAAAGAACAACTTGAGTGAAGCTCCTCCAAGTGGTTTATTTATTGTCTTTAATTCTGCCCTGCAGCGAGTGTGTCTTCCTGGGAGTGGAGCCCTGTCTCTCTCTCTCTGTCTCTCTCTGCTGTTTGGGACCTGCCAAAAAGTCCTAGAGCAGAGACAATCTGAAAAGCCCGCCAGGCTCACCAGCACCCAGGCATAATGACAACACCCAGTGATGGCATGAAGTCATCCTGCAAGACTCCACATGCAGCCTCACCAGCAAACACTCACCGAGAGAAGAGCAATACTTTCTCTTTCCCACTGATTAAAAGTGCTGGAGGGGAAGAGAGACACTCCATGGAAGACTTGTCATTGTGTTGAATTGTCACTGAAGCGTTTGCTATTTTAAAGGGACCCTTCAGACAAATCCTGAAAACATATTTTCCCACTTACTGTCAGTATTTTCTTACCCAACATTTTAAATTCAGTTATCAAAACAGTAAAAAGAGTTACATGAGAGGATTGATACCACTCTCATGCAGCAGCTGGTTAGCTAAGCTTAGCATAAAGACTGGAAACGGGTGGAAACAGTTAGCCTGGCCCTGTCCAAAGGTAATAAGCCTATTACCACCAGTCTGTGCAGCACTCTACCAATCCATGCAAATACCCAAATGTGTTTATGCTGAGCTAAGCTAACCTTTGGCTGCTTCATATTTAGCCTACAAACATGAGTTTGGCATCATTCCTCTCATCTAACACTTGGAAATTAACTTTATATGCTCAATGTTTACAATATTCAATACCAGTTTATCTTACAAGAAACAGTCTAGTTATCCAGGATAACACAAAGCTAAAAGTCTTTAACATTTTATCAAAAATTTTGCCCTGGTCAGTTGTAATTAGTTTAATAGTTTTTAAATAGATATATTTAAATTGCTGTACTTTTCAGCAATGACTTATGACCTATGTGGCATTCCAATCAGATTAAAGCAAATACAAACGTTTTATTTTCAAATGCGATTTCACCCACAGTGTTGTTCATATGTACATATGTACATACACGTAGCATACATTTATCCACTCTATTGGGCTTTGGACATGGCCAAGTTGCTTTAGTAATTTGCAGATAATGGTGTGTCAGAAGGCTGCCATTGTGCTTCTCGCAAGCTAACTTGCCATTATATCAAACACACCACAGAACGCTCTGCAATGCTCCATCAAAAAACACAACATGTCATAACTACCTGCAGAGCTATTACTGTACCACTTCAAAGAAAGATTTTTTTCATCTCTCTCTTCACACACTTCCTGTTGTTGTCACGAGAGGAGACAAATGATTGATGAGGAGAAGAAACTGACAATTATTAATGGGAAATTTTCCGCTATCAGGAGAATGCAATTGCTGTTGCAACCACAGCCGATGGCAAGTTCCCAGATTTACAGGGGCTAATAATGTGGCAAACCTTAAAAGCAATTTGATTCTGTATGTTTACTAAAATAAAGAAGGAGACAATCTTGAGGAAATAGGGTGTGACGCCAGTGTGTGTGACAGTGTGTTGATCTGCATGGACGGATTACCTCTGTGGTTCTGTTTGGGTCACATGGGCCAACCGGTGATTGCTTTACAGCCAGGTGATGACAGTTATTCTGGTCTGTGGAGTCACAGAGGGAAAATACCACATAAAACACAAGCCTGCACACACATTGAGAAACCCTGTAAGTTCACAAGCATCCGCATTGACAAAAAGTTTCCACTCAAAGAAACACATTTCACACCAATCTAGCACCCTGAGATTGTGAGAGACAGATACAAGGAGTCTGAGGCAGAGGGTGAGAGGTAGAGAGGACGGAGAACGGGTGAAAAACAGAGACAGAGACAGAAACTTTGATTTTCAATGTCCTTTAATTAACGAGGTCACAAACATAAACTGCACTCAGGCTTGCACACACACTTCCATTACACCAACCCAACTGCAGCCCCGCACTGCAATAACAGAAGAGAGAAACCTCAGCAGGCCCAGTCTGCAGACATAACAGTAACAGTATATCAATACATAAACATGACAATATACTGGACCCACCAGTGAAAGTCTGATTCAGCTGAAGCTCCACACCAGTGGCTGGGTGGAGATTTGAGCCCATTTCCTTTGTGGTGCGAAGATGTTCCTCTGCAGTCAGGGCTGAAAATCTTGATCCAAAAATGCAATAAATAAACAAATATTGACAACGATCATGCATCATGTGAAGTTTCTTTGGCATGAAAAAAGTTGCTGTCCTGCATTGTTGAACAAACCAAAGGTGAGACTGCAAGCAAACGATGTGGAGGCGTCCTGAAATCAGTGTAACGTTAAACTTACTGGAATGCTTTTCAATGTCTGGCGATGATTCATTTTTTATGGCTTAAAACATGCAAAAGCACCAACAATTTATATACAATCAAAGATTTAAATGCAACCTGTAATAATAAGCATTTTCATTACAACACCAGAAAACCATGTACAGACCACTAACACTAATACTGAGGTTACATTAATCACACACACGATCACCAGTCTCAGTTAATTCACAGCTGACCACACATTTGAGTCCACTTTAGGTAGAAAAATGTCTGTTGCCCTGCACTGATCTTTTGGGTGGAGACAGCTTATAGAAAAACTGAGACAGTGACAGAAAGGAAGGGAGATGGACTAATGGCATGTCTGGCATGTATAATGTTTCTGTGGACTGCTCCAGCCAAATCAGCGATGAGAAATCTCCCTCTGCTCAGCCACAAAGGGAGCTAAAGTTACCCTGTGACTAATGCACTGTCCCTCATGTTTCCTACACCTTTCCCAACCTTCTTCACTTCCTCTCATCTCATCTGTTTTCCTGCTCATTTAATCTTCCCTTTGCTTGGATCCTCGCCTCCTCCAATCTTCTATCTCTGTCTTGTGGAACTCTCTTCCTTATCTCTGTCCACCTTCTGGCTGGATTCAAGTCGACACGAAACTTTTGCGTCATGGCCACAACGCAGCACACTTGCAGATGGAAGTAAGCGGAGCTTTGCACCTGGTTGGCAACGGGCGACTGTCAGGCTCTCAGGAGTCACAGAGGGGGGCGTTTTGGAGTTCAAAGGTGAATGAGATCTAGGCGCTGTGGGACAGAGTGATGAGGTGAATGGGAGTGCTGAAACAGACTCCAGACAGAATCAAGTATCAGTCCAAATCCCTGCGTGTTCAGATCCATCAACTCAAGAGTGTCTGGAGATGGCCAAAGCATTTAGAAATAGTAAATCTTGCTGATGTTCAGCAATCTCTCTTTTTCCTCTCTCTTGAATTTTGTCTATTTGAAGCACATATGCCCACAAACACATTCCCAACATAACTGTAAACTAACCTTTAGCACAAGACTTTAAGGATGTTGCAGAATCCTGTTATACACATGACAAAAAGAACATTATTTGTGAATTAAACCACAGCCGTCGCTGGCATCGCTTTACAGAAACATCCCCATCCTGAAGCTTTTTAAGCTGAAACTGTTTCTGATCAGCACAGTAGCATGGGAACATACTGTACACACATGCACACTCGCTTTAGTTGAATACGGCCCAGCACACAGATATCAGGAGAAATTTGATTCATCACACTGTCCTCGAGTTTTAATGTCAGTTCAGACTGCTAGTAAATCAGCTCCTTTGGACGCAATGTGTAGGACTTTGAAACAAATCCCCTCATCTTCTTTAAACTGGTCCACATGGTGGGGTATCTGGACTGTAATACCCCTGATCCCTCTCCTTCTATTGGCGTGTTTTGCCAGTTGTATCCATTTTCACAAATGGAACCATTTTCTTCAAATACTAAAAATGAAATATTGATTGTACATTTTAAATTAACATGCATGTACTCATAATCCCCCACCTCTACATATTGGACTCACTGCCTCTGTCTACACTTATTACCAGAAAACTCCAAATTAACAAGTGATTCTGAGTCCAGACATCTTGTGATCTTGAATCAAGGTAAAACTCTGCTATTAGACTGAGATTTAATTCTCATGCAAACTTGTTTTAAGAGGTTTACCTTCCTGAGAATGAAAGGCAGCTCCAAAGCAGCAGCAGCTTGGCTGACAGCACACAGTTTCACATGGACACCTTTGAATGCACTGCTTTCATACGCCAAAAGTGTGCAGCTAATGTCTCATAATTGTTAGCATGTGTATGAATGTATTCAACGGATGGGGTTGTTCTAGCAGCTCAAACACCATTTTATAAGCAGGACATTTGTGTAATCACTTTCAAGTCTACTTGAGACTGTGAAGTTCAACAGCTGAGGGACCTGAACCAAGGGAGCCCCTCACTGGCTAAGAAAGCAAGTTGCATGAACAACCAGAGGAAGTTAAGATAACCAAACCAGTGTCATCTTTTGAGTCACTTCACTTAATTTTGGAGATAACCTTATCTGCTTTGTGTCGCTGAGAGACAACGCTCATGCCTGTCCGTTAAATATGGAGCTGCAGCCAACCAGAACATCCAAAGCTCATGTCATTTTGTTTAATCTGTGTAAGAACCAAAGTGTGGAAACATCAGTTTATGATTTTACGGGGGAGAAGCTTGAGGTTGTTTTTTTCAGTATTTTAGCTAAGCTAACCTATCCATCTCCCGGCCTTAGCTTCGTAATTAATGGACAAATGTGAGAGTGGTATCAATCTGCTCATCTAATTCTCAGCGAGAAAGTAAATTTCCAAAATTCTTTCCAAGGTGTTCAACTATTCCTATTTTATGCTTCCTGTTTACTACCCTACTTCCATCACTCCATCATCCAGAGAAGCACTTCAAAAAATTCTTATAAGAGAGAAGAAATTTCCACAGAAGTGTCACTGTCACATATCCTTTTATGTTTCAAGGCATCCCAACAAATCTAGAGAAAAAAAAGAAAAATTATTTTTTGTCAAGGCTAGAATAATAGAATAATAAAATTGAAATAGAAAAATAGAACAATGTCATATAAATTCTGTCCAGAAAACAGTTGATCATTGACCTAAAATGTCCTCAGACCCTCCACAGCGACACATTTCTTTTCTTTTATTGTTTTCATTTCTGTACGTGTCTGTTTCTACAGCCAGAGTGAGCAGTAAATCCTGGCTGGCAGAGACTCTGTCAGTTCAGCTAGTGTGGATCTGCTGATAATTATCTGTGTCTGTGCATAAGGAAGACGTCTCGGAGCTGCGAAGAACTGAGGTGATACAGGCCAAAACAGACAGACCAACCTAATAAAATCCCTCATAACATTATGTTTATAATGTGTGAAGGGTACAAATCCACTTTTCCTCCCAGCCCTGATGTTAAACCAATAAAGGTGAGTGGAAGGCTCAGAGCTTGAATGGACATGTTGACCGTCAGCTGCCAAGAATAATGATGTTAAACATTTTCCAGGTTGATGTGATGAAATGCAGCACTTCTTGTATCAAATGGGATGTGGCATACCACAGCCACCAGGTGAAAAGGCCACATACCGAGCTAATTGTCAAGAAGCACAGTGTCTGAGTGCGCACGTCTCTGTTTGTGCGTTCCCATATAGGTGTGTGGTGGTGCGGCTGTTTGCAGAAACCAGTGGTGTAACTTGATAATGAGTGTATGTGTGAGGTGTGTAGTGTTGGGTTGCCCTGTTGTCTTGGGAAAGCGTCGGGTTTCAATCTTCTCCAGGAATCCGAGAGTTCAGCTCAGTGAGCATGTGGACAGTGAGCCGGGAGGGAAAGCCTGCGATTGGCTTGGAGAGTGAAAAGCAGCTCCGCAGCAGCAGCTTGGGTGACAGTGTACAGTTCTCACTTGACACAGTTGAATACACTGCTTCTATGCACTGACAGTGTATTGTTAATGTCTCATAATTGTTAGCATGTGTATGCATGTATTCAAGAGTGGGGTTTTCCAGTTGTTACAGTATCTTAAACACCAATTTACAAGCAGTGTGAAGGCAGGTGTTTCGTGAATGTGTCTTTGCTTGTGTTTATGAACACGTATCTGTGCATCTGGGTCTATGTATGTCATTGTAACCTCCTCCGTGCGACTGGAGTAGGATTAAGCTGCCATGCTGGTCCTTAGGTGAGCCACCGAGGCAGTATGGGTAAGGTGATCCACCTGAGAACTGCCCAGGGAATTGTGGGCCATTGTTCTGAGGAGAAAGGCAGGGCCCTCCAGCGTGTGTCCGCTGAATAAGAGCCACTTGTGCCATTTTACACAACATACAATAACACCACCACAAGACGAACCAATCGAATCAACAGGCTATTCTTTTCCCCCCCGTGCTGTGACCTTGTGTGCAAAACCTGCAATTATCACTTCCCAACCCACCTAAATCCCACTGCTAAACAATACCAAGACAGCAAATGAACACCACATACCATTGTTCCTCTCCACAAAAACATGCAGCCTTGAAAAGCGGTGCTCTAGTCAGTGTGTGTTCTGTGAGGCGAAGTAACCGATGCTTCTTTTTTTTTCTAACAAACACAATAGATTCTTGTGCGTCTCTCAAAATAGAGAGCAAAAGAAAAGGCGCTGCTACCTTAGATTATGATAAAGAACCTAAGAGAGACGCAATTAAGTTGTTTTCTTCAATTTACTTCTTTACCATAGAGACTACTTTTAATTTGTCTCATTTTCAGCTTTGCAAACTTAATGACCTTGCTGTGGGTGGCCCAGTTTAGTCCTCACAATGGCTTTAATTAAACTAATGTTTACCCACACGCAGAGACAAAAGACAACAATGTGAGATTAAGTGGGAGAATGAGAGACGTATTGCTAAAGGTAGAAAATTTCTGTGTAACTACAGCTGCTTCTCTTTGGGACGTACAATTGAGAGAAGCAGGCCACAGGCAAGCACATTCTCTGCTATTGAATTTCACATGTTTCCATTTCACATTCATGCATACTCAAAAGTGCCACAGATACATTTTTGGGCCGTCTTGTCGAGGCGCTTTCAAGTGTCAGGAGGAATGCTTGCTGTGATGATTTACAGCCAGCTTATAACTGACAGGTAGGATCTATGAGGGGCTTGGGGAAGAGTGGAGGGGCGTGGAACGTGTGTGTGTGTGTGGGGGGGTCTGACGGCAAGACCAGACAGATGTGGGTAAAGGGGGGATTGAGTCTTTGTAAAATACATCTTTGTGTAGGTGCCAAACACCCCATTGACGCTACATCACACTCCTCATGATGCTCTTGACATCCTCTCTGCTCTGTCCTGCCTGCCTCTGCAGATACAGGGTAGAGTTGGTGGAGGGTGCACGCCTTCTGCATATAGACTGACCTTTGATTTGCGCTCCTATCTGCACAAAGTGCCTGACGCTCACATAAACACACAGCAGAAAGCGAAAGATGGAAGGAGAAGGGGGGGGGGCGCTGTTAATACCTGCTGTCAATCTCCCCTCTGACCTCTCCCGCACATTCCTCCCCTTCTTTGCTTATTAGTCGTATATTAGCTTTTCCATTTGTCTCTGCTCACCCCTGACGGGCTGTGTGTTGTCATACGGGCGCTGCCGACAGCCACATGAAGCCATTTGAGAGGTGGGCACAAAGGTAGCTCTGTTTTTCCAGACGCAAGGCAAACTGAAGCGTTAGTAAAGACTGACAGCAAAAATGGGCTGAGAGCAGGATGTGTGTATATATGTATGTGTGTGTGTGTGTGTGTGTGTGTGTGTCTGTGCATGTGTGAACAGCCACCCAGTCCACCCCCACCCTGCCCTCCCCAACCCAAACCCAAGCCAGCCAACACCTGAAGCTTATTAAACATAAATCTCCACAGCGCCATAGATGAAACTTGAAACCCATATTGACTTTTAGGGGGAGCTTCATAAATCTCTTTGCTTCTCTCCTTCCTCTCTCGTCAACATTCCTTATATATCCTGCAGAATGCTGCTCCAAAATGAAAACATTTGCCACTTTGCTGTTGACAAAATATTTAAACTTTACAGGGGCACTATACAAAAGCAGCACGCAGGAAAACGCATAAATATTGATTCTGTGTTGTAATTCAATCTGCATTCATTAAAAGTGGATGGGACAGATCATGAGTACTTGCATATGGAGAAAATATGAAACTATTCATTTTGAAGGAATGTGTGAACTGTTCTTATTGCCGTGATGAAAGGGACCAGTATGAAATGGGATTTGCATCAAACCTACCATATGTTGCCGCTCTGCTATGTTTTCTGTTTTCAATTGTCAAAAGTCAAAAAGTATCTTAAGTCATCAAAAACAAAAATGAATATGCACTGCACTTAAAACTGCAATAACAGAGGCAGCGTCAACTTTTAGACATGGCAAACTTGTTAGCAAACAGTGGTGCATTTACACATTTATGGAGTTACAGATCAACATTATCATTGAATCGGAGTCGTGTTTCATGCCACCTGATGAATGTCCTGATGATGGTCCGATATTCCCTCTCTCTTAGCTCCGTTTTTGGTCTCGACCAACAACTCTTGAGGGAAATGTCTGGCTCTGAGGCTGGTAAATGGCCCAGTATTTTCACCAGCTAACTAGCCGCTAATTGTGTCTTTGTGCCATTTGGTGTTGAAAGGTTAATGAACAGTAGGGTTTTTTTAGAGCAAGAGAACAACATGGCTTTAAATTGGATAAAAATATAATTTAGAAACACCCTGTAACCTCATGTTTATTTCATTTTATTACATATTTTTTAATTACTTACCCTTGAGCATATTCGTCAGCTCATTTGGAAGTTTGTTTTTCATTTCCTCTCTTTAACTTCTATTACCACAAGCATTTTCTGAGCTGATCACCTTGTTTATTGAAAACTACAGTGAACAGTGTCTTCCTGTGGCAGGAAATATAATTTGATGTGTGGAAATATGTTCAATATATGTTCAGCTGTGCTCTGGATATCTTCCTAATATTGATGAAAGCTAAAAGGGCTAAGTATTACAGTAGCTGTGCAGTATTGTTCTGTAGGCTGTGTCCAGCATCAAAGTATAAAGTGTCTCCCATCTGCAAGTATGAAGCAGTAAGAAGAAAGTGGAAATACTCTTGTGTACTGTATTTGTGGATGGAAGAGAAGTAGAGAGAGTAATGAAGACAGATGATGGATCTAAGTGCACTGGATACCACTTTCTAATATGTTGGATCATTCATGCAGCTAAGACAGTTGCTCACTGGGTGCTCACACACTAAAACAGGCTCCTGTGTTGGGGCCTGTAGAGAATGCGAGTCCTTCTCTTCCTGCTGACTTCCTGCTGGCACCCCGCACACGAGTGGCTTAAAAATAATTGAGTTTAGTTTGTAGACTGTCCTAATCTTATTGACTGAATGGATCAAATTCTGATAAGAGTCATTTTGCAGTGTTTGTGTACTCATTTTTTATAGCCACTCATTTTTATGACTTTTATGATCGTGTATGGGAAAAGTGCTTCCTGTGCCAGTGTGCATCAAGTGCTCCTGCAAGACATAGTGTGACCACTATGCCAGAAAGTCTTCACAGACCAGCCTTGAGAGAGAAAGGTAGACACAGAAGTCATTTCTATGCAGTACAGTAACATAATATTTCGATGGTGTAAACCCCTTTGGCAAAATTATTCACACAGATGAATCATCTTTGCATTGATCTGAAGTGAAAAAGAGTTGCAGATGTATGAAAGTAGTAGCAGGAAATAAAGGAAGTGATGCTCGGTGGGGGCCTGAAGGTGCATTTAGGTTACCTCTGAGATGAATATATCAGCAGGGAGTGGGTGAAAATCGACACCATGACTTGCCAGTACACCAAAGCATTATAATACATCCAAACATCTGGGTGCTATTCCCATCTAAGCAACAGACACAGCAGCAGGATGTTCCAGACTGGGGGGACCCGGTTTGAATTTGTGGCTGTATCACAGGCTGCCACTGCCAGAGCCCTGGGCTCAGAGCCGCAGAGTTCACGACACTCTTCCCTCCCTGGAAAGAATGAGTGATCCCTGCCTACAATAAAAACCGGGCAGCAGTCTGATGTGTGTTTATATATGTATGTGTGTGTGTGTGTGTGTGTGTGTGTGTGTGTGTGTACATGAAAGTGTCAGTGGGCAGGATTGGCAGCGGCTGCAGAGAAAGGGAATGGCGTAAAAGGAGAGCAGAGTAGAGAAGAGTGGAGGTGTTATAAAGCAGGAACGTGCACAAAAGGCCCACTGTGCAGGGGTGGCCGGTGGGTCACACACTCGCTTTCACACGCACACACACACACCTTCCTCAACCTGCCGCCACTACCTCCCCCAGGGGAACCTTCCGTGCTGAAGCTTCCCAGCGTGAGCCGGGTGAGCTCATATAAATAACAGGACAAATAAGGAAAAAGTGAGCACAGAATAAAAGATGGAGAGAGCGGAGGAAAGACATGAGGTTGAAAGAGGGGAAAAATGCAGCGACAGCAGCAGCCTGTTGAATAGAGATTTCTTCTTTCTGGTGACAATGTCTCATTGTTTTTCTGAGGAGGGGTGAGCGGGGGAAAAACCACTGGAACTGTGGAATGTATGAGTCTCATTCATTACCCCCATTTTCTGCTGTTTAAAACATCCCTTGTAATAATAGTTGTGCTCACATACATAAATACAAGAGTGATTTCCTTTGGCAAGCGGAGCACTTATGACATCTACCCCCAACAGCCAGAAGAGACACTGAGACTGTGTATGTCTGTGCAGGAAAAATCTATGTGTTTATACACTCTGGCATGCATTTGTGTATTTGTGTGTCTGTGGACGGTTTATACAAGAAACTGTACTTTTTACCTCCTGCAGAGCACAGACCATCTGACAAGCCGGTTGGCACTCCATGCTTACTTTGCTGCATCTTGCCAAATCTGCTACCCTGCAGTGCTGCTCAGTTCTATTAAAAACCCGAAGTGCTAAACAAACGTTTTCAGGAGAAGTTTGTTGTGGGGGGAAAAAAGAAGAAACCAGTGGAAAAAAATCATTTGTTACCATTTTCTTGCTGTTCTTTTTTTTTTGGTTTTCTTGCAGAACCTGCAGTGTCAGAATCCCTGTTGCTGTTTTTTTTGTTTTTTTTTTGTGGCATTGTTGTTCAGAGTGAAGCCCCCTCCAAAAGCCACACCAAAGCGAAGCTCCAAATCCAAACATTATGGCTAGAGTCATACACCAAAGAGGACAAGCGTCCAGCAAGCAGTATTGGCCGACTAAACAAACAAACAAAGCGCAGGATAAACCGCGGGAGAGTTGGAGGCAGGCGTCAAGTTGAAAATGTTTTCTAACTCTGCCTGTCAGGGACAGGCCGAGCGGTGCCTTTTACTCTGCCAGACAATTTTCCATATGGAGCTCCGCTAACTCATAAAGATTAACTATCTGATTCTCTCAAGAGAATCCAGACAGAATGGTTTGTGATGGGAAACACACATGAGAGGTGAGATTAATGGAGCATTATCCAAGGACTGCAACAATCCAAATACTGCTCCATTTACGGGGCTCCTCCTCCTCCCCCGCCTCATTTTGCTCTCTTCCGATTCAGTAGGCCTCCATTCAAGAGAAGTGGACATAAATATTTACAGTAATTTGATGCATGCATGTAAGGACAAGACTTTCATGCACGAAACTCAGAAACAACCACTGTGGGCGGATAGAAATTTGAGCAAGGGGGGCAGTTGATGTGGAAACAGAAACGCTCTGGCCGCTCAAATTGAAAAGAGGCAATTAGATTGCATTATTCACATCACCCACTTTTGTTTTGGGATTTTGTTGAAGTGAAGATTCAATTTTGTTCAGGAGTCGAAATAGAAGCAGGTGTAAATTCCTGGCTTCACCCGAGTCCTGCAGGTGAGGACATGCTTGTAGCTCTGGTTTAATCAGTTATTTTTCTGGATGAATACACCATAGACCTGCTGGGTATGCCTCTCTCCAAGGCTAAGAGGCAAATTGCTTCATTGACGTCTTAATTGAAGGTTGACCTTTGACCTCCCACCAAGATGTTGCCTCATGTTCCCCCGCAGCGCTTGAACACTCACAGTATTCAAAGCGAGATCTGGTGGAGCATGTAGACGTAAGAGCCTCGCCTTGATAGAAGGGCTGAAATGTTACGAAACAGAGAGGTGAGGGGAAAAATAACTAGCTTCCGATGCCTTACTTGATATGTGGGGCCAAACGTGCCAATGAAAACTGACTTGGCAACGAATCAATGCTGCATCACAGGGGTCCTGGTGGCAGCGGCTCGGACGCACAAAGGTTGACATGAGCAGAGGAGACAGAGGGAATGTAGTTTGCCTCTTGGGGAATGTTTCTCAGAGCTCCCGAGCAGGCCAAAACACACTCAGCTGTGGTGGTAAGCAGATGGCTGCCTGGGCTGATGCATGCCTTTGTGCCTCGACTGATTTCCTGTTGCCAGTTCTGACAGGAAGTGATCTGGTGATGCAGCCTGAGTGCGGGACCTCTAGCTGATTCTGACAAATATGGGAAAGGATGCTTTCTGCCTGTCATTTGGATAGATAAACACTTAAAGGAAAATTAGGCCTGATTAAAACTTGGGTGTTGTTTTTGTAGTTTTGGCCATTGTTTCTATTGGCTGCAGGAACGAAGGACTGGGGGTGAAAAAGAAGCGAGTATACAGGGCCCACAAAGATACTTGAATGAATAGTTATGGATGCAGGGAGGGACCCGTAGAGGATGCCTGTATACAGGGGCTTTGCACCTTATGGCTGCAATAATATTGTGCTCACCACATTTATTGGAAAAACTGTGACACTGCTAAAAGAAAGCTGGAAGGGGCAAGAAATAAGAGATCAGGGGATAAGACAGGTTCTAAACAAGCCTACACTATAGTCAGATCATCTAAACCACATAGATGACAGTGAGCTCACCTGAGTTGTTAGAAAGAAAGAATCACATGCCAACTACTTAAAGTATGGCAGGTCAAAGATGAACAGACAGACAGCACAGTGAAATGCAGCTGCAGCCCCTCCACGCTACGTGCACATAAAATGTATAAAGTCCAAAGTAAATTAGATAGCATAAAATAATGAAATTAAACGAAGTGGGATCTAAAAATGCACAATGAGGCATATTTATAAGATACAGTTATGTACATTTGCACACACATATATGCTCAATAAGTATGTAAATGTGTAATAACGGCGCCAAAACCTGAGGTAGCAGGAGCAATGAGGGTTGTGCAAAAGAGTGGTAGGATAATACCATGCAGTGTGTAGAAAAGTGTGTAATCTACAGTAGAACATGTATAATCTGTAAAGCTGTGGAAGTCGGTCTGTTAACTATGATGGAATTTAACAAGAAAAATAATTGTACTTTTTGCCTTTGTCATAAATTAAACCTGTGGACTGCCTGACTCCCCGTCCGCTCATTTCTCACCTCACCTCCTTTTCAGCAGTGCTGTCACATTCCCAGATCTCCTCAATTAATTTGCTGAAGACAATGTTGCCTTTGCTGATAGGACTAATGGGAAAACCTACAAAAATAAGACTCAAGTTTTTAAAGGATTAGTCTGGCAAACACAAAACCAAACCCATTTGTTCCTGCTGAGGACGTAAATCTTCAACGGGTCAAAATCATTGTTGGTTTCTGTCTTTTTATGGGATGTTTGATGATAGCAAAAATCTAAAAAAATCACCAGACATCTTCATTCAAAATGTTTTTGTCTATAGAAACCCGCCACATTAACGGATATAGCACAGAGGACTATCTGTAAGCCGATAAATCAACCTGTCATTCTACAGACACCTATGTGGTAAGTCATTCCAGAGAGTCTGGCTGGGCTGCTTAAAGGAGAAGCTCCTAATCGGGCTCTGTGTGCTGCAGCTCAGCCTCTCCCTCACACCTGGACCAGCTCCAGGGGCCGAGCTTTAAAGAGCTGTCTGTCAAATGCTTAAGCCTCTGTGTGTTGGCTTGGGGCACCACTTAACCCCCCCCCCCCCCCCCCCCCCCCCAACGACTCCACCTGACTGAGCTTGTTTTGGGACATCACCACACCGCGGGGGAAACAGCACTGCACCATCCTGTACCTGCTGGCATATGTGCCAACTACTGTGTCACAGAGAGAGACGGAGACAAGGGATAACTGAACTAGCTCTCGATCACTTGATGATTTGTGAGAGAAAGAGTTGGATGTTAGACTGGGAAAGTGCTTGGATATAGCAACGCCTTGCACATATCTCCATGCACTCCCATTGCCCTCATAGATCTTGGCAATCCATGCTGAAGTGAGATACTGTAAGAAAATAAAACATGGGCCTTACAGCGCTGGACCCCAGCCCCTCTCACAGAGTCCGTACGCTGTATGCTGCCAGAGCAAACATGGTGGCTGTTATTGTAGAGGACAATTACATACAGTTAAGAAGTATACTCCTCAGCCAGCGCTGGCCTGTTTTAAAACCCACTGTGAATAGAAGAACAAACACTGGGAGGAGCGCACTCTCTCTCTCTCACACACACACACACACACACTACACACTGAGTGAAAACATACGGCCACACATACACACACGTGTATCCGTGCATTCGCCCTCAACCATCCGTGAACTCCCAGGCATCCACTTTCACCCAGCCTGACTGTTCGTCTAGCGACCTCGCTGTCCGGCGTCCAAATGGCACAATTATCTGCAATTTATGCTCAGACAAAACGGATCACTTCCCCAGTAAATGAAATTCCCCATTAGGCAGAGCAACAAGGGGGAGGAGATAAGGTCAGTAATACTTTCTCTGGTATGAGACAAGAGAGGGCACAGGCCATGCCCAGAGCCACTCCATTCCCAGATATAAAGGCATACAGATGCATCAAGGATCAGGTTTTTCTGAGGGATTCTTTTCTTTTTTTACTTCCTGGAGAAAAAATCTTGAGGATGAAAGTAGAGGTGGTTCTGCGATGAGAGGGCAGAAAGGCTCATTAAGAAAATCCCGAACATGCTCTCCCCCTAGACTCACAGCCATTACACTCGAGCTAATATCTCAGCGAGAGACTTGACTGACTTTCTCTTAATGAGTGATGAGAAATTAAAAAGCTGTGCAAATCCAATGCTATGCTTGGACCCAGCTGCATTTTCATTAGCTTTTCAGATATCAATTAATCACGTTAATGAGCCCGGAGACGTCAAAGGCAAAAAACAAGAGATCACTGAGACATTGTTTCGCAAATGTTGGTGAGGGTTATAAAGAGCTTTGGCTCGCCTCCAGCTCCGCTCTGACCAGGAAACAAAAACAAGTGTATCTGGTTGACACAGTCTCTATCATATTGACACTGCAAACTTTCGAAAGACTACAAGTGAACGTATATTGGATTTCTTCCCAATGTGAATGTGAATTCACATTCACTTAATTCACTTAATGTGAATTAAGTGTTATTTATGACAAATAAACGGTTCCAGCTCAGACGTCATTTCTACAAGGCATGGCGAAGTTGCTCAAGCCTCCGGGATGCTTGACTGGATCCAAAGATCTTGGTTTAACTTTGATCTTGCTCACGTGTGCTTGTCGGGGCATGAAGGCTTCGAGCTTCTATATTCCTGGATGTATGAAAATGTACACAGGCATGAATAGAGACCCACACCTAAATGGAAAATTCCATCCTTGGACTCCCTTCAAGTGTCACAAGTAATCGGTCTTTTGCTAAGTGCGATGTGGGAAGTGTTGCAATTTACTTTTCAAGTATTCCCACTTTTCTCCACCCTGCCTCATCTACAGTACGTCTGCTGCTGATTGTTATTTCAAACATTTCCAAGAGTGAGTTTGACAAACAAAGTATGTGTTTCAATAGGCTGAATTTGTGTTAGCAGAAAGAGCAGCAGTGATGGCAATAGCATATAGCAGCAAACTTAGTATTTCTAGATTTCCTCGAATCTCCAATCTGTGTCTCATTGTTGAGCATTTGCGTGTAAAGATGAGTCTTTAAAAAGATATTGCTTTTTAAACCTACACGAAGTGATTTGGCTACTTTGGCTAACAAGCTGTAAACACGACATATTATTGCCTTAAAAAGTTCATATGCTGAACTTGGGAGCAAACAGTTGGCTATTTGCACATCTTGCAGCTACGGAGCAACATTAGCATTTGGACTTGTGTACCTGGTCACCTGAGGAATTTAAGTCCAATTCATTATGTGCTCATGGATCCCAAGGTCACCTGTGTATGACAGATTAAGAGCATTATGGCTGCTGTGTGCAGCTCTAATGACTGATCTGTCATCAGTTTTCATTAGGTGCCCGGAGTTTACCAAGGTGAGACTGTTCTGTCTGCACGGTCTGAGTCGAGACGCCGAGCTGTGGATTGTGGATGGGAACAGAGACAATCTTTGGAACAGCAGAGTGACCTGCACTTCCAGTAAAATACTGGAGCAGCAAAGAAATGGTGTTGCGTGCTTGGCATGTGCATACAGAGCCTGTGACTCGGGTCACTGGTCCTGTGTCCTTAAAGGCAAATTCCAGCAAAGTCATCATTTGGAGGGAAAATAACACGCTTCATGAATTCCAGAGTTGTCTACAAGATGTGTTACTTGGGCAGTCGTATAAAGTGTGTGCATACAAACCATAATAACACGATGAGAAATTGAAAATGAAGGAACACACTTCTCTTCCCAAATGAGCCACTTACCTTTGCAGTTCAAAATTAAAAAGCGTCTTATTGCCTGTTGGACATCAGCAGTGATGGTGCAGAGCCAGAGCCGGGGGCCAGGACAGGAACCAGAGCCTCCAGAGTGTCACCTCAGACAGAACACACAGCAACATGAGGAGATCTTTCTCTGAAGCCCAGGAACACTGCTGACAGTGTTTAGACAACTGCTTAAGTCTCTGTTTCCCGCTATAACTCACCCTGCCTCCTCTTTCCTCCTCCATCCCGAACTTCCAGGAACACGGAAGGAAGATGCCGAGATGAGCGTCAGAGATGGAGAAGGAGCACTAAACAGAAAAAAATGACACTAAAAGGTGTTGGAATCGTTATTGACTTTGTAAATAAATGTCAGGAAATGTAATTTGTAAATACCTTTTAAGACGACTGAGAGGAAAGTTTCCTTTCACTTCCGGTGCTTACAAAAGAGAAAATCCTGCGATAAGTCAAAGACATGAACAGATTATCAGATCTGAACAGAGGCAGAGATGTGTTTTTCCCACAGCCGCACAAGATAACATAAATTTCAGTGAGATTAACGGAGATTTGAGGAGAGCCATTTTCTCCTTTCTTAAACATTTAAATCACAGGCAAATATTCAACATGAATGATTGATCTGGTTTATCACAGTCAAACAAACAGCACAGATAGCCATCTGGAACAGAGACTATCCCAAAATGCCCTTTCATAACTGCACTTATAAATAGCTTTGAATCAAATCCCTGAAAAAGCCAAAAAAAAGTAAGGAAAAACAACCAGAGAGTTAACATGCGCCCAGTTCCAAGAATAGGCTGTACCACAAGGTCCAGGATTGGATTTTGTGATAAGCCAGCCATATGAGCTGCATTCTCTATCTGCTCTGACCCGGCTGCATGTGAGCCGCAATAACAAAGGCGCTCAGCAGTGGGCCCCAGGGTCCGTTTACTCAGTGGTGTAATGTTTGTGCTCCCATGGCCCTCGCAGCAGCCGAGCACAGCCCTTATCAGGGGCCCCGGCCTAGCTCGCCACGGCCCTCTGGAAGGCTGTGGCTGCAACACGCTGTGTATTCTACCACTGCAAACAACCCTCGCACAAAGGCGAGAAAAAAGAGCAAAGGGTGAGGAGGTAAAGAGAAGGATGAAAAACAGAGGGATCTGATGCCTGGGGTCTTGGTTGCTTTCCATAAAGGGGCCTCCATCCCTGCTCCTCTGGAGGGAAAGAGGAGAGGAGGGTGGAGGGTCGGAGTGCATTCCTCTCTCCTCATGCCCTAGAGGGGTGTCGACTTTGGCTACAGAACAGGGAATGAAGGCAGGCCTAAGCCCCTGCAGACACGCAGGCCTCGGCTGGCTAATGCTCCCTTGGCCTAACAGCAAGCAAGTCAGAGCCCCCAGCCCGAAGATCTGACTGACCAGAAGGCCTCTCTGGCCTGTCTCTCTCAGTATACATGGACGTGCTGTACAAAACCAATCTCGACTGTGAGAATGAAAGTGTTATTGTCAGAAAGGCAAGAAAACAACAAGGGGGGAAAGTGTTTATAGAAAACATGTCCTGCTGCGAACTGAGCTGAACTCATTTCATTTGTTTGGTGAGTCACAGTGCCAGTCCAGCCAGGGGAGAAATGGACTGTTCCATATTTTCCATCCTTGTTGCTGCTTTTTGGGCTTTTCTCCTTGACTGGCAGGCAGCAGGCTGGCATGGCCATTGTAATTTCCAGCTCTGTCCTTTCTCAAAACGCCTCAGAGAATAGTGCTTAATGTCACTCTTAGGCCAATTCAGCCTAATTGGAAAGATCACATCCATAAATACCTTCCAACCGCGGCAGAAAGAAAAAAAAAAGAATGGTTTTCTTGAAAATAATCCCAGTAGACATGGCGAGAAATCAATCATTTTGAAGTGGTGATGATGCCACTTTGAAAAAGAACAACTTCCACATCCAAAATGAAATCAAAATTTCCTCTGTGGACTTAGCTTCAGCTACGCAATGCCAGTGATTGATGCGGAAATCTTCCCAAAACCCACCAAAAAACCTGTTCCAGTTTAGCTGAAACCATCCCACACTGTGACCAAAAGAGGCCTTCCTGCCATCAAGCAGCCAACCCACCAACCCACAGCTCGCTCGTTCCCTCATGCTCGCTCTGGTTTTCCCGAAAAAACAACGAAATAGGATGCAGGCCTGCAGACTGTTTTGAATTGCACCCATAAAAAGGACAAACGGAGAGATGTTGCGCTCTTTTTGGTCCCCAAAAGTCGAGGAATGTTAAGCATATCCCTAAGAAGATTAGGGGTCTCCTTGGTATAGCACACAGCTTTCCCTCGATGTGCCAAAGGACCCGTGTAGATCAAAGCTGCCTTGGACTTCCTCATCATTAGCCATGGCTTATCCCCAAATGCTTTCACCCTCTGATACTGACCCCCCTCATTATCCCAGCACACCCATCACTTCTGCTGGCTTTGGAAACAGAGTGCAAGGCCCTGGCACAGGATGTGATCCCCCTCTTAAAGACCCCCTTCCTCTCTCATTGAAAAGTTACACACACTCAGTCAAATTCAGACGTAAACAGCGCAGGCACAGAGAGCCGTGCATGCACGCACGACAGATTTTACAGTTCGTGTGCTGCTTCCACACACTTTATGAGCAATATCTATCTGTCATCTAGAAATCAATCATTAATACGCACAGCATTAAAATGACGAACAGCAAACGCATTGACTTATGGAAAAGATTTCACATGCTTAAGCAAACATAAAAATAAAGCCGAAAAGGAAAACCAGAGAAGAATTGTTTGTTTTGATATTACTGCTTATTCTTTTTCCTATTTCTCTTCCTTTGTTTACAATACTAAATGTGAATTTGTTAACATTCCTTCATTGGTCCGCTGCCGTCTGGAAGCCATTAATGTCAGGAGGTTGCTCAGCCAAGAGGGTTATAGGCATATTTATACACTTATGGCTCCTAATCAAAACAAAGACTGGCCATATGAGCCAAACATTTACAGTATATATTGTTTGTGAAATAGAAATACTTTGTATTTGTAATTAGTATTCAGAGCAGTCACAGGAAAGAAGAAAATACTATTCACCAGCTGGCGCTTCGCAATCCATAAAAAAATGAAGCAGTAATAGATTACACTGCGCTCGGTTCAACCCGCCAACACCCGTCTAACCAGGCCCCTATCACTAAATACAAAATCTCAGTACAGCTCGATTAGGCGTGAAGGAAGCAGGTTAAGAATGCCTTTGTTCAGATATTTCTGAAAACATTTCTCCAGACTGTAAAGATGGATTTTCTCCTAAAAGCATATAGTGTAGAGCAATCCAAGCGTTCAGTGTGTTTGCTCAGGGTGTGTGAAGCCCGCTGTAGCGGAGCTCGTTCAGAGTTGCTGGGAAGGCCACCTGAATGGCAGAGAGCTTGCACACCTGTTCTCTGTTTGGTCAACAGCGCAATCGTAGCCCGGTCACACAGCACAATGCTATCGCTGCTGATCTGGAGAGCAATCCACCGCTTATCTCTTATTGGCTCTGATTGCAGCCATTCAGGCCAATTAGGAGCTCTCCCTCCTGTTCAGTGGGTTCCTGCCCTCCAGCGGCGTGGCCCCGCTGCACGGCTGCTGCAGTTCCTGGACCGCGCCAGGCCAGCCGGGGCACTGAGGGAATTAAGATTTAGACAAACATCACGGGACGTCAGTTCCCACATATGGATGTGTTTGCAGAAAGGGAAAAGAAGGCGGAGCAGTGGCTGTTGTGACAGTGCAAACCCTGTCACAGCAATTACCTAAAACTGTTTTCACAAAAATAAAGCTCCTGCTGAGTGGTTTGGACTTTTTCATGCATGGTTGGTTGCAGTTCACTGTAGGGCTCAGAGGCCAAAAAAAAAAAAAAAAAAAAAAGGATTCTGGGTTTTGTTTGGACTGAACTTGCAACCTTTCAGTCACAAAATCATGCAGCAGGCCAACAACATTACACTGTCTGTGAAACCTGTGCTGTGCTGTACCCACACAGCACCAGTCACACAATGATTAAATTAAGATCTCCCTTTGCCCTGGTGAGGATCAGCCTTGCTAAATGTGGAGATTCTGCCAGTCAGATTGAGAGAAGGCAGGGCACTGCATCTACAAGAGCTGGAAGATGCCAAAGCTTACCGCACCAAAGCCCTCCGGTGTGGATGAAGAAAGCTGAATCTGGCATTGACCCTCTGTTCACACTGCTGCCCGCTCCTCAGGAACCAGAAAGAAGGGAGTGGAGAGCGGACTTTGAACACACCTCAAAATACACGCACATACACTTGCTATTTCTCTTGGATGGACTCACCAGCGTACGTCACCCACCTGGCGACGTTTGACAATTGCCATGGAGACGATTCACAGTCCAGCCATTAACACCACGGGGGCACTGGAAATCTTAACACAAGCCTGGCAACATATACATATTGTCCACGCACATATCCTGCATAAAAACCCTAAATTAGACGTAGAAGATAGAATCGATCTTTTCATGCCTGAGAGCTGAGACTGCGCCAGTGTGTGACACCAGCATCGTGGCTGCTCACTGTGAGCGTGTGTGAGTACAGGTGAGAATGTGCGAATTACACAAAAATAGCCAAGTGGGCATGGTTCGTGGAATCTGGTTAATGATTATTTTCTTTAAAGGTGCAGTGTATATGTATGTAATAATTTTAGTTAAAAACATTCAACAATTTCAAAACAAAACTTACCAATAGAATGTGATAAAATAACAGTTTTAACATGTCAAACATGTCTATGCATTGTGTTGCAGATATCTACTAAGGTTAGCATGCTAACCAGTGTAGTACTACTTTGTACCTCAAGAGGCGATAGTCCTGTAGTTTTAACTGGGAGATGTAAGCACCAACTTTACTGCATTTCACGAGCTGTATCAGCTTTTTTAGTCTAATAAATAAACAAAATATTTTCACAAAATGTCAAGAAAGGAAATATTTTTACACACTCTTTTCCTTATTATGGCTGCACAAACCAAAAGGACTGAAGAGAAAAATACAGGCTTACACCTTCTGAATTCAGGTTTCTCTTTGAGATGAGCTTAAATGCCAGGCCAACTCATCGTAAAACATAGCTCATTCAAACTCGGCAGAAACAAGCAAAACTCACCAAGCCATCTTGGTTTGTCTTTCAACTGTTCCAACAATCACCAACTCTGGTTTGACTGAGATAAACCCTCCTTGAACGAGTTCGATGTGAAAATTTTTTGTCTCTACACACCACTGATGCCCAACCTTCCTGTCAGTCGTCTCCCAATTCACGCCTCTCCTATCCCTGCCGTGTCTTTGTCATCTCCGGAATCAGACTCCTGGGTGGAAAATTGTAAATCAACTCAGTACTGTATTCCCTGTCATCAAACACCAGCATCCGAGCTCTCAGTTGGGGCAGACCCCAGTCAGCCAATAGGGCCACTAGTTGCATGGCTAACTGAGCTAACTGGCTAATGGCGGCCAGTAGCTACAGCTGCTACTATGCTGCCCACTGTTTGTGTGGAGGTGGCCAAGTCTTACACCTTAAACCTCGACACTCGCAATACTCTGCCAGCACATCCAGCCACAGGATACTGTACATGAATGGCCGATACACAAGGTGGAGATGGAGAACCACTTATATCACAGAGGTGTTGACGAAGAGGAAGAAGATTCATCTCACCTCTTGATCTTCACCTCTGCTTGGCAGAGCTGTGCAGCATCATTCCCTGACAGCACAGAGTGCTAACGGAGAGCTCTGGAAAAACACGACACTAGCCAGAGACAGAGATGACACTGGATATAAAGAGGGGATTTAGAGAGAGCGGAGACAGAACTCTGTCCAACTCCTCAACTCTTAATAATGACTGTGTGTGCGAAGGGTATGTGTATACGAGAAGACGCTCAGTGGACAGAAATCCTGCCTAATACTGGGTGCTTTCAGAGCATTTGTGTCATATCATTTTCAACATGCAACAGCCCTAAAACAGTAAATTCCCTTGCCATGATTGTTCCACTTTCCAGGAGGCGATTAGCATAGCTTAGCATAAAGACTGGAGGCAGGGGGAAACTAGCCTGGCTCTGTTCAAAGTTCCAAAATATGCTACCAGCTTCTCTAATTAACATGTTAAACAGTGTTATACAGTGGTTTTCAAAGTGGGGGCCAGGGCCCCCTGGGGGGCTAGGGGGGCTCAGAAAATTGGAGGGATGTTAAGAAAAAAAAGTAAAAAAGCAAAACATGTTAGTTAATAATATTCTTATGCTAAACAAATGTAATAATTATTGAATAGTGAATAAAAGTAAGGAAATCATTCTAAAAGTTGATGTTTCTTGACATATTTTGTAGCAATGTCGTGGGTTTGCAAAGGGGGTCCCCAACTACAAGCTAATGCTATTTGGGGGGCCATGGCATGGAAAGGTTTGGGAACCCCTGTTATACTTTCTTTCAGCACATAACTCCCCAAAGAACACAACTTGTAATGACTTGTAGATTAAACAAACAAGATTCATATAAGGACAAAGATAAAGTGAGTGAGACTGACAAAAAAAAGCTAAAAGCTTGTGACATTTGATTTTATTGGCAATAACAGATATCTTGATCAACAGTTTGTTTCAGCTGATGCCAATGCTGTCTTCATATATTTAACCAATCATGACAGGTTGACCTTATCGGCACACCTGCCTGTAATAAAGCACTAATTAAAAGCCCCATTAGGACCTGAGAGTTTGCCAATTAACAGGTCATTAAAGACAGAGATTAATGGCTTTGTTGGACCACATTATGGCACTATGTAATTATCACGGTGGTAAATGTCATCACAGAGAAAAGAAAAGCTATTATCTCTGTGAGGAATCAAATATTGCCCTGGAGAGAAATTGTGAAAAAAAAGAGGAAAGTGTCAGCTTACAGGATCAAAAGGCAGCTAGACGGTAGAAGTGTGCAGAGCAAGAACTTTGAGTGAAAAAGATCTGACAGACCTGTTTGTATGTTAAAATCATGGATTTAAGCAATGGTAAGACAAAAAACATTGTACAGTATTTTGGCTGCTTCAGGCACCGAGTTAGGTGATCTACCAGAAAAATCTAAGATGGTTTAACATCATTGAAAAGCTTAAATGACAGGGTAGAAAAATCTGAATCAATGAGACACATATGACTAACAGAGTGTTACGATCTGTACAGTCATAGATCTACTCATGGAAATTATTCTTGGATTGCCTTGAGAGGCAGCCAAGCCATTCCACAGTCACTGAAAGTCAAACATGCAGGGCACGGTACATATGAAAGTCTTTATGGGACCCTATAGTGTGCCTCAATCTTTGTTTCACTCACCCCTTCCCTTCCTTCTCCCTGTCTTGTCATCCTCGGGGGTTGTGTAAGCTCTGTGGTTTTGGCAAGCTGGTGCAGAGATCCCAGTAGTTCCTGTTGTGGGGAGAGCCATTATTACAACCCCACTCTGCTATAGGTCACAGAACAATTATCATAATTATCATTTCAGCAAATAGAGTTATGATATCCTGTGATGCAGCGGCCATGGTTTTGAATGTCAGCTTGATATGCCTGATTCTGTTTTGCAGTCTGTCTTTAATTTAGTCTCTTTTGTGCGTTCAGTTGCTCACAGAAAGAAAACTGTGTGTCACTGGACGAGTGGGGGCTGTGAGAAATTTATGAACCGACCGCTTTCTGAAGTGATATACAGAAAGATATCATGAGAAACACTTTATAAAAATAACGAATGCTTTTGAGCTGCCAATTCTTTTTTCTTCCCTTTCCCTCTACACATGTGGCACGTGCACAGGCGGACCGAAGCCAGGCCATGCAAAGAGAAAATAAAGAACAGGAGAGTAACAAGCGGGAGAGGAGAGCAGGAAGAGATGAGGCGTCAACTTGTCTCCCAGGCAGAGGAAGGACGGGCGAAATGTGAAGTCAATAATGGTTTATATTGGGTCGAGACAATGCGTGCGTCCGTCCTCCATCTCCGTCCAACCAGACCCTCTTTTCATTCAGCCACAGCGACTGACGGATATGACCATGACTTAACCGATATGTGGAGCGCTGAGCATTAGACACCAGCATGTCTGCCATCAAGAGTCAGTATGCCGCCAGGGGTGAAAGGTGACATCTGAGCATGGTGATGGGAAACCGCTACAGCCAAAGGATGGGGGATAAAGGAAGGACCAATGCAGGGTGGTTATGTGTTCACTGGCAAAATGAAACGAGAAGCAGTGGTTAGAGAGAGAAAAGAGGGATGAGATTATAAGTAGAGGTTTAGACTGTGTGTATGTTCATATTTCCTCTATGATCTTTGGCCTGCCACCCGAGCTAGATCACACTTTGGAGGGATCGGCCTTCCTGTTTAGATATCAGTTCAAAAACCTCAAAGTGACTTTTTATGGGATTTCTCCATGATGGTGAGTGTCACAGGGTGACATGATATCTGCGTCAAGCAGGAAAAATGACTCAACAAGAAAAAATAAACTTGTAAGCTACAGTCAGTCATGTAATCAGTTATCATCTAATTATTGTATGAAACAACAGATTTGCATTCTCTGATCTTTTAGTGGCTTTCACATGCTTTCTTTTTTTTTTCACTGCTCAGCCTGTTGTGATGTGGGGGTGGGCTTCTTGCCCAAGGGCCATTGACAAGTGATTGACAGCTGATTGACCCTTCTCTATATAGGCTAAATGAGTTTTATAATGAGCCAAACATGATGACATGTTGCTGTGCTGTTATATGGCTCTTCAAACAAACAGGACTTACTGTCGTTTTCACAACATCCCACCTGGTGAGGGGCTGCCAGCTCTGTAAAACTGGCAACATCGGAAGGAATGTTTTAAGTGAGCTGAAATGCTAACACAAGCTAGCATGAGCTAACAGATGGAGCAGCATTGCCTAGTGTTACTTCAACAGTAAGTAATCACTGATCCACTAAATAGTCTGTGTGTTACTAACATTATCACAGTATATCCTCATCTTCTGTATTTTATTGTTAGGAGTTAGCATTAGGGCTGCACGGTGGTACAGCAGGTAGTGCGCGTGCCTCACAGCAACAAGGTTGCCAGTTCGATTCCCGGGTCAGGCCTTTCTGTGCGAAGTTTGCATGTTCTTCCCGTGCATGCATGGGTTCTCTCCAGGCACTCCGGCTTCCTCCCACAGACCAAAAACATGCTCATTAGGTTAATTGGTGACTGTAAAATTGCCCCTAGGTATGAGTGTGAATGGTTGTGTGTTTGTGCCCTGCGATCGACTGGCGACCGGTCCAGGGTGTAGCCTGCCTCTTGCCCGCTCCAGCACCCCCTGCAACTCTGAAAGGGATACACGGTATAGAAAATGGATGGATGGAGTTAGCATTAGCCTCTAGCCGGTTTCTGGAAACAGATGTGTTTCAATATTAGAGCCTGCGTGAAACAATCACACTATTATTAACAGACTGCGCAGGTTTTTATATTCGGGACAGCCTCATCCTCACTGACTGCATGCTGTGACAGTATAACTTTAAAGTGAACACATCAGCTGTATGATGCTGGGAAAAGAACACCAGAGTGTGCCTTCTGTGGGAACAGATGTCTTGACCTGCTGCAGTGAGCCCCAGAAAAATTCGTTTATAATGTGTAATAATTACAGGACCTTAGTGTTATTTTAAGATCAGCCAGGTGTTCATCAGGCGGTCACTACTTAACACAGCATAAAGCATGTTCATGTTCAGAGTTTGGATATCATCTGTATTGTTGTCATGTATGAAATGTTTTCTTTTTTTTTTACATTTACATTCCTGTGACGCCACAGCATACTCTTTAGGAAAGTTAAAAAGCACAGGAGCATACCACAGCCAAGGAAGTTTTCTACATAGACACACCCACACACACTCCTTATTTAACATTAACACAAATCTAACGTTACGCTCGCGACCCTCTCCAAACTCCTCCACTCACTCACACTACATTTAACAGTGTACTCTCGCATACTTGTGGCAGCTGTAAGTCCCAGTGAAGCCACATTTCCTTCATTAAGATATATTTCACTGGCTCAGAGTTCTGGGTGCAGCCTGTTTCAGTAAGACCCCAACAGACTCAGCATGGCTCATTTATCACCATTAAGGAAGTGCAAGGAGCCTAGGACAGGTGCTGTAACATGCTCACAGAAAATCCCCCTTATTTTGTCACAAAACACCATCACTCTCTGTATTTTTGCTCTATGGCTAAAGTATTTACAGTGTTTGAAGGAACTAATAATGAAATGGACAGCAGCACCACAGAGCAGGCCAGTTTCACTCTGTTACAGATCTCTAAACTGCAATTGTGCCCACCAAAAAAACAGTGGAAAATATTTTAATATCAGCCTAAAGTAGCCTACATAACTACTGCAATTATGCTGCTGAATTTAATTCCGCAAATCTAATACTCTAAACATTATGAATTATGTGTAAACATTATTTGACCGAGGTCTTCACTCGCGCTGTTACCCGATCCTGCCCTCAAATCTTAAACAACCTGGTTTCCATTTAAACACTTAATTTAACTACATAATGGGCCCTCAATGCCTTAATCACTGCAGCTCAAGATACGTTTCTCAGAAAACAAACCTCTGACATTGTTGCCAGGCGTTAAACTCAAACCCAACTGCAGAACAATCGGCCCCGGCTTTTCAAGCATCAGCGACTGACAGGATTCAGAGGTGTGGTACAGTTCAAGGAGGAGCAGCCTGAAGCCTCTAATGTGAAGAGCTCATGTCACAACTTGTGTCTTGTCCTAATTCTCATTATTCAAGCTTGGAGAAGTAATTTCACTGTTTGCTCTGTATTCCTTTAGCTGAGCAGACCTGGTGAAAAGTCTAAACTTGCTGTAATACCCTTGGCAGACAGTGTGTGTGTGTGTGTGTGTATGTGTGAATATGTATGTGCATGTCAGGGTCTTGTGTGTGTGTGTATGAAGTGCCTTGGGGTTACCTCCAAGGGTGAATGTGAGGAATCCACCCCCACTTTCTCAGTAAATGTGCACCCAGTGCCCTTCCTCATGGCAAACCTCACCTGGCCCAGGTGTGCTGTCTCCCCCAGGGGCCACCAGTGAAGCTGAAGCAGTGGGCCTGCTGGGGTCGCCCAGCCGGCCAGGCCTGCTTCGTAGCTCATCTCGTGGGCCTCTCTCCTCCTCCTGTCCAAGCAGCCATGTAATGAAGCTCTAATGAGCCTGTCACTCCAACTGTCACTTAATCTCACCTGAGAGACACGGTGATAGATGGGGAGAATCAGGGTGAGGAGGCGAGACATGCTGAAAGGGGCAGGAAATTAAAGAAAGAGAAATTCATCAGGGAAATGTAAGGATTAAAGTCAGCACACACAGAAAGTTAAATTGAAGAGCAAGTCAAGTTAGTTAAAGATGAAATTTGTAATATCACATAAAGGATTATTACAAATGGATCACTTTTTTCACACATTATTTTTTCAGGTGATGTAGGAAGTCATCCATTAAATGTGGTGGAGGAAATACCTTTTACTTAAGTAAAAGTACCCATACCATAATGCATTCCATTTCACTCCATTACAAGTAAAGATGCTGTGTAATATCACGACCTTAAAGGTACATATATATGATCAGATAATTATACTAAAAGTGTTAAAAGTAATGTACAAAAAGTATTACTTGTGCTGAAAAATGGCCATTTTATCATGTATGACATTATTAGGTTGTTGATTCTTATGAATAAGCAGCATTTTATTAGTGTAGCTGGTTAATGGCTAGCTAGTTTTAACTACTTTATATAGTAGTTAATTATAGTGTAGTGGTGCCCAACCAGTCACAATGTGAATATGGAGAGGTCATGAGGTGACTGATTGAGTTGGAAAGGTGAAAAGTCCAGGGCACAAATGTGAATTCATTCATTTGAATGTTGTCAAATGTTGGCTTTTAATGTAAAATATTAGTTATAGAGCCTCAAAAATAAAACATTTAAATAAAACAAAAAGTTTGGGAACCACTGGTTTAATCTGCATTCATCTGAAAAGTAATGAGTAACTCCACCTGCCAAATAAATGTTTTGCAGTAAAAAGTTCCCCATGTATTGTAGTGTAGCAGAAATATTAAGTAGCATGAAACAGAAATAGTCAAGCAAAATAAAATTACCTCAAACTTGAGTAAATGTACTTACTTTCCAGTGATGTGTATGACAATACAGTAAGTTCTAAGACTCGTGTGAGCTTCATCTCGACCACTACGTGGAGCCAGTGAGTCATTTCTCCTGCAGCAGGGAGAGAGAACGCTACAGAGAAGGGGAGGGAAAGAACGAGGAGGAGAGAGAGGAAGGGGAGCAGTGTACAGTCGTCTGGCAAAGCCAGAGATTGCCTGATTAAAAGCATGTGCTGATCCCCCGATTCCCAAACTACGACAGACAGACAGACAGACAGACAGACAGACAGACAGACAGACAGACAGACAGACAGACAGACAGACAGACAGACTGCAGCAGATACAGATACACAGACATGAACAAAGGAGTAAAGACCTCCAGGTATGAACATGCTATGGATGCACATGTTTGGCAGCACACATATTCACATGCTTGCAGAGGCATGTTTGGAAGTGATGTAGGTGGTGCTGGGGTGCATTCACAGGTGAGATATGAAAAGTGACTGTAAAAAGTTCACACCTCCATCTTTTTCTTTTCCATACAAGTTACACATGAACTGCACGTCTTCCTTTTTGGAGGGTTCCTTAACGACGACAAACACACTCTTGAGAATCAAGAGAGGAACTAAAAAGACGAAAGGTGGGTGTGTGTCTCATGTACGGGCATCACTGGCCCGTGACGCGAGGAAGTGAAGCGAGCTCGGGGAAAGCAAACAGAAGCAGAGAGCTGAAGAGGGGCTCAAGATCCAGAATGAACAGCACGGTTCAAACTCGGAGAGAAAATATACACTACACAGGCCTTCAAATAAAACATCTCTGAAAAAAACAGAGCTGGGCAGCAAATGCAGCTCAAAATGACAACATGCAGAGACTCTTTTGTTCTCCAAGTGGTTGGCTGAGATGCCAAGGCTTTGAAGCAGACAACTGACGAATCCATACAGAAGAAACAAATTGGGTTGAAAGAAATCATGACCTTAATAAAAAAATTCTCTTTTTTTTTTCTTTATTTAGACTTTGCGTGCATTTTCTGTCTCATTGTGATCTTTCACCATGCGTTTGGTGTGGCCTGGCTTTGGAATATTAAATATTTATCCAATCCTTGGAACACATCGCTCAGTCTTTTCTCACTAGTGTGGGTTTCAAAAACACACATGCTGACTAGTTTACCTCTAACAAAACATTTTCAGGGGAGGTTGGGGGGGGTGGTATACGAGTGTAAAAATACATCAATCTTTGTATGTCAGCACTGCTTTGGCACAATGGGGATTTCAAATGGCATGCAGCAAAAGCAAGAGCAGTGCTCATATACGAGATGGTGGATGGTCTGCATCCAGGAGAAGTGGCCACGTCTGGGGCTGCCTTGTCTGGTCCCCCCCTCTCCTTATCTTGTGTTTATCTGGCTCTCAGAAGCTGCTGCCAGCAGGACGGAGGCCATTACACTTCCCCCATCACAACTTATTTATGTTAGCTTTGATTAATGGCCTGTGCATTTGCAATGAGACACACATTGATTGAGATGTGGAAAAGGATGACTTGTTTCATTTGAAAAGGAGCTTAATCCATTCCCACTCCTCTCGTGACACGTCAGTCGTGTACCACATGAGCGGGAGAGGAGGCCAAGGAGTGCAGCCTGCATGCTTCATCTGTAAACAAGCACAACCAGCTGCGTAGCGTATAGATCCTTCAAACCGTACATCTCTGCTCATTTGTCAAAATTTACATGGAGACAGATCAGACGTGCATTTCTGAGAGCTGCTTTCAAAGATAAGGGAGGATGTTTTTCTTCCTCCAGATCTTAATTTTTCTGCGAGTGGAGCAAAATGCTACAGGTTATTTTGGGCAGACTGTAATTTTGGAAAAGTTTCTCAGAAATTAATTTGATGCATTAAGACGAATCAGTTTTCATTGCAAGGGAAATGCAGCATCTGTTTTAAGCACATAAAACATACTAAGTGTATTTATATCCATTTATTTTTTTCCTTTTTCCTGTCCAGTAAAGACTTAAAAACAAACCAGAAAGACATCTGTTAAAAGTGATTTTATTGGCATTGTGAAGCAAAGTGTGAAATCACAACAGCCCATTTCAACAACAGCCTCTCCTGTTCAGAAGCCTTGCTCAATCCTGCATGGAAAGCCAAAATTCCCACAATTATGTTGCACCGTGATGGCTGAGCTCACCTGTGCCAGCATGAATCGTGCTGACAACAGCGTGAGCTGGTAAACAATTGGCCGCTTTCATCTTGCTTTTGCGTCGCTATGAATATTTCACCAATACACTGTGTTACTATGCCTGTGAGCTAGTAAGTACTGGGAGCGTACAGTAAAATTAATTGCCAGGTAGAGATGATACTGTAGGGCGTAACGTGCTTCAGCATGCCAGGTAGAAGAGTAAAAGCTTCCAGCACACTGTTGCATAAGATAACTCTCAGAGTCAGAGCAGCAGTGGCTGTGTGTGTAACGCTGGGGCTGAACTGGTCAGTGCAGCTGCACACATATACCCCCCACCCCCCACCCCGACACACACACACACAAGGCTGCTTCACATTATGGTATTCCCTCATTCCCCGTTGTGAAATTTGTTATCTATCATGTGACTGCCTGGATTCCATTAAAGCTCACACTTCCACCCTCCATCCGTCCTTCTTTCCCTTCCTCTCCACCTCCTTCTCTGATGGGGGTGATGGTGACAGATGGTGTTTCTCTCCACATTTACAGATCTGGGCTGATGTTTATTTGTGCAGCAGTGGGCTCGGCGGGAGTCTACCCCTTTCCATGCAAGTGCCCCCCATGCATAAGAGTAGCCGCATGCATGTAAGCTATCTATAACTAAGTGACCCAAATTCCTGATATTTTCCCGTGTTTGCACTGCGTGTCATATCTATCAGCAGTGAGTGAAAAGCTGATCAAATACATTAAAAAGACATAGCCCAGACTTATCTGTGGAGCTCAGTGCAGTCATACAGTAGGTATGTAGTAATGCACATTCATGATAACCCAAATGTGCACAAACCTATTGGCCTCTGTGGACGTGATAACAAGTTGGCGCCATAGCAGAACTGATACCACACGACAGGGTGAGTGATTGTGAGACAGAGAGAGTCTGTCAAACATACGACCAAGTAGATAACTCTCAGCTATACCTCCATCATTCACTCTCTTTATCAACCGCCATCCCATCCCCGCTCTGCCCCCATTTTCCTGCCCTCGCTTCCTGTCTCTTTCCTCCTCCAAGTCCAAGCCAGGGCAGACCACTGCTGCTGGGCCACAGCTCTTTCCCGGGTTCCACAGTGTTCCCAGAGTCAGGGTGATGGAGAGGAGTTATCAACCCAAACACCTCCCTTTTCTTGACCTCCTCCAGAGAAAAGGCCTGGGAAAGGAGTGAGCCTGGAGGGATTGAGCTGTTACCCTGGTTTGAATAAAGTGGAGCTGTTAGCTTGATGGAGAACGGGCTGTTTCGCTGTGAATACGGCTGTCAAAATGTCAGACTGAGACAGGGTCAAACGTTGGTATCAGTCAGGCGAATACTGCGTGAGAGGCTCTTTCACAGTGACGTATTGTGCTTGTTCAATATGGTATTAGAAGACTTTAACAGTAGCTTTAAAGCACACGCATCCATCTGTTACAGCTCTCACAACTGCTTTGACAAATGTTGGGATTATAGCATTTCGAGATAAAATACGTATTCACACAGATTCTGATGCAAGACTCTCCCTTGGAGCATAAAAGAAGACAAATGGCTCGCTATGGAATGCTAGAGACCTCAGAGACAAAGTGAAACACTACATCACCGATACTTTAAAATGACAGCATATATGTCCTTTTCTGTTGCGGAAAAGATGAGAGGAACAGTGTTTCAGTGTTTCTGAACTTTAATGTCTGAGTAATTTGCTTTTTTTGTCAGATCGTTCAACACTTACTGGTCAGGGCTGTATCCTGGAAAAGCAAAAGCGAAGTCCAAAAACAACCACCTCTTCTTGTTCACACGCACACACACGCACGCACACAAAGGTCGCCCAGCTGTGAAAAGAAGCCAAAATACACTTAACTAATCTGCTTGATCTAGCAATTTATTGACGATGAAAATTTCAAAAGGGTTGAAACTTGAGCCGCATGCGTCTCCTAAACCATGGCCAATGCAATTTCCACTGGCAGGCGGGGGGTGAGGGGGGTTGGTGGTGGTGGGAAGGGCCTGAGCAGTGTATGGAGCTTTATTGGTTGCATTCGCCCTGACATAAAACTAATTCACCCTCGATGACAACCCACGGCGAAGGGCCGAAAGACGAGATGCATTCTTTTTACCCCCCTCAACTACCTACTTTATTAGCTGGCCTCTCTCTAACAGAGCTATTCATTCTCTGCCCTGCTCTACCCTTTCTCTCTGACACAATACGCAAATGTTCTCCTTCCACCTTTGCACACACACCAACCAACCAAAAAACATTATTTTACCGCCTGGGAATTCACTGTTAGAATGAAAAAGCAAGTTTGCCTCAGTCTGGGCGCAGGGCTCCATCGCTCATGTGCTCAAGCTGCCCTTTAAGGCTGCACAGTAGTGAGGCCCTTCATACAAACTGGGCTCAGAATTCACTCTAAGCTGTGACACACACAGGGAATTGCAACAGGGGACACATGAGAAAGAGGCCTCTTTGTTTGTTTTTCCTCTATATTAATGAACGAACAGACAGGAGAATGTGGATTCTGAGTTTGAAGACAGTCAGACATCTGTCTTGGTTAAGTAACTTATTCATCCCATCTGGAGCAATAACTTACCAGAGTTCAAAGTTAAACGGCCTGTCATTAGTTAGCTTTACCTCTACTTGCCATCACTTACACGCCTGATAGCACCATAAGTCTCGGTGGATGTCTGAAGAATGAAAATAAAGAGATAGCAGGAGCCACACCAAGAATTTCTCTCAGTAACACCTTGTCTAGTCCTGCCACTTAAGCTCCATCTCTTCCAGGGTCGCTCTGAAGGCCAGGAATGTGACCCACCTCACATCTCCCAGGGCTCCAATGAGCTCCACATTGTGTTGAGGTTAGGTACCCGCAGGTCCAGCTGGACTTTACTAGCTCGCCTGCCTCCAGCAGCTCTGCAGGCCTATCGAGTTACTCTGATTTTGGGTCAGCGAAGCCCTCCTGGTTCCACTTACAGCCCTGTTTCATTATTTCAGATTTATCACTGCCATGTTTGCCAGTTGCCATGTTTTCCCTCCATACGTCCCTAAGTGTAATTCATAGCATCTAATAATGCACAAAGCAAGACATTTTAAGGGACTGCAAGTTGGAGTTGTTCCCAGGCTGGAGGGATTAGGGGCTCTCTAGGGGCTGCTGGGTAAAGCGGTGAAGTGTTGCCCTAAGGAGAGACAGGCCAATCCCAGTGGAGTGAACATTACTGGATATGTACCGAGTCATTGCGTGGCCTGAGGGTCTGGCCTGACAGCCACCCACACCCTCTGTCCAGCATGGCATTGTGCAAGGGAGACCCAGACGTCCCAGAGGAAGGCACAACAGCAGAGTAGAGTCATGGATGATTTCCGAGTCTTTGCAAATCTCTCATGGTTTTCTTACTGAGGCAGAACTTTATTATTGTATCATTAGCTCATCTGATGTTGACTTGTAAACAACGGCCAAGTGATAAATGTGAGGAATGAGGCTGTCATGATAAACTGTTCGGGACACATTTATCAGCGACCACTTCCACCATTCACTATATCTATGCAACAGAAGGACTTTGCATCTACTCTCTCTGGGGGCTCTAGGGGCCATTTAACTGTTGTGTTCTTGTGCCGGAAGCTTTCTGGCGGGGGTGTGGGGACAGGAGACTTGGATGGAGCAAGAAGGGGGAGAAAGCTTCAATTCATCCCCCATTACCATAATAGAATTACCGTGGTGGACAAAGCAGGCATTAGTGCGCCCACGGTGGCATTTGGAGAAGATCCATCTCTCTTTCCTCTGCGGGCCGGCCCTCGCTGTTTAAAGGAAATCTACCCTTTGTTCTCCCTTTCATGAGCCCGGCCAGACTGCAACAAGGGGCTCAACGGACACACATGCGCACAGACCTGCACAAACACACGCGGCATGCTTGTCACACATACGTGTGTGTGTGTGTAACACGCACCTGCATGTGCGCACTCATGGCTGGCCGGTGCCTCAGCGTTCAGCAGGCAGCTTGACCTGCCCATCAGAAGGGATTACATCTACATAACTTCAACAAAACACTGTCAGCACCCTGCCCCTCCCTCACCCACCCTTCCTTCCACTTCTTCTGTCATCCTGCTTTTCTCCCCACTCCGTCTCCTCATCACTTTAACCTTTCAGTCCTTCCTCCCGCCTCTCTTTCTTCTGTCTGTCAGACTGTCTGGTCTGATGTAATACAGTTCCAGTATGCCAGCATTTCTCCCAGCTGCGTTGCATCAAATATCGCTCATGAAGTCCCCTCAGCAAGATCATGCAGGAAGAAAGAACGGTGACCTCCAAGTATTTACCATCAAGTGTCAGCTTGGCATACCTGAGCGGACGTTTCCCTGCACAGAGAGCTACAGTACGTGAGCAGCCGCTATAAGGAATAGCTGCTGATTCCGAGATTAGGCAACATGCTTAACAGCTGGTGTCAGATTGTCTCGGTGATAGGGGGAACATGGCGCCGTCATGCACAAACACAGTGAGCTGTTATGAAATGGACATGCAACTTCTGCTTGGCTCTGTCACTGCATGACCCACTAACACACACCTCGGCCAACGAGAGGCACGCAGCAGACGCACTGGAATGTGACTCTTTTCAAAAGGGATTCAGACAAAGATTCTGCGGCCTAGTTAGCATCCAGAAGGAAAAAACATGAACACGTTGAACTGAGTGAATTAAGGGGATGAATTACAGAGAGCTCACTGAAATGAATGCAGTATTTTTCATTAATGAGAATGATCCTGTGAAATAACTCGTTGCCACTGAGCTGCAGAACGGATAACAAGTAGTTTGAGTGGGATCATTATGTAGATACATTTCGCCATCTTAATTAGCTGCATCGACAGTACAAATTATTCTATTTTCTAATCCATATGCAGTACTGGTCCGGGGAATCTTGACTCCCCAAACCTTGAATTAGGAGTTGTGCTTTAGGAGGAAGCTACTCTCTACGGTCTGTTCTCCAGACCTCTGCTGCCCCCTAGTGGGGTCATGATAAAGATATCTGTCTTATACACTGGGTACTAACATTGATACTGCTCCACTTTGGCAGTTAAGTGGAGACAAATGCACTGCCAGTGTCAAATTTGCCAAAGAATTAGCTAGTAAATGTGTTTTCATGAGCATTTTCTACTTCATTTGTTTGTATCCTGTGCTGTCACTGAAACTGTGACACCTCTGTCCACATTTTTACTTACAGTCGCTGTAAACAACCCTCTATTTTTGTGGTATGCTGCACTGTGGGACATCAGAGTCCATCAACGCTACACTCAAAAATCCTTTTGTTATTCCTTCAGTCTGAACGTGCTACTCAAGACATGGTTAGAATTTGTAGAATGCAGCTGGGACACAGTGCTTGTCTCAGCTGAACGCAGTCAGGACTTGGAGCCATAAAACAAAGCTCATAGCTTTGTATCCTGAACTGTAGATGTGACTTTTTTGTGATTGACTGCCATCTCAACTCAACAGTGCAGCGGATGTTTTCCTTTGAAAGCCACGGGAGAAAGACTGAGCCTGGATCTGTCTCTCCCTTGGCAGCGTAGCACGTGCTTATCCCCAGGAGTGAGGGCCTGCACGGGCCACAGCAAAAACAGCCCACCGCTCCTGGGCCTCCAGCATCCCCCACAGCCCGGCTCTCACACACAGGCCCAGTGTGTCCGGTCGGACTCCACAGAGAGGAAACACACGTACTTCGCTTGACTAGAAACGAAAACACTCAGCTCCGCAGGAGACCAAAACACAGCAGGATAGCCTCTGCGCACTCACAGGAAAGAGGCCGGGGCAGTTAAACTGGGATCACTCTGTACATTCAGACGCTGAGCACATATTCGTGGAGGCACACATACATGGACATATACACAACCAACAATGCAGGAAATGGGTCAGCTGCAGCACAGGTATCCTTTACATCCTCTACTGGCTCCCACTGTCCACCGATGAAAGGGAATACTGCCGTCTCTTCAGCCCTGGGTCCGGCTGGCCGAGCATGCAGCGGTTTATAAGAGGCCATTTCCTTCAAAATCATCCCTGCCTTCCCCTGCTCTAATCTCCCAAAGGAGAGTGGGAATTAGCCCGCGGAGGGCCTCACTGTAGCAAGGGCATCTGTGGCATCTATATTACATCATGACCTGCCATTGAAACACACACACACACACACACACACACACACACACACACACACACACACACACACACACACACACACACACACACACACACACACACACACACACACACTAGGGTAGTTAAGTATTTGTTCTTTGTCTTTTCTTTCTTCATCTCTTATCATCTTATTGTTTAGCTGCTATTAATTTGCCACACAGTCATTAATAGGATCTCTCTGTGGTGTCTACTTCTTAATCATTAAATGACATAATTTGCATGAAAAACACACAGTGTCTGGATGTGGTTTAAGCTTTGTCAACATCAGTTGGGGGAAAAGATCTTTCTGTGGTGTGTCTTTCCAGCTTGTTGACATAGCACTGAGGATTTCCTATTACACATGCCATTAGTAGCAACAGATAAACCTCAGACTCCCACTTTGGAAATTTGCAGTAGGTTTGTCAATCTAATGAAGTCTTCACATCCCACTGTCTGTGCAAGTCTTAACCCTTGTTAGCAAATCATTACTGACACACCAAACCGTGATCGTTCTCAGAGGATTAGTCGCGGAGAATCCTGTAAAAGCCTGTGCAGGAGCTGCAGACCACACTGCAGTAACTGACAGAGGCAGCACCACGCTTCTGACACAATGCACTCATTGATTCCTCTATGCTTTTGTAAACAACAGCCCAGGCCACAACGTGCACGCGTGGAAACCACAAAAGAGTTGTTTTAGAGACAGCAGGAGCTTTTTAAAAAGATTATTCTGTCCGCAAAGTAATTACAGTGGCTCGATAAGAATTTGTCATCATGTGGTAATGTTCCAGGAGTTCCCCCATGCTGCCCCTGGTCCCTCACCTCAGTCTCTCGCGCTCATGGCTTTTTTGAAATGGGAGCAGTGTAGTGTTGTGGCGAGGTGAGGCCACGCTCGGCTGAACACTGTCGACATTCATCGAAATGCAATCAGATAAAGCTGGGGGCCTGAATACCTTCAACGTAAACATTATCTGGAGCCCCCAGCAGGGGCCCCGGCACCGCCGGGCAGCCAACCAGAGCCTGCAAACATCAGGGGGAACAGGGTGCTCAACCAATAGCAGAGGCTGAACGGAGGGAGGGAAATCATTTCTAACCAATCAGGAGTGGCCGGCTGCAGATATCAGATGAGATCAGGCCTGTGGGTTCCTTCCACGCCAGGTGATACCCCCAGATGTGGGCAAGGGGTGGTGATGAGGGATGTGAGAGTGATTGTGTGACAGGAACGGATATAACCTTTACACGTGTAGATCAGGTTCCCTGCGGAGCGGATGGAGAGTAAGACACAGTTGATGACAATGTGGAGAAAGGTGAGAAGTACAGTGGAGAACACAGGCCGTTTGGCTGTAGAGATGGAGGTAAACACAAAGGAAAGCATGTATATTTAATGCTTTTCTACCTAATTTTCAACACAGGTCAAGAGAACAAGAGTGAAACAGCAATCAACATACTTAGACAAATAATTATCCACATAAATGCAGCAGCCACTCAACCCAAATATAATTCCACTACTTGGGGTGTGAGTTGCCTAAAGAATGCTCCAAAATGTCTGCGGAGGGTGTTTGAGAAAACAATGGAAGGTGGGATAATTACAGAGAAAATGAGGGATGAACTCAGTGGTAACCCTCAGAGAGGAGGGGAAAAACAGACTGGAAGACATTTCAAACAAACGCAGAGTGAGACACAGTGGGTTTTCAGTGAGTTGTACGAGCAGGCATGGACCTGCCCGGCCTGGATAAAGCTATCTGTCAGCACCAGAGCAGAACATGCTCATGGGAACTGGATGACCTGCTGTACTCTGCCGTTTTAATACCACACAGCCTGCGCAGCATTGGCCCTGCCTCTGCTCTCTGCATGTAGAGGTCTAGTTCGATGGCTACTTATACAGATGATTGAGAATGCGTAACAGAGAGACTACCGTACAGGATTGATTTGGAGCTGGCTGTTAAACTCTCCCCGTGTGTAGCATGAAACACTGAATTCCAGCGATTTCCATCTGTTAAATGAACAGTGCTCCTCACAGCTCTGGATCCAAGCACACTTAATCTTGTGTTTCTGACACTACTTTGAATCTGATTTCAGTGGCGGGGGGTGGGGGGGGGGTGAAAGCCAAGCAGCAGATGGAAACAAGGCTTCCAGGAAATTAGTGGAGGTGGGGTGCAACAAGAACATGAGTTGGCATGGCGTCTGCCTGTTTTCTTTAGGTGGAAGAAAAGCAGGGGCAGATAGAGAAAAGATGGATGAAGTACATATAAGGTAGAAAGGGAAGTGACAAGTGAGGATGGCTGGATGGGAGTTGTGATCAGAGCCATTTGGCTCGCTGGGTGGTAGCCTGAAGTATAAGGAGCGGGACAGAATAGAAGTCCAGCAGCGAGGCCCTGCATACTGATGACCTGGCTGTAACGGCTGGCTCGGCTCTCCGGCAGTTATTCATTAAGCCATTAAAGGAATACAATCAAGTCATTTGTGTGGCCTTCTGTTTCAGACTGTTTTTCTTCCCTCTTGTGCTCTGCTTTTTGCTGGAGAGAGAGAAGAAACAGAATACATGTCAATGAATAAATCTGAGGCGAAGAAAGGAGTGAAAACGGTTAGACCTGGCCGTCGAGCTGAAGCCAGCTGTTGGCCCTCCTTCTGAGCAGACAAGTAATTAATAGCGGAAGCGACTCATGCAGGAACTAATTCGCTTTTAAGACAGTTTGATAAATGAAAGAACATTCAAATTCAATCTACCTGGGTTGGAATTAAAGTTGGATAATTGCAAAGACCACTTGATATAACAGGTCTTTTCGCCAAAGTGGCTGCCATTAAACAGAAAAAGTCCACAATTTGCCTCCTCATGAGGAGTGAGAGCGCCCTCTTGTGTCAACATCTTTAGGCTGGAAACAACACACTGACACTACGAAGTTAATAATAGTGATTTTATTGCCATCCATATATACACATATCTTTTTTTCTCTTGTAATATTTATATAGCTTAAAGCATTAGGATCACTGTGTAAACAATGAACAGAGAACAATGAGAAAAGTCTGAACGTTTGTTTAGTTCATCTAAGTACAAAGAAAGCAGCAAGTGAACAAGTGCCTAATCATAAAGAGGCAGTACAGTACACATGGCTCCCACAACGCTGCATGACATGACTGGAGGAGGATACATCAGATCAGGTAAACTACAGCTGATTATCTGCTGGGCTGCGTGACTCTATGCTGGCTTTCTGTGAGATCCTACAGTATGTCAGTGGAGCTCTGTCACACGGATCTACAGGAACAACATGCCGTCCCCTAAAATAGGCCTGGGTTGCCATAGTGACAATGTCTGGGGTTAACTGTAACACAGGACAGCACTGACATGTTTATGAAACACACTGACACACTGATTAAAAGTCCTGTGGACCAACTGTCTCTACTGAACACAGTACAAGGCAATTCAACACACAATCACTGAAGTCTTGGCATTGTCACACGATTTTGATGATCAGCAGATACTGACTACGTGAAAGAAGAGGCAAAAGCAGAGCAGAGCCCAAACCTTTCCTAAACCGCGTCAGGCTGTGCGATTGTGAAGTGAAGAGTGGTAGCAGCACAGATTATTGTTGGTGTGTAAATGTTCCATCAGAGGTCTGATTAAAATGAGTTACAGCACATTTTGACAGCTCTTCTCGTAACACACACACACACACACACACACACACCAGAGAACAAGCTCATTACACAAACATCAAAGAATACAGAGAGCAACGCATCCTCTCGGGTCTTCACATAAGTAGAAAATTGAAAATTCCAAATTGGATTAATGGGATGGATTAATGCACAACCAGGATCTATTTCAATGAAGTGAACTCTACACAGGCTAATTAAATGGTCTCACTCAGGTGGGTAGCGGTCAGATTCTTCTCCTCTTTGTGTGCAGGGAGATAATACACTAACAAGTGTCTAATAAGTGCAGGGTGGCCTGACTCGCTAATTATACTGCCGTCCAATGGCTACAGCTGCAGAGGCTTGTGCAGTAACAGGCTTTGGTCAGTCACTTTTACAGCACCACGTGTTGTGGATAAAACGTGCAGTCTGTCTGGAGCTGTACTGTGTTACAGGGAGGCTGGAGGAATCAACGTTAGCGTTCAAATAATGTGCTGTTTTTGGTTAAATTAGGAGTGCATAACTCGTAACGCGGGTCCTCTTTAATGGCAGCGCATTTTCAAACTGAAATAGGAACGTATCGTGTTAAACTCATTCTGCCACATTTAATCTCAGCAGTAAAAAAGGCAAATTAAATCTGTAACGCTACAACAGTACTCTGACGTTATTAATGCAGGCACACAGAATAAAGCTTGACAAGCAACGACCGTTAAGAAATCAAATGAGTTAAATTCATAAACCGACAGAAAACACAGACTGATATCAACACTGTGTAATACTTCACTTGTTGGGAGAATCGGGACAGAAGTGTGTTTCTCTCAGGGCTGTTACATGCACACACAGATGCACACAAACACTCACTGGTCATACTGAACGTTAAGAGATGTCATGACAGTCACAGACACAGGCAGACTCCAGTGACGGACTGAAATCTTTACATGGAGGAAACCTCTCTTCTCATGATGCAGAAACGATGCTCATAATTCTCCTGCCGACACAGAGTTACAGTTACTGAAGCTGGACTGAATGGATGACCCACGATTTGCACCGATGGCGGTGGCTGCCCTTCTCTCACAAACCTCCCATCTTCGAGGTCACTCGGTGCTCTCCTGGCCCAGCTCCACTTCCTCTTTGCCAAAAATGGCTTCTGGCGTGCCTCCCTCTCCCTGGAACAGCTCCTCCATCAGCTGCTCCCCAGCGCTGCCGGCCCGTGATGCCCACAGAGCAGCGCCCTCCCTCAGGCCCAGAGTGCGTAGCAGCCGTGCGTAGTCCAGAAATGCAGCCTCGATGAGTTTATGTGCAAACGCAGGTCAAGGAGAACACGTAATGTTTCATAAACACACATTGAGCCAATGAAAGCTGTGATCACTCAAAAATATGACTTTCATTAAAGGTCACATTCTTCAACTGTCAGTGCGAAGTGACTTCAAGCTAGACTAGACTGTTACATCCTAAACATTCAATGGTGCACATATTCCCTTTAAAAAGTGCTAAACAAGTTAATCTAATGAAACTGATTGGAGGTGGATTACAGCATGATTAAAATAAAAAAACTGTACACAAACATGTGAATGCAGATGCAGCCATATAGGACAAAAGGGGTCTTTAAACAAAATCATGATCAGTGAGGGCAGGCTGAATTCTAGAAACACTTGTAAGCAATAGGATGAGATAAAATACAAACTACAGCCTATAAAATGACTATAATGTTGAATCGACACCTCTCTAAAACAGCTTCAACGTGAAGTGGACACTGCAACATTCATGAGGGGAGAATTTATTGCAGGACTGCATTCGTTTAAACCGGTGCAGCCAAATGTATTCAGCCTCCAGCTCATCACATGTGCTGGTCCTCCCTGGGGATCACACCTGGGTGGGTGTTTGAGCCCAGTTCATTTAAAAACAAAAGCACAAAGCACAAACAGATATTACTGCGAGTCAGTGTGAAAATGAGATTTTTGTACTCTCTTTAAAGACAGCTTGGCCTTGCCTAGTCTAGTCTCCATAATTCATGAATGACTAAGTGGTCACTTCTGACCAATAAAGAGGCCAAAGGGGATTTCTTCAATTCAGCATGTGCACAACAATGTAGGCACTTACATCTGCTGTCTATTCTATATAATCTGTGGTCTAGGTGTGATGCAAAGTGTTTTCAAAGTCTAGGCTGTAAAAGTTATTTTCTGAGCTTACAGTATAAGTGAGCTCTGTGACCATGGTGTGATATTGGAGAACATGTGAAATATAGCACGATGTGCTCGGTGGAGCGTCTAAATTGACCTTGATTGAGAAAAAGCTCTCCACTATCGAGTGCACGTCTGTAGTAGAGATGGACAGAGTTAGCGGCGGAGCTAACTCTGGTTATAAATGGCCCTCAGAGTGCAGTAATGGGTTTTCAAAAAGGATATTGGAAGAATCGTTGGCCTCCATCACCCCATACTTCAGACAGGCTTCGATAAAGAGGGCGGCGCGATCAAAGTGCCTCATACTGCCGTGGAGATAGGAGGAGGAAGAGAAAGACACAGACAGAAGGAGGGGGTGAGAGCTATTGTCAGAAACCAGCACCATCCCCGCCTCGATGTCTGCGATGCTAAAGCATACATCAAGCCTGTCGTCCTGATGCCACTCTTATTCTCTGCGAGAGCATTTGTCGCCCGAGGTGTCTCATACCATGAGCTGTCAAGGAGAAGGAGAGGGAGACCAACAGCCGATCGATGCTGTGGTTAAAAATACGGGGTCACACCACACCATCCGCTGTGAAGTGTCCTTTGGTGTACTCAGGGGGAAAAGGAGAAGAGGGGACTGAGACTCAAGTGTTGATGGATGTGGGTTAAACAACACGGGAATAAAGGAGACGAAGGTCGAGCAGCAAAAAGTCACAGCGTGAAAAAAAGAATTTGAAAGAGCTGAAGTTAAAAAGGGAATCTGTGTGTTTGTGTTTCTCATTCTGAGATTCAGTGCTTTTACAGACCTCAGTCTAACTCATTTTTAATGTCTGGCATCAGTCCTGCTTCTTACCTGTGGAGCATCTCTCCCACTTTGTAAAAGCAGCCCAGGGAAAGCAGCACCAGGATGGCTTTGGACTTGTGGTTGACCTGCGGGGAGCACAGGTGCTCTGCCCAGCGCTTCAGCACATCTGAGCTCTCCGCTGGGCTCAGCCGCACCTGGAAACACACACGGCATGCGAGGCACTGGAAATCAGTACACTGTAAGTACTGGATGTCTGAATGTTGTTGACCTGACTGTGTTCCCCAGATGATAAAGCTAATAAGAATACTCATTAAAACAAAAATCAATAAATTAATAATCACTACGTGGGTCACAGATGTAATTAATCCATGAAATCGTTTTTTTATCTCACAATTACCGATAGAAAATACAAAAAGTCAAGCATATGTCTATCCACTACATTCACGTTGCCTACACACTCACAAACTAACCAAACATTACACAGTATCTGATGTTTCCCGTTGATGGATGGCATCATGCTGGGTTACCTTAGCCAGCCAGGCGGCGCGGTTCCACTCCCCGTAGGTCTGCAAGTAGCGGCAAGCATCTGCTGCCTTGTCAATCAAACACAACAGCTGCACTCCCTCTGACAGATAGCAAAAGGGGAGAATTTGTACAAAGATGTGAGACCAAGAAACTACAGCAATCACTATGCAAGGTGGCAAACCCACCAGGTGATGGTTTCATAACACAGCAGCAGCAGTCGCCACAATACGTGGATCAAGTCCAGTCCAAAATCTTAATCGTACATAATTTTTAAAAACGCAGTTCCAAAAAAAAATGGCTACAAACTTTTTAAAAGCATTATTAGACATATTTGAAGCCGCTGAGTTCATTTAAAGGCCTAAAGAATAAATAAATTATTCAAAGATATTTTAAGGCGCTTTCAAGGCTGCAGACACCCACATGATGAATGCTGCTTGCACTCATTAAAAGAAGTGCAGAGCATGTTGCTAGCTGCTCTCAGACATACAGTAGCACTACCTGCTAGCTTGCCGTTGGCAATCATGTTGGTGGCCACTAGTTTGATGGTGGATTGTGAGGGTCCTGAAGAGGTGATGGTGGTCACGAGGCAGGCCTTGAGTGAATCACAATAGTAGCTGGGGTTGTCTGCGCTGGTCTCCAACAGCAACTGCACTGCCCGGTCCGTCTGAGAGCAACAACAAAGGGAGGAGAATGTAATTACTGAGGTAGCACACAGAGAGACATGGCTTTAACAGCTCATGCAGGTAACCACTGTGTGTGCTGAACGACACAGAATAACTGGGGAAATTATATTTATTATCATGCTTTTTATCTGGTGGAGATGAAGGCTCGCGCTGGGGTTGGCTCAGACTGTTTCGTGGAGGTCTGCACCTGTAACTAACAGCCCGCTGATTGCAGCCTGTGATTAGAAGGAGAGTGGTGACATTGGGAAGGGAGAGGTGACTCCAATTCCCACAGGCTGAGACGCTAGGGAGGACAGAGACAGCACTTATCGTCCATCTTGCTTCATTGGGCTCCACAGCACCAATATGACCCATTTACCATTATGACAATTTGCCCACATGCACAGCTAAGGAGGATGAAGGTGTTAGTGTGCATTTGTGAGAGACAGGACGGTTGTACATTCTGAGAGATGTAAGTCAGAAATATGGAGAGGTCTGCGTCACATTTAAGGTAAGAGTCAATCCATTCATGTGTGAGGTAAGATTGTTAGAGCGTGCTGACCACCGAGATGTCGACCACAAAGACAGTGTGTTTGTCTGAAAACTGGAACATCTGAGCAGGAGCTCTTATCTCATTTCACCCCCATATGACGTGAATGCAAACATGTGTCTACTGTGAAAGTGTAATACTTACTTGACCCAGCAGGAGGAGCTGGTCTGCACATTTCTTAGTGTGTTCATAACTGGAGCGCTTCACCTCCTGCAGGTGAACCCGGTCCAACTGGAACTTCTGTGGAGCGGCAAAGGTGGAGTCACATGTTAGCTTACGTATTGCTTCCAAAGATGCATGGTTCAACCTCGTATGTGTGTGTGGGAGAGAGAGTGAGATGGAATAAGCTGGCACATGATTCTACACTCAGGACGTTCAAAGAATAGTGATGAGCAAAAAGGATACAGAGGACAATTATAGAAATACAGAGTCCAGAGATGGAGAGTGTAATTATAACATCTTTAAAATATTCAGGAGATTTCAGTGTTTCTGGTGCCGGAGCCTCCCGCACTGCCTCCCATTACTGGTGGCTTTTTCCACATTAATTTATTACACGATCCCAGATGGGAGATCGGATTTCTTTACAGCGAGCAAATCATAGGCAAGAAACATGAAAACAGCGATAGATATTTCAAAGTGTGAGAGCTCATCAGCTTTATAAGAGGACTAGAGGGGGAAACGACACAACGAGGGGAGAGATAACAGCATAGCAGAAAATTAGCGACATAGGCTGCATGTGTGTCAGTGTGTGTGCACACCTGCGTGTCTATGTATAAAACAGAAACTTTACTTTTTTCTGGCACTTTATTATGATGAATTCTTTTGTGAGTCACAGCCGTGGGCATAAATCCTTGCAGAGATACCAAACGAGTTTAGCTACTGTGTGCTCCGTAGTGGAGCGCTGGATATTAGTAATTACATTCAGACTTCTGCTGCTGAAGCCGTTTTATGACAACAGGAGCCCACTGTAGCTGCAGACTGTCTGGGTAGTTCTTTGAAAGCCTTAACTTTGTGATCACTGCACGGCCCCTCATTAACAGGGAGTAGTACTTTCTCAGAACAGAATGGTGCATAATCTGCTAAAAAGCCCTGACCGATGCTCAAAGGAAAAAAAATGACGGGCTTATTACAGACAGGACCTCTATCGGCTGAACTTAGACAGTCCATTTCTGCTACTTCAGGCTTCAATGCTAGCTAAAAGCTACTTGACATTTTTAATCATCTTTCATCAAGAAAGGTGAATGTTCCCTCCGTCTCTTCTCCTCTGCTTTCTTGGGTACATTGATGTAGCCTTGAGGGGAAAATGACCGAGCCTGCTAAAAAAAAATAAACAAAAAAATGCCTGTATTCACTTGCACAGTGTGGCAACTTTTTAATTACTCTCCACACCACTCCTCCAAACTAAAGCCCTCAGATGTACTTTCTAAAGCCCGAGCACAAAAACGACGTGTGGCACATCACAACTACAGAACGAAAAACATAAAGCTTTAATGAAAAACCTTTGCATTCACAACGGCAACATGCGGACGTCTTTGCTCGACGGGCTTTATGGTTGCCATGCCGACGAGCAGAGTGATGCGGCAGACACAGCAGACCAATCAATGAGCATCTTCTGAAGAAACTTTTCCAACACAAACTAGGTCGATAATTAAAGTTGAAAAAAAAGAAGAGATTATTGAGGGCATTGTTTTAAAGGCCTTGTGCGCTGGTTCAGCTATGTGCCGAGCGGCATTGAGCCGAGCAGTGACACGGAGCAAACAGGAGAGGGATCTTTTTTTTTAATTGAGCGCATCCTGGCTGTGGGCGAGAATCGCTGAGAGGAAATGTTGGGGGAATTAAATGTAGCGAGGGCGAAGTGAAAGATAGGTCTGACCTCAAAGACTTGAAAGTGTGAGCTGTGAGCCAGGGACTTAGTGAGATAACAGAGGAGATACAAAATGTCATTAATAATGGAATGAACTGTGTGACCGGGGCGATGCTGTTGACACTGTGGATGACAAGGGACAGGATGCTGTTTGTTTGTGCGTGGTCTGACTTGAAGATCGCAGCTGTCTCTGGATGAGTCCTAAAGGAATTCTTAAATGTTGACTGCTGGGATCAGGCATTTATCTCTATTGTCTCTGTTTACCAAAGAGAGAAAAAAAGCAAGAGAAACAGGCCAACACTTTGTCCTCTTCTCTTGTTTCACTGACCTGGAAGTAGGAACTCTCACACAGGACATCATTGCAGATGTCTAGGTGGTTCTGAGGTGATGGCTGGGTCCCTTCACTTTGGGCCTGTCCCTCTGCGGTGGACACGCTCAGCTGACGAGCCTGCGCAAACGACTGGAGGTAGTGGGATGCGACTGTCCAGAAGTGAAGATCCGACTCATCCCCGAACAGCCTGCGGTTTAACACAACAACAGATCAGCTGGCCCCCAGTGGAAACTGCTCTCTCTAGAGTATTTGGTCAAATTCTTCAGTCCGAACCAAAGTGCTTGCTAGTTCTTCTAGAAGTTTCCTCACTAATGCACTAATGAACCATAGTTCCTGCATCTTCCAGCCCACGCCTCGCTCTTTCACCAAGTTACCCCCCCCACCTCCTCTCAAAATCCTTCTGCCTTTTCTTTCCAGCTTCCTTTTAACACATCTGCACAAGCACACAGCTGTTGCTAGGTTACACTGCCACATTATCAGTGGCATGAAAACTTGGACAGACAGATGCGGAGGCATAATCACGAGCTCTCTGTGAGGGCACGGTCGCAGCGTTCGCCGTACAAAAATGGTCCTCAGGACTTTCCAGGTAAATCATGACTTTAATAACAGGATGTAAAAGGGGGGTTGAGATATTGCATTTCCGCTCAGGCAGGCTGTTCTAGATTTGTCAGATGCTCGAGGGAAATGAGAACTGGAGCAGAGACGAGATCAGAGTTGCTGACACCAGCTCTCATGTCATTCTTTTTTATGGAGATACAGAATCATGGCTGTACAGTTACAGCCAATGTAAATCCAGTCATCTTGGCAGATTTGACAGCTTTAAAACCAAAAATGATTCAACTCCCAACATCACATCATCCTGTTTATCTTTTTCAGTTAAATCACATATGCAGAACTAAGTGAAATGTATAACGGCTGTGAAAACTTAAATGATACTATTAAAGAAAACCTTTTCCGGATTTCTGGAGCAAGATCACTCATGATCACCTAATCATATCCTGCTCGGCTGAATTATATCCTGAGCAATCAGCGAACAACAAGGTTAACAAGTAGCTTGATTGCAAACCTACTTCAGCTTAATCATTGTAACAAACAGACCCAATCTACTGTCTAAATTTAACATTCGTCCTGACAGGAAGAAAGTAGCAGAAGTTAACATGCTGAGTCAAAGACAGGTTTAACCCGTGTTCAGTTATATGCCAAGTTTTTGTGCTTAGCACTACATTCTTAGCAGAGCTAGCAGCTTCTTAAAGATTCTTTTACAGCTTATACAAAGTATGCTTTTGTCAGAAAAGTAGCTACAGAGTTGGACGTACTGTAGGTGCACTGTATGAATGTTAACAAAACAACTCTGCTGTGCTCTGTGCACCATCATTAACCTGGTACAGTCTGTGCAGACAAACAGCGCTAACTTCATGCTGAGTTTTAACTCACCGTGAGACCAGGAGGCAGCGCTGAAGCAGGCTGAGCTCCGGGTCCTGTAACACACTCTTCATGTCACTGGGGAGCCAATCAGACACAGACAATCAGAACACAGCGAGAGCCAATTACACTTCTCAAACACAGCGGGCCCAGTATGGCTGTTACGGGAGATTCCTCTTATCTGTCAGCCCACAGACTACATGCTCTTTGGGCCTGCTGTCTAAACACAAAGGAACCTGGGACTCGACTGCAAGCCAAAAGTACATAAACAAAAACTGATACTTGGCACAAACACGCACGTACCAACACGCACATGTACCAACATCTGATTGTTGCGTTTGCATCATGATATTGTATTGAATATTTTCATAATCTGAGCTACAGTAAAATGTGTAATCATTACAGTTTGAAAGTGTAGAACTCACTTCGACAAGGAGTTGAGCTGCTCCTGGATCAGGCCTTTTATCTCATCTTTCTCATTGTAGTCTCTGAAAGAGAGGGATCAAACTCAGTCAAATGGCTCTGCTCACGTCTCCCTAAAATAAAACCTTAACTGATATTAAATGGGAAACTGAGAACCTGCGGAAGTTGATCTGAGGTGTCAGGCAATAACAGATAAGCCTCTTCTAACATTTATGCTGGGGCCAGGTAGCACCCTGCGAGCGCTATTAACACAGCTGCCCGACTTACGAAAAGGCAGCTGTGTGCGTTTAATGGGAGAAAGAAGTGTTGCACTGAGGGCTCATCAGGCTATAGTTAAACACAGATGTAGCTGTCTGAAAAAAACAAAACTTAAACTCTTCTCTAAGGACGGCCTCTGTTGGCTCCCACCATGTTGACTTGTTTACAAAGGTGACTTGCTCACACTGGCAAATTGGGTAGTTGTTTTTATGAAGGCAATAAAGAGAAAGTTTGGGTGGCTGGCAGATGGTATAGTGGTATAAGACAGCACATCAAGTCTTATACCTCGATGGTTGGTAATTCATTCAATATTTTATCGATTCTGATGCTGGAGGACAATTCAGAATTTCAAATCTGATTTAATTACAAACAAGTTTCAGTTTTATTTATAGGAATAAACATAACTATCATTCCTGCTCACAACACATTCTGGTTTGTAACTCAAGACTGCGCTAAAACCAGCCTCAAATCCAAAGTGAAACTGTATTAAACAGGGACGACACTATCACATTTTGACCAAGATTCAATTGGATCATGTTTCTGCTGAAACTGTATCTGTACTGCATCAGAGTGTTGAATGACACACTGTCTGTAACTTCCTGTCTTCATCCCAGAGTTAAAATGCAGTTTAACTTGAAGCCGCTCTGCTCATCCACTGATGCACGCTGTGTGATATCAATAATTGAAACTCCAGGCCACTATCAATGTGCTGCTCTGCTCGCTTGCTTACAGCAGCTTGCTTTAAGGATACAGGCAGGTACCACAATATGCTCTTTATTTTACAGCTGGTGTACCCAATTACTAATTATTTGCTACAGTAAACACAGGAACTGGTTTAGTCTTTACAGAGCCAATACAAATAATTTTTAAAAAGTCAGCTCTGATACTGATTTTGCAGACCGGCTCAGGGCAACTATTCTTCTACAAGTGTCACTGATCAAGTTGCTTACAAACCTGTACACAAACAGGAAAAAGGGGCTTATAAAAGAGCTTTGCAAGGTCATGGCTTGCATTTTCCACTTTGGCACTTTCAGCATGGTGTTAATGTGAGATATTCTGTCTGTGTCAGCTCTGCTAACATGATAAGGGGGGTGATTTTAGAGCGGACACATCCACAGCGATGTCGTCAGAGCTGAGACTTACACTTGAGTGATGTCCATGGTGAAGGTTCCTGACCAGGGCTGCAGCAGGAGGAAAGCCTTGAGCGTGAGGGCAGCTCGGGGCAGCAGCAGGTAAGGACACCACACTGGATCTGAACATACGCCCCACGGATCAGAGAGAATTTGACGTTAGGCCATGGCTGTTAACAGCATCTTGAGTCGGACTGCATCTCGTGCCATTACGTAATGTGTAATCGGAGAAATCTAAGAAGCATTCATTTTTTAAGAACGAATCCTTCATCCAATCCATTTCTCTCCTCAAACCTCTATGCAATATTTCTTTCATCATACTCTTGGTTCCCCGGCTCACCGGTCAGGTCTTGCTCATCCATGCGGTAGCTGGCGGACTTCATGGCCATCTCCAGCACTCGGATGCAGCCGTCGTCTGAGGCCAGCACGACCTTGTCGGAGGTGCACCAGTCAATGTCTAGGATGCGGTAGTTCACGTTGCGGCCGATCCGCATGCTGCTGACCATCTGAACCTGAGAGGAGATAAATAAACCTTGGTAGTTCATCTCAGCGTACCACCTAAAAACTTCTTTTGAAGCATCTGTAACAACTCTGCTGGGACGGTGGGAAAAAAAAATTCTCTGCAAGCTTCAAGGGGGAGAAAATACACAGGATGGGATGATTTTTTTGATTCTCCAAAAGCCTGCTGTATCAACAAAGGCTGGCCAATGAGGCGGCAACTGTAAACTAATTTATGTTGAGTATAGCAGGATACAGAGTGGAAAGCTCAGTGGACAAACATCCTTTTCAAAAGGTGTTCTCCTCTCTCCCTCTGGCTTTTCATGTGGCTGTGAGGGAGTCAGTGCAACGGAGCTGTCAGGAGAGCACTGAAGCATTTCGGCGATCCTCTCCTCTCTCATTCTCTCTTGCTCCTCCCGCTCTCTCTCTCTAGCCCTGTTTTCCCCAAACCTATAGCTGTTGCTTGTTTCCCTCTGCAGCTTCATCCATCTGTTGTCTGGCTTTTACAATTGGGGACTGAAACTGTGTCTTATCTCGTTTCCCCCCTAAAGAAAACACATTCAGACAATAGTGCCCCGGTGGGAGCCTCTTCCTCCCCAGACACTGCTTAATACACCAGAGCATCTATCTGTGTCCCCATTTATCCGCTGTTCAATTTTTTAACACATTGCTGCTGGGTAAGCTAACAAATATTGTGGCATGGGTACAGACAACCGTATAAACCCCCCCAAGAAAAAACAGTCCAGTCTGTGACATTAGATCAAACGATGAACTGGAGCGTAAACTAGCTGCAAGGTTCCTTAAATGAGGTAAAATGAAGACGGTGCAGTGAGAAAACTTTCTGGATGATCACGACTTCGGTAAATAAAGTTAAAAAGGAAGCGAGGATACACGCTGCTTACAGGAGTCAGAGTCATCCATCCTGCTACGGCTGAGCTTATATATGTCAGCGGAAAGCTTTTAAAGCTTGTGTATGTGTACTTGTGCAGTGCACTGTAATGATTCTTTAATAAAACAGGACAATTACAGCAGATATGCTATTACCGCAGCGTTAGCTTCAGAGAGGACATTAGTTAAATACACCCCACCGCAATATTGTGGTGCTCCAGCTCTACAGTGCAAGAGAAACACATTAATTCTGCCACAGTAAATCTGTTAGAATGCAAACCACCACTACAGCAGGAACCTGCAGACCATTGCCTTTTATTTGAATTATGCAGAGCGGTCAGGTGATGCATGCTGGGAATTTAGAATGTGTAACAACAAACCAATGAGTGAATCATTTGTCACAGTGACAAATGACACGGCGTGCGGAGGCTCACCTCTTTGGTGTCCCAGACCTCTGCTCCGTCCGTGTACATGACCAGCAGCTTTTGGTTGCCCTTCCCCGGGGCGAAGCGAATCTTCTTCACCCAGCCACGGTGTGTCGGTATTCCCCTGGAAACATCAACAGCACACATTTCTTTCCCATTTATCTCAAAACATCAGCATATAAAGACGGATATTCTTTTTATCATGCATACGTGAAGCTCCAAGCATGGATCTTTGCCTGCACAGCACAAAATCTTAAGGCTTAGCTCATGAAATTTTAAAGAAAAATCTAAATGAAATGAACATATAAAGCACAAACAGATGCTTTGGAGAACTGGAGGTAGGAACACAGTAGCTGTCTAAAACTTTTAGCTGTTACCTGGACAATCGAGCCTTGAGGTCCCAGAAGTTGAGATTGCCATCCACGTCCCCAAGCACCAGGGTGTCACCTTTCCAGGCAATGCAGGCGATGCTGCCCATACTGCCCTGCAACACAGGAGGAACGCATCATTCAGTGACGAGCCTGCTCAAAAATGACTAATTAAGTCGTATATTTGTATTTTTTTTGCATGTATGGATTAACAGCATCTGGTCTGTGTGGATTATTTTTCTTTACAGACACAGAAGTGTAGGAATTACACCACTTTCTACTCATGTCACTAATGAGTTCCTGTAGCTGAATCCTTCAAGTACTGAGATAACCTCCATGATCATCCTCCATATAATTACAGGACAGACATAACAACAATGATGTTAATAAATCACGTCTTTAATACAGCAAACTGATGGGTAGTTAAAAAGTGCCATCCCAGCATACTACTTCCTACTCTCTGGCACTTAAATGTGTGAGACTGAATCCAAACAAGAAAATAAATTAAAAATACATACTTGGCGTCTGAGTGGTGAGCGAGCGCAACATCGGAGTTTAAATAAGGCTGCGCCACAAGACAGAGCACTGATGTGAAGACATTTGGTGTCAGCTCACCTTCGCTGGTGTGTACGCAGCAGATAATAGGACAAAAGTTTTTAGGAGACTTTCTGTCAGTTTCCTGACAAAGATATGAAGATCCTCTATCATCCTGAAAGGACTGTAAAACCTTTTGGGGTATGCAAATCTGTGAGCAATGAATCTGCAGCCGTCACGAAGATAAGGCTTTAGAATCCCCCGGTAAACCTCTAGTGAATAGATGCAGGTAGTGAGCGAGCAAAACACAGACTGTCTAACAATCCAATCTGCGGCTCAGAATAGACTCGAGAATCTGATAAACTATAGTGGTTTTCCTTTAGAAACACTGTATGGAACAAGATGAGTTTTGCCATCACGCGTGAAAAAAAATGAAATACAAATAGACACATGTTCGTGATAACGTATGAAATTGTGTTTGTTGACCGAAGACATGGGCAGTCAACTACAATCAACAGAAAGCGCTACACTGCAACATGATTCAGTCTGACACCATTAGAAGTAACATTGAGATGATAAGAAGGAGAAAGTTCCTAAAGCCAGAGTCTTCAAAAGCACTTCTCCAACAATAGCTTCGAATTTATGGTACTTATGGGGGAAATAGATGCTTGGGTTGCTAAACACATGACTTTATACAGACTTAAATACAGTAACACCCCTTTTGTCACACCCTAACCAGACAGAGAGAGAGAGAGAACATGTACAAAACATTATCGGGCACAAACTCATGATACACCCACAATTGAGTGAATGCAACAGTAGGCTGTTTTTTCTTTGGCAAACAAATAATGTTAAATCTGGCAAAAAAACACCCATAAAGCTGTAGAAGCTGAAAAACCTTCACCTAACAAGCTTTAGTAATAAACATTAGGTTGGCATCTTTCTGTTGCAGAGCCAACATCTGTATCATCCCCCCACACAAGGGCCACAAAAAAAGGACAGAGGACATAAAGGGGGAGTGATGACATTGTGCAGATGCTGCCTAACAACCAGGCAGCAGTGTTTCTTTTGAGCTCCAAATGTTGTAAAATGTTGACACAATGCAGATCTTTGATGACAGAAAGAGGGAAGTAATGGATGCCAGAGCAAGAAGAAAAACATGAAAAAAACTTACCAGTGTTTTATCTAAAAAAGAGACTAAGTGATGTATGTGTAAAGCACTCTATAAGAGACAGTGTAGGTCACAATAATGAGAGAAAGCATTGATTGATAGATTTGACAGATGACAGATATAGGCATATATATATATATACATATATATACACGTACACATTTACAGACAGAGGAAAGGAGAAAGTTAGAGGTAGAAGTAGTGATAGGAGAAATAGTGATGTCTGCAGAAAGCAAACGAGGAAAAGATTTAGATCTCTGTGTACAGACAGGATTAAGACAACATGAAATCGAATGGAGAGGGAGAGATGTGAAACAGGTAGGAATAACTATGTGGAAGGAGCAGTGCGGATGACCTTGAAGTACTTCAGGAGGATATGAAGTGAAGAGAGACATAAAAAAGACACACAGTCTCTGGACTCACATCAGGGGGAATTCGTGCACCATCTTTGACTGTGTTGCCCTCCACGGTGATGTGGTAGACCTGCCCGTCTGTGTCAGTGAATACAAAATGCTCCCTGGCTGAGATGGCCTGGCTCGTCTCAGACTTGCTCTCCGCATCTTGCAGGAGGCTGCAGTGGAGAAACATGTCAGGTTTTTTGCACTCTTCGCAGTGTGAAATATTTTGGCTGGACTTCTTGGTATTCTGCTGCTGACAGTGGTCAGGCCAGCCCGGGGTAGTTGTACCCCAGGGAGACTGAAAGTGAAATGGAAATGGTTAACTAAAAGTAAGGGATAAAAGTTTGAAATGGTTTGCTAAAAGTATCCTTGTGGAAACATTAGTCAAATAGATAGCTAAAAGTAATGAGAAGATAGTTAAAATGGCTAAAAGTTATGAATAAATGGAGCTTCTGCCACTCCAAGTGGTCACCCAGTGGTACAAAAGCAAGTTTGAGAAACCTGATCTCAACACTGACAAATCAATTGTATGATGTATGATTGTATGATTAGTGTTGTTAAATGACATCCAGTTTACCCTGACATTCAGCTGCCACGTTTCTCTGTGGCTGGATTTCATTTTCACAAGTTCACAATATCAGAGACCCATGCTGATAAACACACACACAAACGCACACATGTTTTTGCAATGTGGTTATTAAACGCTTTTTCATAGGATTTTACAAAATAACTTATGAATCTACAATTGGGCCAACGAAATCAGCCACAAGTTAGGAGGACATTACTGGACTGTTGACGTTCGCAATCAGATAATGAATCAATTAAACGCAATATGAGGCGAAGAATAATTTTGGAATAGGTTTTTAAATCCGATTTCAATTCCTCAAAAAGTAGCTTTAATTCATAAAAGCCACAGGTTTGAGCCAGTTATTCACCGAGTCTACGATAAAGGACCTCTACTGGGCTGCCAACATGTGGACAAACCAGTATATCAGGTATGATACCATTTCTACTGCTAGTTTACTTTACTACATGATTTTATTTGAAAACATACAGATGTTCTTAGTCGTTGTCTTCGGTGTTGGAGGACTTTACTGAAAGTCTGTCTGAAAGACTTCGCTCTCTGCCTTCAGGCTTTCCATCCTGGCAAAAAACTTCCAAGAGCAGCACTTTTATCTTTCTAACTGACCTGATGACTGAGGACTCAACGCTACTCTGCTCAGCGTCTGACACCGTCTGCCGAGCAATGGCCTCCCTCGCCGCCAACTGCTTCTTCTTTAGGCTCTTCAGGTTGTGGGACGGCGACCACTCCTGTTTACACACACACACACACACATAGGGCTGGTGTTACAGTGACAGACTGAGACAAAGACCCAGACACAAACACATTAGCTGACATAACGGCAAACCATTACAACAAGCAGACACATAGAGACAGAGTGGACGGGGAAGTGATTTGCATGTACAGTGGAAGCTCACATAAATGAAACTCGGGCTCACAGGAGAGCTGTTTTCCCCTGCCTTCCCGTCTAACTGCGCGAGCACCGTGGCTGTAGTCTGGCTGACTCGAGGTTGTAATCAATATGGAAATGAGACAGCAATATGGGGCTGGGGGAGGCCAGCATGTATTATTAAGGTTACTGGCATTTTTATTCGCACTGTGGAGGATTTTACAGCCCTACTGTAAAGTTTGTCCAGCATAACTCTTCTTTTATGAGCATTTCTCTAGTCTAATGAAGCCACTGTTCTTTGCTGAGCTTGGGGAAAATTTCCAGACTAATCTTTCAAATGGCCCGCACAAACACAAGAAGGGAATGGGGTCAGAAAGTGTAAGAGACTATTAACAAAGGGAAGAGTCAACAAAGGGTGCTGCTACAGCACTATGTGTTTTGTTAGAGTAAATATGGAAACTGGAGGTGCTCAGATATGCAGCTGTGAATTGATATGAGCATATCTAAACACCTGCTGTTACATTTCAATTTCCACAGTATTTTTTTCGCTGGCTTTCACGAGCACCTCAGACCCAGCTTTTATTAGTGTGGAGATTTGTGAGTACCAGTGCAGTGACAGTGGGGAAGTTTTTGGCCATCTCCCGGAGAAGCGTCCCCGTCCTGATGTCCCACAGCTCCAGAGGTTTGTCTCTGAACACCACCACCAGGTACTGTCTGAAGACCAACATCACAGACACACATTCAATCTCAAAACATGCCCACAGTTAGCAGGCAAGGTGTCAGACTACCAGTTTATCTCGTCATGTTTATATTGATAAATGTTTAAGAGCCTAAAAGCATCAAGGGTGAGTTTTCAGGATGAGCTTTGTGTTTAATGCTTTCATCATATTTGCATTAGTGTGCTGTTTACAGCAAGGAACAAATGAGTGGCATGAACAAGAATTTTCTCGCACAGACTGTATGAATTATTAAATATTGAAACTTGCGGCCTGAAGTTAGCCAGTCTGAATACCCCGATGGATTAAATCTGGCCAAGTAAGAGGCTCTCCTTCTTAAAAACTACCATGCAATAGCTCAAGAGCAAATATCTAAACTTCAGCTGCTGTAGAGGAGCAAACACAGAATTCAACCATGCAAAAGCACTTCAGCACTGGGCAGCAGCTCCTCAGCGAGCAGCAGCAGCGTATGAAAGCATGCTACACTCTCTCTCCTGGGAACTACATCCCCCAGGCATCTGTTATTATAAGACTGGGACCTGTGGCAGTCTAGATAATGCAGATAAAAAAGATTGATATGATGCACTGCCCAGAAATTACACATTTTTTCACCCCATGGTGTGAGGTGCAGAGTGGAGCTGCACATCTTACATTCTACTGTTTATCTTACAAGTCCGCCTTGCTTTAAGACTATGCAACTGTTGCTGAATAGCAGTCAATGTGAGTTATGGAATAATATTAAATGTTAAACTGCTAAAACAACTATTTAACACTGAGTCGCTCAACCGGAGAAGAGTCGTAAAGTCAGCAAATTAAGACGTTAATGTCCGTTACTCAGCTGTGTTTCCCTAATGTTTGCTAACATCAGCCACAGTGGATTAGGCTCGAGCAGCAAAACCCCTGACTGTGCTCAACTGAGCAACAGTGCTTTCTATCACTTCTGAACCGCAGTGGAAGAAGTACTCACATCTTTTTCTTAAGTAAAAGGAGCAATACCACAGTGTAAAAATACTATGTTATAATACATCAATTTAATAGTTGACTTACAGATTATATTAACACATAATTACTAGTCATAACTTAAGTTATCACGTAAAAGTAGTAGAGTAAGACATCCAATATTTGCCTCCAAAATGTAATTTAGTAGAAGTATAAAGTCGCAGAAACTGGAAATAATCAAGTACTGTTACCACAAAATTGTACTTAAGTACAGACCTTGTATTTAGTTACATTCCACCGCTGCTTATGAATTCAACGTTTCATGTGTAATGGTTTACAGCTGTGCAGCCATCATGTGTCTGATGATCAGCGTAGACTGGGCCAAATGTGAAACTCTCAAAGCAGTTAAAGTAAAAGATCCAGAGGAGTTCTTATCTACAGTCTCTCTATGTGATATGGCAATGTCACTTTCATGGTCATGGCTTGTAGGCTAACCCTTTATTAGTGTGTTGCGCCTACATAGCCAACATTTTTCCCTCTAGAGAGGGGGACACTTGTTGCTATTAGCAATAAAGGGACAAAAGTACAGGCAGAATAATCAGAGGTGTCACTTTCCAGTAGAATACATTAAAGAGAAACTTTGGCGATTTTCAACCAGCTTTGTATCATTATAATGTGGGCAGTATATTTAAATGAACAGTGAGCATCCTGCTCATTTGACACTCGCCGGCTGTAGGGCTGTTTTCATACAACAGATTGTCCACATTTTTGTATGCCTGCCTCCACGGACACAAAGAGTACAGAAGTGGGATTCAGAGAGAGAGAGCCATCCCTCTCTCCAGAAACATATTTAATGTACTGGTAAGCTGTAACACACAGCCCAGTTTTATGAAAAGAACATCTTTCCAGTAGTGAAATACCCCTTAAACCACCAAATCACATTGTAAATGTATATACAAGAGTTGGGCTCTACAAGAGAGCTTAGCAAAATATGTAGCTTTCAACATGTCAAACACTGGGAGTACACAACAGACAGCTGCTGTCTGATAACCTTCTGTGTCGACTAATTCATCAAAGAAATGTGTGATGACTGTAAATAAATGCTCTTTCATGTTCTGAATATCACAGTCCCATTAAAAGATGCAGCAGTGATAAATACTTCAATAGAAATCCGTTGATCCAAAGCTGCACAGCATGAATATGTGAAGGTTGTTGGGCACAATAATAAATACACAACACAATTAATGGCAGATCGGTGTTTTACAGGATTTCACGAAGACGTTCACTGGAACTTGTTTGGTTAGCAAGCAACAGCAATCAGCCCTTGAAAACAATATGTTTAAAGTTAAAAGTTTGGAGACAGACAGAGATAGAGAGAGACAAGGGTGCGATGGCTCCAGGCAGGTAAGCTGAAGAGAAGTGTGTGGGTGTAAACGGTAAATGCAAATGTACAGTTTGTGCTGCAGTGTGTGTGTCTGTGTGACGTTAATGGTGTTTGGTTTTGTTGGTGGCAGAAAACTCACTTGAGATGAGACACTTTAATCATCTCAATGGGTGGCTCATCGTTTCCTCGCTCGCCTCTAAATGCAAAGCATCTGCCTGCAAAACACAACAGACACGGAGAGAGGGAGAAGGTGAGAGTGTGAGGGAGAGAAGGCGACGATGGAAGGCAGAAGACGCCGTCTTTCCTTACACCTGCGGGGAGAGCGATTCATCTTATTTCACTTCAGTGCCAGGGCGTCCTGTTTCATCCGTTTCGCCGGAGAGGGGCGAGCAAACTGCAGACAACTTGTTCCCACCACCTGCTCGAATCCCTGCTTTTAGTTCAACTTTCCAACTACCCCAAGTCGACATTATGCAGAGCATCAAGATGCCCCTTTCAACACAACAACAATGCCCTTCAGGTGTATGCGATCACATTTGCCTAAGGAAGTGATCTGATTTTGAGGAGGACACGTGGGGAAGGTGGCCTGTTTAAATCTACGAGTGACAGAGCTGCCTGTGGTGGTCTGGAGGAATGACGGGGGGGGTGACCTCCAACAGTTGTGTTGAGGGGACATGATAGCAAAGCATATGGTGCAGAGAAACCTGTGGTGCACTAGAGGTTAACGCAGCCCTCTTCACCATTCCCTCTTTTGTTTCCTCAGTCAAACACAGCCAGAGGAGCTGTGAGATTGCAGAGCGTCAATTATGGTGCCTCACTGCACAGATCATCAACCTACGTCTCTAATGATGTGTGGCATGTGCGCCTTCACAAAAACACAGAGATGATGTTGATTACTGGGAAGATGCTCTAAGTGTTCAGGAGACGACACCTGCCATGATCATGCATGGATAAATAATAATGTTGTTCTAAGGTGGAGTTATCATCTGCACACATGATAAATATTTATGCTGTGTGTGAAGCAATGGAAACCGAGTTCACTATAAATTCTCAGCACTAGCGTCCCACAGTCACTGCAGCACATAACAAATCTTTTCATAGATAAAGAATATATTCATTCACAGCAGCTGCTATCATTGCTGCAGGTATCACCACCACAATTCTCCACATCCTATTCTCCAACTGTGAAGGCCACAAGGTGTCTGCCTTAGAGGATTAGTCTTACAAGTGAAATACAGAATCCTTAAGTACAGAACTTACTTTTCTGCGATTCTATTGGAGGACTAGTTCAGGCAAAAAAAATATGCTCGCTTTCCCAGACTAAATGAGACAAACTCACAAATGCTCAAGTAACACAAAGACAAAATTGTGCAAATCTGCCTGCTGTCTCATTGAATCTGGTCCAGGATGTCTAGGTGGAACAGCAATTGAAATGCTGGATGTATAACTATCTTTTAAACATCTAAGCAGGAAGAAAAACCAGGGAAGCTATATCCCACAAGTGTAAAAAAGCCTCATCATGTCTTGTTTTTATTCCTATACGTGTAGTATACACATGTAGTATAAGTAACCTGTAAATAAGACATCTTGAGAGTTGCTGAAAGCTGTATTTTTCTGTTTCGGTGGAGCTTAGTGAGTTGTTTCCCCCTGCCTGCCTTGTCATCTCGGTGCTATGCTAGGCTAAACACGTCCCAGACCTATTGTATCTTTGTAGGGAATACACGCAGATTAAATTGATATTGATCTTTCCATCTAGCTCTTTGTTAGACAGCCAAAAAAATGTATTTCCCCAAAATGCCGTGACTGTAGCAAACACACAAACACACACACACACACATACATCGGTGCATCAGAGATGTAAGGCATGACACTGAGACACCCGCAGCCTTTGTGACACTGCCGGCAGCTACATTTGCAGTCGGGAGGATCTCAGTCACTTGAAGTCACAAGATAAAACAATTAAGTATATGTGTGTTGGAGAGTGTGTGCGCCTGTAACCAAAGCTGATGCTGTGGACTGTTAACTTTGACGACTCCGGTGCTTCAGAGAGGGTCATCACACAAGTGCCTTAACCTCGCCATTGTCCTCAAGGAACTGATGGATAGGTGACCCAGACATCATAGTGACTATATTTCTTAGTGTGCCCACGCAGATCTCTCAATCCAGACACATTAAGCTTATAATTTAAGTAGCAGACATAACAAAAGATATTTTTTTCCACTGACACCTTTAACTACCTCCACCTGACCTCTTATTACTGCACCCTCAGGTTGCTTCCCAATTCTGCCCTCTCTTGAAAATGTAGCACTGTATAGTTTTCACCCCCTGGAAGAGGCCAAAACACACAATGGCCACTGCTGGTGCAGTAATTCTATAGAGCAACGGGTCGATGGGTTCAGGCAGGGATATAAGTCGCTCCGCAGGAAGTCATGATAGGATCTCATTTTCTGAGGCAGGCATCCCTTGGTGGTGCCCTAACACTGTTTAGTCTGGACCTAATTTGGAGGAGAATGTAAGTATCCCTTGGAGGAGAACAAGAAGAGTCTCTTCGAGAACCACATAGACACAAGAAGACAAATAAAAAGAGAAAGTCAGAGAGACTGAAGTGTCTGTTTTCTTTGTTGTTAAGGCTGCAGGAACCCAGACTAAAACAGACGCCCCAAGAACAAAGGCCAGTGTAAAAATACTGGTTGGCACCCTCAGGTACATGGGATAATATGTGCGTGTGTGTGTGTGTGTGTGTGTGTGTGTGTCTACTTGTATATGTATCTTTGTGAGAACCAAATGGAATTTTAGACCTTTTGAGGACATTTCTGGAAATTGAGGACATGTCTGCTGGTCCTCACTTTGAGACAGACCTTCAAAGGGCTGTTTGAGGGTTCAGACTTGGCTTTAATGGTTAGGTTAGAATTAAGATTAGGTTAAGGTCTGTGTGTGTGTGTGTGTGTGTGTGTGTGTGTAAGTCTCTTACCAGTCGGAAGATCAACATGCTGCAGCTCATTCCGCACCAGGCCCATGTTGTTGGGAGCAGAAGTAGCAAAAGATAGGAAACTGCTCAGACTCACCCATTCAATCCCCCTGTGGAATAAGCACGTATGCATACACACACACACACGCACGCACGCGCACGCGCACGCGCACACGCACACACGCACACACACACACACACACACACACACACACACACACACACACACACACACACACACACACACACCCAAGTTGTAGTTGTATTAATCTAATATTTGCAGTGTAGCTGTCAAATATTCCTCCAACTGACATACCTAAGACTTGGAAAAAGTGTAAAAAAGGCACAGTGAATCAAGACAGCAAGTGTCAGAAATGAATATTTTTGAGGAGTAGGCCCAGCGTAGGGAGCACAAACTCCATCATAATGAGATGGTAAATAGCCACATGATTAATTAGTCAATTTCCCCACTAAATGTAAATGAGATTCTCGGCAGCCAGGCCTCCTTTGGCTTGGCTTGTGCTGGGGCAAGGGCTGGTGGGCTCATTTCCATAAAGCACCTCTGCTCTCACCACCACAGAGAACACACAGCTTTGAACTTAATATTGTACATCACAGCAGTGCTCCGCATGCGTCTAAGCAGGAGGACATAAAATCCAGCAAACCAGTTTCCAAGAGAGAGCCCTGATCTGAAGGCACGACTTTAATGCGAACATCTGGTCAGATGGGCTCATATACGAGTGTCTTACTCACTTATGTTTGTCCTTTTCATGCTCTGCTTTTGATGTGGCCATTTAAAAAACACCAAGGCAGTGTGCAACATCAAGCAACTAAACACTGTGTAAGCACTTACATATGCTAAATATTACATGCAATGTGTCAGGATAAGGTAGAGCAGAGAAGAGAAGAGACGGCTGCTGAGTGTCATGACAGAAGAGTGAATTCACAGCGACACCAGAAAGGAGGGAGAGAAAACCACTGGCCAATCATATGCATACACACAGGCAGAGGTGGCTCCAGACCTTTCAAGTAACTTGTGCTTGTGTTGCATTGCTCATTAAAGTTTGTTGGAGTTCAGCATTTGTGGATACCAACTTCTCTCATTAAAGAAAGCCTGGCTGTGCTTGAACGGATGGTGTTTGCTCCCAATCAATCTCTTAACAGCGTTAATTGATTCAATCTCGTGCTTAATTAATCCTGGTGAAATAGTTTTGCCGCTCATTAGAGAATGCTAACAAATGAAGCACAGCCTGCTCTCGGCTGATGTTTTGGCTGTTGCATTGTGGGACGCTCAGAAGGTGGTGCGGCGTTCTCAAATCAGCCCTTCTCAGCGTGGTCCGCCTCAGACCATAATTGACCAATTCATCATGGGGAGGCGCAGCAGGACAACACAGTTTTATGTGCAAAAGAAATGAAAAGGTAGATTTAAGGCAAGCACATTACCAGAATTGATCTTGAATGGACGCATTTTGTCCTAATTAGAGTAAACAACCTATACACTCAAAAATCAATTTTGTGTGCTGAACGGTTTTTTAGAAATATGAATCTCGACATGTGAGGTCTGATTAAGGCTGAGTGTTGTGAGTAATGTGGAAACAATCACAAAGGTCTGAACCTCCTGGCTTTATAAAATCTCTTCTGGAGCTATAAAGGTAAAGATTTGTTTTTCATTTTTAATTCCGGGTTCAATGCTTGGTTAAAACAAGGAAGCTTCCTAATATAGACCATGGCTCTCCCCTGAACGGCCTCTTTGAAGTGTTATTGACAGGTTCATTAATTAGCTACTTAGACCTGAGGGAATTATGCAGCGTTCAGAGGTTAAAAGAACATTACAGGAACAGCCTGAGCATTTGGCTTGATTTCCACTATAAGGAGAGGAGGTAATTTATTCCAAGTGACGAGTGAAAATGATATTTACATGTAGCATGAATTTCACCGGGAAATCAATAGTCCTTTCTACAAGCAGATATTCTGACTCGCCATAGCAGGAAAACTACATTTGAAACTGATAACATTAACGATGGCTCTGTTGTCTACTTAGTCCATCCAGGGAGCCAGCATGCTCAGCAGAGCTCTGCACTAATGTTATTAGTTTCACCTGTATTGTTCCTGCTGAGAGAAGTCCAAACGTCTACTGAGAGAGGGGGGACAATCCCCTTTATTTGTCACACATACACGCGAACATGCCATGCAACTGGTGAAATTTGTCCTCCTCGTTTAACCCATCCTGGTCGTCCTTCCTCTGCGGCGGACCAGGAACGGTGGGCTGCCATCCGACTGGCGCCTGGGACCCAGTTTCCTTTGTCACCACTGGTCAGGTGGTGATCTTCTTGCATGTTTTTAGTGGGTTTTTTTTAAGGAGGAGGAGGTGAGCACAGGGAGAACATGCAAACTCCACACAGAAAGGCACCAAAGGCATGGTGGGGGACACGCCACCAGCGCCCGCAGCGGGATTCAAACCGGGGACCTTCTAGCTGTGAGGTGACTGTGTTTCCACTGTGCCACCTATGGCACCACCTACGGCACCACCTACCTATCTTCTGTGTTCATGCCAAGGCTGGTAACAAGTGATTTCTTACATAGTCTCCCATATTCTTCACCTTTCACAGCCTACATGTATCTGTAATTTTGCCATCAGAACACAAACTTGCTTTTGCTGAGTCGAGTGGAGTTGAGCATTAAGACGCTGTGGAAAAGACCGATAAGAAACAGGAAGTATTTCTTTTTGTGACCTATATGACTCTCACAACGCTACTACCGTCTTGATGTTTGGCCTTAAGCTTAACTAAAACATGGCGATTGGGATGTTTTTGTTAAGCGTTTTGCAGACTGCATCATACAGCAGGAAAATCTTGTAAAAATCTAGATCACGTACACTATACCTTTAACCACTATCTTCATGTCCATTTGATTTGATTCTTTTTATTTTGCTTGTTGTGCTCTTTATTTGTTGGAGCCAAGAGTACCCAGCTCAGCTCTGAAAAGATATTCAGATAAAGCAAATAAAGCAAGCCAAGGAATTCTTTCTCTCACACACAAGAGCTGACATGGCACTTGAAATCTCTGATTGCCAATCGCCTCTGCAAACTCTAATGGGCCTGAAAACAATCAACAGAAAATCAATCCGCCTCGAGCTGACTACCGGCAACAGGGGTTCATCTAACGAGCCATTTTACAGATATTTCATCCAAAGGGTACCATGAGTGCATACTCTTGTTTACCAGTGGGAACTGAACTGCTGACCCTGGAAATGCATTGTTGCACAAACGTAAGTATGAAGCAAAGATCTTACCTGACTTCACAAGAGTGGACACTGAGCTCTTTGTGGAGAAGACCACTGGTCAGGTTATAGACCAGTACAGAGCCATTACTGGTGCCTGAGAAGAGGAGACAGGGATGGAAGAAGTATGAGACAGGCTGCTGCAGAAAGACAAGAGGTCACAAGGCATACAGTTACTTATCTTAGCAGCATCTCCCCTCCAGCGGGATCAGAGAGACGGTGTGTCAGTGTGACAGCCCTGTCTGTTTCCTGTCAGCGCAGTAGGTGTGGATAGAGGCAGCACATCAAACCCTGTGTCACTCAGCTCACAGCCTGAAAACGCTGCACTGTTTCATCTGCTGCTGGGGAAACAGCACAATAGCTCCATGCCTCCCCAAACTCCCCCTGATTAAATACTGCAGGTGACATGTGACACTGTGATCAGAACCTCTGAGGCACTTTGACAAAGCGGTGTGTTTTCCACATTTGCTCACACTGAACTCTGACTTCTTTCTGATGTTTTCCATTCAGGTGAAAAGTTTCTCAATATTAAAAGTTAAAATCCACTTTTTTTAGCCTATGCAGAGAACATTGATGTTTTGGAGCGACGGCCACCTGGCAGTGATGATTTCAAATAATTTTGCATTTTCTGGGGATTTGAGCAAGTCATGTCGCATTTCAGCTCAAGAGCACGTTTCACTGATTAAGCTGAATATTTTGTGTGTGTTTGTATCATGAGTATTGCTCACTGATTTGTTTTGGTGATTACTTCAAATTTATACTTTTACATTTTAACAAAGCAAGTAAAAAAAGGCCTAATTTTCACTTTCAGCTTTGAACCATAAGCCAATATCCTCCTCACCATGTGAAAATTTCCATTAAATGATTAGAAAAGCCTTTTCATGGTTTTAAACAATGCCTTGTGCTAATTTTACATTAGTGGGAAAACAATTGAGGTTATGACCCAAGCAAATACGTTAAAAATTAGAACAACTAAAATAATTACTCAGTTCTAGAACATAAAAACAAAACTTTGTAGCAGATGTGAAAGCAAATCAAAAATCCATTCTTGTGATGTTTGGAAAGTGTTTGGATTTTGGGATTTATTTTATTTCTGTTGTGAATGAGGACGGGTGCAGGGGCACATTTACTTCTGGTAAATTATTCTGAGCGTGATGGAATTGGGCGGATGTGTCCAATCCCTCTGCAAAGGACTGCTCAGTCTGCACTGGGCCTCTGAGAGACGACCACATACTGACACAACATCTGGAGGTGGTGATAGGCAGCGCTGCATAGGCATCTGTGTGTGTGTCATCCCCTCCTGCTCCCTCTGTAGCTGATAGATGGCATGTAGTGCTAGAATGTAGGATGTTCAGCAGGAAGTCGGGCGATCAGGAAGTGGGTGGATGCAGATAAACATACACACTCCTATCCCCGAGCTGCCTCCCAGCCAAGGTTTGCTTACTTTGATCAAGATGATCAAAAAGATGCTGCCCCTCCAAATGGCCTGATGAGGCAGGAGACAAAAATGGTTGAAAAGACTTAATTTTCATTGAGGGGCAGATATTTTAATTATATGACGAGAAATAGACAATGGCCTCTTTACCCACAACGCAGAACATAGAAGCAAAAGCAACGTATTCAGGTCAGCCACTCTTCAGTTAGATCAATCAAAAATATGCAATTTGCGAGTTGCATTGTGGATGCTGCCAGTGTTTGGCTGTGGTTCAGTTGATGCTCCATAGTTTACTCCAAGACGAATGCAAAATAGCACTTTGATGCCACTTTGATGCTTTAAATGATATTAAAGCATTTTTGCTGTTTTGAGTCAGTAAAACAGGTTTGATAATAAATCAGGTTCTAAAATACTGCATTTACTACTCACTTACTATACTCAGTCTTTCTTGCTAAAAGTTAGATGAGAAGAATGACATCACTCTCATGTCTGCACACCAGAAGTCTATTAGCTTAGCTTAGCATCTAGACTGGAAACAGAGGGAAAAGCTAGCCTGGCTCTGAGAAATGTTACAAATTTCCTACCAGCATGTCTTAGGGAATGTGAACAATGCTTTTCCCAGCTGAAAACACCTTGAGAGAGCTTTTGGGTTGCTATGATATGGAGTATCAGAAGTGACAATTTGTGCTGCAAATACCTAATTCTGCAGACAGTTTGAGTTTCTAGCAAAGGTGAAATGGGAGTAAGTGCATGTTCTAAGCGTCTCAAACTAGCCCTTTAATTTTGGTCACTGTTAAAATCACGCTCAGTGTCATCAGAATACACTGAGGGGATGATTCTCAATTAATCTTCTAATACATTCAACAACTTACTAAAGGTGCTGCACACCTAGCGGGGCACCATGGATCTGTCCTGTATCTGTGGTATGTTTTCAATCATAATAAAGCCCATACAAGTCTGAAACTGATTACATCATTTTTATTTATTCCCTGTACTTGCAGTCTGACTTCATCCAATATTCTCAGTTAAAGCACTGACTTGATGGATTCCTCTAGAGTAGCAAATGATAGGAATGTTTTTCTTGCATCATTTGGTTAATTAAAATTAAACCTGGCATCAATCCAAAAACTAACATGTTCTGACACCAGGCGCAGCTGATGACAGCGCTGGACTATCCTCAGCTGAACCCAGCTCTACACGAAAGTGTGAGGTGGAAGAAGATAATGTGTCCTCTGAACTGGAGGCTTTGAAAAGACTCTTAGGTGAACGGTAAACTGTAACTGATATTCCTGTTGACAGACCGCTGGAGCTGAGAATGAGAATCAGTTCGTCCGATAATTGTTTTGCTTTCTGAGGTGCATGCCTCAGAAGCTGCCTTCATATCAGTACGTGCATGTGCTTATTTCCCACATTTTGCAGTTGACGAGTAGAAATTTTTGCCATGTTGATACTTTATCCTACTCTTAATGCAGTTTCACTTTGCAGATCCAAACAATGCAGCAAAGAATAGCTGTCGGGCAAGCACGCATAAATAAATTAGGCATGCCACCATCAGATGATTAGGAATGGATGTCAGCTTGTCAGTGTTTGTGTACATGTCACTAAAAAGGAAGGCTGTGGGCCTTTTACCTATCTGTAATGGAGCTGTCAGTGCTCACACAGATTACAGCTTTTTAGACAGGAGACCAGGAAGCATTGCTTCTGGGTATCTGGGCTGGCTGCACAGCTTTCTTGTGGAGGCAAAGAGTGGCAGGAAGGAAAAGTGAGTGATGGAAATACAGAAACAGAGATGGAAATCCCTGCCTTCTGTCTAATTGTAATGAAACTGTGGCTGGTAATTTCAACCCCCAGTGCTTTCACGCCATCAGCAGTGAGCTCATGTCTTGCTGTATTTGCACCTAGTGGAAGGTGTAAAAATTTGGTTTCCCTTGGCCGTTCCTCTGACTAGTGTCGCATCACTGAGTCCTCCTTATGACTCAGCCACACATTAGGGGGAAGCCTACTGCAGACTGGAACACAGGCCAAGAAAGAGACTGAGCTGTATCCGCCGAGTGCTCGTGGATCGCTCTGGATTTAGTGATCAGGCATATTCTCTGGTAAACACCAGAGGTGACAGATGCCAGCACCTGCCAGAACACCTGTCACAGCCCCAACCTCGACATCATTACTGAGGAGGTGACGATTGCAATCGCAAGCCAGCAATGTTTTCAATTTCTAAAGCATGACAGTGAGGTCAAGGACCAGATTTCTAGGATCACTGTAACTTCTACTTAGTTACCGGATATCTTTTTATTTTTCCTTATTTTTTTTATTCTTCCTTTTTTTTATTTAGATTTTTTTATGCATTTTCTCTATTTTCCTGTGTAGCTTTGCACATTCAACTTTAATTTGTGGTGTGAGAGCTTATCTTATCTTAATTCTAATCCATTTTTTAAATTGTATTAAATTTATTTTATTTAGTACAGTAGTTTCTAAGCACATGTCCATATATTTTTAAAACTGTGTTTTTCTTACCTACCTCAGGTCAGCTTAGCTTAAGTTGTGTGTGTTTTGTGATATTTGAATTGCTGCTGTAACACTGTAATTTCCTTCAGGGGATCGATAAAATACTCGATCTATCTATCTAACTGCGCTAATATGAGAAACTAGCTAGAAATGAAATATGCCAGCCTCAAGATACCATTTTAATTAAACATAAATCGCCTGGACATCGCCTCCACCTTTCAGCAGAGACGTGTCCTCCATCTAAATCCCCAATGTAATTATCCAGTCCTCCAAACTTACTATTCACAAGCCAGCTCACAGGAAGTGGAACAAAAGGCACATTTCAATAATGCAGCTAAAGACTGTTTAACAACTTGACTCTGCAAGACGACTATGGGGACCAGACAAATGATGTGCATAGAAAACTCAATCGCCTTATTCTACTTTTAGATTCAGAATGCCACTGGGTCCCAGCTGTGCCGAGTCAACCCCACACCATCTGCGGTGTGATGTGGTCCGACTGCACCGGCTGCAGAATTCACAAACTGGTTGGAGTAATAAAAAAAAAAAAAAAAAGGAAAAAGACAGATCTCTGACAAAAAAGTGATTTTGAAATCAGTGCTTTTGAGAGAATGATGGGTGTTGTTCTTTCGGTACACCCGAGACAAACCTGTAAATAACAGATGGACACAGGCAGTGCTCGTCCCTTTAGGCCTTTTAGATCCATTGCAGTCATTAAGAAATAATGTCCGTCAACTTAAGAGATCTCTGTGTCCCACCATGGTGGACGTGATGCACATAGAGACAAAGAGACCCAGAGCAAACGGCTGTAAGATGTGTAGGTTAAATGTGTTATTATTCATCTGCTTGTCTGTGGGTCTGAGGGAGGCAATGTATCTTTGAGCTGTGATTAATTCATGTGGGCTACGTCAGGGGACTGAGCGTAGCCTATTTTTCAGCTTGACAACTAAACTGAAGGTTTGCCACGTTGGGGAGAGAACAGCAGTGCGCCTATGCCTTAAATGGAATTTGGTGCACAGGCAGGAGGGTGCACGCACGCATGCACGCACACACTAACATACACACACACACATAAAGAAACAGACAGACATATTAAAACAGGGACACGTTACATACACAAATCTGCTCTTAATTTCCCATCCAAATTGAGACTTTCATAATTTTATGCATCATTACTGTGGGGGAGATATGGGAACAGCTTTTGAAGAAAATTGCTATGCCGATCTAAAACAAATAAATCCAAACTTTCACCACCGCTCTCTGCCTCTCGCCTAGCAGCTGTCTCGGGGGAGTAATAACAGAGGCTGATATTTCAGATTAACTCTACGGCTTTTGCATCATTTGCTGAGACGGCACAGTCAGATTCGATGGACTGCTGCTCACTTTCTGCCTCAAAGAGTCAAATTCACGGCAATGACTTGTATATTCTGATGCACTGATGTGCGCGTTTCAGTTTTTAACCCAAAAGACGAGAATCTGCAATGCGTCCAGAGGGTTCAACGAGAGTGTAAGTGCGAAGTTGTTTTGCTGCAGCCTTAATAGTTCACCTTAATTGGATGAAGAAGAGAATAATAAAAGACAACATTTAAAGCCAAATTTAAATTAAACTACTTTGAGCAACACTGGGAATCGCTGACTGGGACATTGTTGAAAGATTCATTCACACTGACAGATCCCTTAGGCAGAGCATATGAATGAGTATATCTGATAATTGCATTGCTGTTCTGGGTAAAGACCTGCTTGAACTTAATACTCTCCTTCATATCAGTAGCTGTTAATTTCCTGTTTTGTGATGACATGGTGTTTAAGGGTCTTGCTCTGCTGCTATTCATTACCAGTGCTTATTATGTCTTATTTTTTACACTCCAACCACAAATGCACATTGATAAAGGACCTGGACGTGCAAGCAATAAAAATGTGTAGATGCAGCTGCATAATCATTCAGCCCTATGACCCTCAAAGCTCTCCTCTCTCACTGGATGTCATGTCATTACTCAAACCAGACAAGCTTCTCTCATTCAATGACCAAATCTGTGGTTGTTGCAGTGATGACATGATGAATGACAACAACTGATGTTTTCTAAAACCACAGTTTAGAAAACAGCCACTGTTGAACCACGACAGATGACAGAAACACACCACACACACGAAGAGCAGCTCTATGCAAAACATCCATACAGAAAAGCTATTTTTATGCTTCAGCTATTCAAATATTAAATATGTATGTATTTTATTTATGTCAGTGGGGGAAGCAAATAAGTTCAGGGATATGCACTTTACTTGGGTATTCCTATTTAATGCCACTTTATACATCTAACTCTAGTACAGTTCAGAGGGAAATATTGTACTTTGGACTACTATATGTAATGCTTTGAAACACCTTCCTTTTACTTTGTTACTTTAAACATATAAAACATATATACTCACATGTTTAATACTATTTGTACATAACCTTCTATAGTTATTTTTTAATACATTTTTATCCATTGTTGATTTTATTCTGGATTTCTTTAATTGCCTATTTGAAATACTTCTGTTTTCTACCCCTTAATAAAGTGTTATCTTATCTTAACCCACAGAGAAATGAAAAGCTCTCATTGGTCAGGTAGTAGACTAAATTTTCAGTCATGCTAGTAGGCGGGTTTAGGGATGGCAATATCTGTCTGTTGGTCAACCAATTTGGTCCAGTCTTAAATGTCTCAATAGATGGTAAATGGACTGCATGGTGTGAATTTACATAACTTGATCTAGTGCATCTGGCAAATTTCAATGTGTCCAATATTTTTGTTTGTGACCAAATACCTGCAAACTAATGACACTCCCATCAGCCTCATCTGAACTTTGTGTTCAGTGCTGATGTTAGCATGGTCCTTGCTTAAGATCTGCTGTTTAACATTATAACTGGGAGCATAATAGCATGCTGATGTTAGCATTTCACTGAAATCACCTCTGGTACTGAGTACAGCCTCATAGAGCTTCTAGTGTGCCTGTAGACTTTGTTTTAGTGTGCTTGTGTAATGCTTTATTAAGGTAGCGCCTTGTGTTTGCTGCTGCTTTGACAGTGGAAGTAAAACAACATTTGACAACTGAAGACACATGCATATGAATATTATTGAGACAGAATTGTTTCTTACTGGACAGTTCAAACGCATGTTCTAAACTGTGTTAGTGCTTTCCTCCAGTCCCAATACGCTTGAAATGCTGGTCACAGCGTGAAGACTTTTCTCTAGTACGGATGAGCTGATAAAGCTTTAGGTCATCTAAGTGACTGACACTCTTCCCACACTGGTCACAGAGTCTTCAAATGTGATTATTGATGAAAACTACACCCACACAGGTCACACACGTATGGATTTTTTCCAGTGTGGACATGCTGATGTTGATCCTCCATTTATACTCTACTCGACCTCATCGTGAGGTCTGTCTGAGCTTGTGCAGGTCTGTTTGTGTGAAGAAAAAAAAACACGAGTGTATGAGGGTATTAAATGGTAAATTCTTCCCAATAACACAGATAGAGCTGTACTGCTACTGGAAACATTGGACATGGCAGAAGTGAAAAATGGAGTGGGGACTCTTTTGTCAAGTCTACTTTTGTCTCTGTGAAACCTGGGAATGCATTCTGGCTCCTACACAATGGTGGCCTAATAACCACACTGAGGGATCTTCAAGATCAGTTTTATCAGCTGGAAATGAGATATTTTGAAATCGTGCACATAGTGGCTTTAAAGAACACACGATCATTTTAATGATGCTGGTATAAAGTGAGGAGTTAGGGATCATCCCTGAAGGAGGTAGGAGCTGGTAGTGAGAATAGCTAGTCAGGAAGCTGAAAGTAGTTTTTGGACCTGAAATCAGCCTGTCAGATTGTAGTTAGTGGCTCCAGGAGCTGGTTGCATCAACTGTTAAGAAGTTGAAAGTAGCCTAGATACAATATCATTCACTCATTTTATTTAGTAAGTGAAGATTTATGTTGCATTATTAACATGACTACTACCACTGAGCAACAAATACATTTTCAAATTCTACACATAGTGTGAGTAAAGCAACTCTCTGCCCATGATCTGGTAACTAGCATTAAGCAGACATAAGAGAAAGAGCATTGCTCTGGAGTAATGCTTTAGAAGTAATACACAGGCTTTGTGTGTGCATTTCTAAATATCTGCAGCTTAAAAATTAACTAATGCTTTAATTGGATAATACAAATGGAACAATAAAACAAGTGTAGCTATTATAGTTAGTCACTACTTTCATTGATGATTTCACCAAACACCAAAACTTACAGTTTAAAATCAGTAACTAAACTCCCAGTAAGCTAACAACGGTTGCTTCCAGGGCTTTCTATCTGACAGGCAAACAGTGTTCCTTTGTCTGGATTGAAATTTTCCTGATGATACACTTCACCTATAGACCATTAACTACAAAGTAAACATCCGAAGAAAGCTTGTTCTTTCTTACCGTTTAAGTGCGAATGTAGTTCTGCAGGTTAATGGAGGTCGTCATAGTCACAGAGGTTTGACAGATATGCTGAGGGTCTCCATGGTAACCAAGGTCCAATCCAATTCACAATTCCAAAATAAACACGCCGAAACCATGGAAGAGTCCATGCAGTAAATATGTGAGTCCTGACAGTTTCGCAACATCGCACCCGGAGCAAAGCTTTGAGCCACAATAACACATTTAACGACAAAGGGTCATTATGGGTATTTGTCACTTCATGCAGCTGTGTAAGTAAACTACAGCCCACTGACTGTAAAATGTGAGTCAAACATTCAGAGAGCCTTTTCACTCCTCACATGGACCAACAACAACTTCATATCTACCAGAGCTGGATGAAATGCATGAACTGTCTGGAATCGCAGAGCATTTCTCTCACACTTAACTCAGCACTATATTAAATGATAGATAGAGTGCACAATCCATTGAGCAGTTCTAGATGTAACAGCCATTAATCTTGATGAGAAGGACGCAGCATTCACGCAACATTTAGTATGTTCAGTAAAACTATTTGCTGGCAAGGCTGTGACAAAGTCACGAAAACACAAAAGCAGTTCATTTATTATTGATTTTCTCCATGAACTGCAGCACTGATGCAACTGCTTTTAATCTGAAAGAGTGACACATCATGAAGAAACAAAACAACACATTGGACACGAGTGCAAAAATTCGTTTTTCTTTTGTAGTGGTGTCTTGCTCATTTTGTTTGTCCATGTGTGTGTGTGTGAGCGTGTGTCAGTGGTGCACTGTCACCTACCTACAGCCAGCAGGGGTTGGTAGTGGTTGATGTTTTTGGTGGTAAGAGGTGGACACATGCGGATGGAAAATGGCGGCAGCGGCAGACCAGACAGCAGGCCAGTCAGCAGGAACTTCAGCTGGACCTCTTGCTGATTGGATGATATAGGAGGAGCCTCACCAGCTATCAAGGTCTGACCTGGAGATAAATACAGCATGATTTGCACTGCTGCAGCAACACCAGAGGCGTCTATGAAATGTCATTTTTCTTTAAAGTTTTTGGAATTTCTTTCATCTTAACCCAGGGCAAAAAATCTGCAACAAATCAGTGTAACAGCTTGACATCTGTTCACTAAATGACATCAGAACAGTTTATGTAACTGAAGTTGCAATTGGGAATGTGTGACGAGGCTGTTTGCCCCTGATCCTTTAACACTGTGCTCGTGTAATATTTCAACAAATGTTAAAATTAGTCAAGCTGATCCAGTTAAGATTCTTGGCAGCTGAAAAAGTCTACATTAAGAAAATATGGCCTGAATCATGACTTTACTTCAATTGTTCTCTGTACATTTTATACTGTGTTTTATGGTATTTTGTATAATGTGTGTAGAGGGAGTATTTTCAGGCTGTGAATGTTTGGGAAGGACGGTCTGGACAGGATTTAACAGCTACTCTGGAGCAACCATCCGTATGCATATGTCATGAAAACTGCTGGCAGCAGTTTATTTGTCTGTGCCAGTCCTTCACTCGCTTGCAAAAATGTGCATTAGGAATCGGTTACACTATTTCAATGAAGCAGAGACATTTTTGAGTGTCAGCCCACCTGCAGCACTGTGCCTTACCATAAACAAAGACATCAGATACATTTCAATAAGGAAATAAAGCACAAACTACTAACTACCAGCTGAAGCTTCCTGATGTACCCACAGTGACAACATCAGCTAATGAACAGCATCTCTCTCCACAACTCCAGATGAGGCTGCATATACATGAGACAGACACGGTGTCCTAATTTTGTGCAGGTGTGACTCGTCCTACATTCGTCCTGTGCCACTGTATCATCAGCACCCTGATGAAGGCATAAGCTGAACCATGTTGGAACAGAGCACAGAGAGAAGTGTGTGATCACCGTTCCCTCTTCTTTTCAGAATTCTAGACACCTATTTGTAACTGAGCTCATTAACAAAAAAAAACTTTCAACTTGGCCTTACTGATCTGAGGTAGAAAAGCTCGCACAATTTTAGAGTGCGACTGGAGCCGGCAGAAAACAACATACTGCTGCTTTCTTCAAGCTGTGGCCAGGTGGGCAGCTTTAATCATCCGAAGGATTGACTTCAGACAATTAAGCCACAGACCCATTCGGGACTTCATTTCAGTACGCTTCTAATACCAGACCATACATATGAGATCCAGCACACACACACCCTGTTTTTACTGAGGCATGCATTTTGATGGCAATGCCACAATCAGACGGTTAATGGCTACATTTTATACGTCCTAAATGAGCAATCCTCTCCTTTTGTGCATTTGCTGCAGGGCTTTAGGACATCCTCTGAGGGTGCAACAACCTTGAAGTTATAATTGCCACTGGTTGAAAAATCCATTTAGTTTTCATTTCATGCACTACAATAACCTTCTTTGCATTGGAACATTGGACATTTAATGTCTCTAAATGAGCGTCACTGCAGTGCACTGAAGACACAATAAAATGAGATGAGGACATAATTCTGCGCAAACCAATGCATCGCTAAAAAACAAACCATATATACAAATAAGTCTTTCTAGGCCTACGGCGATGATGAGGTTTGCGTTTGCCTGACTGATGCCCTTCTTGTGTCAGAAAATCAGATTTTAACAGCAAGTTAACTTCTCACAGAATTTAGCAACCTGCAGGCCAGTGACATTCCCTCATAACAAGAGCTTTCGTAAGCAACTGTCAGATAGAGCTTTTGCTGCAGGCAGCAGCTTGCTCGAATCTGTGTGTGTGTGTGTGTGTGTGTGTGTGTGTGTGTGTGTGTGTGTGTGTGTGTGGGGAGTGACAGCAAAATCCCCCCCTCTTATGCCAGCATAACTACTACTGCTCCAACTCCCCAAGGCCCTCCGCTCACTGGCAGTTCAACTCTCGCTGAATACGACTGAAAAAATGCAAAAAAAAAAAAAAAAAAATAGGAACAAACAAAAAACGTCCTGAGTCTCATTACTATTCTGTACCCACGTTCATCTTTTGATAGGCAGCTCTGCTCTAAATCACCAGGGAGGAGAGAGAGGGTGAGTGGACTAGAGAGAGAGAGACAGAGATGGAAACACATCATAAGCAAAAGGATGAGACAAAAGTGAAAGAGAGGAAGGGCCAAGCACCCATGGGACTCTTTGTGCAGAGCTGCTCAGACTGGGGAATAACGGCGGGCTGTGCGGTGTGCAGAGGAGTCACACATGAAAGCAGAAAGTGAAGGGGTGCCCCGAGGCGCACACAACTAACCGAGGTACAACAAAAGAGAACGAAGGCCTGCGCACAAAAACACATATGTACATGTAACCACACTCACACACATACACGAGCCTCCTTCGTTCTTTTTAGCTTTCACGTCCTCGTTCAAAAATGAAAGTCATCCTGTGGAGAGAGAGTCACTTTGCCTTGGAAACGCTAACATGACGGTGCTGCAGACACCCACACGTCCAGTGCTTGCTATACGGCGCCGATAGAGTGTGTAAGGTCGTACCGATCATGCTGTTGAGAGAGAGATCCTGAATCCTTTTCTGGTTTGGACCCAGTGGAGCTCCACAAAACGACACGGGGGAGTAGAGCGGCGAAAGGCCCGAACTGACAAGAGGGAGAGAGAGGGAAATCTCATTACATACAGCCTGAAAGCATGACACACCTCTGTTATTCAAAGGGATGAATGAATTTTGCTTGTGCATTGGCGCAATGATGTGATGTGCTTTTTAAGAAATTACCACACCAGAGGAAGACAGCAGGGTTCACAGGGGATGACATGTGTACTGATTGCTTGTATTGATTAGATGCCGCTCCATAAAAAACAGAGATGATTACTGGAAACATTATTCATGACTGCTGCAAACGGTGCTGGAGCGCACACGGTCGGGGCCTGACCTCTGATCGAACAGGTACAGCAGAGCGAAACATCGCGCTCTGACTAACTCATCTTAATTCATCTCTGCACGCTCAGCGCGCCGTGACAACACCATCTCACAGAGAGAGTGTGATGATTCATGTCGGTGTATCAAACCATCTTTTCAGGATTTGTTTTGGCTTTCAAATCGAAACAGCGTGCGCCAGAATGTTACGGCAATCACAAGGAAGCATCTGATTATTAATTTAGTGGAGCGTGAAAGACAATTGCCATCATCTGCGCAGTCCTGAAATAGAAAGCCCACCTGTCTGCAACTTCAAGCAAATAAATCAGACAAGTCTATAATAAGACGATTCATCACAACGTGGCTGAAAGCACGAGCATGTCACCGCTCTTTAAGTCAGTGCTGTAGATTTCTCTCGTTTGCCCAAAATAAATCCTAGTTTTGGTTCGCTCACGGGCAGAAACCTCTCTCTGCCTCACGCAGGAATCTAACTTGAGAGAGAAATACAAAACTGTCTCCTCGACAGCAGCAAGGGAGCGCTCCATCAAAGGGAAGCAGGGCTCATCAACGATAGCTAAACTCCGTGCAACCCCCACCTGCACTACTCACTAAGAAGACTAAATATAGCTCAAAGGATTATGCAGTTTAAAGTCAGTTTAAGTCACCTCAGAAAATATTAAAACTTTTAACCATTACCTCTCCCTGCCATTTCAGCCACCATCTAATAAACTGTAATGCAGCTTTGCAGAATTATTTGTGTGTGTGTGTGTGTGTGTGTGTGTGTGTGTGTGTGTGTGTGTGTGTGTGTGTGTGTGTGTGTGTGTGTATACCTAGGATTGGCAGCAGCCCTGCCAGTGTGTGCTTTGAGCTCCCACAGCATGACTCTGCCGTCGCTGACCATTAGCGAAGCGTTGTTTTCATTGACAGGGCAGATAACCATGCGGTACGGCCGGACCGTCTTGGTGACTCGGATGGCATCGCACTGAGAACGCAGGTCGTACACAAGCTCGTGGACGCTCTGCTCAGGATCTGAGGGAGAGGAGGAGGCAGAGATCAGAGAAACAGAAGGAGATAAGGGTGGTTAAAAAGGTAGAGGGAGACAGTATGAGAGTGTGGGGGAGTGGAAAAGAAAGAAGAATGGCAGGCCGATAAACAAACGAATGAGATGGAATCAGAGCAAATTCGTGAAGGCAGGAATGGAAGGGGACACAAACAAGGAGGAAAGAAAAGAGAAAACGTGGGAGAGGACATTCAGTCAAAAGTAAAGGGAATAGAGATAGAAACCGATTGGGAGACTGGTGAAGACAAGTGTGAGAGGAGGAGGAGGAGCAGAGGAGAGAGATACAGAGAAGGATTTAAAGAGATAAGAAAGAAATAAGCAAATAAATAAGTGCATGAGAGTCTCACAAAGGGAAATGGCAAGAAATAGAAAAATGAGTAGCATGGAAGAGATAGCAAGGAGAGTAAGTGAGGGAGATTCAGAGAGACAGTGGACTCCCATTGGCCTATAAGACACTGAGCCAAAGATGAATGAGAAAGTAAGAGGCTAAATGTCCACTGGAGCAGAGACAGGCTGCAGGCTCTGACCGCAGTGCCGGTCGGCACAGGGCTGAGAGCGCTTTGTGAGTGAGTAATGTGCCGTGTGTGCGTGTGTGTGCCTGTCTCTACAAAGGGGAGTCATACCTGCTGCTTCCTCTGGAGCGGTAGTGGAGCGACACACTCGGAGGGTGATACACCCGTTCTCATGGAGACAGTAGAGGGCGTCCCGCTGAGCGCAGGGAATCACCTAAATGCAGGGAGTCAGGGAAACGGGTGATGATGCGTTCATGATCACGTTTACCAACGGTCTCCTGAAGGCGAAGCGTTTAACAGGTGGTGTAAAGTTTGCTCTTAGCACACACTGAGGAATCTGTAGCATATTCACCAACACGTGTCATTCTGCTGATTTACTGCAAACACGAATGTAAACGAACGCCACCCGCCCTTATGTTGATCTGAAAAGGATGGGTTTTTAACTTGTTAGTCAGCACAGACAGGCAGAATCAGGCCTGTAAATAACAAATTTACCTTGTGTTCAATTCATTAATTATTCATTTAGTCTAACAATGTCAGAAAATAGTAAAGAATCCCCATCACAATTTACCCAAGGTGACGTCTTCGCCTCGCTTCCTTTGTCCAACCAACAGTCCAAAACCAGAAGAGAGTCGATTTACAATAAGAAAATAACAGAACAGTCAAATTGGAGAGTTTTCAAGACTTTTCAACGGACTGTCAAAATAGCCGCAGATAGAGTTTCTGTCGATTATCGATTAAAGTGTTTCTACATAGAACAAAAACATAATTTGTTGTTAGGTTAGCAGCTGAGCAGATGTGATGGTGATAGCTTTTGCTTTCAAGATAACTGGCTCAATGCGCCCTCAATGGATGAAACAAGCAGAGGCGATCCGCTCTGAGACGCTTGTGTGCAGAGGATCGATCGTGCCAAACAACACCAGAGATACGACGCTCAGCACAGTTTCAACTTTCCAGCAGAGGAACGGAGTTTGAGTGGAACTGGGGGTACTGCCTGCAGTTCCAGTAATTAAATGGCGTTTTCCATTTATCATTTTTCAATTTTGAGCATCTTTTTGAGCAATCGCTTTTGCTGTTCTTTCTCCATCAATCACTTTCAACCCAGATCCCCACCACATGCATTACAGTGATAGATTTCAGCTTGGATTGCATTCGATGTACAGCTGTCGTGTACCTGATGAACTAGCAACTCTGTGTACATTGTTCATGTGCCAAATCTGACAGTGTGCCGTATACATGCACTTGTTACCCTGTTTTTCTTTGGCCCTTCTACACTCCAGCCTGGACTTTTGCTGAAGCTGTGTCATCAGTCATGCAAATTGGCTGCGTGACAAGCACTTTATAACACTTAGAGAAAGGGAGGCGCCAGCCGGGCAGAGCTGGACGGCTGAGTAATACCCCTCTACACCCGTTCCGTGATTTCAGACTTATTCTGCGACTACAAAGGCTTGTTCTCCACCTTTGTTCTGTTGAACCATGGATGCATTTATTGAAACAGGATCGCTGACAACCCCTGAAAAAACGCACACTTTATAAAAGTAAAATAAAATGACTGAACGCAGTTTCACACAGAGAAAATGTCAATTGGCCATAGCGATGAAGTGATGCACAGAAAACGGAGTCCTCCCGTGGTTTTGCATTTGAAAAGGCATATTGTGCCTTAAATAGAGTAGAACCACCGCAGTGAAAAGCGTGAGTTGGACTCAGAGAAATGATAAGCCACCACAACGGTCATTCCCTCACAGACAGACCCAGAGTTGGGAGCGAGAGCGGAGTGAATAGAGCGACATTAGGGGACAGTTTCTGTTCCATTACTGGCTCTGCAGCTGTGACAAATCCTTTATCTAACACCCCCCACAGCATTCATCAATTTTCAATTAGAAATCCAGACTCCAAAAGATGGGAATTGGCACCTAAAGGTCACTGGTGCTGCTGAATACGACCACAGAGAGGAAGCAAGAAGTCAGGCGGTGCGTAGCGCCGGTGAGACTTTTTTTTTTTGTTGCTGTGGCTCAGCACTGCGTGGCCCTGCTGTGCAGCCGTCAGACCTTGATGAGGTGAGCGGTGAGAGGGAGGGAGGAAAAGTAGAGAACTTTATCATTCATGGCAGGGGAATTGGCTTCCTGGAAGAATCATCCATAAAAAAAAGGACAGATTTTGGTAAAGCCCTTCGAGTAATGCAATAAAGCAGAAACTCTGCACTGGGTTCATTTGAGGGGAGGAGAAAGATGGTGAAGTGGGAAGTGTGAAGAATGAAGAAGCACAGCCTTCCTTTCATTTATCTCACTTACACCAACCGACACATCAGTGCAAACATTGTGCATGTTGTCTTTGCTTGGAACTTTCGAATGCGCAGCAGGAACGTTGAAACGCATTAGAAAACGCGCTGAGAGCTGACAGATTTCTGACCTTGAAAAATTCCCGCAATTAACAAATGAATCACCTCATTTCAACTGACAGTGAACGTGGAAAATAATTAGTGCATCCTCCTTCTGATTCGTGAGCTTTATAGGGATCCTAATTACACAGAATTTGCTGTCTGTGTATGCGGCGCCTCACCTGAATGAAGGGCACACCCGAGCGCTCAATGGCCACCACGCCCACTGTCTGGCTGAGCTCCAGGTCCAGGATGAGGATCTCTCGGGGATAAAGCAGCAGCATGTGGTTCCTCTTGGACGGCAGGTAGGACAGCTGGAGGCAGTCGTTCAGCGTCACCGCCTCCGCACTGAGAGCGCCACAAAGCAGAGGGAGGATGGGAATTCATTTAGGTTATTATTATTAATCTTAAGTGGGAAATATCTAGAATGCACTTGGAAGAGCATGAAATGCATTTATTAATTTGTTGATATATTAGCTGATTCCTACAGTGGCCAGTGTTGTTGATGCTTGTTATAAACTCAATCTACAGCACACAAGACATTTTCAAAGAGGTGAACATTTTAATGAGTGGAAATGAAGGTCGGGATGCATTGCCAGTCTTACTCTGCAGACACATCGCCAAAGATATAATGAGTCTCTGCTGTAACAACAAATGCGCATGAAATATGCAAATATGATGTTGGCCAACGTGACGATGGATAAGACAGTAAAAACAAGTTTAATAAGAACTGTCTCATTTCTAACATCAACGTGATCTTTATTCATGTTTTCTATACAAAAGGCTGAATAAATTAGTTACTACTGCTGTGATCTCCGTGAGTCACAGACAAATGAGGGAGAACTTAAAAGTGAATTTGGTCTAATGATGGAAGGCTGATGAATTAAGCAGCGTCAGACAAAAACCCTCCTGTTACTTTCAGTCCTAAGAATGTTAAACTAAGCCTGTGTGCTGTGACTTCTTTCATGTGTGTTTAATTTAAAATAAAATGCTATTTTCCACGGCAGCAGCCAGGTGAGATCTCTCCATATGACCAGAAAGCAGTCACAAATGTTTAGCGGTTCAGTCAAGAAAGATCAGAGGGGCTGATTTTCACAGAATCTACAAGCGGGGCCGTGGCCATAACTCATTCCCACAGCTTCATTTCTCCAGGTCACCATGAGATCAAATAAAGGCGAGACAAACTTTATAGCACAATGGAGATCATTATCACCCAGGGAAAGCGTGACAGATAAAATGGACTCAATAGGGCACCCTTTAAGAGATGCTGAGCTAAATCACACTGTTACCAGCTTACTGAAGTCAGGAGACGCAGAGATAGAGGCTGAAATGACTGAGCCACCAAAGGCAAAACATCAGAGGGAAACAGCAAGAATTCTGTATCTTAGATGCAAAAGAAAGCAACAGATCTTCAGAGAGGAAAAACAGAAAAGAGAAGAAAAGTAACCCCAAACCCTCCCAAAATATTCAGCTGTCCAATTTCCAAAACATCACACAGTCCTCACATCTCCCTCTCTCGCCCTCTCTGCTGTGAACAAGAATGAAGGCTGCAGCAGTCAGTGGATCATACATAGTGATACACATGTATTCATGTGTGCACTCACACACACACGCACACACACACACACACACACAGAGTGTGAGTTGTAAAAGGTGGGTGTGCTAGCACTGTAGGCTACCTCAGACGACTGAACTTTCAAAGAACTCTCGGCTCCTCCTGTTATATACTCTTCTCAAACCAACAGAAATGACCCAAAGGACATTAAATAAGGTGTCTCTGCATTATGATGTCAGCTTGAGCTCCTGATGTTTAGACAATCCAGAAAAAAATCACACAAATTGATACTGGCAGGCAGTGGTGTGCGAATCAGAATTTGGCTTGGATTTGCACATGAGCACTGAATATGTGCATAATTCTGTTTTCTAACTGGGGCCCTGTGGTCTTGGTGAAGAGAAGATGAGCTGGTCTCCATTGGACGTGGGTAAGAAAAAAACAACAACAACAACTTGCCCACTTCGTGTCCTTCTTGAACTTTAGGTTACTGATCTTTTGTTCTTTTCACCTCCGACGCAGAGGTTATTTCTCGGTTTGGTTTGCTTGTCAGCAGGATTACAGAAAAACTACTGGCCTGATTTTCATGAAACTTGTAGGAGAATACGCTAATTATTTTACATTTTGTTTAACATTGTGAAAAGCCATTAAGGGTATTTGGTCCTGATGGAACAAATACCACAAAGTTCAATCGGGACAAAAACTGTAGGAAATACAGTGAGTCCACATTCACAGGCACCAGTAATCCTGTAGGCTAGAATACACACACAGAAAGCAGTGGTTATGGAGCACTGAGAAACAACAGAAATCTTCCTTTGTTTTCAAATCCCACTGTTGTCAGGTACAGCGTGAAGCCCATTTGTGCTATCTTGATAAAGGGACTGGCCTGATGAGGCACTAATGTGCATGATGTAGTACTGTATTCAACGAGTTTCTGATAACAGCCTGGGTGAGCAGAGTCCTGTTTAAACTCCCATCTATCAACACAGGCAGACATAGCCAGAGAGGAGAGATAGTGTAACACCCAAAATGACAAATACCCAAAATCGACACACAGACAAAGGTAGACTGACGGAATACAGCAATTACACACAGCGTGAAAGGTGAGGGAGGAACGTGTCAATTACCAATGGACGACACAAAGACTGAAATGGGAGGTGAGATACAAAATAAAGACAAGTAAGATTAATGGAGTGTTTGCTATTACAGCTGGTTGGGTGGGTGGACAGAGAGGCCGGGGTGCTGCGGCTATAAATAAGCTTGTTTGACAGTCACAACCGCTCAGGCAGGAAGCTGCCAGCACATCAAACAAGCCTTTGGTTCCTGATCTGTCGAAACTTTTGGAAAGTAACGCCTTACACAATTTTACAAGTTTGTCACTTAATGGCATGAAAATCAGGTTAGCTGCTGCCTCATACGTGTTTCAGCGTTAAAAAGCAATGTAGTGAATCTGCCAAATGATCAAGTCTTTCCTGCTCTTCAGGGAAATGTAGACTCCTGACACTTAACTTGATTCACCACCAGATCTAAGCTTAACCGAAATGACACTTCATCCCAAAAAAAAGCTTCAATTTGAACAGGGTCAAATCGATCAGTGTCAAACCATGATGGGGACAAAAACACTGCAGCGTTCCAACAAACCACAACACAAACAGGCTGACTCAACCTATTGAGAGCTCATCCAAACGATGGCGCAGCATTAATGTGCTCCCTTGACTGCGTCTTTTTACTTTGCATTGCACACTCATATCTTATGGGACGAAAACTTTGACTAATCAAACAAGACATATTCAGTGCCTGAATATGTTGCCCGGCAGCAGAGGACACACTGTAAGGTAATTAACACATGCTGACAGGTGCAGAATCACTGCAGGTCAAGGGCGCATACATACCCTTTGTAGCTGAAGATGTCCTGAGCCTGATAAATTGTCTGTCTGAGAAAATTATCTCTCAGAACTTTGAATATAAAACTCCAATGAGTTGACCCTGAAAAACGCCTTTCAGTCCCAGTTGCACTTGAAATGCAGAGCAGGTTATGAGAGATCTATGAGCAAGACTGTTTAAATATGCAATAAATGTATTCACGTTTAAAATACAGATCTGGAAGCAAAAAGTCAGAGGCTCTTACGTGGGCTTTTCATTGGTGATGAGCACTTTGACCTTGTTGAGGGCCTTCTTGGCGCCGGTAGGGGCCGGGGCAGCAGCGGGCGCAGGCTTGCTGTGGGCAGGGCTTGCATGGGGGCTGGCGATGTAGACTTTTTTGCCGGCGCTGCCCGGTGGCTTGGAGTAGCTGAAGTCTGTGATAAAGACTATTCCTTCACTGGTCAACACTGCCAAGTAAAATAAAAAAAATAAAAAACATTATGAAGATGCATATACTCTCACAGGTGTGTTAGCAACTCTATATCTGATACATGTTAAGATATATTTGAGCTTCAGCTGCAATATAGAGACAAGACATGTATATGTGGGCGAGAAAGTGAAGAAGTGAAACGGTGGAGAAACTAAGGCTGAGTCAGATGTTGTTCACCTACACGCCATGTTGGAGGGGTCAAAGGGGTCAAAGGAAAAGGAGAGGATGTTCTCAGCGTAGCTCTTCTTCCACAGCTTGGTGCCTGTGTCTCCGTTCCACAGAACGATGTAGTTGGGAGGGTGGATGGCTAACAGCAAATCGCGAGATGCATCCTGATTCCACAACCACTCCAAATCTGGCAGAGAAAGAAAGCAAGGCAGAGAGGAGAAAGCGGGGATGAAGAGGATGGAGGCGTAGTGTGCGCCGGGAGGACAGGCAGAATGACGGTGAGAGCATCTTAATGAAAACAAATGGCCAACAGCAGCTCATTGTTTCTCCTTGGCAGCACTGGCAGGGAAATGTCCCCCTTCTGTACAGAGCTGGGGGACAGAGAATCAATCCAAGGCTACATGACGGTAAAGGTATCGTGGGGTGCTTCCTGGAAGATCTCTTACCCTGGATGGGCTTGGAGTGCTCCTGGATCTCACAGTGGGCAGTGCCGCTGACCACATCCCACACTATGATCTTCCCCGAGGCGTCTCCCGAAGCCAGTCGCAGACAGTAGGGAGAGCTCAAGTTGTGGTAGTAGTTTTCCCTGGACCATTTCACCTACCAAACACAAAACATATGCTGAGTATCTGGAGGTCACTACAAAAACACTGCAAGATTTTCCCATTTGTGTAAAGAAAGTAAACAACAGAAGCTGACGGTGCTAACGTTTTTCAGACAGGAAAGGTCATGAATTTCACTAATTACACAACCAAAACAAACAGCAAACCTAACCCGCACAGGTCTTGTTCTGCATTAGCGCTTCACAGATTTTAACTAATAACCAGCGCACAGAAAATTGAGGCTTCAGGCAGCCAAACGCAGAAAATTGACGAATAAGGACACAAACCATATAGGAGGCGCAAAACATTGAAATGCAGCCAATGCAATCTCTACACTTAAGAAGACAAATGACTCTATGAACAAGTTGCTGTTTAAATAATTGATTCTGTCTGTGTATTTGTTCTGAATGAGCATGCTCTTTACCGTGGCTGCTGCTTCTTTTTTTTTTTCTTATGGCAGGCTAGGTGGTGAGGAATGGCCCAGTGCTGTGGCTGTGGTGCTTTACAAGATTAAAGTGTGCTTTGGAGTGAGGAATGAGAGCCTTGGATTGAGCCCATGCACTGATAATCACTGTAGAATTTATTGCCCATTATATACCTTTCTACAAAACACACAAACATTTATACACACATACCCACACACACGCGCACACACACACACAATAGGAGACTCCATCAGTTCAGAAGCTCTGTGTTGGCTTAAACAGTGAAGCAGAGCTGAACCTGTCTGCCAGAGAGGGACGAAAACAACTTAGCTCAAGGTCACACAATCCTGACATTAATACTCAGTGAAAAAATATCACTCCATCAGCAGGAATATGATTATGTTTCATCTGGAAAGCACACAACCAGCAAAGAACAAACATATATGTGAAGGACATGCAGTATGACATGCAGTAAGTGCACTGAAGACATTAAAACACTTCATATACACATGTGCTAACTTAAAGTGGAACAAGTGTCCCATGACAGAATTTATCCATTCAGTGAATTCTTTTCACACTACTCAGACTAAATTGTCACATTAATTCTTCAACGCAAACTTAAAGTTGTCAGTTATTTCTTCCTTCTTATGTTTGCTTAGCTTAGCTTAACTTATCGGCATATATCAATTTCTATTGTGCAGCTATTACTCAGTTACCTGATTAATCAATTGAAAAAAAGTTAACTGGCAACAATCCTATAATCAATAAATTGGTCCATTCATTTCTCCCAGAATAAATGTCAAATATTTGTCATTTCCACCCTCTCAAACTGGAGGGTTATCTGCTGTCCTTTGATTGGCCACGACATTCCTGTGGGTTCTGGGAAATTGCGACGGGCATTCTTCACAATTATTCCACATTTTATCATCAAATCAAATCAAACTTTATCTATGTGGCAGTTTTCATACTTAAAAGCAACACAAAAATGCCTCACAGAGGCTAAAAACAACAAAGAAGAGAACCCAGCCCTCCCACCCCCATAAATACATTCAGAGACACGCACGCATGCACGCACGCAGACACACACCCGCGCACACACCCATACAAGGCAAGGAATAAGCCACCTTTGGGGGCCATCCACACTGAGAGGGCCCCTGGCCCATGACTAGGGAGCACCATCCGAAACCACCCCGACCCAGGCAGACAGGAGGTCCCACACCGAGGTGCAGAGGCCCCCAGCCATCCAGGCCAGAGCTGTCCCCTCGGCAGCGCCCCCATCAGTAGACCAAAAGCAGCTCCCAGTGTGGGGGGCCCCCATGAGGAAACGCTGCAACTAAAGACCAAGGGACTAAGACATAAACATAAAATAAAATGAAATGAATAAATGAAATGAATAGTAATCAAACATGTCATTAAAACATGCAACTAAAATAAGATACAAATAAAGATTAAATATGATAGGAAGTGTGATTAAAGGAATAAGATAAAACAAACAAATCAATTGAAAGCCTGATTAAAAAGGTGGAGTTTGAGCCTCTTTTTAAAAACATCAATAGTCTCTGTGGCCCTAAGGTTCTCCGGCAGGCTGTTCCACAATCGGGGGCCATAATAACTAAAAGCCGCCTCCCCGTGTGTTTTAGTTCGTACTTTTGGTATGGTTAAGAGGCCAGTGCCGGATGAACCTCAGGGTCCGCGAGGGTTGATAGGGTAAAAGTAGGTCAGATAAATAAGAAGGCCAGAGACCGTTAAGACATTTAAAAACTAATAAAAGAAGCTTAAAATCTATCCTGAAACGCACGGGGAGCCAATGCAGTGATTTTAAAACTGGTGTAATGTGCTCCCACCCTCTGGTCCTCGTCAGCACTCGTGCGGCTGAATTCTGTAGTAACTGAAGATTGGAGATACTCTTTTAGGGAAGAACAGAGAGCAGGGCATTACAGTAATCTAAACGATTTTATAGACTAAACAATTCATCTTTTAATTGACAAAAATAACCAGGAGAGTGACTGAAATGAAAATAATCATTAGCTGCAACCATACAAGGGAGGAAACAATGCAACTGATGAAAAAACGTTTATTTAAACTCACCTTGACCACGTTAGCTTTGTGCCTCTCCAACACCTGGATGGTCTGGGATGTCTTTGGATCGATGATGAGAATACTGGAGTGACATCCCTGAGCTATTAGCCCCTGCCAACCCCTGCAGTAAATGAAATCCAAGGAGAATGACAGGAAGGGGAGAGTAACACATAAAGAAGAAGATGAACGATGAGGCCGGTGTGTGAACTGAAAGTTCTTCCCACCACAGATTAAATGAGGAAGCTAGAGCCAAGTGCACGAGACCACGTAAAGCAAATTTCAAGGTGTGAATTTAAACATTTGTCTTTTTGACCGAACACTGGTTTGCATAACTCATGCCATGAATTCAGGAGAGATTATACAAACCAGTGTAATCTCTCCTATGAATACAGTATTTCTTGAAAGCTGTGTCTGCATGGCTGCTTTGGACTCAATGCCTATACCTTCCTCTTTCAGTGCGCAACGGTGCATACTGTACAACATCTGCATGCACATGTGGCTGGACCTCGAGCAGACTGCAGAAGAATCAGAGCTACACTACAACTACTACAACTACACATCGAGTTATGAAACTCAAATATAAGAGATTTTCAAGTCCTGGTGCAGTAAGCTGAATATAATTCACATGACTAGAAATCAAAACAGGGAGATAATAACAGAAAAACGACAACCACACATATCTACCATAAATTCACATGCTGTCCACCTGCATGAGACAAACAGTATCGACAACATTTAGACTTCGGGCTGGACGATAAGCAAAAAAATAAAACAAAATAAAAATCAGATCGCCATAATCTTATTGTGATTGCTATATGAGCCACAATTTTAGTGGGATGGTAATATTAGCATGCTGCTCCTGCTATTGCACTTGACCATACTGCAAATTTGTCAATATTTCGTCATGTGTTCAGTTCTATTGACAAAAAGTATTTCATTAAAGTTGGTTAATGTTAACTGAGACCTCTCAGTTGTAAATATTGCAAAATTGAATGTATGACATGTCAGCTCCCTGTATGATGAATAAAACTTGCAACCCTTATCTAAAATCTTAATACTTAAGCACTGCGGTACCTTCAGCGAGTTCACACTGCAGTCACACTCTGCTCAGTCACTACGGGAGGATGTGGCTTAAATACACAAGGCCCAGCAAAATGTCACATCACATCACATGACACAAGACACCCTACATGCTTTTCTGTTTGGATATGAAAAATCTACATCATCAGCATCAATGTTCACTGTAATCTCTATAAGCAGCAATGAAAGGAAACAATACAATGAAACGCATACAGTGTAATTAGCAGGGTCGTAAACATTACCTGTCAGTCGCACATACTGACTAAATGGACCAGCTACAAAATAATGCTAACGGAAGAGGAGCAGTGCTCACCAATCAACGGCGGTTTTATTCTGCAAGTTGAGAGTGCCAGTCAACGTCCGAGCCGCGAGTTTGATGTTGACAGTGTACGGAATCATTATTGTTGATCAGTATTTAGGATACATTAACTGTTTTTGACCATGAGCGGCTACAGTTCATTAGCTCATACGGAGCGGTTCTGTTGAGAATTCTAACAGGAAGTGATACGGTGCATCTAAATAGGAGACCGTGTGGAAACAAATCCCAGCGCCCAGAGTTTCCGGACATCTCACGTTTGTCAATGCGGACGCCAAATGCTGGTGCTTGTTTTTTGACTATAAATTTTGTAAGGGGTACAGATGTGTCCTTATCTAATAATTTGAGAACATCTTTAACAAGTGTTTGATCTGAAAACCTAAATCTTCAGTGAAAACATTCTGTTCCATAGATGCCATTGGTGGAGTGAAAATTTAATTATGATCAAGTAGACAAGCTGGCAGCACTTGACAATGTAAATCAAATATTCAAAATCGCCTTCTGTCTACACAGAAGTTGTATTTTCATCTTAACTGGATATCACAAGTTAAATCCAAAGTATGATTACATAAAATATGTCAAATATGCCCATTTCTCTTTTCAAGGACCTGTTCAATGTGCCAAAATCTAGGACCTCAATAATTAATCAGCCTCCATTAAGGACTTCATTAGTGTGGCTTATTTCATCATTTGTAATTGTATAATGGCTTATTAAATGTTAAACAACATCCAATGACAAACAATTGTCCCAGCAACTTACTGAAGCCTTCATTATAATTTGCCCCTGTGAGACTGATGATCTTATGCCCACTAAGAGTCTGAAGTACTGGAGAGACCCCACACAGTTCAGAGTGGGTATGCTGCTTGGATCAGTATCCCACAGGAAGGTGATGGCATCACAGTCTAGTCTGATGGTCTTGGAAGCAACACACAGAAGAAGAGTAGTGAATGGCTTTTGGCCACCACAGCTGTGCAAATTAAATCTAAACTACCTCAAATAAGTGTTGACAGTTCGAACCATCAAAATCTTTCTGCCATTAGTTTGGTGGCTCTTCCTCCCTGCAGTGACCCAAGCTGGTACATTAGGTAATGCGGAATGCACAACCATGACCCCAGGGGAAGAGCACCTGCCCTGGGTGATTCTTATAAGGGAAATATAACCGGTTTGACTGACATCCAATACAGTTTACTCTCAGTTTATTAACAGCTCTGACACACACAACATCTGTAATTCCTGGCATATTCTCACTGTTCAACATAAAGAAAAATATATATAGTCAGATGACACATTATAATGAGGAACTGGAAGTGCAGAAAAACAGGAAAAAATTGCAACATGGACAGACAGTTTATCTGTTACAAATCAGTTTTCCAATAACTGGTAGATGGCAGCATGTGACTGATTCTCATGAAACCTCGAGATAACCTTTGAGAAAGATCTCTTTCCTCCACTGACTGTGACATATTCAATAGAATACAATAGGCTACTTACAATGATGTAGAAGCCTTGTAGAGACACTGACCGGAATGTGAAAAATGTCACAAGCTTATATAAGCTCATATAAGCTTGTGACTTACAAGATGACGGGTTAACAGTTCCTTCGCTCATGGTTCATTGGTTGTAAATGCAGCACTTTTGATGATGTTTTCAAAATGTAAGAGAACCACATTGTTATTTAGAGCTATCTTCTTTAGAGAGTTGTCAGACATTCACATGCGTGTGTTTCAGCCATAGGGCCATACGATCACAACAACAAGCTTATAATCCAACACACATCTTGGAAAATTCAGCAAGTATCTCCTCCTGTGCACTAGCTGTCTGCTCTGTGTGTGAGTGCTAACAAAAAAAATCTGTTTTTTGTACACAGCTGTGGTTCAAATATCAATAGTCTCCCTCCAGAATGGCTCACGGCACCATTATTAATCATAATATATCTCATTTTTCAAAATGACTCTCATTCTCTAGATATATTGTGAAACAAGTCCAATACACAAGATCCAGGAATAAGGAAAAATAATTCTAATCTTCTTATATTTCCTTTGTGGCAAACAGACTAAATTAACATGTTCCATCACCATCTTTGTCTCATGGTTATTGGATTTTGTTGGCAGCCCTGCAGATGTTTTCTGATTTGCATGTTCATTGTCAGTCGGTTGACTCAGGATTGCATCTCCCTTTACATCCTGGATGTTTGACTGTCTGTCAAACTCATCTTGTTGTACACTGTACAATGTACACTCCCAGAATCTGTCACCCAAAACCTAAGGCCTGACATACCATTATGTTAATAAGTAGTTAAGACCAGTATGTTAACACAGTGTGACAAGAGCATCAAATCAGAGTTGTCTTTCCAGCTCAATAAATCTGCCAAATAGACAACAAAATATAGTGTTAGTAATTACCCTCCACAGTAACACATACAGACACATTTTTAGGCAGAATGACATTACTTGTCAGTGCCTTCCGAAAGCGCTGCAAATCACAGTCGCAAAATGAAAATCACTCTCTGATACCACTGCAGTTACAGTTTGGTTAGATTTAGGAATCTAAAGGACCTGTTTATGGTTCAGGAAATATTGAAATTTGGGTTAAAATAGCCATTTAGTTGAAGGAATAAAATAAGTCTGACATTTTGGTAATATATGTTTAGTCACTCTCTAACTGAGAAACAGGTGAAAAGACAAATGACACCAGTCAACATGAGGCTTCAGCTAGGAACCAGTTAGCTTAGCTTAGCATAAAGACGAGCAGCTGGGGAAAACAGCCATTCTGGTTCTGTCTAAATGTGATTGATTCATTGACATCTAGCAGTGAGGTTACCAGCTGCAACCAACTGAATACCCCTAACCTCTTGCCCTTCAAGGTGTATTGGAGAACCTACGGTGGCCGCTAAAAACACAACAGGCCCTTTACAGAGCCAGTGTTTGATTTGTCCGTTTTGGGCTTTTGATGAAAAGGCTGACGTATTTTTCTCAGGAGGACAGTCTCTTCTGGTCACTTGCAAATATGCACTGTCCATTAAGGTCTGTTCTGGTCTTTAGAAACTCCAGAGAAAAAAATACTGGGGTCTTAAGCTTGCATAAATTTCTCCAGCAGTCATTTACCTCAGCTTCTCCTGTTTCATGGCAGAAAGGCGTTTATTCAGGTAACCCTCTCTGGACAGGCATTATTTGTCAGAATGAAAGCTAATAAATCAATCTTTTATTTCTGTCTTGTTTTTTTCCCTAAATCCTTTAAAGTTTCTGTGGCAGTGTTGGCCAAGGGGCCTGGGCAGCGATGTGTAATGAAGGCTCTGTAATGAAAATGGAGAGCAGGGATAATCACACTTAGGGTCACGTAAAAACCTGATTAGAGCTCGAGCACTCTGAGTGAGCTTGACTACTGGCTGTCAGCCATGTGAAATGTCCCCATGATTTCTGCTACCCATCTGTATATCCAGCCTCATAGTCCACCTTTATTTTAGATGTGTTTATGAGCATATAGAAAAATGTTAATGATGTTTATTCACTCGAATGCTTCTCGCCTCTCGCCTCCTGGCTCTATGAAGTGCCTTCCAATGAATAATATACATGCATTTGCTCATGACAAATATGAGATAATCAAGTAAATATCGTCACTTTTGGGGATTCCCACACTTAAGCTCCATTTAAGGAGTCACATATTACTTGTGTGATTGTGTAACATTTAAATATTCAGGAGTAACAACAATTATGCAATTCAACACAGTCAGGGGTTTTGCTTCTGCTACTGTAGCTTAAGGTGGCTAACATTAGCTAACATCAGCAAACTGTAGATAGCTCTCATAACTGATTTAGTTTGCTTTTCATTTCTACTTATCTAACTTGTTTTATTTGGAAGGGACCATGTTAAACATAGGCCTGTGTGTTATAATTTCATGTACTGTGCCAGAGTTGACATTCAGCTAATTTTCATCTGCAGTCTCTTTGCAGGTCCGAGTTGGAACATGCACACAGCAACAGTAGACAAAGACAGGACAAGCAGTACAACATTACACACACAGCAGAACATCACACACACCATGTTAGTAACCAGTGTGTCTAAGATCATTGTGAAACTGTTACACTAAGTTTAGCTTGTATCATTCCTAGTTGCTGCAAGAAACACATAGGTTCCCTTTAAGGCCTGAGATATTTCAAGTGTAAATGATTGTCTGTAAACATTTCAAGATCCTTCAGATCCAACAAATACACTTAAACATACGTTACTGTCATGTTTTAAAGAAACTGGCCTCCATAAATATTTCTGAATTCAAACTTTGGAAAAAAAAATACATCATCATATGTCATACAGCAAGTCATGCAGTTACAACTGTGCTGTCAGAGACCCCAAAAACCCCACAAAAAACAATACATGACAAATATATATATATATGTGTGTGTGTGTGTGTGTGTGTGTGTGTGTGTGTGTGTGTGTGTGTGTGTGTGTGTGTGTGTTTCTCAGAGAATTAATGCCAAGCTGAAGATCCTCTACAGAGTCTGTAACCTTTCTGCCATCCTGTCTGCATCCTCCTGATCCTCACGGCAGCAGAGTTCCCTCTGCGAGCACACTGGACATCGGGAAACAGAAACAGAGGAAGTGGGGCCACGAGATTCTCACTGAATTCTCTAAAACCATAGCGGTCCATATGGGAAGTTAATCTTTTACGAGATCACACGTTGGTTCACTTGAAAAGTTTGAGGTTGCTGAGAAAAAGGTGAAATGTTTTTTTCTTTCAGCATTCTCATCACTTTCGGTTGCTCAAGAAGCGTGTCAGATCCACATGAATGGACCAGCTCTTTGAAACATTGCCCACAGAATGTGTTAACAGCTCTCTTCCATATTTCAAACAGTTTCGCTCGATGGTTACAGCACTACATGTCAGAATGAGTTATGATGTCACACTTTGAGAAGATATCCCTGATTTACTTTTACCATCAGGCAATTGAACATCTGCCATATGTATATTAATGAAAGCCTGAATGAGTCGTATAGTGAAGGCACTGTCAACTGTGTAATTGGCAGCACTGTTCCTATTACTTTTGCTGGCATGAAATTGATTCTAAATTGCTGGCTTGTAACAGCAAAATGAGTCATCATTTTATGCTCAGGGTGCATAATTTCTTCACACTGGGAAAATGATGCACAATGGACACATTTTTTTTTTTTTTTATCATAAATACAGCAGAATCAGGAGTGACAGGGAGGACACAAATGGCATAATGACATAACCATAAAGTTTATAATACAAAGGGGCAGGAAATGATAACCTCAGGGAATTACCATTTGATTGCATCTGGATACCAACAACCCTTTCACCCTCACTGCAGAGAAACAAGCCTGAGCATAGCTTTTGGCTCATAATGTACACATAAAATGATCATCATTGTTGAGCATTACCATTTCATTAAACCCAAAAGAGAATATGCTGCCCCTATATTGTGCATGAGTACATGTTTTCCACCCTCTGAATTGTCCAAAATGACCCACACTGAAAGGTAATGTTCCTCCGCTGAGTGCAAATGCAGGCCATGGATTTGTATGATATCTCTGTAGATGATAAAAGTGCCACATCTGAGTGCAAAGTAGTAGTAGATGAAAATGAGAGGGCTTTGCAGGATAGTGGCAATGGATTAACGTTATGGTGTTTTTTTTTGTCAGGAAAGAAATACGCATTTGAATGTCGAGTTCATTCGAGCTCATTCTTGACCTCAAGAAACTGAAAGCTGACAAGACAATCACACTTAAAGGTCATTTAGAAACTGTTCTTCAGCTTTCAATCATCCCACAGGTCTGCCCAGTTGTCATGGAAATGTAGGGTTTTTTTTTTTCTTGGAGTTTTAACTTTCCAGCCAAAATGGAGGAGAAGTCTGTACAGTAGAAAAAAAAGGCAGATTTGCACATCTACATTTCCATGATCTCTACTCAAATGTACACCTTCAAGTAAAGTTTTGCCAGTTGGTAAGACAGCGTACCCTAACAGCATCATCAAAATGTCAATTGCAGGGCCATTGTTTGTAAGATTGGTCTGCACCCCTGCAGAGACGTATACAATTTGTCACGTGTAATTCCCTGTAAACCTGCAGCATGCTTGGTCTTAATTGGCTGGCTTTTCCTTTGATTTTTCACCCATCTGTAACTGTATCTTTGCAATGTGTGTGAACAAGCATGGTGGCAATTGGGGATTATCATTAATTGACATTGGAGAAGCCTTCAGGTTTTTCACTATGCACACTTTCTCTTTTCTATTAGTGGAGATATGAATAGGATGGAGCTTTGTTAGACTATGCATAATTCTGGTCATTAAGCCCTCTCTGAACCATTATCTACAGACTCAGACATTATAGGGAATGACTCAATAAACCACTAAACACTCAGCAAAGACTGCGATGAGAAGCTGTATGATTAAAATGAATTACCAGAAATTGACCAAAGTGCCAAGAAAAACGGACAAATAATGACTATGTATGTCTCTTACATTTACCGTAAACCAATACTGGTGCTTTAGGTCTCTTGGCCTCATTAACACAAACCACATATGCTGATGTGACTGTCAGCATAATGTATTGCTTATTTTTGCTGTGGGCTCCTCCTTGATGTTTTATGAACGTCTAATAAATGACAAGATGACGGACGGGCAGACATGAAATGCCTTTAGGGGAACGAGCCTCTCCAGAGAGGAACATAAACAAAATGAATTAAACCTCAGATGTGTGATGTTTCAATAAAACAGTAAGGCTGTATTCAACATGTGGGGCAGACGAGACTTCACAGCCTATTAGTTACACTGAGGAAGAGCAGTGTGGGGATGGTATAAGTACAGTGAAAGTATTTCACCAGCTTAATGCAATGACGAAGCCTATAAATCTCAAACATCATGATAAGCTTTGGAAGTCTTATACTCATGCAAATCATTTTTGTTAATCACTAACATATGTTCCTATGATCCAAACCCTGCATACTTGGTTTCCTAAGGCAGAACGTACAGCTGTGATACATTCAATTACAGACTGATTAATATACTGACACTAATATGAGTTCATCTTACAATGTTATTTGCCCCTGTGATCTTATACGAAGGGACATTTATACTGTAGAGTTATAGCTTGTCTTATACACCTAAAAGAAAGTGGATACATACAGTTGTTGGTAATGGCAACAATGAAGACCCAGTTGCCAGGGATACACTTAAATCATGGCCAGATACGCTGGAATAGAAAGACGGAGAGCAAAGAGAAAGAGAGGGACATAAAGAAAAAGAGAGAAATTATGTTTTTCATTATCTCAGTGACATCTCGCTGCATTCGTACACTCTGGTAGTATTGATCATGTAGGCTTTATAATAACAAAGAATATCGATTTGATGCAAAATTGAATGGAGACTGAATATAATGGAGTGAGTGAAAGAGAGTTGGAAGGGAGAAAGTCAAGGAGAAGCATCCAGAGAATAAAGCAAACTCAAGGCTGCTGCCTGCAAAAGAGGAAAAAATGCCAGGAATCCACAGTAAGCTCAGACGCTCATTATTACAACTAAGCTGCACAGCAAGAAACTGCTGCACTCTCTACTCTCCACCCTCATCCTCCTCCAGTGTAAATTTATCCAACCTGCAGACCATAATTACAGAATTACAGCAGAGTTTACCTGAACGCCTCTTAATTGTGGGTATATCTGTGCAAATTACATGTGCACTCGTGTGTTAACTGGTGCATGTATGGGCTTGAATTAGAAACACTCCATCTTGGTCCAGGGACAGGTTATGTGCTAATTACCCCAGTTTCAATTAAGCTAGATTACTTTCCAAAAGCAAGGATGCGTGGCAGCTCAATATTAATTGACCACTGCCTTAGCATAAGTGTGATGTGAGTGTGTGCCAGTGAGTGAGTGAAGGAGAAGGGAGAAGAATATATTTGGCGAAGATGGGCAAAGGCAACCAGGAATAAATAAAGATTAACAAAGAAAAAAACAGCAAATATAGTTTGTTTGCAGTCTCTTAAGTAAAAGTAAACCTTCACCTCTGGCTGTTTGTGTAACCCCTCTGTCTTATGTGCTCCCCTATCAGAGCAGAAGTCTTGTCTTTTCTTGTCTGAGCTGGGAAGTTAACTGAATGTGTTGCAGTATGGACAGATAGAAAATAAATGATGTTTTGAACTGCTCTGGACGATTGTGCATTTGACCCCTGACCAGATGAGACCTCAGTGCTCAATACAGTCAGGCAATCTCTATATGCTGATGACAGTGCTTTTTTTCATGTGACTCAAACTTCACTGGCAATAATGGAATTCTTGAAATGTTTGTTACACAAACGTACAATTGGACATTAACATTACATTATTATTTATCTGGACTGTCATCGACATGTCGAGCCCAAATTCACAAATTAACAGGAGCACTTTGTAATCTGACACTAGCAGGAACAAAAAGCTTTGTTGCTGAATGTGAGGCTTTGCTTAATCGTCAGTCACATTCTCTCTACAACCCCCCCACCCCCACCCCCCCATTCAGCGTTTACGACCATGTAAATCACTGAACTAATGGTTAAGCTTTACAATAGAGCTTCCCAGATTAATGTCAAACATCCTCCCTCTGCCCACCACAGCATAATGCCTCGATCCTCCACAATTACACCAGTAATTCAGTCATCAAACATTCCATTCAGCTCCCAAACAGCCACTTCCAACACAACAAAACGCTTCTATCCCTCAAACACTCGTACAAATATTTTCAAGATCTGAATCACATCATTGCTAATTTCTCCCTCCCACACATCAGCACCACACATAAACAACTACAGCTTCAAGGACATAATGCAACCACTGACTGAAGCACTTCACATACACCACCCATCACACACATGCCCACCCTCTCCTGATGCTGCTCTGCTATTGGTCATTCTGTTTGTTGCTGTTGATGTTCCTTTGTCTTGATATCCTGCAGAACAAGGATATATGATGGAAAATGTTTTTAAAAGGCTTTGTTATGAAATCCCTAAAGCTGTCACAATGGAGTAAGTACTGCCAAAAGAAACAGAATACTCGATTAGGGAGTAAGAGAGTCAGAACAGAAGTGAAATTTCAATGGCATAAGACAATGTGATGCAGTCATGACTAAAAGATGACTTACTTGCTTGTTATGGGAGATGAGAAGTGACTTTGATCTTTCTAACTGGAGTGTGAAGGTCATTCAACTCTTGGGGAGCCAAGAACTTAAATTGGTCCGAGTAACAACCAAGCTTGGAGGTTTTTTAGATCACTGGAATAGTATCAAAGTCTGTCACACCCTTGTTTTTGGCTCTGACCACTGCCAGCCCTTAAAAACGACCAGTGACAGCGCAGCGGTGATGGTAAGAGTAGATGAGTCTGGGTGCTGATAGGTAATCAATCACCGTCACTGCTGAGATGAGAGCAGGTTCCACTGCAGTGATCCTTAGGCAGTGATGAGGAGGGAAGAGAAGGGAAGAGACACCGGGGTGGCAGGACAGAGGAGGTTAGTGAGATAAAGTGCAGCAGAGTGGAAAAGACAAAGTTTGATCATGTCGCTGACCCACAGACAGGGAGCACTGACGGGGCGAGGAACTTAGTAGAGCAAGATCTTGATTTTAACTCTGACCTCAAACTTTAAACCTCAACGCTGTATCAGATATTAATAGAAAACAAAACATAGTGGCTCCCAACAAGGTTTGAGGGCTGTGGGGATCCCCAAATGAGTCGCAGGCAGCCCAACAGTATTAAAACACCAGACCATTTTTTCCTGCTTAACAAAGCTGCATTTTTATCAGATGTGAAGGAAATGGGATTGTGTGCTATTCCCTGAACAGATGTTATCTTTATTTAGCAAACTGTTTGTCTACAGCTTTTGTCAGTTACAGCTATTTAGGAAGCGATTTGTGCCCTGCAGCCATTCATCACTTGTCACACTTCGGGAGCTTGATGACTTTGTGATAAGGTGGGAGTTGAAATGACAAATGAATGCAAAATATGGGGTAGGTATTTACTGTAAGTGGCCTTTAATTGTGTGGTTGATTTGGTGTTCGTGTGAAGGCTGCCCATGTCCAATAAATCTACAAATGGACAGTGCTAACATTCTTATATAAATGTGCGCTGAGGCAGCTCTATAGTGACCAACTGGAACAACTATAAAGGCTTCTGACCCAGGATAATATACCAAAACCTGGAAATGTGCAGAATATCTGAGGAGAAACTCTGAAGTGAAAGAGGTTGAAGCAAAATGGGAAATAGCTCAGTTTGTGGCCAAGAGCAACAGTCTTGTAGAAAATGAACAGACTGTCAATTCATCATATTGGCTGCCCAGAAGAAGTATACTGGACAACAAAGGAGCACAATCAGATTACTTTCAGCTCGGACTCTGTGCTGTCAAAAAGAGGCAAATTTCTGCTGACTCCTCCTCCTCCCTCCTTCGTCCCATCGCTCCACTGACAAAAATGTTTTTATTTCAAGGTCTTTTCTTTTCAGGAGAATGTTGAATAAAACATGAGACCCAACTCAGCCGTGTTGTTGCTGATGTACTTTCTATACAGTTTGCTGTATGTTGGTGCTGAAGTACATTCAAATTTGTTCTTGTGTGCGCCTCAAGAGGTCACCACCTTCTGGTCTGTCTGAAGCTGACTTTGAAGAAAATATCACTGAAATAATTAATGAGTTCTTCAAAGAAAAACTTCCTGTGAATCAGAATATCTTCGACAGCTCGAGATTCGATCAGATTGTTAGTTGTACTAAATTTGTGTTGTTTGTATAGGCGGCATATTAAAATCAAGAGTAAATAGCATCCCAAACATGGTGATTGTATGAAAACACATTAAGACAGGGTGTGGGCTGAAACTGTCAGCAGAAATTAACACAAACAAGCCATATTTTCGCCCCGAATGCTGTGCTGCAGTTAGTGCCAACAACGATGTCCTAAAATATGGAAAAATAGCAATTTCATATGAATAATTTATTGAACAACCGCTGTCATTCAAGAAAGCTTGCAATTTTAAATAGCTGTCATGGCGAGATGAATAAACTGAACATTTAGATGGACAAATGTGAAGCAGTGCTGTTTAAATGTGCATGCTGGCCAGGACTGATGATAACCTCTTAAGCCTCAGAAAACATTTTCCCTCATGCTGCCTGTGAAGTATGCATCAGCAAATACATATTTGTCTTTCATCTCAGCAGAGTGCTTGTTAGAGTGAACTTGGGAACTTATTAAGAACCAGGTTGCAGCATGAAAAAACATTTCACAGCAGCGTGGTTCCACGGTGACCCCAGAGTCGGATGCTTAACTGGTGTAAATGGGAGAAGCAGCACTGATCTTTTAGCCTGTCAGTGGGTGGGATCCTTTAAAGTTCACACAAGACATGGGCCTGCTCACTGCAGCTGGTGAAAAAGACATATTAGTAAGTGATTAAAAAGAAAATAAAATGCTTATACCAATATAATGTGTTTTTAGCCATGCTAGCAACAAGGCTAGACTACTACTCAGACATTCATGGTGCCCAGATGACGAATCCTAATGATTTTTTCTCCAGCGCGACCACGAGGTTGACATCTTTGAGTGAAATGTCTGCAGAACTGTTGGATAGATTGTCATGATTGATTTGCTGCACACATTCAAGCCCCCCTCAAGCCCCCCACTTTTCATCTGGCGCCACCGTCAGGCTGTCAAGCTGTCCAGCACTTGCTGCCAAATAACTGCAAAAATAATGACATTCCCATCCACCTCGGCTGTACAGCTGCACAAACTAAGATAGTGTCCATGGTTCAGCGCTATACATGCATAATATCAGTATGTTAGCATTGCCATTTAGCTCAAAACACAGCCTCACAGTGCTGCTGGCATGGCTGTAAACTCAGTCTTCTTTATTAGCCAGTGTCAGGCTAAAAATCTTCCTTTTGCTATTGATGCACACATTACTTTAAAGTAGTCCAATATGTCATTGTCATGGGGTGTAATAATTAAAAAACTAAATACCTGCCAGCTCAGTTTTGCTGTTGCTGTAATTGCTGCTTAAAAAAAGCACATTTATCTGTCATCACTTATGCGTATGGGGAAGTCCTTACTTTTGAGTACCACTTCCAGAACTTTGTGTTTGTGATACAGCTGGTGTCCACCAGTGAAAAGCAAAAAAAGTTCCATTATCCAGATGCTAAAGGAATGAATGTAATGCTGGAAACCCCCCCCCCCCCCCCCCCCCCCCGCCAGAATGTGTGCTGCTAGTTTGCTTTTTATGTGTCTCCACTGTAGGCTCACTAATGGCCATTCTTAATGCTTTTCCTCTTAATAGTGGAGTCGTTTCCCATACATAGGGGAACAGTATGAACCTAGGACACTCTGTGGCTACGTCTCTCCTAATGAGCAGCATTTTTTTGCCACTGCACCAACTAAAGCAGAAAAAAAAGAGAAAATTAACAAAAAAACTCACTTTGTTTTACAGTTGCAGGGTTCAGTGCCAAATCTCTGTATTTTCAGTGCTGACACGAGGCGCAGAGGGAGATGAAAGAGCAAAGCCTGCGTGCCTTTTGTGCATAAGTGTAAGTTGGTGCATGAACATTTCTGTAAAAGTATTTGTGTGAAAGAAAGAAGAATAAAAAATGAATAGAAGACTGGGAGAGATGCATCCCAGGGTCACTGACTGAGACCACCGATGAAGGGCTAAATGTGTCCTCACAGTATACAACACAGTCTGACACCTGCGTTCCATCAGCTACTGGCAGCTCACCAAGCAGACACAAAGACAGGCCCTACAGAGCAGCTATATAGCACTCAAGAAGTCTGCTAATTAACACTACAAGGTTACAGTCACCCAAAATTATGCAACCAGTCCAAATTATGCAGGCATGCTTAGTTTAAAGAACTGACAAAGACAGCGCTGTACGATGTAGGAGATTATCCAACCCGACTAAATACGTATAATTGTTACGCATTATCAGTTTCTGCAGGAATGCTTCACTCAATAGATGAACAAACAAAGCATTTAGCAGACAAGAGAATGAGCGGAGCATGTCTGTGAATGTCTTCTGATAGTATTCATGATGGGTTTAAGATGGGATCCCTGGTTATGGTGCAATTTGCGCCACCAGCTGCAACCAAATGATTACTGACTGCATCTTCCGCCTGGACACACTCATGAGATGAGAGAGCTTGAGGGAAGACGGAGAGGGAAAACACACGACGGTTTCAACATATCAGCAGTCAGGTAATCCGACCGGCAGTGGAATAAGAAGATTAACAAATACACACTGATGAGTGTGAACTCACAAGAAATATTGCTGAGGTGTCTGTGCTGAGTTTAGCTGTGATCCTGCACAGGTTCTGCACTACGGATTTACTTTGTGTCTGGGACTTGACATTACAGGATGGAGAGTTGGCAGCCAGAGAGCTTGGTTTCACAAAATTTCAGAACTCCTTACAGTATGTGTTTTCACATGTTGCTGCATGTCATTAAGGCGTATTTGAAAACACGCATCAATAAACCTTTGCTGCATATTTAACCCTTAAGTGCTTTTATTGGAAAGCTTCTTTTAATTGTTTGCTAAATGTGCTTCAATCAAATGCATGTTACAGTGTGTCTGCAGCTGCGTGTTGACATAAGACTGTATTAGCCTTTAGCCCTGTTAGCCGTAGGTCACCCTGTTGTTTACTTGTGCTTGGATGTTTAAATGTGTTTACATCTGTGCACCTATTCAACCTCTAATTGGTTTCATTTTGTGATAGTGAAACTGACGGGTTGGAGTAACTTCAGTGGATCTTTAATTATTAAATAAACGCAGATGTTGTATTCATACATGCATCATTTCAAAGACTGGTGACTAAAAGATGGAAAAAAAGGAAACCTTGACATCTGAGCTTGCAAAAATATCTGGTACATTCTTAAACAGGAACCTTTGAGGATGCATATGTGAGATGTGACAAAGAAGACAGTGGGGCTAAAGCATGCTGAAAAAAGTAACATGTTTTTCATCCTGATTAGCAGGGGAGTTGTATCACTTGCCAGATGACATAGTACAAAGCATTAAAGATTCATATACAGGAAATCATCTAAATCACTATAATGATTCATGCATATTTAATGAAATCTCATAAGCAGTAAAAACCCTGAGCCAGAGTGGAGAGCCAATACATCTTCTGCTTGATTTGATAATGAACATAGGTACTCTCAGCAGCCAGCACCCCATCAACCAGCCTGAAGGCATCATCTTTCACTCGTTCTTCACAAAGCCCTTCAGATGGATGAGAGGCAGGCTGGCCTAAATAGAAATGACTGGATAAACAAACCTATCTCTTCATGTGTGCATCCTTCTGGATTCTTCTCCAGCTGACAAAGCCCTCTCCATTAGGAAATGGACTGAGGCGAGCAAATTAAAAGAAATTCATTCAGAGCAGGTCTGACGTCTCATTGCCTATTACTCTGCAGTCACAGTCTTAAATGTTAAACACAGTGGAAACAGACTTTTTTCTGAACACTATTTTAAGGATTGCCATCATAGCAGAGCAGCAATAGGGAAGTCGATGTTGTTAAACTGCACCTCATTACGAGTAATACAGTAATAACCAAGGCAACAAGTGGACATGCTGCATCCCACAATTAATGCACAAATAATCAATAACATATTTTGTTAGTGTGTGTTCAAACTATAGTGTGAAATGTGGAATTAAAATCCAGTGTTGTGTACATTGCTGCAGTCTGAGGTAAATTTGTTGAGCGAGTATAGCTTGTTAGGAGCACTGTAGTTTCATGCCAATTGACCTTGCTGCGTGGGAGGCAGAGCTTGTTAAGCCTTTTTATTTTGACTTGTTGGGTGATTGTAGGAGCTAAGGTTTTCTGACTTTGTAAATCAACAGCATGACAGTGTGTTTTAATCCCCCAGGGGACGTAGAGAGGGAGAGGGGTCAAGTCACTCCAGTGGATGGAAAGAATGATTTTCTAACTTTCTAACCTTTCCAGGAAAACACTGCATTGCATTGTCTTCCATTTCATCTCAAAAGGTGATAATAACTCAGTGTTATTTTTGTATCTTTTACCACTGCCTGCAAATGGACAACAAATCTGTAGAGGTTTAAGATGAAAACCTGCTTGCTCCTGACTATTGCCATTCCATGAGCTCTTGTAGGCAGCCAGGCAGGTGATGTGAGGTGATGCATTGTCCCAGAATTTTAGTCTCTTACCATCCAAGCGAGGGTCTGGAAGAGCAACAGTTCTGCAAGAACCTTTGAGTGCACATCAGCAGCAAACAGGACAGGCATGACAGCGGTGAACAAGAGAGAAAAGAAGAGACTCACAACAGATGAATCCTATTGTGCTGCCCTGCATATTGCTTTAACAGAGGGGATACAGGCAGTACAAAGAGTTGGGGGAGTGTAGGGCGAGAATACCCACCTCAAATGCAACATCCTGAATGCTGGGGCAGGTGATAGGATGTTAAAAGTTGTTGTTGACTGATACATTCACATTCCTGAAATCCTTTACACAGTGCAACATGGCTGAAATCCATCAAAACACTGAGCCAGACAGCCACATCACCTCACTGTGAACTCATCTCTCATTAGCATTTTTCCATTCTTGGCATACATCCATGATCCCCACACACCACTTGAGTTGTTCTCAGATGTTTAATCAATATCAGACAGTGTCAGATTGGCTCAGATGTCTGCTGGGGAGGTTAAGTTTGAATCTGTAAACTTCCTTGCAGTAGCCTAATCTTTGCTGATCTTTGATCTTTATAGTGTTTCAAAAGTAGAATCTTACTTAACTTACAGTGGGCATTCCTTCACTTCATGTCCTACCCCTTCCACAGGTTGTAATTTTTCACAAAGTATTTCACAGAGCAGAGAACAACAGCAGCATCAGTACTGAAATGTCCCTGGATGGCCCATATGTTCAGACTCCCACTACAGCCAGGTTACTGTCGCTCGTGATGGCGAATCTTATCCAGGCCAGCTGTAGCCCCTCTCCTCTGCTGGGCGTCTCATAGGTTTGGCAGAGTGGTGGTGCCAATGCCCATCAGTGCTGAACATCAGTCACTGCATGCCCCAGATTCACACATCATCTCCACTTCAGAGGGCTGGCCGACCACTTGCATGTCTGTGTGTGTGAGCGTCTGCGTGTGTCTGTGTGCACAAAAGTAACAAACCGAGGCAATTAGAGATTTCACAAATAGATTTTTTACATGAAAAAGGCCCGACACAGACAAATGGCCGCTCATACTGCTGCTGGTCCATAAACATCCACTTCCTGTTTGTCTCAGTTTGGACACAAACACACAAATTACACAGAGCTAATGAGGCCGCTGGCAGTTCTGAATTGTCCAAGACATTGTTTCTATCACACAGACAGAAATGATGGAAAATAATTTCCTTTAAGTGAAAGTTATATAGAAGAACCACAGCTATTAAGTGATTGAAATCACAGATTGAGGCTGACAGTATGTGCACATGAGAAGACATGAAAATCTAGCAAACAATTGAGTTAAGTGACAGAAAATACTGTCAATTATTTGGCAAGCTTACCTTCAATAGCTCTTCAGAGAAAAAAAGTACAGACTGCGATTCATCTGTGATTCATCAAGTGGAACAAGGCAAAAGGACTGAAAGCCAATTAGTTAGATAAAATGAATAAATAAGGAAAGAGGAGAGACAGCTTAAATATTTATCCTGTCTGTTGAGTCTCTTTGCTCGCACTGTTTAGTACTGATGTGCAGCTTCCATCCATGATCTTAAAACATATTTCTTGAAGAGCTTCTTTGCTTCTCTCTTTTGCTGCTTTGTTTCCAACGGTACACATCAGCAGTAACAGAAAATGACAACAACAAACGCTGTGTATCTATAATTCATTTTCATAATACCTGATGAATGTATAGGTGCATTCCTCAGTGTGATATTTACCTTAACCTTTGTGAGAGAGAGCTTCAGGGTGCCTTGGGGCGGTGGAGCTGCCAGACTGAAATGACAAGGCTTTTTTTTTTTTTTTTTTTTTTTTTTTTCCAGGGACATATTTTTGAGACAATTTTTGTGCCATGGGCAATATGAGCCTTTATAGTAAGCAAAAACATTTTTTGGTTTATTATAATAGAGCACAAATCAAAAGAAATCTCTTTATATGCTCTTTCTAGTCATGCTTCATCAGCGTGGACCATTACATGCACAATAGATTCTCCATCATGGTGGAGTTTTTTAACCTCTGAGCTCAACTGTGCCTTAGATTAAATGAATTTATGACCGGCACCTTCTATCCTTGAAGAGGATAGAGGAGGAAATAGTGACAGCTGCTTGAGAATGGCCTTGATGTAAGAAGACGCAGCAGTCATCATAACGTTAGAGACATTTGTGTCTGCTGCCTGGTCCTGGGAATTTACCAGCTTTAGACACACAAATCTTACCTATGATAGCAGTACAGTATGAGCCAGTGCATGACTTATTGTGTTCAGTGAGAACTGTCAGATCTCCATGCAGGATGTTTGTTTGACTGCAGGCTCAGTGTGACGGTGGAAGACACAGAGGCAGGATGTTGTAAAGCAGAGATATAACCAGGCACAAGTTTGTAGCCCGCGATGAGCTATTGTATCAGTTGAATTATTGATGCTTCTCTGCTTTTAAGAGCCAGGTAGTGCTACTCATGACACACTAGTTATTCTTTACAGCTGCATTTTCTCATTCTTTGTGGGTTGTCCTCCTCACTGGCAGACCGGTGGCAGACAGGTGGATGGAAAGTTGTGCAGACATACACGAGTGCACATTCATCCATATCGGTATATGCATATGCGTGAGCATGCACAGAGACGGGCACGCTGTATCCCCAGAGTCAGCGTGTCTGTAAATAGGTTGACAGGTAATCCTGTGGTTTCTAATGTTCCTCGAGTCAGTCAGCTGGAACAGATTGAATTTCAGGGGTTTTGCCACACAGTTTCCCACACACGGGCACTTGTGTGTTTTGGGGATCTGTAATTTCACTTTGCCCTGTGATTGTCATAGAGGGATGAATGAAAACCTCAGACGGGTTGTAAATCTTCAATGAATATATAAGTTGATGTGTCACAATGGCTAATACCGAACTTGGTAAAAACAGGAATCTTCAGTGCAATGCTGGTAGCGATGTTCACCAAGTTTAAAGGACAGTTTCATTTTAGATTTACATTTAAACTCATCGTACAGTATGTACTGTATGAAGTTATTGGTTGCTATAATTGCTGTTTATCTGGCCTTCCTAACATGAATTCAGTGTAAGAGATGGCAGACAACTCTCACAGTCCTCATTCTGTGTAAAAAATGCATTCCTCACTGTTTGTTCAGACAGAAGGTGATAGAGGCTGCACGCCCATGTCAATGGAAAGATGCAACTGGCTGGGAATAGATGTGAATTTGATCTCAGCAGCACAAACTGCGGAGAAGGATTTGTCCATGCACGGTGAAAATGTTTGAATTTGGTTGGTATGCGTGTTTCCAGCTTGCATACAGCTAACATCTGTGTGGTCAGTATATTGGAGTTTTGGGGTGAATCAACATGGACCGCACAAACAGTCCACTGGTCAAATTCAGGTGTATGGCACAAGGTGCAAATTCACTCCACACCTTAGGTCAGCCAAAGGTAATATGAAGCCTCAGCAGTCTGGAAAATCAACTAATTACCTTCCAAAGATAGCTGAGCTGCAGTGCAGGGATAATAACACAGAGAAGGAATTTCATGCTAAAATACTGTATACCCACTTTTTTTTTTGTCTAACTCCGACTGCTGAAAAATCATACTAACTTCATATTATCTTCAGTTAGGATGGGTCTTATTTACAGCCAGTGCAAGCAGAAACAGCATTTACAGCAACCATTAACTCACACATGCCATGGACTGTCTATATTGGAATGTGGGTATATTGTTTGAAGACAGAATTGAAAAAACTGTGCTTCCCCTCTGATGTGAACATCAAATTAGCACAAATATTTTACAGCATTAACTCGTGGCACATAGAAAATCCAGCTCTTTCATTCTGAGCTGATGTTGGAGAGATCATTTTTCCCTACAGTTAATGTACCAAATATGCATGACTGCAGATGTTGTCTCAGCAGGTGTAGTGAATGCAAAAGAGATACATCTGACAGCCAGTTCTGCTATCTCAGGCTTGATTATTTGAATTTTAATGGAGCACGCAGTGTCACCACAATCAATAGGTGTTGAGGATGGGATGGCTTGTACGGGCTTGTATGGACTCCACCAGCATTAACAGTCAGGTCTGCCAGCCTGCTTCCTGTTGGGCCATCGCACTTGGCTATCATGAAATATTTATTAATTCCACACTGGGCTTTTCTCCTGCTCACTCCAGCTCTTTTCATTCTCTAATGCACACAGAAGTATGAACACACATGTTGGAGATAGAGGCGTAGGAAGGGGACTTGCAGTACCCTCATGTGAGGAGAGCCCACAAAGTTACAGTGCTAGAAAGAATAGCTGTGGATGCTCAGAGGAGGCCAGGGAGAATGAATTTGTGCAGAATTTGGTGAATTTACATGAAAACACACACACCCACACACACATACTCACATGCATGCAAACCGTCATCAGTCACGGTGTTTGGACGGCTGGGGTCGGAGAAGCTGAGATAAACCCCTCCACCTCTCTTTGGCACCTTCATCTCACAGGTCTGCAGATAGCAGATAAGTCAATATTGAACTTCAGTGGTGTTTTACCCCCAACATAGATTTAAAGAAACTGATCTGGGAGAGATCATGTCCGTAAAAATGACTCTTCTTACATCTATTCTGAAATAATTTACCTGATGTGTATCACTCAGTATCTCAGAAATATGCAGCAGGTGGTCCAGCCTGTGAAAGTGCCACCCATGTGTCAAGTGCAGACAGAAATTACCTGCTATCATTTTCTCTCCCTAGACTCATAATTTTCAATTTTGTGCTGTCGGCTGAGTTGGTATCACATTGGCAGATATGTAATTTCCAAATGTGGTTCCTGAAATAAATCATCAGTGTTTGCAAAATGAACAGTTATAAAAATGAAGATTATTTTTCAGCAGAAATGTTGTTTGACCTCCAGCACGAGGGACAGAAACAGAGAAAAAGTTACTCAACAAACATTATTACCATTCAGGACTTTTCCAACATTTAAAAAAAAATAAAAAATCCCACATTTTTCAGTTGCATTACTGTATTGACTTCAGGTCATTATGAGTGCTTTGTGTTCAGCGTACAAGCGGGCTCAGCCACTTCCAGTCTGTCACTTCTTAAAAGTGCTCACAACTAGGTCAGTGGCTGTTAGCATAATGCAGCTCACCTGTGGCCGCTGCACCTGCAGAGCAGATAATTTGGGTAATCCTTTAGCTCTCCTCCAGGAAAGCTCCCGGTTCCTCAGCTGTGGGAGAGAACGCTGTCCGTGGCGTTCACGGCAGTGGTGCATCACAGCGCTGCCACAGAGGGTCTGTTTATTGATTTTCACTATTTTTAATGAGTGACTCCTCTTCTGCACACTGACCTCTTTGTAAAAGTCTTCCTGTTTGTGCCATGTTAAAACTAATTTAACACCAGTTTGTGAAAAAAGGGAACATTTCCAGCAAGTTTACAGTGCTGAGGATGAGTTATCTTTCCATTATATCACTGGTTACAACCACATTAATGCATTTCCTGCATGATGGAAAAGCTAAGTGTTAAAGTTGTTGGAAATTTTTGCACTTTAGAAAGTTTTGTGACAAGTTAGAGGTGGCAAACATTAAAGTTCAGCCGTGCTGACAGGGCAGGTTTGTTGTCTCAGTGTGTCACTCAGCTCTCCTCACACCTCAGCCATCAATAACACCCCATGAAACAGCAGCAGCAAAGAAGAGGATATAACAGTGTCCTCCAGAGTGAGCCTAAGCCTGCCAATTCAACAGGGAATACCAGCTCTGTGCCAGACAACTCGAGCTGAGATTTAAACTTCTGAACTTCAGCAGCACTGTTTGTACTGTGATTTCAAACTTTTCACTGCAAAAGATGACAGAACAACACATGTGTGAGGAAAACACAGTATTTTCTAATAGAGTAGTTACTAATGCAACATGAAAAGACATTTCAGTTTCATGTTTTCACATTAACTCAGATACAGGTCTGCATTCTCCTCTGAAGGAAACACGTGGGAGTAAAGTCAACAACAGATGCGATCTAGTGGGAGTAAAACAGACAGCTAGGAATGTGAAAGCAATAGAATGAAATAGAATACAAGCACGTTTCTTCTGATGGTACTTTAGGCAGATTAGCTTACAAATCACAGCGTCAAAGGGGAGAGCAGAGATGCAAGGATCGCAGTTTTAAGTAGGAGTATACAAACTTTCTGTTCAGCAGCATAAACAAACAACACTTTCCAGCGGTGATGTGGGTAAGGCAATGTACAATGCAGTGAGCAATGTATGTGTTAGTAGCAGGCAAAAGGTCTCCTCAACTCTTACCAGTCCAGATATTCCTGACAGTTAATGCTCATGATAATTACTAAATCAAAACAGTATTTAACAGTGTTTTAGTGTTAATTTAATTGATTTTATTTGATTTTTCAGTGGATACACAGCCTTCTCACTGACCAGCCTTCCACAGGCAATAGAGCAGCAATTTTGACCTTCCACACAGAAACATATCTTGACTGACATTCACAAGACTTGAGCTGATATTTCTCAGGTCAAGTATCGACACGCAGCATACACCACGCAGCAGATGTTAACGAATCTATCTTTACACAGTAGAGTGCAAGAAAGCTCCTTTTCATTCGTACTTAAAGTTGACAAGGAAAGAATCGTTCATGAAGTTTCTCAAAGCCCTTCTCATAACTGTTTGACGAGACTCCCTTGTGAAAACGCATCCAGTCTTCCATGTTTGTCCTGTGTCGTGTCTGAACTCTGTGGATCAATTTCTCCCACTGAGTGAGCCAAACAAGAGCGCAATCAGGATTTAGCATTTAAGAAACAAGAGAGCAAGCCTGCCACTCACTTTGCCAACTATTCCCCAGACCCTTCCTTATGGGTTTATTCTGAATGTTGCACTTTGACAGAATTGTGGTTTGTGTATTAATGAGGCAGACATGGCAGAATATCACTGAGTTCTGCGATATAGCACAGTACCCTGAGGAATTTACAGGAGCATGAAAGGTACATCTACAGCTGTCTGCTCATTGCTATTGATCTATTATGAATGTCAGGTTCCACTTTGTTTGTGATTCAAGCAGAGTTGGAGGTTTATTGTGCATGCTACCCTGCACATAGACAGTTTTTAGGATAATCTAAGATAAGGAATTTATTCCACCCAGATAACACTGATAACAGTGTATTGGCTTCTTATTGCTGTCAGTTAACCTGCAGACCTGTACCTCCTGGTGGACATCTAGTCCTTTAAAAGCCTGTAATGAAGTCAGACCAAGTCATAGATTCATGAACACAAAAGCTCTTCACAGTTCAAAAGAATCATTAATATGCCTTGAGTAATCTAAGTATGTCAATGGCACATCCACTTCACAAGAAGTTTTATTATGCCTTTTGACTTCTGGCCCAGTGAGCTCAGCAGAAACATTTCTTTTTCAGTTTTGCAGATATCGGATACAACTCGACAGAGGAGGCTGAGTCTCACATTAGCTGATCCATTAGTCATGAACCAATCTGATGACTTCTTTATTTGCCACAAGCTTCAGAATCCAGATTCATTCATTATTCAGAAATGTCGACAAAGATACCAAATTAGATGAGCAGGGGAGAAAAAAGCATTCATTATTTAAAGCTTAAGCTGTAATTAAACAATTCCTTACAGTGGCTCCGTTATCTGTACCTACTATTAAATGGGTCTGAGGTTTGTGGGGACAAACTTTATCAATCATAAAAATGTCATTTAAAAATGTGGCTTTGTTAACACAGTCTAGGTGAAACCAAAACACGTTGCAGGAAAACTTTGTCAGTATAAATCAGCCATTACACAAACACTCACAGACACACAGAGAGAGAGAGACAAAAGGTTGCCTCCACTTTTTTTCTGAGAGCTGCTCCAGCACTGGGAAAGTAAATCAGACTCTTTCATGCAAAACGTAAAGCCGCACTCATTTCACACATCAGGATCAGTTTATTCATCGTGGGAGGGTCACTACTCAGCCCTGTGAAAACAATAGCAGAGAGCCTTCTCAGAAAGTCTGATGCTGCGTCCGAAGTCGCTCCTGTTTCACTAATTCACTGCTCCTTATATAACAGCCACTTTACAGTTCACTCAGTCATGAGTGGTAAATTGAGATTTCAGACACTCATGAATCATCATCAGTTTGCGTCATCACATTTCTCTTGACTCCCCAAACTTTATGGAACCACAACGCTAAATTGAATTTACCAGCGAAACATTTGTAAGCACAGATAAGCAACTGCAACAAAGCAACAACTGACAAAAGACGTCGAGCTCCGTTCAGCTCTACAGCCTCAGCCAGCCCACTTTCTCTCTTAATGAATAATACTGTGACACATCAGAGAGGCAGTTTGCTGCTTTTCACATATTTGTTCCAGTCTTACCGGTTTGTTTCATGCTACGTCTTCTACATGAACACATCTGTTCTGTCCTGCAGATTCCAAGTGAAGAGCGGATGCGGTTTTGCACTTTGTGTGATTGGCAGGCTTCTTGCATAACAGGAGTTTTATTTGAAAGCAGGTGCACCTGATGAATGTCACTATCAGTGTTGATGAGACTGACATATATCTGATTTAGGTTCCCTTTTATGGAATAACATTCTTATCAAATCTAGTTTGTGTTATTGCTCTTGAAAAATGTATGCGGGTTAGGGGATGCATCATTTTCTGATATGATCTGATCATATTTGATCTGATGTTCGCTGTATTTTGTCAACATCTAATTACCATGTTAACGATTTCCTCATGCTGCAAATTAATGTAACCACAGCTTCATGAAATCTCTATCTAAATACCCCTTTCATGACACTGAGTGTGACAGAGTATTATCTGCAGCGTCTTGAAGGGTACTGCAATGTTAAGTGATATTAGACGCCAGCTGACTGTTGATGCATTAGATTCAGGTTGATTTGACTGCCATAATGGCTGCTCATCCAGATGCGGGGAGATGCCCTTGACAGGTAAACAATATGGATGTTTTCAGGGATGACACACCTGTCTTTGGCAGAGCACTGTAATCTTTCACATGCTGAAAGGACATCCATCTCTTCCATTTCCAAGGCAAACAAATATGCAACTGGCAGGCCGCTCTTTGCTGCTGCGTCCAATGTTAATCTCCTGCAATGCTAAAGGAAGGCTGTTCTTTGTGCATCGTTTTCTTCTGTAGCACTCATATCTCATCTCATCACACATCTTGCAGCACATGGTTCCTTACAAGCTTTCAATGTGAGAACGGCAACAATGGCCGTCTGTGCAGCTGATTGCTGCGACGTGGGTGTTTTACTGTGTGAATGCTCCTTGTGCCTTGAAACGACAATATCTGCAATACCTAACAGGAAGCTCTCAGCAAATATTATTCCATTTTAACAATTTGCTGTCAAATCTGAATAAAATAGAATTTGCAGGATGCAGGTGCAGGAAGACTTAATGACAAATATTTGGAAACACAGACCAAATTGAAATGAATGAACAGTTTTCAAAATGAGATCACAGACTGTAATTCAGTTTATGAATTATACCACCTGATGGATCAGATAATTAGAGCCATGTATTCTCAAGTGTGAGCTGAAACGAGGATATTTCAGGTTGCACAAGGCTCTCTCAGCGGGGAAACTTGCTACAAGTGGCTGCTGCAGCACTTCTGGGTCTCTTTGAAAGGCTTGTTACCACACATCTCACATCAAGCGGAAGTTTTCTATCAGCTGAAGTGGGCAGATGTCTGAAGCAACAACCTTATTGATCTGTGGTGCCTTTGTCTTATTATTCAGCAGGAACCATTTCTGTGAATTACAAGGCCACAATGGGAGAGCCTGCATGAAAACATCCAGTTATCACACCATCAGCCTTTCAAAATAACTGAATTACTCAATATACTTAAAGCTATATTATTTGCAGTTTTGAATGTACGCCCCCATTCCCACTGAAACCTCATTTTTAATTGAAAATAGCAGAAAGATAACATATCAAAGGCTGAAAGTAAGAAATATCATTGTTTATATATAGGGACTGGATCTTGTTTACCCCTTTGCTGCATCACCTTTTCTTTTAACAATACTAATTTTGAAAGTGAAAAGTTTTCCCAGTCTTGCTTGACGTGAGATTTCAGCTGGTCAGCAGATTGGGGTCTCCTTTGTTGTATTTTACGTGGCTGTTGAATCATGTGCAGGTGGCCCATCTACTCCTCCTAAGCGTCCATGATTTCCAAAAAGAATTTCAAATGTTGACTCGTCAGACCACAGGACAGTTTTCCACTTCACCTCAGTCCATCTTAAATGAGCTCAGGACCACAGAAGGTGGCACGTCTGGATCTGGTTTATATTTGGTTTGCTCATTGCATGGTAGAGTTTCATCTTGCATTTGTGGATGCAGAGATAAACTGTGTTCACAGACCATGGTTTTTGGATGTGTTCCTGAGTCTATGCAGTGATGTCAGAATCGACAGAATCAAGTCTCAAGTCATTTTGTGCTATAGACAATGAAATCTTTACTTCAGAAAGCCTCAGCCTCTCTGTGAGGTTCATTTTCTACCCAGTCATGTGACTAACCTGTAGCCAGTTAACCTAATTCATTGTGAGATGTTCCACCATCTGTTTTCTTTTAGCATTTCACAGCTTTTCCAGTCTTTTGTTGCCACTGTCCAAACTTTTTTTAAAATGTGTTGCTGGCATCAAATTCTAAATGAGGATAACATTTTCCTCACTCTCAACATTTAATATGTTGCCTTTGTGCTATTTTCAACTAAATATGGGGTGTCAGTGTTTTGCAAATCATCACATTCTGTCTCTATTTACGTTTTACACATTGTTCCAACTTTTTTTGGAGACAGCGTGTAAAATTCCAAAAACATTTTGGCAACTGACAATTTAAATGAAACCACAATTTCAAGCTTCATGTAATTGAGACTGACTGAGCCAAAGCAATAATCTTATTTAAAAAAGAAAAAATAATAAAAAAAAAATCTCTTGTTGAAGTTGTTAAATTAAAAAAGAAAATAATGTTTCTAAAAGTTCTTAAAGTGCCTGATGATACGTAATACGTCAGCTAACATGACTTAGAGTCTGTAGCCATGCCAGCAGCTCTGTGACATGAAGCTCTGCCATGTATTGGCTAAATGCTAACATTAGCGTGCTAGAATGTTTCTGATGCTTACAGTTACAGCAGGCATAATGCGTACTATGTTAACTCTGTCAGTTTAGTGTTTTAGCATGCTAACATCTAGCATAGCATTTAGCACTTGACACAAAGTACAGCTGAGGCTGATGGGGAGCCCTTTAGTTTTGAATATATTTGGTCATAAATAAAAGTCTTTGGTAAAGTGAAGTTTTGACCAGAAGATGGCACTAGGTGAAAAGTCTGGGGATCACTAGTGTTCAATTTATTCTCCAGGGACGCTGAAGATGCCATCTGTAGCAAATTCAAAGGCAATCCATCCAATTGTGATATTTCACTGCAAAAAAAAAATCAAGTCACTAAGTTGTTATGTCGCTATGTTAATGTGTTAATTAAAAAAACAATGAATAGCAACCCGTCCAATAGTGTGTTAAGACTGTCAGCACTAGCATGACTTTGAAAAAATTTGTTTCTAAAGCACGTAACTGCAGCTAACATGCAACATAATAAGTAGCAATATCAATGGGAACGTTTTTGTGGAGCCCTCCACAGGAGCCCAATTCAAACCTCCTGATATGAAAAGCAACAGGCGGTCTTAAGCATACACACATTTATTGGAAAGTCCCTAACCAAGAGTGCAACACAAGTGAGGCAGATAAGCACAACACACACTTAGAACAGGGTTACATTCACGCACTTACGCTCGCATAACCTCATTGAACTGAACGTGGAATATAGCTCATACAAACGTCTGCTGCTGTATAATGTAGGATTGTTCTTTTGCATATAAAGAATAATTTTGTAATACTGAAGTACAGGGAGTGGGGGGGGACATTTTCCACATAAACCTCCTCAAACCTTAATTGGTTTCCATTGGTGTTCGGTGCCAGTGAAGCAGCAAGTTCCCTCCAATGATACATTTGGCTCCTTTGTTTTCTTCATTGACAGATTTCACACAGCTGCAGTCCTTTATTGTACATAAAGTATATAAACAGCAAAACATAGCTCACATAGTTCTCAAGGCCAGACATGCTTTTTCAGAAGAAACAGTCTTTTCTCACAAGTGGAACTGGCATGCCATGAACAAAAGTTCTCACACTCTTTTTTTCTTCAGACATCTATTCATTATAATTGATAATTTTATTATTCTTTAATATTTTCTGTATAGATTTATCCCATCAGTCCTTGGGAAAGTGAAATGATTAAGAAAGAAATCACAGAATATCCAGCACTGGTCGCCCTTGTGCATCTGATTAAGACGTATGTATGCTAATCTTTTTTTTTTTTCTTCGTAGAAAATTATTGAACTTTCATCTCAAAATGACACATCCACCGTTTGAAAAAAGTGACACCTACTGCTACAAAACTATCTATAGCACCAAAGGAAAACTAATCAGGGAATGGTTTGAAGGAAAGAGGAGAAAAAAATCCTTTGTTGATCAAAGCGAAAATACTTTTACAGACAGAACTTCTGAACAACTTTTTTTTCCAATATACACTGTACCATCTAATGAAGAAAAACTAAATGACAAAGTATAAACATCAGGCCGCCAAGTCAGGCCAATGCGGGTCTATAGATCATCATGAATTTGTGTCACAATCACTTCATCTTCAAATCTGCCTCAGGATGTCAAAAGTCACAGATGTCCAGGCCTGTGCAGAAAGACCCCAGCCAGAAGGAATCAACTCTCAGAGTCTGGTCAAGTCCCGTCACAGAGTCTGATGTGCAGAGTCGAGCACCTCTGGCCCTCTGGTGAAAGACCCATCCTTCGCAAAGTTTCATTCTGTATTGCATCAGTGTGGGAAATCTGCACACGCACAAACTGTTTTAAGAAGCTGCCAATGTGCTGCATTGGTGATAGAGGCTTGATTGTGGCTGATTTGAGGAAATTATGTTTCAAAGAATTTTGAAGAAGTTAGACTTCTGCAAGGAACCACACTGTATCCATAATCAAGCAAACAGCAGCTGAGGGTGCGGCTGTGTCAACTGTTGCTTTCTACACAAAAACATGTGGTCTTTGTCGCTGGAGACGGACAAATGCGTGAACAAGCTTGAGTAACACACTGACAAGATAATAAAATTACAAAATAACCCTCTACATTTGGCTTGCGGCTCATTTTATATCATGCTGTTTTGATGTGTTTTTCACCTTTCATCTTTTCAGTGCAAATAAGGTAAAGTGAGATTGCACCTTCCCATTAATGTCACAGCAATGGCAAAAAAAAAAAAAGACACAGTAACCAAGGCAACAAAATTATCCTCAATTTCTAACAAGACTTGTAAGAGGCTACAAATTGCTTTGTTGATGATAGGGACCCAGTAATCTGGCTGTGTGTCATCCCTGTTAATAAAGCATAACAGGGCACATACAACCCAAGCAGAAAAAAAGCTACAAATCTTTGGTGCACTCCTTCCTCCAGTCTATTTGTGGGGCTACAGTACGGCTGAAAGCCATTTGTAATGCTCGGGCAGTCCGTGGGGCACCTCATATAGTCCTAATGTGCTCATAAGCAGCGGTGGCTGACCTCCCTTAATGAGGATTAATGCAGGATCAGATTAGAGTTTGTGCCTGTCCAGACACACTTCCGCAGCGACATTCCCACCTGCCTGTTATTGATTGCACTCACTGAGCTACAATTTGGGTTCATGTCCCTGTGCAGCCTCTGGAATCATGTGAAAGAAAAAAGTTAGATGGTGACAAGGAGAGGAGGAGGAACAGGGAAAGGGTGATATATGCAGGATTGCACTGGAAAATGATATAAACTCAAGAGAGCGGGGAGAGATTGGAATATAAAAGTATGTTTGGGGACAATTTAATATTGTCCTTGGCACGGACCAGTGCTTCTCTCAAGAGTGTACTGGCTCTAAATGTATCATTATGTTGCTATGGACAACCAAACATTAAAAACAAGCAGATGTGACTCTAGAGCAGCGCCCCAAGACCTTAAGTTTTAAACCAACACGCTGATGCATCTAAAAGCCCAACTGAAACACACATAATGTTGTTGTATATCTGCCACTAGTTGTTGTCAAATCCCAGTCTGAAATATACAGTATTCTAATAATTTAACTGGTTTGATTTCATGGTTTAATTGCTGTGACATTTCATGGGATTTCTCGGGGTCCCCCCAGCTTGCTGTCCCAATCCTTTAACAGCCAAACATTAAATGCACTCTAGCATTAAACAACCTGCCAAACATATTTCTCATTAAGCAAAAAAATCCAGCATAAACTGGTTAAATTTTCATCTCCCTTCACACCCATTAGTAAGCCTTGTTTCCTCAGGTTTTCAACATGTTTTTCTCTCTTTCCTCTCAGCGGTGATGTCCCATATTCGTAGGTTCCTCTCATACATCACATCTAAATATAGACCTTAACGGCTGAGCAAGAGCTAGATATAAAAAAATAAACACAAAAGAATGTAGGTGTCACCGAGACAGGGATCTAGCAGTATGGAGACGGAATGAGGCGCATTACTGTCCACTGGAATGTATACAAGTGCCAGTCAGTCACTGGGAATGGGGGGGTGGGCTTGGTGGCTTGGTAAGAGTGTTGGCGGAAGTCTCGGGGGTGGCCACTAGTCATACTGGCCCTTCAGTCAAGCCCTCCAGGGGAAGGGTGGTGGCATTGTCGGTGGGCTGCGGGTCGTCCTGGGGATGTGAGGGTGCATGGGGGGCAGCAGCCAGACTGGCATAAGGCAGGTGGCAGTCCATGTGCAGAAAGGGTGGGTAGTGCTGGCGATAGCAGATGTACGCAAACAGCAACCCGATCACTCCTCCGACAAAGGCGTCTGTAAAATCACACAAACAAATATATTTTAAGGCTTGCATCTTAATTTAAGCCTACATGCAGGAAGACAAATAACACCTGCTCTGAAAATGAGCACAATCAATTAGGCACTGCTTCATGTGTAAGAGTGTCTCGGCCATTATTCATCGTGCCTGGCTAGTTTAGAGAGTGATGAAAGTAAACTGAAAAGCAAACGATGGATCTGTTCTATTGAACACCGGGCTCACTCGCCTCTGGACAGGCTGTCTCTGTCACTTTGTCATCTGTGCTGAGCAGTTTCGTATTATACTTGGTCCCCTTTAAGCTACAATACATCATCTAATATCATACTGCTGCGGTGGATATTATGCTTGTGTTGCTGGGTATAGATCAAAATGACATTGCCAGCTGGTGGCTGAAGCAGCTGATGTAGAGGTTTCCATAATATCAAAATTCTATTTTTCCATAGGTATCACCAAACTCCCTTTATTTTCTCCTCCTGGGAGAAATGAAATATAATACAACATCGATTTCTACCATTCAGAGAGCATACAATGCATGAGCTTGCTCTGTGAATGTTTCATCGACTCCTGTCAGCTGAATTTAATAGCCTGTGACTTGATGCAATATATTAGTTTGGTGTCTCATTGAGAAAGCGATTGGAAGCCCAGCCTTTCCCTTGAGGACAGAGCGCACCTCCAAAATGCAAAGGGGTGGTGGGAACATTAGTATCCATCAAGCATGGCTCAGCAGCCAGGCTAATGGGGGCTCCTAGCTTGTGTTTACACTGAGTGCAGATTGGGGACCCTCAAGTTTAATGGGCTGCACCACTGTTGCTCATGTACAGTCTGCTGGGGAGAGGGAGGTGAAAAACTATTTGTAGAGCTAAGGAATACCAAGAGAACACAGAAAGTGGTTGGATGCATGTTACTATGTAACTACCAAGTATGTGTTGTACTTTTGATGTTAATAAATCCTGGTTGTTAAAAGACTTGTCTGTTTTGTAGTCCTGCTCCCCAGGAACATATGGCTGTACTAAAACTAATTAACACCATATGACAGAGCAGTCATCATATTACCACATATTCTCTCCTGCACCCCACCCACATACTGTATGCATTCCCTTCCCTCTGTCCCTCCAAGTCTCTCCAGCTCTTTCAGAGCAGATATGAAAAACTGAAGCTTGTAATTATAATTTTCTTCCCAGGCTGCTAAATTAAATGCATCCTCACTGTCATATGAGACATTATGCTATAGATAGACAGAAAACAGCATTATAAGATGCAATTCTGTTGGACAAATAACAAGTTTTTTTTTTTTTCATTTTCATTTTTTTCAGCCTTTCCTTGATTTGTCAGCCATGCTGATTCAGATAAAAAATGTGATAACAGCAGTGCAGCTGTTTGAAATGAGCATCACCCCCAGTTTGCCTTATAAATGATCTGCATAATGATTATAAAAGTGCCTTGAGCCAGGTGCGATTGAAAGAGTCTTCTGCCCAGCAATCCTTCTCAGGCTGATTTCACACTATGTAATTTCAGACGACACAGCATTTAGTTGAAAGTAGCTTTGATTGATGTAGGAAATTCATATTCACATGTCCTGTGTCTGAGCTGTTAGGCGGACCTTGCCAGTGGTGTTTGTAGTCACAGGTCCGAGACAAGGCAATCATCATCGCGCTGTAGAGAGGCAGCACCATAGCACAGAGACGCCAGCTACGCCCTCGACCCTGATCTGTAAAACACTGCAGCTTGCCCGCCAGGTAGAAGGATGTGAAGCCAAGACCGGAGAATGCAACTAGCAGGCAGAGAAGTGGACAGACAAAGAGAAAGAAGCGAAGGCAGTCAAGATTAAACATTATATACAGCATTCAGATTGAAAATCTCATCTCCTCTGCGGCTGTGGAATCAAACTGTGACCATCTCTCAAGGGACTGTCTCTAAAGTGTGCAACAGGTGACAGATGCAGAACAACAAAATAAACAGTGACCAGGATAACTACAGCGTGATAACAAAGCATTTTAAAACATAATGAGGAAAGCAAATTGGATGTTTGTAGGTAAACTCGCTGCCTCTGTACTAGATCATTGTGTGTGACAGGTGCCTAAGAGCAGGCGAAGGCAAACAGACCTCCAGATCTATACAGCTGTACTAAGCACAACCCACACACTGCAGGAGACATATTTAGCAATGTGCATACTCTTGCATACTGTTGTATGTAGCATCTTTGTGCATCCCTGAGCCAATCCACAGGACAAAATTAGATTCTCAATGACTGGTTATATGCAATCACTGCCTGACTGAGATAAGAGAGAGACAATGTCAAGATTAGTATAGAGCTGGTACATTAACACATACAGTAGTTGATGAAATATATTCACAGGCACACCAATGACCTGATAGCCTGAGGTCAAAGTGAAAGCCAAAACCTTGTATGAGAAACAAATGACTGAGCTTCAGGCCATGCTGTGCTCAACAAGGTCTGTGTCTTAGCTGGTGGTACATAGTGACAGAAAAACAGTGGTGGTCTAACTCTATGAATCATAGGTTGTGTGATGGAGCTGTAAAAGGTGGCACTGAATCAGGGTCATTAGTTTAGTGCTGCAGCAGGCCAAACAGCACCCATCAACACCCATCAGCTGCCCATTTGTCCCTCAACCCACAAACTGGCCAAGAATACTAAGGACGTCAGGACACGTGTGCAGCCTGTAGAAAGAGGGGAAGGATGACGGGAAGAAAATGCAGAGGTAGAAAGTCCAGCTGTCTCAGTGGCTGTCCTGCTGTCGGGGAGAAGGAGTTGACTCTATTAAGAACTTCAGAACACTTTGCATGAGGCAATTTAGACCAATATATTGGACAGCTGCTATAGGCTGATATTAGGTTTTTATTAAAAAATGGCTATGGAAATACCCAGAAATGATGGACATAATGTAGTTCATTTGATTGCATCTCTACTTTAAAACTGATATTGAACACTTTAGCAGGACTGAATCTAATATGGGGTTTTGGCTGGATTCCACAAGAATATGTATGATTTACCAGTTTTCTTGCTGTTGTGACCCAGCTTACATGCTAATGTAGGCGTGTGTGGGTTAAATGTCGGCAAAATGGGCAACAAGTGGGCATGGGCTTGAAAAGTGAGCCCTGTAAATGCAGGAATTATGTTTCTGGGAGGATACATGTAAGCATTTCTACTTGCATGTACAAAAAATGGTGTTTTGGGTAACTGTACAGTATAGGATGTAGAGGCGAAACACAGCAATTGAAGTAGACACACTGTCATCAGGTTGGTACAAAAAACAAAAATCAAAACCCCACTAATTTTAGAATTAACCCACATTGTTTGAATAAACTGTATTAGAAATGTCAGTGGACAAAACCAACCAGGTGTTCTATGCTTACATCCAGTGTGAGTACTGAGTACCCATGTTGTGGCCATTCAGCTGATCTGTGAAGTATGAGCATAAAGCTGCATGTTCTGGCCATGCAGGGAGGCCCATTAACATGTGCAGTGTGAGTTAACACAACATAGATGAATAAAAAACACCATCTGCCCCATTTAAAAGATAAGACAAAGAGTCTACAGCCATGCTATTAGAAATCCTATTGTATTAGTATTGTAGGTATTTGGTCAAGGAACTGAAATATTTATCTGACGACATCGCTAAGCTAAAAGGTAGGAGATTATTTGAGTTAATCCTTTTGGGACCTTAAATACATGTGGCAAATTTCAAGGAAATCCATCCAATAGACATTCATTCAAATGTCAACCTGATCGTGGTGCTGGACAAAAAGTGATTGCCAAAGTCTATAGGGGTCGTCCTCTGGCGACCAGACCAGTGTCTGTACACATTTTTCATGTCATTTCATCCAGTAGTTGTTGAGACATTTTTATTCTGGACCAAAATGGTGGACTATCCATATGGCCAAAAACAATAACAGTGACTAAAAACAGTATGCCAACATTTCTGAGCAACACCTGTACAGTTAACATGGCCTAGAACAGGCTACAGCTGATGTTAATCAAGTGCAACCCATATGGCAAGCTCATACTGCTGATGGGCTTCACAACCTCACCTACTAGAGACCATATGGTGGTTTAGGTTGCGATACTAAATTTGGCCAGTGGGTCCCATTTAATAGCTTAAGCTTTTAAAGCCAGCCAGTAGTTGATAGCCTTTTGGAACTGAATTCAGCAAATGGCTACATTAATCAAGTTAATGAATTCAGCCAGTTAAGTCTATCCATATGGAGAGCAGGGGGAAATATAAAATATGCTACAGAATTAATTGACACCCTGTGGTATATACAATCCTACACGTAGTCATCATCACCACCCACAAAGTGTACCACACTGGTTTAACAGAAAACAACATATTAATTCCTGGCATCTGTCTGGTCCTTCTGTCCGGAGCTTATGAAGAAGCCTCCTGAGATCCTCAGCCTCAGCATCCCCCAATGCCCATTCATCTCACTTCTGGATGACCTCTGCACATTTCCATTCACACAGCTACTCGCACCATTCATTTTAATAGCTTTTAACCAAAGCTAAGACGATTGCATTACTCATTTGGATAGACAACTAAATTATCCATGAACTAGTGATTCAGTCTGCTGACTGAACGCTTTAAGCTGGGAGAACTCACAGCAGTTTTACATAACAAAATCACACATTTCCCAAACACCTCACCTCCGGTAGCACAGTTTCTCTTGAGCTGATCCACCAATGAACTGGAATTGTCGAACGCAGGGATAAATACATAATAATGCATTGCTTAATGTGGTTTTTCTTTGCCTCTTCTCTTGTTCTGTATGCTAATTAAATTCACCTCCCAAATTCCATTTCATTGTGCAGACAATGCACAAAACATGGCTTAGGATCCAGCAGGGACGCAGTTTGTCATGATTACTTGTTATCATTATTCAGTCAGAGTGACGAGGGCTGGAGCTTATCCAAGCATGCCTTGAGAGGAAGGCAGGGAAACACCATCCTCAGAGGGTGAACGCATTTATTCACCTATGGATTCGGAGCAGAAAACTTAAAGTTCAATACTAATTTATGTGTCTCTGCACTGAAGGAAACCACTAAATCAGTAAGACTAAAGCTTGAAAATGGGAATGGGTGTTCCTCTCAAAGACAAACACACACGAACACATTTCTACATGTAAATTAGCATAATTAACTAAGCCAGTATATGTGCAGCTGCAGGGTGAGACAATGAATACTAGGTGTACTCAAGAACCTTTGAAGGATGCTTTCCAAGAGGCAGCGGGAGTCCTTGACAGGCCAGAGGACAGAGAGGTGGTCAACAAAGGGAAAAACATCTCAGCACTGAATCAGCTTCATGCATTTAAAAAGCCTGTGACTGCAATTCCTCTGAGACATAACGAAGATTTCTAATGACAGTGATGAATGCAGGGTGACGCTTTTTTCCATCTTGGAACAAGCACACATCTTGTTCACAGGTAGAAGTGTGAATGCACTTTCCAAAAGCAAATGGGGGTGATTTCAGTAAACACGGCAGAACTGAGAAGGAGCGGTAACAAAAAGGATGATGGATGTCAAGGTCACTTGGGCAGAGCGGCATCATAAGTGGAACATCACTCAGTCTGGATCTAAGTATAACTTGTCTCATATACATTTGCAAATCCACTCCTATGTCCAACTAATAACCCTGCATTCATTTGGGACAGACATTTGTGCTTCTTCAGGATAAATTACCATAACTTTGGTCATCCTCTAAATTTTCATTTAGTGCCATCATCAGGTCAAAATTTAAATTTGTCCAATATTCTGGTTTATGTAGAAATCCTCGCAAAACTAATGACATTCCCATTAACTTCTACTTTCTGCTTGATACTAATTAGCAAATGTTTTTTTTTTTTTTTTTTGAGCCATTCTAAAACTAAATAAAATTTTCTCTATTTTCAAGCCGTCGGTAGCTTCAAAATAACCGTGGTGATGATGTGTTGGTTTGAGGGACAGTCGCCTCGGTCAACAGAACACTCCAGAATAGAGAAATTGTAGAATGCATATTTTCATTCTCAGCACACTCCATTGAGCCATTTTCCACTGTGAAAGTATCTAAGCACCGTATGATCTAGTTTTGTCTGTGAGTATGTGGGAGTGGCAGGGGTCAGTGGTGAGGGAGGTTGGCTGGGCGACAACTGGGCAGATCTAAGAGTTCTAAATGAGATGAGGAACGAAGCATGAAGGACCGGGCGATAAGAGGAGAAGCACCACAGTCTGCATGGTAGAAAGAAGCCACAGTAAATTAGGATTGTTCTGTTAAGCCTGTTTTTGACAAGTGGCAGATAAGTATTCTTTCAAACTAAAGCGTTTGGCTGTGGCTTTGAAGGGCAGTGTCGTGTTCTGGTCAAAGCCTCTGCAAAGTCTAATGATTTTGGTCTCTTTACCCTTCTCGCCTTTATTTCTGTTGAAACAATTATCATTGAACTGTGACCGCACACACATATCACCTGTCTAACCGATCACTGACGGTAACAGCTCGATTTTCTATCTCCCAGTCATCGCTTTCATTTCTGTTCTGACCTTCCACCCCTGCAGGGACAAGCGTCAGAAGCGGCGCATATTAACCAAGCCCTTAGGCGCTGAATCAGATTCCACCATTAACATGCAAATTCCAACAGGAACTCATTGTCAGCTCTGTGTAATCATCGCTGCAGTCCCACATAAGCTGTTCCTCAGATTCTCCAGTAAGGCTGATGTGTGCTCGAGTGAGTTACAGTAAACACAGGAGGGCACATTTCACATGTGGACATTCCAAGCTATGGTTGATTTAATATAGGTGGTTGTGCGTAAGTGAAAGAAGCTATGTGAGGACACAAAGACATGATTAGGTCCCTCATAGGATTCATTATTTTTTGAAAGTGCATATTAATTGATCATATTTAATGGCTTAATAGGCACAAGGAGAGGTGGTGAGATGAATATGAATAAGAAGGAGACAATTTACAGCCAATGCTTTCGGGCCTGCTTGCTTTACTGCTGTATATATTGGTGCAGTGGGTTCAGGGGAGTTGGTACTTATCTGTTTGTTTTTGTCTTTCTGGGACCTGTCTCCTCCAATTTCCACTTTTACCATGTTACTTTGCTTTGAGGTGAAGAAAGTAAATCAAAACACAGAGAACCCTGAGCGGCTTTAAAAAACTTTGAAATGCAATAATAGTTTGTGTGCTTTAAAAAATAGCTGTCATCAAACACTGAAGCCTAGTGTATATTTATATTTTTGTCCTGGCTGTTTCTGATGGATTAGCTTTGGTTTTATTTTTACAATGTAACAAGCAAATTATGTAGCATCCTTTTGGGAGAGGCAAGAGTCTCTGGTTACAAAATGGTTTCTTTTACCTACAGTCTGTGTCTCAGGCTTCAAACCAGCCAGAAGTGATGTTACGTCCAGATGCCACCTTGAAACGCTTGCTCTTGCCATTTGCCTGCCCTGACACCCTGACCATTGCCACATTTGTCTGGGTAAAAGCTCTCTAACTTCTGCGTGGCTGTGGTGAAAAGGGACACAGACAGGAAATTGAATTTCTTCCGCTCTCTGGACGTGCTGGCACATGGGTGCTCCCTGTGTCCCTGTCGCACGGTTCGCTCAATCACTTTCTCACTCACAGTGCAACAACATAAGGCTATTAGAGCTGTTGCACAGATGAATGTAATCCATACACAGCGCTGCGGTGAATCACAGAGCAATGTCCCCCTCTGCCATTTCTTATGGGATGCAGCCAGCACTTCAAAGCATTTCTTTCTTATAGCAGGTGTCTGAGAAGAAGCTGTAAAAAAGTACTGTAACATTATACTAAAACATCAATTTGAAATCAGACTGGGCCATGAAATTACAGCCATCTTTAGCATAAAAAAGACTGTCTGCTGTATTTTACTATCCAATTAAGATCAGTTAATCCCATGTTTGATTTGAAGCCTTTTATAGAGGTTTAAGGCAGTCACACTCACAGCAGGATGGCAATTTAACATTCACATTTCAGAAGCATTTTGTTTCCTGAGCAGACATACGCATTCTCCCCCACAAGAATGCGTCTTCCTGAACTCACATTTAACATTTTCAGTTTAGTAAGAATATGAAATACAAATATATATATATATATGAGATGGCACCAAGGATTTTTCTCTCTTTTCAACTTGTCACATTAAATGCTTCAGTTGGTGCACCCATTGCTTATTTGTACATTCCTGCAGTACTTTTTGAAATTACCTTGTGCGTGTATACATCTAGAGTGGAGATGTAATACAGATTTGAACAAAAAGAAGCAACATAACAATCAAGCATGCCACAGTTGGGGGTTACAGTTCACTGGAAGATGTACAGATATATTTTTCATTTTGCATCACAGATAGCAGGAGGTTCACTGTAATTACAAAGTAAGCATTTTCTGGCTGTTTTTCTGAGGCACACCATCCATGAAAGAAAGGAAACTTTAAAAAGCCATAAGAAACAAGTATGTTTTGTGCTCAATGGCATTAAGACGTATCTTTTTAAATGCAGTCTTTGTGAGATGCACCATATAAAGCCGAGGGTTTAGCCAACATCTTTGTGGCCTACGGCAAACACTCCTTGCATACCACTGAACATTCATCTGCTGGACAACAGAAAAACATGTGAATTATTTAACACTCCTCTGAAGTGAAAACAGCTTGGAAAGCAATATGGGTGAAAATATGTCCAGTGTCCCGCATGGGTCTGCACAGCTGAACCCAGCAGGAAGTCAGATGAAGCTGAAACAGTCAACAATCAGTCGTGCACCAGGTGAATTACACTGAATATGCTTTACCCATCAATCAACCAAACCCCTGCGCATCTCCACAAGCAGCATGGGTATGTGCAAACTGAACAATAACTCACTGCTACATGTCGTAATTTGAAGCATCACCTTGTACAGCACACACCCAGCCAGCAGACATGAACATTTTCTACTTAGCAAAATGCTTCTCAGAGCATCAAGATCAAAGTGAGTAAACAGCTACAGTTGTATGCAGTTTAAATGAGTCCGTGTATGAGTTCTGATTTCTTTTGGCATTGTGTTGCAAGTGCTGGCAGTGATCTGCATGGACTGATAACTGGCACTCACAGGAGGAATGACTGCTGGGGAAGCTCTTCCGTCCCTCGGAGACTAGATCTGGCTCCCCGGTGCACAGCATCTTCGCATTTACTTGTCCGTCTGGGAAACACCGTTGGAAATAATCGGGCCTGGGTCTGAAAATCACACACAACCCAAAAGACGGTTTCTGTTTCGTCAGTAGAGAGAATTCCATTTACTCCGTCAAACAATTCATTGGCCGTATATCTTGTAAGTCAACACTGAAAAATGTGATCTTCAGAGACTACAGCTTAACATTTAGCATCACTAATTGAGCCTGTAAAATGCTGCAGTTTGTTTGGCGTACCTGCCAACAATCAGCTTGATAGTATTTGTGAAGACTCCATTCAGGGCGAGAGCCAGGGACACAGCTGAAGTAGGAAGATTGACACACACAGTCAAACAGGCATCTTACAGAGGTTTTTGTTGAAAGGCGATAACAGACGAGGTTGACACAGAATTTTCAATCAAAGTAACATTAATAGAAACTGTGATACTGTGACAAAATAATTCATTTTATTATCAGTGCAATACAGGTTCTGGCAGGTGGCCCGCTCTTCTGACATAATGTAGAAATAAAACAGCCAATTAGGTTCATGGGAATTTCCCTGGCAGCTGGACAGATGGTTTGCAGAACAGCAGCAAGCAAGTTTTAAACACAGAGCAAGCTTCACACACACACACACACACACACACACACACACACACACACACACACACACACACACACACACACACACACACACACACACACACACAAAGAGAGAGGGAGAGACAGAGAGAGAGAAACACATATATTAATGCCTGGGCAGTCCTTTGAGTAGCCAAATGAAACTCTGATTGTGCATATTACTGCTGCCATGGTGCACACACTCTATTCCCTCCCAGTAATAGATCCAGTTTAATGTGAATGATGACTCAACAAGGTTGAGACTCTGAGGCCACTTAGGCACAGTGGTGCTTTGAGCTGAATGCTATAATCAGCATGCTAACACACTCATAATGAAAAATGCTAACATGCTGTGTTTAGAAGGTCCATTTTCAACATATTCACCATCAGAGCTTGGTGTACTTCCATGTTAATGCTAGCTCAATTAAAAACAAAGTAAAGCTGAGGCTGATGGGAACAATTATTCGGTCATTAATCAAAGTACTGAACAAATTGACATTTGGACCTGCTCGGCTTTGAAGAAATGTCAGGGGATCACCAAAGTTATTACAGTTCATCCTGAGGGATGCATGCCTGCACCAAATTTCATGGCAATTCATCCAATAGTTATTGAGACCTTTCACTCAAAGCTTCAAATGCAAACCTCATGGTGGCACCAGAGGAAAAGTCAGGATATCAGCAAAGTCATGGCAAGGTATTTCATTCCTGACCAGTGGTAGATGTGCTGACATTGCCATACGGCAGCCATGCTAGCAAGAAAAAAAAAAAAAAGTCGCCAAAATTTTGAAAAAGCTAAGCAGTGTGGAGATTAATGCTGGCAGTATCAGGTATTCAACTGGGAGAAAAAAGTCCAGAGAGTATCCCAACAAAGGTGGTGGTAGAATGATCACACCTACTGTACTTAGAGCCAATCTGACTGTGAAGCAATTACTGCTCCAGCTCTACTTCTGTAATGGGAAACAGGAAGACTGCTGTCAGCTGACGGGTAGGCATTGCACTGTAACTGTACATTCATTCGATTAGCTATGAAGCAGTCCACTGGGGCTCATCATTAGCCCGAGTTCCTGCCTGCACAGGTTAATCCCAGCAGTCTGCAGGTCAATTGAATTCACCCCATGCCGTCGGAGCTCAAACGTATTATCTCCCTGAGCTGCTGAGAGGAGGACAGTGTCAGTGTTATTTAACAGGTTGTTAATTTGGGCAAACTATGTGCAGATCACACGAAAGCTCAAAATGAAACATGCTTTGTTTGACCAGTTGAAAAAGGTCAAAGGTCAAAAGGTTATCTTTATCAGATTGGCCTCCATATGTGCAGGGCGAGCACTTCGTGTTTAAAACTTAAATTCTCTCACATACAGTCTAGACTTGTTACTTTGCTGATGGTTATATGAGTATTAATTAGTTTTGCACTGGCAGCAGCACTGACATAGTTTTGGCAGTCTATTTATTTTCTCTTTCGGCTGTTTGTGAAACCCCTGGCACCAGATGAGCCAGCCTGGAGTAGCATCGCTGAGCGTAGTAACTCATAGAGGAGACGTCCTCTGACACTTGAAGCATTTTTTGGGTGCTACATAGTACAATGTCAATTCCAAAAAAGTTGTGATACTGCCATAAAACAGAATGCGAGTAGGAAAATGTATTACACAGTAAGAGTAAGTACTAAAATTGCAGATCAACAGATGTAATGAATATTATTAAATGTAAACATAAATAACAGAGGAATGGAGTTTGTGAAATATACTCAAATGAAAATAGTACAAAGACAATATATTGAATTACCTCATCCACTTCATTGATTTTTGTAAATATATGCTTATTCTTAATTTGATGGCAGCAACATGTTTCAGGGCAACGAAAGACTGGGAGAGTGTCACAGTTCTTTCAGCCTCTTTTTTGGTATCCAAGCGAGACTCTTCAGCTTTCATTATCGGACCGATCTCTTGTTATTGATCCTGCCTGCCTTTGACTATGTCTGCTCTTCTGTTCCCCGGTAAATACATCAGTATTCTGTCTCTGACTACGAGTTTTGCCCTGCACTTGTAATTGGTGTTTGCTTCAACAAATGCTTCAGGAGATTCTGAATCCAACCAGTCTGAACTGAGCGAGCTTCCTCTGCTCATTTGGTGTTTTGCAGTATCAAATATACACAATCCAAAGTGTAAAAACTGTGCTGCTGCTTATCTGTCACTGCCAAGTCTGAGATTGAAGTCAGCATAATCAATAATTTGTGGAATGTTCCAAAAACACCAGTTTGAAACATTCCACAGGTAAAACAGGTTCATTAGTAACAGTTGATAGTATCATGATTGGGTATGAAAGGGGCATCCTGGAAAGGCCATCACTTCACCAAAGCCCCTCTCATTCAGCAGCAGGACGGCCCAGTATAGTATTTATATTGTAGTGAACATACTGGGATGGTTTAAAGTTAAACTCAGGGGCCACATTAGGAGGTATCACAATAACTCCTATTAGTGATGTCTCACTAACTGGAAGATTAATCCCTCTACAGCAACCAAACAATAATGCCTTTGCATGCAACAGGATCACACAATCAGATGATGAATAACATCCCTTGTGCTTTGTGTCACTCTCAGAGTGTCGTCTGAGAAAAGTCCAACTTCCAAAATCGCTGCATCATATCTTGACTGATAGATAATCACACAATTAAGCTGCAGGGGTTTGGAATGATATTAGTTATTGGACAATTGCACAAAGGGAACAGCGTGTTCTTTAAAAGAGAAAGAGGCGATATGCAGAAAATACTGTATCAAACAAAAAATACACAGCATTAGCAAAACCAAGTCCCACTGGTATTCCAAGGGTGAAAATCTCACACCCTTAATTTATGCCGGCTCAATTATATCTGTTTGAAATTTTGATTCATGAATTCAGAATTAGAGACCTTCAGGGACAACTTTGAACTCAACAAATTAGGAACATAGGGACAGCTGCTTTTCTGTGATTTTTAGCTTGGGATGAAAAATAAATAGGTCTGTAGGTAGTTAAAAAGAAGCTGCTTTTAGACTGCACACCCAACCGAAAAATGCTTTTATGATCTTTCTTTCTCATTAGGTCTAGAGATAGCTCTGGTTCAAAGCCATGCTCAGAACTGTGATCATGTAGAAACTTGTCAGAATCATGGACCCCTTTTTATTCGTTGTTCTTCTGACTGATGTTGTTTTCCTGTGCAGATATAACCCTTGTAGAAGTGCTTCACTGCGGGCGGTAATGGGCCTGTTAAGTTCTACACAGCAGTGTAATCTCTACTGATGAACTGAGCCACCCTCTATCCACCTGATTCATCTCAGTGTCTCTTTAATTGGATTTGTGTTAAACTTTCTTCATGCGGTCTGATGTGCCAAAGATTCTCCAGGCCTCTCAAACTATTTATAGAATAAATACAAGCGATTTGCAAATCCTTTTCGACCCATAATTAATTAAATACAGAACAAAGACAAGAACACATAAGAAGTTGAAACACGGGCATGTTTACCACTGTCTTACATCACTTTGTCTTGCTTGATATACGACTTCAGCTGCTCAACAATGGGTCATTATGTGTTTCCTAATGAACCACACATTTTTAAGAGTACCTGCACTGTTACACTGTTGAAACGTGCAGAATGTGGCTTTGCATTGTCTTGCTGGAATAAGCAGGGACTCTCTCTCTCTCTCTCTCTCTCTCTCTCTCTCTCTCAAAAAAGACGTCGTCTGGATGGCAACATATGTTGCTCCAGAACCTGTATGCACCCTTCAGCATTAGTGGTGCCTTGACAGATGTGTAAGTTACCCATGCCATGGGCACTAACACACCCTCATACCATCACAGATGCTGGCTTTTGAACTTTGCTCTCGTAACAATCTGGATGGTTATTTTCCTCTTTGTCCCACATGACACAACATCCACGATTTCTAAAAACAATCTGAAATGTGGACTCATCAGACCACAGCACACTTTTCCACGTTGCCTCAGTCCATCTCACGAGCTCAGGCCCAGAGAAGTCGGCTGCATTTCTTTGCATAGCAGAGTCTTAACTTTCTGTAGATGGAGCAACAGTGTTTACCGCCAACGGTTTTCTAAAGTGGATCCGAGCCCATGTGGTAGTATCCTTTATACAGTCGCACCAGTTTTTCATTCAGTGTCCCCTGAGGGATCGAAGGTCAGGCATTCATTGTTGGTTGTCAGCCTTTTGCCCCTGACATGCTGATGTTTCTCCAGATTCGATATTATGGATTGGAGAAGGTGAAATCCATAACTTCTTTGCAATTGTGCTTTGAGAAAACTGTTGGACTATTTGCCCGATCCTCGCTGGTGAGCGACTGAGCCTTTCCAGGACGCCCCTTTCATACCCAGTCATGATACTATCACCTGTTACCTATGAGCCTGTTTACCTGTGGAATGTTCCAAACAGGTGTTTTTGGAGCATTCCACAACTTTCCCAGACTTTAGTTTCTCCTGTCCCAACTTGTTTGAAACATGTTGCTGCATCAAATTCAGAATAAGCAGATATTTACAAAAATAAATGAAGCTGGTGAGGTCGGACATGAAATATATTGTCTTTGTACTGTATTCAATTGTTTTATGTTTTACAGAGAGCCAACTTTTTTGGAATTAAGGTTGTACTTGCGGTTTCAGTAATGAAGATTAACTTATGTGCTGTGCTGACTGTAACACTGGGTCACAGAGTTGAAACATTTGCAACACTGAGCACGACAAAACACTTCTAGGTTAGACCAGGCTTCCAGGTAGAGCGGGGAGGTTATTAAAAAACTTCAACAAATGCAGTATTTGCAGCAACTATAATATATATGCTGTCATTTAAACACCTCAAGGGCTATATTGTGACTAACAGCAACAAATTTGTGCCACTTCAAGTAATTGCTTCCACGTACCTAAACATGCCTCTTTGATCTCTGTCTTGTCCGTCCTCTGAATGATCTTCACCACAAATATCACGGCAAGTGGTGTAAGGAATGAAATTGCCTGTGAGGAAATAAAGTCAAAAAGCATAGAGTTATTGTTAGAGATGCACCGTGGAGTTCCACAGGGTCAGTTTTGTAGGTTAATCGTAAAATGACTTTTGCCTCGGGGACTGACATGAACGTATCCATTATTCAGAGTTCATTTTAACAAGGCAAACGGAGGAGCCAAACAAGCTTCTTTATTGTTCAGTGGGGTTTCTTGCCTGCACAGAAAAGAGGTTTGCTTCTCACTTGATAAGAGATTTCAGCCTCCTCAGCAAGTAGGTAATTATTCAGACTGTATTCATTACTTTCTGGCCAAATTCAATGTATTTTCTTTGCAACAGAGGTAGTGAAAACATTTCTAGTTCCATTATTATAACGTGCACATTGAATTCCCTCTTGAGTGCTCTTCATCAGTTCAGCTGTGTGTACATCTGTGTAACTCTGCCAATTATGAACTTATTTTGTGCCTCACTATCCCCTTTGAAGTAGGTAGATTCAGGCTTGTAATCACACTTTGATTCATGCTCTTAAGTGCACTAACAGTAACTACCTGAGCTAGACCTAACATCAGCCACGGTGTATTTATGTGATCGTGACATGGGCACAGGCAGAGGTAGAGTCAAAATGTTGCTTTGCAACTTACATACATCCTACTGCTCACACTGTAATCATGAACAATATAGTGCTAAAACTGGGTAAAACAGTATATTTTGCATTGTGCTGTATACTGTACATGGAAAGTATCACACTATATGTCTGTGGGATACAAGATGTTTGTACCTGCAGATGGAAACATATCTAACTGTGTCTTGTTGCAATGAGGCTGCATTAGAAGAATGAGTGGCTTGTACATATCACACTGGCTAAATAGATGAACAGTGTTCAAGAGAGAGAAAAAAAGATTCAATCACTGTTTCCTGTCAAAAATGGATTAAAGCAACAAATCTGTGGCAACTCAGCAGCTGGTGGCATCCATCATGTTTGCCCAAAATGCACCCTGCGTATGAGCGCCCTTTCTGTCACAGCGGCTCCCATCACTTTGTCACTGAGGCTGTGAGGGAATCCAGAGAAAAAGAAACACATATTTCTCTGTTCAGTGGAGATTTCCACATACCCTGTGAATTTATGCAGGGTGAGACAACTGTCCTGAAAAGCACCAGTGGCAAAGGTGCCCCGACTTTGGTGGCTGATTTGGCAGCTTGTGACATTTTCTCTTACAATTCCTGACAGTATTTTACTCACAGTATAACCTAAAACTATAGCCTGGCTATCCTGGAGTCTAATACAGCTGTCAGAGATGTGAAGAGTCATATGCAGATGAGTATTTATGAGGATTTAAGTTGCCATGAAGAAACTGTATGTGCATCATATGTCTGATGGTGTGTGAGTAGCTGTTATGTCTTTCATGTAGGTGAACAAACTAAATCCACATCTTGTGTAAATCTCAATAAAATTGATCTGTAGCTTTCACCTAGTGCCTGCCTGGAGGGTAGACTTTATTTGCAGCTCTCAGGAAGATTCCAAAATGTCCATAGCTGAGGACGCATTATTCTCATTTATCAATTTTAAGTTATATTAATACTTGGTTTCTATATATCTCTTGTGGCATATTATTTGTTTTAGCCGTTAATCACATGAAGATGGGAAGAGGAAAGATTTCCTCATCAGGAACTGATCTGAGGGCTGTATTTTACAGTTTTAGCCTGTTTACACATTCAGAAATACAGACAGATTCTACAGTCCACAGAAATGTGGACTTCGGCTGTACTGATAGGAGATTTGTATTCTGAGATCATTAGGCCAACAATAAATAACACGCACTGAGAAAATTCCTACCCCTCCCATGATCCCAAGATTGACTCTTGAGGCTGCACGCTGGCATATACGGCATATATATTAATGAAGGTCGCAAGGAGTCATAATGTCTTCATGTAAGTCTCCTCCATGGACTATTTTTAATGGCCAGATAAACTCTCCACGCCTTCAGGGCTTCTGTCAGTGCGATGACATTGAAGAAGCCTGACTGTTGGGTTTCAGCACTGGGTGTTTTTTCCAAAAGAGGCATGTGGGTGTGGGGGGGCTTTCTCTTCCACTCATTATATAGTGGCCTGCCTTAAGCAAAGACCCATGGAGTCTGAAGTTAATACAAACTGTCAACATTTTTAGAAAGGATGTGGAAAAGGGAAATAGAAATAATAAAGTGCAGATAAGCTCTAGCCAAAAGGTTTATCTATTTCTTTTTGCTGGAGGGCGTGTGTGTGTGTGTGTGTGTGTGTGTGTGTGTGTGTGTGTGTGCGTGTGTGTGTGTGTGTGTGTGTGTGTGTGTGTGTGTGTGTGTGTGTGTGTGTGTGTGTGTGTGTGTGTGTGTGTGTTTTGTGTGTTTTCTGCCTGATTGGTAGAGGCTTTCTATGACTAATGCACTTTTTAAGTGCTTATAATAGATACCCCACAAATAATATGTTGATGAATAATTTGAAGTTCAGTTTTTTATTCATGAGCCAAACCACTTCTGTTAATGTGTTAACCCTTTTATGTTAATCATTGGTTAAATTACTCAAAATCTTCAAAACACTGTTAAGTGGAGCCAAGCTAATCCTCAACATACAGTATCTTCAAGTATCTACTGTTGATTTTCAATCTATTGGGCCATTTTTTTAGATGGGGCCAGGGTATGGCAAAGTAAGACAGCAAACTTTACTGCCATTATTTTGAGCTTGAAATGACTCACAATTAGCCCTCTCTGCCTACTCTGCAGCTGTTTCTGCCCATAATGGGATGATTGATGTGTGTGGAGGTACATGAGACAGCGTGGACGGCCAGTCAGTGGAAGGCTGTCAGTTCACTGAGAGGTGAGCTAAACAAGCAATGGGCAGGCAAGTCTTTGCCTGTTAAGTTCATTTGATATTTGCAGTCAAAGCTGTACAGAATTAAACATGTCAGCCTGTCAAAGAAATGGTTCACTGAAACTGCAGTCTGTCCAGCTAATTCACAAAATATTTTATAGATATTTCTTCTATAATCACAGTAAGTCCATTTTTCTAATGCCATTATGAAGCTACACTTCTCACAAAAGCGGCCACTGCTGCTACAAACTCGTACAAACCCTGCTGGATCAGGGCAGCAGCCCTGATCATTTCCCATCTAACAACTTTGTATTAAACCTGTGAAAAATGTCTTGATCCCTGTTGGATGTGGCAGAAAAAGAGTTTATTATATAAGAGAATAGGGTGCAAAATGCAATCAAAAGGAGGACCAAATTTCTGGCCGTGAGCATCAGTCTGGAAAACACATTTAGAAGGTATAACCCTCTCTGCTTTAAAAAGCTCATCTTGCTGAGAGTTCAGGTTTTTCTCTTTACAGTTACAGAACTGTTGCAGATGCTGTATATTTTCTTGGTTCGGGTGCTGTGACCTCCTGCAGTCTCTGCTGGGTGCATGGCAAACCCCACGCTGACAACATATTTTTTTAATGAAAATTGTCTCCCAAACATTTCTGGTCATTAGAAAGTCTATGTTGGTGGCAGATGGAAATTGTGGAAGTATAGCAGTGTCAGGTTTAACAACAGCTTGTTTGTTTTGGCATCACTGTTGTCATATTTCACCATAATCACTCTCTGAAAATAGGACTATCTAGTCTCTGCCATCTGAGTCTGGAAGCAATGTATGACTCACAACTGCTTGAGAATGAGCTCCATAATGACCAGTATGATGTATTCTAAATGTATTGAAGCCAGTGATTGTCTCTGAGAACTGCACTGGGAACAAAATCAGCTCCAATATGTGCTGGGTGGAAGTGTTTGCCACAAGATTCGTTGGGTTATTTGCTCAGTGTTTACAGCATGAGCCGGAGGAAAAAAAAAAGATGTTCAGTCCTCGCTGTAGTTGAAGGTTAGAAATGCATCTTAACCCTGCACCACCCACTTCTGTCCAAGCAGAGATGATATTTACATTGGACGCGCTAATCACCACAGGTCTGTTAAAGCTCTTCTCATATCTATCAAGACAATTCAGGCTGCACTTGAACACTGGAAAGAAGAGGCTTTATAGCATTGATTGTCTTAAATGAAGGATTTCTGCAACACTAAGATTACTAAGAATTAAGCCAAGGATGTAGTACACGTAGATCACATTACTGACCACCTATTTAACAGCATTCAAGTTTGTAATAAGAGGAATGCATAAATAGACAGCAGGTACTTACAAACATGACCCTCTTGGGAATGTGGTCTGACTCAACTAGAGGATTCTTGTAGAGCCAAAGCTCCTCTGGTTGAATCACTCTCTCAAAGGGCTCCAGAAACTCTGTAAATCTGTGGCAGAACAAACAGATCAGTTACTCATTTTTTGTCATTCAGCAGATGTTTTTACACAGAGCAGCATGATTTTACCATGTACCGTATGACTATTATTATGATGTCACGTCTTTTTAATGTGTGCACAGTCTGATTATGCTTACATTTTGGCATTTCTGGAAGGACCTGTTGGTTCTTCCACAAGGATAAATATAAGTGAGCCCATGTAAGCGGAGCGACTTCAGCCAAGATCACCTACGGTGAAGAGTCCCGCTGTTTCATGCTGAACAAATTAGCATGCTCCTGCTTCCTCCAGCCCTGCCAGGCCGCCCAGTGATCTGTCAGACACGACCTTGTTCTCTGTCGTCTCAACAAAGTCTTTTTGTCACTGCACTCTAAAACAATTCAATAGGCTGCTCTGTTCCACAGTTGGGCTGTGAGATACTGTACATCCCAGGGCCACAGACAGCTCCCAATATTCAAAACACCAACCACAGCAGAAATAGATTTTTTGAGCAGTGTTGCTGGGACAGTATTGCTGGGGCATTGTCTTCTAACAAAGAGAAGAAAGAAAATGATTACAGAACTTCTGTCATTGGGGAAATTAGCTATTAAAATAGAGGAAGGCATTACTTGTCTTCTAATCTCGCTCTGTGTGTGAAAAACTGGCCCATATAAATTAAAAAATAAATCAGAAGTGCTGTGCGCTCAGGGGTGCCAGTAAAAACTCTAAGACCCCTGAAAACAACCCGAGATCCTTACTTAAGACCGCAGAATAGTAAATATCTGCAGGGCCTGTGTGCTCCAGAGCTCTGGGTCCCAGGGGTCTTAACTTTTTCCCACCATTCATCTCCCCTGCCCACGGCACATTCATTCTGACAACATATACGCCTAATAATTTCTTTAACTATCTACATCAGTGATTCCATTCATTGAGACTAATGGAACTGTTGAAAAAAGGAAGTTAATGTTCAAATAGTTGAAGCTTAAAGCTTCGGCTACACAAAGCAGCTGTGGTCTGATTAAATCAGCGTAGACACCTGTCACAATATCCACTTTATTATGATTAAATAGCATTAAATCCCATTCAGTGTAAAATCCACTTAAAAGAACGTATTTGGAACAGGGTAGGAGGTGTGGATGAAATGGTACTTGAGCTCAACTGACAGGTTTGTTAGTGTACATTAACCATTAATGTTGGTGAGTAGCATATGTTCTATAAATGCAGGATAATTAGGCTGCTCGGCCTGCTAGTTAAGGTTAGCAGCTTGAAAGCAGCTCATATATACATATACTGTAGAGGTACTGCTACTTTAACAAAAGATATATTGCAAGTTATTAAACATGCCTTAACTTAAAATCAGAAAAATCCTTGCAACAAATAAATAAACAATAGCAGGTGAGAAAGTTGCCCAAAGTTTGTGGGAAGATTTTTCGGTCCAGCAGGTCATTCTCCAGATGTACTGCTTCACTCTCAGTGGAAATAGCGATTGAGTAATGCTCTCCCAAACAGCTACATGCCCTTCAGCAAGGCATTTATCACGCATCCGCTCCACTAGAGCCACTCGCTGGCCAGCGGCAGAAGCGTGAGGATGTCCTGGATCATGAGCAGCTCCTCAGAGTGAATCTAACTGTGGAATTGTTGGCTAAAAGGCACGCCCATCTTCTGCAAACCTTTTTAAGATAAAAATTGATTCATGTACAACAAATTGTCTTATTTTGCCTCTCTCCAAACTACGGGAAAATCAATTATATGTTTTTAATCTCTCTGAAAGACATGCAGCCTAGCACACACTGTGGAAAGTCTGTTTGTGGGTCCGCTTATGGCTGTGTCATGAGGTTTTTGCAAGAGAGAAGCCTAATCAGTACTACCTAATTTTACACCTTGCTGAGCCTGGGCGCATGATTCACTTCAGCTGCATTACATTTACGGTATGTGGTCCACAATAAATTACACAGTGCTAATGATACACACCATGCCTCATGAATTACTCTACTTTGCCAGCTTGTCCTTTGTTAAGCTCTCTTGTTCAGATATCACTGACAGGGAATGCAGGGATTAAAAGCGGGCAGAGCATAGACAGAGTCACTCAAGGCAGACCCCACCTCAAGCCAGACAAAGAACCCCCCACCCCCACCTCCTTCTTGTAAACACTGATGTTCTCTGGTCATTAAATACCACAGCGGTCTACCTGTCACTCTGCAAGGCTTATCTTGCATCCAACCTTTAATGTCTTAATGAGTTTGAGGCACACGCTCCCCCCTAAGGTAACAACATAGATAAAATTCATCTTCACAATATTTGCTTGCATGGGCTCACATTAAAATGCATATAGTGTACACAGACCTGCTGCAGTGGGAAAAGAATCATGACTATTATTTAAAATGGGCCATTTAATCGGGGCTGCACGGTGGCGCAGCAGGTAGTGCGCGTGCCTCACAGCAAGAAGGTTGCTGGTTCAATTCCCGGGTTGGGCCTTTCTGTGTGAAGTTTGCATGTTCTTCCAGTGCATGCGTGGGTTCTTTCCGGGTACTTCCTCCCACAGACCAAAAACATGCTCATTAGGTTGATTGGTGACTGTAAAATTGCCCCTAGGTGTGAGTGTGAATGGTTGTGTGCTTGTGCCCTGGATTGACTGGCGACTGGTCCAGGGTGTACCCCGCCTCTCGCCCGTTGACGGCTGAGATAGGCTCCAGCACCCCCCGCAACCCCGAAAGGGATAGGTGGTATAGAAAATGGATGGATGGATGGGCCATTTAATCAAGGTTTAAAGGATTTTCATGAAATTAAACCCTGTTTTTGATGCTATTTTCAATGCATGTACGTTGTGCAATTATGTCTCTGTACATGTTTAACTTTGTTCAACCTCAACTCATACAATCATGTTTGTCATGGTAAGCAAAGGTAAAATAATTTGGGCCGACCTGAGAAATTTAATAAAAGGGTGCAGCTATAGATGGCAATAAATGCCTCGAATTTCATATGGTACTGTATTTTCAGCAGCACCTTGTTTGCTGGGGATGATTACTTTAATAAGCTGAAAATTAAAATGCCTTTTGGACATGTAGTTATATTCCTCTTTCCTTTGGAGAATTTGTATCCAATCTCCTCCACAAATCAATACCGCCCTCAAAGGATTTCCCTTGGCTCAAGATTCAGATTGAGTTTTTGGCCTCATCTTCTCTTTTCCAACAATAAACTTTATTAAAAGAAAGACGCCACTATGGTTTGGGCACATTTTAAGGGCTCCAGGCTCCAAACGTCAAACACAGATGGAATTAATCAAGACTTCATCCTTGATTCTATGGACAGAAGAGCCAAGCCTTTGTGGAAATTAATTTCACTTTTATTGTAATTTACAGGCTCAGATGAAAGCAGCGGGAAGTGCATCATTCACAAGCTGGTGACAGACGATGCATTTGTCTGTGTGAGGAACGAAGGACAATGTTGATTACGGTCACATAAGTAGAGCTAATGTCAGAGCTTGGAGAGGTAATGACATACACAGCAGGCATCCCACTTTACCCTGCTGGGAAATAATTGTAATCCCACTGATTCAAAGAGAGTCAGCACATTCAGGCAAGCAAAATGTCTAGTTAACAGCCAAAAGAGTTATATTTTAAATGTCATGTCATTTATGGCTTTTGTTTGTGGCTCATTTCCTGTTAAGGTTGCTCCTCTTTCTGTTCATTTCCAAGCTTAAAGGCCTGACAGAAGATTGCTCTCATGTAAAAGACCATCTTAGCAGCAGCTACACAGACACTGAGAAGGGACAAAGGCAAGAATATAGAGAAACAGTCTGAAAGATCAACCATGTAGAAGTCTCTCGAGACGCAAACATAGCAGTGTTAAAGAAATCTAAACCATTTTTCCACAATGGCAGACTCTCATCGGTGCTCCAGTTCGACCCAAGGCCCTCTGACATGAACTGTGGCTCAACTAGATGAGCTCTCTAAATGCCCATAAACAGGCGGCATACAAAAGGCCCTGAACTCAGCACCGCCTGCTGGCCGCCTGGGTTGTTTGCTCTGTGTAGAGACATGATTGAGCAAAGACATAATGGCATCTGTCGGGGCCAAACTACAGCATGACAGATTAACTGACAACCTGGGAAGTTTTATGGTGAATATGTGAAAACCAATGTTGGCATCAAACTTTTGAAAATCTGGAGATTCATAGTGGTGAGAGGCTTGTACGTTCATGCTCTGTGGACACAAGGAAGCCACAAACATTCACAATACAATCCAGGAAGAGCACACCGTGAGTACCCTATAGCTTTGGTGTTAAATCTTTACATTTGACCTTATCTAACTCAGGAAGTTTGCAGCTTTTTGCCTGCTCTCGGTTCCTCTTCAATAAAGCTCTGCAATTGGGACAATTTATCATCACCAATTCCTATCCATCTCTGTTAGATGCATATTCTAAATCTGACAAGCCACAGCCAAGGAAATAAAACTGAATTATTTCTCAAGTTCTCCTCTCGCTTTCTTCCCCTGCTGAAACGCCTTGGAGATTTAGCACACAACAGCATCAAGAACAATATGAGCAGCTAATTTGAAAGCTCTTGATTTACAATGCACTGTGGGCAGGATATGTGGCTATGGCCTCGGGAATACATATCTACTATGCCACCTTGACAGAAAGTTAAAAAAAAAAGAGTCAGGAAGTTCCTCCTTAATTAGTTGGATATGCTGTCAAGCAATGATGCACACAGAAGAGTGGAATAGCTTAGTTGTATTAACTTCAGGCGAGCTACCGCTTCCACAGAGTTAAGTCTGAAAGTATTTTTTTTGGCTGACTGTTTGTTTGTGTGTTGCTGTCTATCTGTTTTCGTGCATCAGCCTATCGCAGATATATCCAAACAGAGGCTGAGCATTCTCATCAATATTGATGACATTATATCTGCTTGCAGGGGTTGGCTGAGCAGGAGCCAAATGCTGAGAGCCATTATTAAACTATAGCTGCACAGCATTTATCTACAGGTGCAGGAGGCCGCGGAGCAGCTCCAGCACTGCGTAGCTCGCTCAGCAGACAGAGTGTGTGACCTTCCCCTCTCAAGAGAAATGGAAAGTATCAGGCAGTCTTACAATGTCCGCGACACAGAGGTGCAAAGCCCCACGCAGAGGTCTGTGCGGATGTCTCAGAGTTCGCTCAGGGCAAGTCTTGTCCTTAAGTGGCGAGGACTAAGACATTTTCCTAACTTTGTCGCACTTCTCACCAGCGCTGTTCACAGGTATGACTGCTAGAGCGCCTGACGCAACCCAGAGACACATTCAAAAGGATGGAGGGCATTGTGTCCGCTCACATTTGATTGCATTTTCGCTCACAAGGTGCACATTTGGCAATCAGCTGAGCTAGGAGCGAGCTGTTTGTGTAGTGAAGGGACTGAGGGGAAAGAAACTGGAGCTGACCATCTGCCAGATCTGGGATGAAATTTAAAATGACTTTTCAGACCAAATCAGAGGTGGGCAATCATCACTGCTTTTCTCTCAGTCTGATGGCACCCACATGTCACTCCCTGCTTATGATACCAATCATTTAATCATATAGCAGGGAGCTTTGCAAAAGTGACTTATGAGATCTACAAGCTATTAGGCTCAGGGGTTGTATAAGAGCCCGGAGGGAAATTTCCATCCTTCTCTGTTGAGTGCATCTTCTGGTTCATTTACTACTGGTAAATTCCCATTCCTCTTCTTACACGCCATCAAACCCAACTGGAGCATTGGGCTGTTCAATAAAGCTAAATGGTCAGAGGTGGAATGTTGAGAGCTTTGGTCTCAATATGGTTTATATCTAAAAATGTATATTGACATTGGAGAGATTCAAGGAGAAATAATAGGAGATACAGTTTGAAGTAAGAGAATGTTGGAGCAGATTATGTGCTGGCTTCTGATTCCTGGCCGAGTTTTATCCCAGTGGTGGCTGGCACACAGTCAGGCTGTTCTGGAGTGGACAAATCACCAACATACTGCTTGGACTTCCACTTCACACCTCTAAGCTCTCTGAGTTGTTGCACAGACCAGTCTCCAATGAAAAGGGTGATCATGCTCAGACTGTAGAATAAAACCTTGCAGAATAAAGTGCACTTTTTCTTTTGGGCCTTTCAGACGTGCTTTATCAAAGTGTTAATTCTCAGTCTGTCAGGTTTGGTTTCTGTAATCTGTTTTTGATTTGGTGAAGACCACTGGAACAAATGTTTGTGTTAAAGGCGCTATATTCTAAAGCTGATGGCTTGACTTTACACAGGCCATTAATGTTTCAATTTGCATGAAGGACCAGAGAGGCAGGATACATATCAGCAGAAGGACTGAAATGCTGTAAGCTGCTAACCAACTGCTGGCTGTATCTTCAAATTTACTGCACAGGCATGAAAGTGGTTTTGATCTTCTTAAGGAACTCATAGCAAGAAAACAAATAAGCATATTCACCAAAATGTTGAACTATTCCTTTGAATAAGCTTCCTGGCATGTACTGTATTATGCTATTTAACAATTATTACAGTGTCAAAAAAACCTGACCATTATAAGCATCGCAAAGGCAATATTAATGGCCAGAGTAACGTATTGGGTTCTATTACAATGAGCAAGTGTACCTGGTAAAGTGGGTCAGAACTATAATTTTTACTTAAGTCTATTTGGCACGAATGGATATTTTCAGTTCACATCAGCTTTTCTACAGTTGTGCATCTATGAAATGTGCTGTCACAGTGTTCCAACCAACAAAGAGAAATGTGTAATGACTGGATGCGATTCACCTCAGGTAAACCTCGGTTTATCACAAATCCACAACTTACACAGCAAACAACGCTGGGGGAAAAAGTACAGCATAGGTTTTGCTTAAGTCTCCATTTCTTACTCCATGCAGACAAAAAATCCTGCATTTGCTATCCCAGCAAAATCAAATCTAACTCCTCTAGCACGGCTGGATTAAAATACAGACAACTGGGTATCTGTGATTTAATAAAGCCCCACTGCTGCAATTCAATTAGGGGTGGGTCGCAGTGGAGAAAGAGGGAAACTGACTGTCAGACTTTGGATACGTTCTTGATTTAATTATCGCACTTTATTTCATTCATTATTGGACTCAGAGACCAGAACACGGTGCTGCTGCCTTGACAACTAATATGTGCTTGATGTGTGGTGTTGAATTCACAGGACCAGGAATAACAGCGCTTTTCAGGGGCAAGGCTTCTAAATACTTGTAAGCTAGTAACAATCTACCAGGTAGATTTCCAGAAACCTAAAAGAATGATATTTGAGGCTGCATTGTTTTGGCTGGAAAGGGACCAGACTGCAGGGGAACGTGTGGCTGGTTATGGCGATGGGTTTAAAGGCTGAAGTCTGGAAACAGAACTGAGGCCTGGAGATGGGCTTTGAGCTGGTTTATTGTGCCAACATCATCAGTCACAACCTGACTTAAAAAAGAAACAGATGGATGAATTCCATTGTTAGCCAACAAATGAAATCATACACCTGCTCCGGGGAACACTACACTCATAATATTAACAACCTCATCTGAATTCCCCATACAGCAAACTGCATAGCTAATATAATCATATTTAAATCAAAATAATTACTCAGATGTGTTAAAAGCATCGATTATGTATTTTCCTAGGGGCTTCATATACTATAGTCTGCTATATAAGTCAGAACTCTGCGAGTGCAATAAATGTCACATCCCGTCTCTCTCTGTCTCTGTTCGTGTTAGCGGTTACAGTCAGGGCCTTGGCTGAACGTGTCAAGAATGCACAGCACCGGTCCTGTCAGAGACAGAGGAGAGAGGAGCAGAGCGGGATAGATGCTGAGTGACACTCAGCCAGCTCTGGCTTCCCCAGAGATATGTATGCCTTCACAAGTTGGCTAAAGGGGAAAGAAAAAAGAAAACACCATCCTTCGCTTGTCATGCAAAACCCCTGTGGGAGATGCAGTGCAAAATGCAGGGTCATTCTTTTAATTTTAATTACCCATTCACATTTGCCAATTCAAGGGGATGTATTAAAGAGGACACAGTATAATGAGAAGCAAAATGAGGGTTGGCTACAGGTGTCTGTCCACGATAAAAGCCCCAGAGACACTTTGAGAAAGGTCAGAGGCCTGCATTTGAGACAGGCATTAGGAAGAGCAGTGGTCTGAAGCTGGCAAGACACGGCAAAAGGGACACAGAGGGATTGGGGAATAGAGTAAGCATGGTGTGGAGGGCGGTGCATGGCGAGATAAGTTTTCAACCCAGCAGGAAAGAAAGGAGCGAGGCTGCCATGCACAGATGATTTGCCAGCAGGCTTTACAAATGCTCCACAGGTCCATGGCTTATATTCATCAGGCTTGCTGAGTAAATGCACGGACTTTACTGGGCCATTGGCGTCGGCTCATCAGATTTGTTGAGCTTGCGCTTTCTCTTTTGCACTCAATGGAGGAGTCTGTCATTCTGCATTTAAGAACACAGTAAAACACTACACCAAATACGCTTCTTTCACAGAGTTATGTGAGATGATCGTACCATTCTCGCATCTGTGCACATTAAGTGCAGAGTTTGACCTGGGAGGCAATTAGTTCCGCTGAGCGTTAACGCTGGGACCAGGAGGGAACGGCTACCCTGGCTCTCCTCAAAGTTCAAAAATACACTAAACCTCACTAATCAACTCACTTTATATTTGTTTAACTCAGAAAGAAACAGAAATGGGAAAACACTTGGGTTCAGGGAAGTTTTGTGTTTTAACTGGATTATTTCCTGCCAAACAGCACTTTATCCATCCACCTTGTGCAGCACATCTCCAGTTATAGACAACACACCAAGGAGTTAGTATGCCCAGCTCTGGTTCTCAAAGGGGCACAAATTGTTTTTACATTTCTGAGTGTACAGATTACATAAACAAGATGTACTGTGTTTACCTCTAATTAGTCTTTAGAGGTGTTGTTAGGCATATTTTTGCCCAGGCTAGCAGGGCTAGCTGGCTGGTAAGTTCAAACATAGTTTAGTTTGAATGTAATTTATAATTTAGGACAGAGTCTACATGCTACTAATATGCTAAGGGTTGCAACTAGCCCTTAGTCTTCCACAAAATAGCAGTTGGCATGGAGCATCGTTTTGAAAGGTGGTATAACTTGGAGGATGAGGAGGAGCAAATTCTATTGTGTCGGTAACGCATTCTCCATGACAGCACACAAAGTGTTCAAAGATGACTGGACAGACAACGCTATAATATGAGAGCTTTTCACTGATTGGCCACAGGAAGTAAAAACGCCATTTTCTGCAACAGTATTTTGTTTTGTTTGGAATTTACACTAGTTAAGATGAACCTTGCGTCTCCATGATTGGTCGCACACCAACCATTGACACAGCTTTAGCATCAAACATCTAACATTTCAACATCATTTAGCATGGACTACCCTAACTTAAGAGAGAGCTTACATACAGCAGGATGCAACAGCCTACAGAACTGTGAAGCTGAGGCAGTTTACGAATGTATTAATTTTATTATTTACACCTGTAATAACATGTAATAACAGTTTATTAACAGTGCCGATTTGTTTTCTCCCATAAGAACTAGTGTAAAATTAAACTATTTGCACCGGCTCTACATTTAAGAGTTTATTGAAGCGGCACTCACCCTGGTGCTCTGTAACAGCCCTGAAGTTAAACCACAGAAGGATGAATGCATATTGGAAATATGTATTTATCAGTTAACCTTGAAATGTCTACAGTATGAAGGTAAAATTTGAGCTTCGCTGCATTCCCCTGATTTCAAAGAGATGATTGTCAAAAGATGAAAACAGGCCTGCTCAGGCTCAGATTATGAATTCTACAGGCAGAATAACTGACATCTGTGGTCACCTCAGAGGTTCAGGAATCTGTTTTCAGATCAAAGCAAACACCTAGTGTCTCTGGAGAATGTATATACGTAAAGGCACTTGGGTGGGTGTGTATGTGTGATTTAGCTGGCATGTGGAGTTTATTAACTTGGGCATTAAGGTAACCATGCTTGGAGAGAAAAAGACAGAAGGGAGGGAAAGGAGTGAAGTGGAAGGAATTCGACAGATGCATCCTGATCACTCACACTGGCTGTGATGTTGGACACAGATATGGGACTGGGACATAAGGCTGACATTTATCAGTGTTGTCATGCTCATCGTTCATCCTGGCAAATGTCAAAGTCGACAGCAACAAGAGAGAGATTCCAGCCTTGTACCTCTTTGGCCATTTAAACAAAGAGTGAACATGGACACCCATCAACAACACCCACGGAGTGTTAAAGCCAGTCATTAGCCGCATCAGAAGCCAAGGTTCACTAATAGATGTCCAGAAACATATACACACTTAACCTATAGACAAACACACGCACAGAGAGAGAGCTTCCAATGCACAAACACTCTTGCTTTTTCTTACAAACACGAACACAAGCACACATGGTGATGTTATGCTTTCATGCATCCATAATCACTTATTTCATATCTACTGATCTGTAAAGAGTCTATACTGAATGTTCTCCCACTGTTGCACCCACTTTCCTTGCCTCAGGCTAGTCAAGTTTTATGGCTACAGCTTGAATTTATTTTATTTCCCTTCCTGGTTATTGTTTTGTTTCCGCCACTCATCTCTGGGATGAGTTTTGATATCGCTTGGATTTTCTATCCAGAAAATCACACTCTGTCAGCCTGTCCTTTTTTCTAATTGTCTTGAGGAGGAGGGATGGTGATGTTGTCTCAGAAGACTTAAGAGATTTGTTTGTTTCATCTGCAAGAAAATTAAATGACCTCAACCCCCTTTTTTTCTGCTTCCACAATCCACATGTGCACATAAACAATATCTGTGTACAGCAGCTCATCCACTGCCCCTGCAACCAACATACAGGGACGTAAAGATAAATCCCACTTAAAGCCCTGCACATTCAAACAGGTGTTTTATTTCATTCTGGCTGATTAAGATCTTCAAGAAAAGCTGCCATGCTGCCAGTTCAGGTGCCCCCTATTCTTATGTCAATCGTATGGGGCAGAACAATAATAATAATGTGCGTTACATATAGTACAGCTTACATGGTATAGCTAAAAGGCCCTGTAGACCCCACATATTTTCAGGTATTGTCTGACTAGACATCCGCTCAGGTTGAAGGTGAGTGAAGCTATGCTGGAAATAGGTGAAGTCGCCAAACCCCACGCACTAATAAGGACAAAACTAGCAGGACTGAGGGAGATGTCAATCAAACCCACACAGTGTTTAGAAGAGCTCTAACCAGCCAAAGTAAATAAAATCCCGAGTGGGTTTATTTGTGCGTGCAGGGCTTTTAACTGCTTACAGTAAAGTGAAACCATTAAATGAGCTATGAAAAACTCGTGTTTGGTGAACATATTTATCTTATTAACGGTAATTTCTCAAAACGCCTTACGAATGAACGTCTTCCGCACGACTGGTCGTCCCTGACAGGTTGTCACATTCGTTGTATGTGTTTGAAGTACAGATGTAACGACACATAGCATAAGTGATGGATGTGTTTCATTTCAGTGAGGTTGCCAAAGAATCAGAGAGGGCTCATTTGTCCCCAGCCTTACATATAAGTGAGTTAAGAACAATTTAATGAAGTCCTTAACCAACAGCCCTGAGATGAGATCTAATTGGCCTGTTTAATTTAAGTGAAAACACCTGTGTGAGCGCAGCATTAACGTGTGTTGGGGTTTTCAACTGCATGCGCATTTGCAGAATAAAAGGTGACGGCGTCCACGTCAGTCTGGACCAGCCTCTTGAAGTGTGTGGTGTTTGATGACTCCGACTGTAAGCCTGATTCAGCCCCTATCAGTCAGTCCTACTGTGATTACTGTTTGTTCAGGCCTTTCAACTGAAATGTGGCCCGCTGACAGCACAGATGTAAGTTGGTGAAAGCATAATTAGAGAGAGTATTATTTCATAATCATCCGATTTCATCAGAAGGTCAGATGTCAGTGGAGAGCCACAGCTCAGCGCAAGTTTAACTCACTCTCACAAACTTCACTCACCACCAACATCTTGAATGTATTACAGTTCATGTTCCTCCCTCAACAATGTCATCCAACTTTGGCTTTTTCATTTGTTTTCACTGGTCTTGTAGCATAAATGAGAAAGCAGAAGAGTTTTTAATATATTTTTATTTTTCAGTGTGCCGTCCAGTGTTTAATGCGTGCTTCTTCTTGCTGTCAAGACTAAACTGTGTATGTGGGTGGAAATATAACGAGTTGTTGCGTGTGGAGGTTCTTGACTTTTTCCAATAATACCCACAACTGTTCCCAGCTTTCGCAAACTTGTAAAACTGATATACATTTAATGCTCGTCAAAAAAGTTTGTTTTCTTTGGCAGTATTTTTTGTTTGTTTCAGTAACACAAGGGAAGTTTACAGTGGTAGTTTACCTTAAAGTTGTAAAAGTTGTCAGAGACTACCTTTTTCTTCCCTTCGACTGCATGTGATTCACCTTGTTGTGGCATAAAGTGAGCGATCACTCTGCTGTGCATTGTCTGAAGGAAACCACGGAGGAGTCATCAAGGAAAGAGTCTGGCCTGACAGCAAAACTCAGGGGCCTGAGAGGGACACACACACCCCCACACACACAGATGCGATGAAAGCTTCTCCAGAAGGAGAGGGGCTTGCTTGTTATATATTTGGGGATTTGAGCCAGGAGACTGGCGCATGTGTGAGTGTGTGTGTTGGAGGAAGGCTCTTTCATCTCCTCAGCCCCTCATCTGTCTTTGTACAGATAAGAATATGAAGCTGGGAATGACAGTAATGGAGCAGATCTAAGAAAATACCTGAGAAAAGGGCAGTGCAGGGAAGAAGTGACAGAGAGAGAAGGTGAGAGACGAAGAATGTATAAGAATAGAAATATAACAATGGGAGGAAGTGTAAAGCAGTGCCGGGAACTTTCTCTCTGCTCCGCCAGAAGCTGTCACTTCCACACTCCGTCCACACCTCTGAGGTCTCCAGATCAGCCTCCACCTACTGAGCACAGTTCAAATATTTCTTCATCTATAAGACTAATGGGGACGTTTTTACAGTACACTTCTAGACAACCTGAGTGACTACAGCACATACTATGCACATCATACAGTATTTCTCTCTAATATTCTAATATGTCAATATAATGTGGAATTGATGTGGTTTTATTTCAAACTTAAGCCTTTCTCTCTTTCAAATTAATTGAGTTTTGACTATGGATTTCCTTACACTTGTGATAAAAATGACACATCTCCTCATCATAAAACAGCTCTGTTATCACCTTACAGTGTAATTCCCAGCTTGTCTAGAACACCTAAAACAGACAATCAAGGTTTAAGTATCATTTAGTTTAAGCACAGCTAGTAATCATGTAGCAGATTGAACCTTTGACATGATTTTCATTTTCAAAGTCAGGAATTTGTACTTATTGATGGAGGGCTAAAAGAAATGGGTGTGCTGGATCCAGTGTGATAATGATGAGAACACTGAATCACAAAGGTTGTCCAAACACTGAATAATCCTTTAACTGAATACTGTATTGCAGTATGATCTTCGTCATCAGGATCAGCAATGTCAAATTAGCAGTTAAATTCCAGAATACAAATTTCCAGCTGAAGATGCCATTTATGAAATGCCCAGCAGCACACGCACAATCCTAACTATGACTGCAGTCTTAATGAGTGCGTTTTTGATTAAATGTCCTCTGTGAACATGGTGGCGTCTGATTCATTTTCTTATTTTTCACTTTATATTAAGAGCTATAGGGGTGGGCTGGAAATTTAAACAGATCTGGGATGAAGCAACTGCAACTCTACAATATGTGAAAAAAATGATTCATTCTACAAGTTTTTAAATCCATGTCACTAATGACTATGCCATTAAGTAAAAAAAAGTACTCCTGATTTCTCCCAAACTCTTAATGACACAAGTGCAGGCTGGATGTAACCGAAGAGAAAACACTTAAATCTTCTTCAGATATGATGTAATGAATTCACGGCAAAATTATGCAAAAATGTCTGCTCTGATTAACTTCATGTTGACCTGAATCTGTCTACCAAGCAAATGGGTTATTTTCTGTGCATCTACGCACTCAGTTGCCAGTTTATTCGGCACACTTGGGTAAAACTAAAGCAGCCTGCTGCAACAGCTCCACCGTCATGGCGGTGAGAGAAAGCTCAGTTTTTGCTGAAACATTTATGCAAAGGTCTTGATTCAACTTTATAGTCATTTCAGAGGCTTAACTTTATTGTGGTGTTGAATGAAAGCTGTGTCTAACACAACTGTCTGTCCTCATTGAAGTGATGGGCTGAAGAAAAATAGGGCAATATTATAACATTAGAACTGTTACATGTAGTTGAAAGCTCCATAAAATGCTAGCAAGCAGATCTTGCTGAACAAAATTCCAAAGCGAGACATTGCGCTTAAAAAACGCAAATGTCAACCTCATGGTGGCGCAAGACGAGTCAGTGGGATTCATCATCTGAGAACCATGAATGTCTGCACAAAGTTTCATGACAATCCATCCTATAGGTGTCGAGATTTTTTCTTCTTCTGCGATCCTGTCATTTTCCTGCCAACAGTAAATATCCATCATCTAATGGATAAGTTAACCCACAGGGCAGGTATGTTCCTTCAAGAAGAAACGGTGAAAGGGACACATGAAGAGTAACTGAGGGATCTGATACTCAGGGAGGGATAAAGAGATGAGGTTGGATAGATGACAGCAGGGATGGCTCGCATAATGAGCTGATCAAACGATTGTGCAGAGTGAAATGCCAGAGTGGCTTAGAGCGGTGACAGACTGAGCTGTCAGGGAATTCCTGGTCTTGGTGTGACAGTCAGCTGCCTCTGCTCTCATTGGAATCACAGTTATTTCTGCCACAGCACCTGCAGAATCTGCTGATCCACACTTGTCTACCTTCTCTTTCCTCGCCTCGATCCTTCTGGTAAACACAAGCAGCCCCATTCTGTCCATCCTCAGTCCCTCCTTTCATTACATAAATCGTCTTCTGTCTGCCAAGGTCTTTTCTGTAAGTCCATTTTTCCATTCATCTATCCTCCATTATTCCATCTTTTCCCCGTGGTTGCTAATCAAATTTGGCATACAACACACAAATCCTTTTTAAAAACCTCATGCCTCTGGCATTGTGTCCCATCTTTGCTTCTTCACTCAGGCTTTCACCTGTGCTTGTCGAATTATCTTTCTTTTGTTTGCTTTAATTGGGTGTCCCTGAACACACCGCCACTTTTCAAAAGTTACCCCTTTAAGAACTAAGTAATTAATCAGGTAGATTTTACATAACCAAGTACAACAATGGATGTTCTGTCTGCACTGTTTCAGACAAAGATCGATAAATGAAATCTCAGAGAGATTCACACTCTTTTCGCTCATTGTCCCCCCCCCCGATCTCTGGTCAATTTGTGTCAACAGCATCAAGTGTGAATTGAAAGTGTTTCCACGTCCTTCTATCCTCAATCAGTTGTCAAGCCTGCGATCTCAATTTTTTGCTTCTTCTACAAGATAATGAGGGTTACAGATTGGATGACCTGCGATTCAACGCCTCAGATGTTGGCTGCCAAAAATAAGAAATGCAGCAAGAGCATACACTGTATTAATAATGCAGACAGGGAAGTAGTAGCAGCAGACGAAACAAACTAAAAGCAACAAGGGCGTGTATATGAGCAAACAATTGCCTCGACATATGTCAGAAACAGAGCAACACAGGTATCTCACCACCTGATGAATATCACTCTAATGCTCACGTGCCTTTTAAAGCCAACCCAGCTTCTGAGAAAAATGCCTGGTTCTAAAAGCTAGATAGTGAAATTTCTTTGTCAGCAGATCTTTTACTTCAGCTCTCTGCCAATACCCACTGTGCAGGTATCGTAAAATCAGCTTGAGTGAGCTTGTTTGCTTGGAGATTTTGCCCATGGGACGAGCCATTTGGACTGAACCACACAGACTGGAGATAAAAAACAAAGAGCTGAAAACTTCAAAGCTGCAGAGAGGAGTGCTTAATCCTTTTCAGTGTATAGGATTAATATTAAAAACCATTAAATAGAGCTTTAAAGTGGCACTCACACCTATGGCCTTTGGCTGAACATTTTCAACCAGGAAATCTACATCTTAAATTACAATTTCATCATTTTTATATATGTTCTAATGAATATTTTAGGGTCAGTAAATTACCATAAAATTGTCCCCTTTAAAGTTATAATCCTTAAGCTTTTCATAAAATCAAAGCCCATTTTTGATTCTATTTATGAGCTACGTTTTTTTCTGCCATAGCCATTGAATGTATATTTACATTCTGCAGTTTCTTCTTGATATATTGTAGTTTTTTTTATCTGTGGTGACTGAGCCTACCTTAGCACTAGGGATTGACTTGTACAGAAAAACTATGCGTAGTCCCTTTCACACATGCAGTGCAACCCTAAACGTAGACATTACCCAGAGGAGCAGTATGTGAGAACACAAATGTCGGTCCAATTAGCTGAGGACCGGACATTAAATGGACATTACCCTGCCAGCTCCTGAGTACAAAGTCTGTTTAATGCCCGATTGAGCCCATGTTTGAACAGAGCAGGTCATTGCGTGCTACTCAGGCAGAACCCCTTGCCCACACCAGAAGTATTGATTAGGAGTTCATATAAGAAAACAGTTAATGTAATCCAAAACAATTTATCTCTTCATAACAGCCTCTCTGATTATTGTTTGCTCTTTACACTCAATCAGAACTGTATGAAGTTACTGTTAATGCAAACATGACATCCTGCTGTTGCTTCACATTAAAAGCATTGAGGTGCCAAAACACAGGGTGGCTTTTATTGTGAAGTGATGTGTTTGTCATTGTGCATGCTGCTGACCAGGATCCGACTTCAAAAATGCATCTATTAAACAAGACAGCCATCGTTTTTGGCATCTTTTCGTTAGCCGATTATTCCTTTATTTTTGCAAAAGTGGGGCCACACTGAACTGCTGCAGACCTCCAACTCCTCAGCAAGGTAACCAAATTAACTGTGTCCTGTTGTGTGGAAAATGACTTGTGCCACATGCACCTAGAAATCAGATCACAGATATTTTTTAGCAATTATTTTGGACTGATTTCTTCATCAATACCATTTGAGCAATGGCACCATCAAGAGGTGGCTGGGGGGGCCACAGCCGTCCTGGTGCAATCCCTGGCCCCCACTTGCAGGATTGTTGTGGTCCTCCAAATGTTACAAGAATGAGTTTATGCACATGAGAAAATTTACAGAAGTATATCTGTATGTGATTCCTTCACTATTATAGTAACAGAGTTTTCAACCAGTCTATATAGAAGAAAAACATAATAGAATTCCTGAAATTCAGTTCTGGCTTTTGGTTTTGGTGTGCCAACCCGATAAGAAATATCTGGGGGTGCCACTGAACATGAGCTTGTTTGGCTGTGCTGTAAACAGCTCTTCTGGTGTATTTCTAACAAAGTAGCAGCGTAACAGGTATTTGCTGTATTTTCCATCATTAATCCAAAAACAAAAACAGACTGTAACATTCTCCTCGATTAAAAATACTTTTCTGTTTACATCAACTACTCAGAGATAATATATGCTCTGATGACACTGCAGCAAATCTTCTGCAAAGAGATTTTCTCCTAAAACCAGAGCGCACGAGCCTCCATCCTTAACATGCAAGCCAAACAATCCGCTTATTCTTAAACGGTCTAAGGCCTGACACTCTACTCTTCCCGGTCTCACAGGGCTTTCTGAGACTTGCCAAGGCTCTGGGCTGGATCCCAGGGCTGCTCCTAAGCCTCCCTCTGAGAGGGGAGGATGATATGCAGTGCCGAACACTATTTTGAAGGATGACTGGTGTTGTTTTTGGGCACACACTGTTAAAATAATATGACAACAACTACGGTATAATCCTTAAAATTCCAAGATCATTATCAGTGTTAGAATATATTTAGCTCATCTCGTATTGGCCAGTCTGGCATGTCTGGAAAATACATATATAAACAAAGTTCCTCTTCGATCATCAGCATTCTCTGCAGCAAAGAGTCCATTCATCTTAAATCCAAATTGTTCTCCACAGCACAAACTAACTAATGTACTTTGTTGCGTACATTAGCCCATAAAAATGCCCTCTTCTCTGGCCACTCGCTCCATCACCAAGCTTTTATATTGCACTGATAGGAGAGTGGTTTTCGTACCTCTCTATGCTCTGAGTAAAATCTCCAAACAATCTTGATCTTCCTAACTGACTATCTCCTCTCATCAACCTCTGTCTCTTCCTTTTGGCCGTGTGCCCTTCTTGCCTTTCCTTGTGTGACATTTGCTGGAATTTATCTGCTTATTCAAGTGTCCAACTATGAGCTGAGGAGCAAACACAGAAACTTAAACTCTGAGCTTGTGGTGATTGATTGAGGACATGAGCTCTGCTGCACAACCACTCAAGGAAGAAATCACTTATTGGTATTTGTCTAAGCTCTTGCTTGTTTTGCTCCAGATTACAAAGAATGTGAAATAGCACCAATCTTATTTTCCTCTCTTTCTGTGCCGTGTGGTTAAAAAAAAAACAAAAAAAAAACTTTATCTTTTTCAGATTCAGTTTTTGTTTTTTCCACTTTGTTAAATGTCAAAGATCCATTTCCATTTAGATGGAACTTTTTGCTTCACACTCAGGAGATGTGTGACTCCTGGGGTACCCACTAAGCTACGATAACGGCCTGGCATTAGCAGTTTGATAGCACAGGGTCGACCTAACGTCACACACTTGGCACATGGCTAAGGTCAGTGTACCCCCTGAGGCTTGGAACACACAGGCAGCTTGGCAAGCAAGGGCAAATAAAAAGTAATATTCCCTTGAAGGCAGGTCATCTTTGACAAAATTTGGATGTGAACAATGCAGGGAATTCAGAGCTCATAGGTTCAAAATCCTGCACAGTACAGGAACAGTCCTCAGAGATTACAGACATGTGGTTTACTGTGTGGTGGAGAAAAACTGGAACAAGTTTGTGTGGGTGACCAGCCAAGCACAGAGAATAAGTTTTATGTCTATTGGTGTTACAGTCAGCATTATTTAATTAGAATCAAAGACAAGAGGAATGACAGAACTTGCATGTGTGATCTCTGATTAAAGACATCTCTGATGCATTCATATCTGCTTATGAGCCCAAACTAAAGGATTCATTAATTCATTTTTCAGCATCCCTTGGCACATGTTCCCACTTACGAAGGAAAATGAACAGCAAATGAGAAAATCGGTTCTTTTTTTTTCTTCCTGTGAGTCAAATTTAATACTGAGCTGCAAAGGTAGGAAACAATAAAATGAAATTCTAATTCTAACTGAGCAATGACGCAAGGAAATACACAGCTGCTTAATCTTCTTGGTAAATATACACAGATATGGCTTCCTTTTTTTCCAAGATAAAACTATACCTACCTACACTGTGCAGCAGACACAAACGGCGCTAGCTAAAAACCATCCTGTGCACCTGAAGTGAAGAAAAAAACACATTTCAGTTGACCCCAATTATCCCGCCGTCATCTCGGGCTTCGGGGTGAAACAAGAACAGGGACCTGCTGCTCCACAGGGCCAGAGGGCAGCTTTCTCTGATCTGCCAGGCAAAAAGCTAGTTCAATACAACAATTACTGCTGCTCCCAAAGAAATGCATTAGATCAAATGCTATGATATACATGATCGAAACTTGCTCTTTTGCTATTGCTTTTGTGCTCTCAATCTGAAGTACAGAGCACAATCGGATACGTTTAATGTCCGTTATCTTTGGAATTCTAATTAAACTAAATAATGACCTTATTACACCAGTATTTATCCCTATCCAATCACAGCTGCCCCTGAGGTCGTGCTAAAATGTCACAAATCTCCCAAAGCTTCACAATATACAGCAGGGTTGAAGATGAGATGTGTTAAAGGATTTGATGATACATGTCTGTGCTTGTGCACTGTCACACAGAAGCAGTAAACTTGGCTGTGTAACCAAATGAATGTTTTATACTCAGTTCAGAGGCACTGCTGTAAGCACAAAGCAGATCCAGTTTACTGACGGGGCCCCATTACAAGCACAGTTTATTTGCCTTCGCTTGTTTTCTTTGTGGTGAAGAGGGAATAGGGAGTAAAACTCAATTCATTACAGTGATCAAGCACTTGACTGGGGCTTCTGCAGTTGGATTCAGGAGCTAGTTGATGATGGTGATGATGATATTGTGTGAAATAGTTTTCTTATGTGGCCTCAGGCACCGAAACACAATAACACATCAGCGAATCCCTCAGACTCACACAAACAAAAGGCTGCACCACCAGGCTTCAGTGTTAAAGTCTGACGCCTCCTCTCTGAAATGTTCCATTCTTTGGAGCGATCCCTCCTGTTGAGACTTCCCATGTCAAACACTGGGAAGGGTGCAGGCTCCACTTGGCTGCATCATCCTTTCAGGGTGACACATACAGCTAGACCACTTAGCCCAAGGACAGATATTAATGGTAATGTACACAGCCTATGCAGGCGGCGTACTCCAAATCATGAGCTGATTTTTGACTTTTGACTGAAGTGGAATGAAAGCAGAGCCGCAGCTTTTCATATAACAGGACCTAGGGCTTTATTTTTTTCTTTCTTTCTTTTTTTGATCATATCAAACTGAAAATCAAAAAATGACACAATTATGATGCAAACAAGGCATAGTGCCCACAGGCTAGACAGACTAATAATTCATATTAATGTTAGTTTTGAGGGCTGCTTGTGAGACACCCTTCATGCAAAGTGTCACAGACATCACCCCAGTGGTGGACTTCCCGGGATCACTCTCTATTTCTTGTAAAAGTAGTCAAAGAAGCTGCGTCTGCCTCTCTCTAAACACCTCCAGACAAACATATGCCACTCGTTTATTTCCCAGATGTGATCAAAGACGGGTGACAATCAATTCAGAAAGTTATTGTTTTTTTTATTTTTTATTTTTTGCAACCTGTTAACGCAGCGTCTGGAGTGGTTTCGCAGCGATCTGTCCATGCGCTGCGGCTCAGCATAGGGACCTGTCCGTCCAGCACCACACCGCGGCAAGCGAACCTGATTACAGCAGTTCAGTGTCTAAAGCATGGAAGGACACATGGATACCGCCAGCCATGAAACCCAATGTCACCGCCAGCCCACATAATGCCAGACTAGATTTCTTTCACACAAAGGGAACTCGGCTGCTTTTTACGCTTTACTTACACAAAAACTCCGAAAAGCAGAACTCGGATGCCAATCTCCAAAGCCAGTTCTCGCATGTTTTTCCTGCGGTCTGGAGGCGACACGTTCATGATTCTGAGATAATCCGTCAAGTGAAATGGGCAAAGGCGGCCCCGATCAGTTCTGACTGCTGCTCACTTTGTAATCCACCTCAACAAAGCGAGCGCTTCCAGCCGCGGTGCTCCCTAGTCCTCACACACGCCGTGCGCCTCCATCGCGGCTCGGTCACCTGAAGCAGCCTTCCCCGGTTTTCCTCGCCTTCGCCTGTCTCCGTTGGTCTCCCTCGGGCGATTTTCTTTATTGCAACTCTGTTGCTGACAGCTGCTTCTCTATCGAGTCAAAGTCTCCCTCCTCCACTCCATCAATTACTTAAACTGGGCTGGAGTTTTGGGAGCAGAGCAGAATAAGAGCGCAAATATGAGAAAACATTAGAGGTGTGGGTTAGTGCTGAGAGTGAAAGTGATGGGAGACAGCAAAGTAAAGAGAGAGACTGAGCATCGACTGTGTGTGGAGTCAGAGTATCTCTCTCTCTCTCTCTCTCTCTCTCTCTCTCTCTCTCTCTCTCTCTAACACCCCTTGGCTTCGCTTTGGAGAATCAGAGGTTTCTGGAACACCACTCAGGACTTCACAGGAGGCCAGATGAATAAGTTCAGCACTCCTGTCCAGTAAAGTTGTTGCGATGAGCTGAATTTCTTCTCGTCTTGTCAGACACCAAGTGACATCCCTCCTGAACAAACAGCTCCTCTTGAATAATGAAGCACTCACATTAAATATGACCACCGTGGCAGCGCAGTCTACGAAGACGTTCATTATCAGAACGCTGTCACAACAGCTGTTAGAAGGCATTAGGCTCAGCAGTCAGCCTGACATATGATCTCACATTACTGTGCCATAAGACGGCTGGTTCAGGGGAGCCCTGCTCTCTCTTGGCTCTTCACCATATTCCAACCAAACCACCAGGAAGAGTGTAGCACCTCGGGGTCCCTGCAGCCAGACAGTGATAAAGGAGCACAAGCAGCAGCATACCTGCAGGCCAGGAAACCTGGCCAACACTTCATAGGCACACATGAATATTTGATGCCTTCTAAAACTGGCCCTCCTGCATTACCTGCCAGTCCAAGATGAGGCTCTGTGTGTGTATGAATGCATGTGTGTGTGTGAGTGAGGGAGAGACCATCGTGGAAAAAGCCCCTGACCCAAAAACTTTTCTGTTGCCTTTCTAGGTCACAAGCTTCACAAGCTGGAAACTGACTCCACAGATGCAATTAAGAAATTCTGCATTCTTGCCAGTTAACAAGGCATCTCTGTTAGCTCCACACAGCTAAGATAAATGAGCGTACACACACGCACACACTCAGGTACACAGTTGGGGTTTTGATGTATTCCTTGCATTCCGTTTCTTTTCTCACTGTCGAGTTTGAGGTGATGCGCCGGAAGCCTGCGCTAATAAGAACAAAAGAGGGAGACGTGAAATGGTGGTAGGTTAGGAGGTGAGATCTAACTTCAAAGCTTTCTGGCAGCCATCAGACTCCTCAGCTTTTAGAGACTGTGGCATGTTTATTACGAGCTATCAATGTGATTTTACCTCACAGTATCACAGCACCGGTGATTCAGATGATTCACTCCCGTCAGGAGGCCTTTCCCAACCTCTCAGCATCAGCACAGGACCGCATAAACACTCAATACAGGCTCTTTCTGGTTAAAACCATCCAGTCTTATTTTTTGCTGTCAAAAAGAAAACGTGTAAGAGCCATATGAAAAGACACATCTTCCCTTTTCATCTTTGGTCTTTTATTTTGTTCTTTTGCAATCAGCATCTTGAATATTTCTGTTTCCTTGACCCACCTCTTGAGTTCTTTCTCTGCAGTGTAGACCATGAGTCACACACCCTGAGGTTGTGGTTACACTGCAAGGTTAGACATATGGCAAACTCTAAAATAGGTCATTCTTCAATAAATCAATGTTGAATGCATCATTATAAAGAGCTCCTAATCGCCTCCATGGTATTGGTTCACTCTTTGGGATAATCTCTGCGACAGCGTGATTCATCGTGCTGCACAGGGATTGGTCCATCGCTCCCTGGGTTCTAAGTTTTATTGGACATCTCTGCTCATGGCACTTGGGCAAGGTTTTATTGGAAAACATCCCTCATTCATGGTTTATACAGAGTTATACGAGTATGTGCGCAGCGTTTTTACTCGCTGATCCACCAAAGGTAATACTGTTGTATACTGCTTCTATGTGATAAAACACTCCCTCGCTGAGCACTGTATCCATGATTAAATCTGAAAAAAAGTGATGTGTAAGAGCAGGGAAAATGAAGTTGTAGAGTGGTGTAAAGGGGAAAACAGGCCAGTTTTATTCTTGGGGTTCTATAATTATTCCCAAAAAATTTCAATCACCAACTGTGTCAGTCAATTCAACTAGTCCCCAAAGTGGAGAGAGACATGTTTCACCACTCAGAACGGTTGGCATCCCTGATCAGTGACAATGTGGAAATTCCCCAGTAAAGGAATTAGTCATCCAGAAATTAAATTGTGTGATGTGTGTTAGCTAACCTTCATCAACTTGGTGTTTAGTGTTCATGGCAACTTCAAATAAGCCTAATGAGCCAAAAACTGACCATTAAATGGTTTCAAAAAGCAGCATAAAAGGAGGGATTTAAAGCCAAGCAAATGCTGCTGAGTTCAAGAGTCACATCTGCGCCAGTATTTAGCCATTCTTTTTGAAAATGTCCCTGTCCATATTGTCACATTTCTGTCATCTGCTTAGAATGTGTGCTGTGTGTGATTCAGTAATGTCCATCATACAGCAATAATTACCTAAAACTTGCTAACATAGCTCACTTGAGCCATTGTTGCTTACATTAGCCACCATCAATAACCTCTCTTTTATATTTCTGAATCTTTTTTGTAAACACTGTGTAGTTTTACCTCTTGAGGCCTCTAAAAACTATTCAGAAGAAACAGTAAAGGAGGGAAATCACTCCTCAAACTGCTCACAACCCACCATCACGTATTCTGAGATGAGGAGCCAAAAGTAGACATGGCTCCATATGAAGCGATCACACCTTAAAAGGTTGGGAATAACTGCTCTAAAGGAATACTGCTGAGCCACTGAAGCTGTTTTGAGGTAGGCTGACAAGGAGCTGTGCCAACTAATTTCAGCCAGAGTATATGTTAAATACAATTTATTTTGGCATCAGGCTCTGATTTAATCACTGCCTGTGACTGGAATTTTTTAACCACCCAATACACAGAGTAGAGAGAGATCAATAGTCCATTTCACTGCGACTGCACGGCTTCACAGCAGCTGAAGTTCAAGTGTACTTCCTGTGAGCTGTTGATATTCACATTTTAATTGGGGCAAAAGTTTGTAGTCTGTAGGATCTTGGTTGATACCATATTAAAGAGTTGAGGAGCATACTGTACTGTCTGTGGTAGACAATGGATCAATAGCATATGATAATCAGACTTATTCATATTTAACACACACAGGTAGTGAGACTCGAGGCAGCTTTTCATCTTGCTCACAAATTCTCAGAATTCTTCCAATACATATTACTCTTCATTTGCATGCGGCATCTGTAAAGAGGAATGAAAGCAGTGATCTATTCTGCTAAAATATCATTTTCCTCCATTTCGTCTCACCAAAACATTAATTGCCTGTAATGAGATAAAGTGGTTTAGTTTAAGATGAGAAACAGCGTCAGTGGACCAAACCGTGTTGATATTAAAATGTCGGCTGTCAAAATTTAAATGGAGCACTTATAATGCAAGCTGAGGCCAGATTTCTCTCCGGGTCTAACATATAGTTAATTGATGGCAGCAGTAAGACAAAATACCTGTCCAGGTAAAAGTCATCTTGGTTCTGATTGGCTCCTGCATGCTGCACCATCTTTTTTGTCAGTTGTCAGCTGTTACCAAAAAAAGAGGATGTATCATGTATCATTTTCCAGATGCTGTTGCCAATTAGGGATGCATATTTGACCTACTGTAGCTAATCATGTGATCGAGGATATGGGAATATGTCTTGTTTCTTTTGTGCATCTTCATCATGGACTTCTTTTAAGTATTTTTAAAAAGTGCATCAAAATGTGGAGACAGAAAAATGAGCCTCTGGTGCTGAATAATAAAGGCAACGTGGAAGTGTCAAAAACTGCAGTTCCTCAAATGGCCTCTTGCAACTGGTTCCAAAACCAAGTCAATTCCCATAGACCCCCCATATTAAATTACCCAATTTAACAGCAGAAGTATTTACAGCCCGGTACTCTATAGCTAATTTCCCCAGTCTTGACAGTTGTATGTGTTCTGAATTTTTATGTAACCATAGAAAATTCACTCTGCATATGCCACAACTATCAAAACTAATCTGTTTGAGCTGTCCTGATGAACAAAACCAATTGTTTTCAAACCACAGCTAATGATGTATGTCCTCTGCTATTAATGCATTAAGATAAACAGCATAAGCTTGTTAATACCATTCAAACAAAACAACAGCTCTGCCATTTTTGTTGCTCTGCATTATCAATCGGCTCATTTGAGATGAGTCCGGCCTGTGAAGAATCGATCACCTACTTGATCCTGACTTGCTCTGCTGTGACATTCGTGCACACTTGGGCAATGAGAACTCATGAGATAAAGGTGGTCACAGTTTTTAGATCCACACGCTGCAGCTGCTCTCCACTGACTGCAAGACCAAGGGCATGATAAGAAATGCCTGGCTGTCACCTGATCAAAGAGCTGATTGGCTCTTAGTTCTGACCATCACATCACATCACATTTTATAGAATTACAATTACAATTACAATTACAATTACAATTAGTCATTTGCAGACGCTTTTATCCAAAGCATGAATTCACACACTGATGGCACAGTATCCGGGGAAGTTTTGGGGTTCAATATCTTACAATACAATACAATACAATACAATACAATACAATACAATACAATACAATACAATATACTTTATTGTCCCACTTAGGGAAATTTGTCTTGGACTCAGCAACTGTGCCATAAATGCCTTGACAGCCACAATGACAACAAACAATACATCACCAGGCATACCATCTCAACAACAATTACACAACAATATCGCACATATCCCATAACATTACACACAACACATACGTACACCAATGGAAATCTTGCCCATGGGTACTTCAGCACATGGACTGCCAAGGCCAGGGATCGAACCACCAACCTCCTGATTGGTAGATGACCGCTCTACCTCTTGAGCCACAAAAAAATAGATTTTTTTTTTTTTTTCTGTGATTAGATTAGATAAGGCTATTAGTATCAGTGATGATGATAATAATAATACTAATAGTAAAAATATAATAATGATAACAAAAGTTATTTAGGCTATAAGTAGGGGGATCTCTTCTGCTTCAACTTCATCAGCGATCAAGAAGTCATTTGCGATTTCTTCAGCTATAGCTATTCGACTGTGGTCTGTAACTACAGGAAGGGGACACTGAGAACCTTCTGGGTACGTTAAGGGGATCATTAATATAGGATGTTGGCTCTGGGTCTCAACACTATCCATACCATCTAGTAAAATTAGCGTAAAATGCCTTTCCAAGGCATACCCAGAGTAATTCTTGAACCATCTGGAATACATGCATGGTTTTAGTCTCTTTTGAAAGATAACACTCTGAACATTTATCCCCAGCAGTCAGAATCACTTTAAGTGCTACTGGCATTGAGGAAAAGTTTGAACACACTAAAGTAGAAGTTTAGTGTGTTTTTGTTTTGTTTTTTTCTTGTGAATAGACGTTTGCAGATGACTATATCTGGGACTTATTCGCTGGAAAACACAATGGGACCGCAGCATGAAGCCTTATCCTAGTTCAGATTCAATAAAAAAACGAAAACAAGACCACAGAAACTGAATATTTTCATGTTTTCTTTAATAGTATATCTACTCATCCTCAAAAAAAAAGACATTTATATAACAATCAACATGTCTGATTAACACACTGGTAATTAGACATTTAGACATGTCTATACAAGCAGGATGGAATACATATTTTGAGTCAGAGTAACAAGCGTACTCCTACACCTTACGAATGTGACCCTTATTTTGATTGAGGCCCTGGTAATAAAACACCCTACCTACATAGCACTGAATGCACTGTAACTTCTGTCCAAACCCAGTGTCCTACTGTACACTATTATGAATCAGAACAAAGCGAAACAGAAAAGACAGTTAATCAGACATTATGAGTACCAGACATAAATTATACATGATGCATTCCCTTTTAATTCTACTTCTGTACGTAACAGAAACAATCATAAAGTCATTATTACACTCTTCCCATTTCATCTCCATTATTCACTGAAGTGGCATTATTATGTAAATTATGTGACAATCCTCCCAAAGCCTTCACAATACGCTTGAATTGTTGAAAGAAACAGAGCTCTTAAACAAAATTAAAGCAGAAAACCAAACCCACCGTTTATGATTATATCACTTTACAGATCTTGTCACCCACAATATCAGCAGTTTAGATCTTTGCTGCCAATAATAACCATTATGTCCACAATGAACAAAAAGGAAAAAAACGTTCCTGCGTGATCTTTTGTTTTTCTTCTGCATTTATAGACCATAAATGTCATACTGTAATGTTTGTTCAGATTGCGTTAATAGTGTGTATGGACTAAATCTGGGGATTATTGTTCCAGTTTTATTGAACTGATCAATGGTTACATCTGTGATCTAAATGTGTTTGGTAAAATACATCATTTAAATTGGTTCAGTGTTTCGGGAACGTTATGCAGGGTCCCCACAACATCATTTTAAAAATCTTTCATCTAAGCTTTGCTACAGTATTATGCTGTGCTGTGAGCTAGGTCCTAGAGCAGTGTTGTTGAGACTGCATGACAATTTAGTCTGAATACCAGGCCAACACTTATTTCTACATGTGTAATCAGTAATACATAATAAAATGGATGATAATTTCCAATAATAGTTTCTTATTCCTGACTTCATTCAGGTTAAATGTATTACTTTATGTGCCCAATTCAGTGCCGCAAAAGCAGCTATAGCTTTAAACAAATGAATGGCTCTGAAGCTGTAAATACTAAGTTTGTATTGAACCTGTGTATTGAGCAGAGGTAGGGTGTTGTGAACAGGATAAAGGGAGGGAAAAGTCTCTTTCCTTTTACTATCCCCTATTTGCGTATACTCACAATCTTGCTCTGGGTCTTTAAGCATAATACAGCTTGACTAATCCAATCATTATCACACTTATCAGTGCTAATGCCATCAGTGAAATTAGTAATTAATGTCAGCAGTTAGTTCTGCCTTTGACAATGACACACAGTGATGAAATATTAAACTGCAACAAGAAGAGGAATATTCATGCAGCTCTTTTCGTCTGGTTGGGGCTTACTGTGGTTTTATTTGATTTGTAACTCTGTCACGCTGCCATCCATTTGCTTTATTGTAATGCAAGTTCTTGGAAAGCTACGGCAAGGAAAGACTTTACTTCTGGGTGGATAAACTGCTGTTCAGAGCTGAAATTAAATCAGAGTGCCACTTTATGATGATGTTTATGAAAAACACCAATAATGTATATATGTTTCTATATGTGTATATTTTCAGTTTTCCTCACAGACTGCATTTACACACAGTGTGTGCATACAGAGCACGACTGAGAAATCCTCTATTGCTTCTGCTCGTAATTCTATCAGATACTGTGGCTTCACAGATAAGCCAAGAATTGCTTGGAATGAGAATCTTGTCATTGATTATTCTGTTAAACACCTAAAGCAAGAAAAAAAAAATCATTGGGATTTTAGAGTGGATCTAAAATTCTTTCTTTAAACAAGGGCAAGAAAAAATATATTGATTCACCTCTGAGATGTAGTTAGTTTCTTGTTAAGTAAGAAAATGTATTGATTTACCGAGGGCTGTACTTTGTTGTTGAGTACACAGTCTCCTATTTGCTGGTGATTCCACACCTGTTTTCCATGACTCCATAGCCATTTCACCCCTCTGCTACTCTCTGTGGGACTTGCTGCAACCACATGCTGTATGTCTTATATATAGTGAGCATCTACACTCAGTTCCTGTATATTCAACCGCATTTTTGATACACGACAAGACAACAGGGAAATGCTTTATTGTCACATAAATTGTCAAATTTCAAATGTGACAAATGAACCACATGTGATGCACCAAATTACAAATGTTGAAAACAATCCAAAGGATATATTATTCAAATAAATGCAATGACTATAACAGGGAAACCAGGATCCAAGTGCAGCACAGAGAAGCACATGAGTTCACTGATAATCTGGTGCAGAGGGGGCAAGGCGAAAGTCATAGTTGGGGTCACAGAGCAGGGGTCTATACTAGATTGGAGCGCAGGTGAGGTCAAAGGCAGGCAGGGTTGGTAACGGGATATCCATTGCATCAGGGCTAAGAACAATCTGGCAGAGAGTGAGCGTGAGGGAGCAGCTTAAGTATTGCACTGATAGTGATTAGTCTCAGGTGTGTGCTGGCTGAGCAGGTGTGCAGATGAGGCAGAGAGTGGCAGCAGTTCAGGAGCTGGCTGACTGTGACAATGAAGAGCAATGAAGTTGGTTTCGCTTTAGCTACTTACTTCACCGTCACTGGCTCATTCACCAGTTGCTTGGCTACGACATGACTAGTAGTCTCCAATCACATTCATGCAAGTGTACTGCTACAGTATAACCAGTGGCGTTGCTAGGGTGTCTTGGGGCTCCAAGCAAAAAATCCCTAGGGCCCCCACCCCACCCGTGCACACCACCAAAATTTGGTTTTTGCACACATAAATGCAAAATTTCCAGGACATTTGAGATGAATACTGAAAAAATATATTACTGGTTCTCAGGTCCAGGGACCAACAGATGTCCCTGAAAGCACAGTCTTATCAATAATCTCAGTTGTAAATAAGTGGCCAGGGCCCCCTAGTGCCCGGGGGCTCCAAGCAACTGCCTGGCTTACTTTTCTGCAAGCCCCACCCCTGGCTATAACCTGATGCTTTTGACTCTTCCTCAGCTGATAGACTCATGTGGGCAACCTCCACTAACCTGACCTCCACCCTGTGGACAATGTCTTCTTCTTCATCTACGTTTGTTCATTAAAGGGGGATTAGTTCTTGCAGCAGGACACTCGTCGTTTGGTGACCAGAGCCTTTTCTGATAACTTCCTGTAGGCTACAGAAATACATAAGTGACTTTGACCACCACCATCTTCCCCTAAGCTTAAGCAATGTGCTTTTGTGACTAAATCTAAGCACAAAGGACTCATGATTAGGAATCCCAGTCTCTAGTCATGTGTCCTGTGCTTTGTGCACCCACCATTTACCCGACTACCCCCCTACGATTTGTGGGCAGTACATAAATGTGTTAAATCGTCCAAAGTCTTTTGGAAAACCAAAAAATCTGTAGCATTGAAATGGAATTTGTAGGAGACAGGGTTGACCTGACTCTTAGACCCTGTTTACACTTAGGGAAAACACATATGCCTCTCGTTTACACGGAAACAGAGTTTTTTTTCACGGAAAACGATCATTTGTAAAAACTCCGGCCAAAGTGGAGATTTCTGAAAACGCCGGCTATTTGTCGGCGTGTGAACTGGGTTACACGGCATTTTAGGTTCTGAAATGTCACAGCATGCGACTGAATACTTAACATCATGTGAGCGACCTATGTTTACACTCGTGCCCATAGGTTTGGTATAGTTATGATGCGCTCGACGGCGTTTTTATCCGGGCTCATGTAAACAACAACATTTTTGAAAACCATGTTGTGTGCACAATGTTATTTTTGAAAACGGAGGGGCCAAGATATCTGTTTTCCAAAACACCCTGCTACATGTAAACTTGGGCTTAGTGTTGTGTTTTCTGCAAGGGAGAAACAACTAACACAGTTGTCATTCTAATTGATGTATGGATCTAACATCAACTTAAGCAGAGGTCTAATCAGACAGAGTAACAGAAAACACCTGAGTGGGTGTGCAAGACGTTTAGAATGGGCTCTCAAACACTCTCATGGACCTGAATCTCCACCACTGAGCATCAAACAGATATTCCAAATTTACAGAGTCTATGTAAAATGTCAACAATTGCTCAGTGTTCTCACGCAATGACAAATTTGGGGGATCGGAAAGACAGGGGCATAAATACAGAACACCGCAGTGACGAGGCCATTGTCCTCCGTTCTCACATTTGGTTATGAGCTGCAAAATGTATAGGAGCAGAGCTGCTGTGGAGGAAAAAGATATGATTCTCTAATTAAGTGAACAATGCAAGTACTAAATCCTATCTCAGTTCCTTTGGTAAAGGTCACTCATGAAACGAGCTTCAGCCAGCCAGATTGCTCCTTTAAGCTCTGAGAATTTATCTGTAAAGAGTAATGTCTGACACTTTGTGCGCTGACTTAAAGTGCTATAGTTATCTGCATGGATCTATGAGCTCTGTCATACGTACAGCAGATGCCGCAGGCAAACTAATGAAACAAGTGTGAACTTAATCAAGAAGATAGCTAACACATTTCCACATGGTGAGGTGGTAATAAATAGTGTTGTGCTTGGTGGTCTTCAGTTTTATCTCTGCTGCATCACACTCCCTCTGTCTCCCTGTGTTTCTTCTTAATTGCTGCTCCTTAAAACTGAAATTCAAATGAAAACATAGGGATAGAGGGAAAAAAAAAAGTAAAAAAGCAGTATCATGTTTGTGGAGATGCTATCACAGAAGTGCGTTTCTCATTTCAACTCCCTGGCGAAAGTGAAACTGCATTAATAATGGCATGCCTGAGCATCTGTAATTAACTAAAAGAGAAAGAGAAGCAGGGTGAGTATCAAACGCAGACTACTATCCTGCCTGTGTGTCTTCTCTCCTTGAGCAAATTATGCTCTCTCCTTTCATGCCAAACTGCTCCCAGTAATTTCATTTTAATAGGATTCTAAGAGGAAGGAGCCAGGGTCTACCCTGCTCCTTGTTTTTCATGAGAACCCAACCTGCCATCTGTTATCGCAGCTAAGTCTGTCAAAAACCAATCAAGATGTATTACTCCCCCCGCTGCATGGCGGCAGACATAGAAATCCAAATCAGCATTATGTTACTGCCTTTTATGCTTTTTAAGTGACGTATGTCCAACATGCTCATACAAGCCTCATCAGCTGCACATAATATACTTAAAAATCTGAATTGGTTTACAGGATGTGTGACAGGCAGGACAAGTGCAATTAACAAATAAATACGAGAAGCCTTTTTGGTTATTCCATTTCTATTATAAACCCTTTGATGTCAGAAATTAGTTGTCCACACTCTGATATGGATTTCATCATTTCATGCCTCACCATCCTGCTCGTTCTCGCAATTTCTTGCCAAAAAGTGGCTCTTTAGATTAAGAGGTGAGAGTGTTTGAGGTACGTTTCATCATTTAGGCAGCTTTGCTCACACATGAGGTTGTCATAGCAAAGAAGGCTTTTGAATTTTGCACATTAAAGAGTGCTGCTTGCCTTTGGTTAAACCCTTGTCCAATATCTGAATACTGTGCACATATTTTAGCATAAGTAGAGATCCAAAGTGTAGGTTATTAACATAAAGTAAGAGACACAGAAGTGAAAATAAGGTGGCTCAAATTTTTAAGCTGTCTCTACCTCATGTTTATACATACTGTGTACATGCAGTATATATATGTATATATGTATGAGACATGATCATAAGAGTATAAGGTTTTGTATAATTTTGTAAAATCCCAGTCTCCTCACACTTCCACTGTGTCATTGTGTATCAGGATGTTTTTCAAGGGTCATGCTCACGGTTCACTGAGCAAAGGCCTTTGAGACAGTAAGTTTTCCAGCACTGTCTGACTGTACAGCCCAGTCTGCCCAGTCTGCCCAGTCTGCCCAGAGGCAACTTCTTCTCTCCCTTCTTCTCACAGTCAGTCACTGCATCAGCTAGTCATCCCCCATCCCCCAAAATAAAATAATCCCCATTATTTTATTTTGTTTATTATTCTGATAATGTCATTCTCGTTGGTAAATACAAAGCTCAATTGCTTTCATTGGCTTAACATGCAGTGCATCTACACACACAGTAGGTGGCCGTCAATAAACGAGGAGGAGGAGCGAAGCACAATGTTGTCGCGGTCATGACGTCAAACTGCTGCACCTGGGCAGAACCACGCAGTAAACTAAAGAACCAAACATGTAGTCACTGGTGTGGACGTGCTGTGACAGTTTCAGAGGAAGACAGCATGGTTGCAATTTGCGATTCATGTTCCGCAAGCGTTCCAAGAGGAGGGTCTACGACTTTAATCACAACAAATCTTACATAGAAATGTCAGCTAGATTTGATTAGATCAGCACTGTAGAATATTAAATCATCCATCTTTGCTCACTACATCTTTAAGCCTTTCTTACCCTCAGGTGTGGATAAACCACTGGTCATAAGCTTCTTTTTAAAACAGAAAATGTGAAATTATCAGTTACCTTATCAGTATCGGCCATGAGAAGCAGGTTGTTGGTTATCGTATCATATCACCCGAAAGATATCAATATTGTGCATCTCTACTAAATTGGACTTGAACCTAAAATACACAATAATGGTGGGTTGTTTTTTCTGCTAAAAATAAAACAATACAATAATATAAAACAAATATTTCAACTAAACTATCCTGTCTGTGTTTTTCCTTCTTAGACAATAAATTGCAATGACCTGCAGGGAGCTTACATCACGCCCGACACATCAGGCCTATTCACAGTAATTTTGACTTGTCATAGAAAAAGCATATATGTTGCTAACGCTATTAATCATGCTCTATTTAAGTGCCCCAGTAAGCTAACAGTGAGGCAGCATGCACAACACACACTGAAGCAGCTAATTGGTATTCAGTCATCCTTAATTTCATCAATTACACCTGTGATTTGCCTGCTGTGACATGTCAGAATGTCTTTAATGAAAATGGCCTATTATGCTCAAATCAATATTCTAACCATGTTAATGCCCATTGAACACAGTCTGTCTGAGTCTGAACCCCATGCGCCAACACAGGGGAGTCCTGTCCCCGCTCGTCCCTCCAATCAGTCCTGCTGTGCTCTGTGTCATATCTTGTCATCAGAAATAGTTCCATTGTCTCTCGTCAATGAGCTTTCATCCTATCCCTGGCAGTGAACTGAAAAGAGCACAGCAGTGCATGAGCGGCTCTGTGGAGCAGACAGGAGACACGCCTTCAGCGGAGGAGAATAATGGGACACCGGGAGCAATACTGGAACCCTGGTGCTGCTTGGCATTGTCCTGTGGTGAGTTCTTCCAAAGGTGTTAGGTAACTGTCACTAATAGGGCTGCACATTAACCTAGGCCAGCAATTGTCTAGGTATTCATGACTGCCAAGGGAAGCTGCCGTGGCAGTGCCAGTGTAATAGGCTGAGCTTTCTTCATCCTTCTGCCCATTTTGGCAGCAGCTTCTTCCAGATGACAGCTGGAAAGTCATTAGCAAAAGACCACATTGCTCAAAACACAGAAGGACCTATCTCACTCGGTGTGTAAAGATGCAACTGTTCGATGTCAGAGGGGGTTTCAGGGGACAAATGGTTGGCTCAAACAGTGTGAAAAATGATGAGGTTTTTCTGCATGACCAGTCAAGGCCTTATTATTTGAAAGATAAATGCATATCAGTTTAAATGTGGGTGCATCAGTTTTTGATTATTTCAAAGGTTTGTCACAGGCCAAATATTATTTGTGCACATGCAGAACCGTCTCACAAAGGAATTTTTGGTTATGATTAAATTTTCCTTGCAGTCAAAAACACCAAATCATTTATACTCTGGAATTTAGTACAAATCTTCACTGTCATGGTTTGCATGGTTACTGTCAAGTGGCATTACAGCAGCTTTCTCACTCTGCCACTAAATTTCAAAAAAGGTATTGAGGACAAAGTCTTAAAGTAAATGAACAGCAGAATGTTTATCCACGATGCATGTGTGGAGATAAATACACAAATATGCCTTACATATATTACAAGGAACAAAAGTTGTGATTTATATAGTTTCACACTAAGCGCTTACTGCAGTGTTTCTCAATTCCGGTCCTCGGGCCCCACTGCCCTGCATGTTTTAGATGTTTCCCTCCTCCACCACACCTGATTCAAATGATCAGCTCGTCATCAAGCTCTGCAGTGACCTGATAACGAGCCGCTCATTTGAATCAGGTGTGTTGGAGCAGGAAACATCTAAAAGATGCAGGGCGGGGGGGCCCGAGGACCGGAATTGAGAAACAGTGGCTCACTGTAATGTTTTGTCTAGTGAGTCAAGCTCATGACCAAAGATAATTGGTGCTGCGAGAATATCTTTTTGTGAAATGTTAGATTTTACATGGTCAGCGCAGAACTGTACACATCTACATTTCATAGTTGCAACTGGCCTTTTTCAGTGCAGACTTGCCAGCGAAGGGCAGGAAAACCACCAGTGTAGCTAATTGATAACATTTTTAATGGTTGCATCCCATTTATGATAATTAGTTCCAGGGTCTCAGTACTTTGAACGGCTCACTGGTAGGATTTACACATCTTAATTAATGTTATTAATTATACCTGTGCATATCCTGCTGTGACAACCCAAAATTTCTACTATGAAGGGGGCACAAGGCACAACACAGCCACATGCTCGCAAGGCTTTGCCAACTGCAGAAGAAAGGGTATGTTATAATTTCAGTGAAAAGAAAGTCTTTAAAAGGATGGAGCAGAAATGCTGGTGAAGCTAACAGCTAATGCTTAACCGCATTGAGCCCGTGTTCTTCACATGATAAAGACCTGCTGAGTCCAGTATTCATCCCTGTAGTTTACACTTTTAACTGGGTAAGTTAACTGAAAACAGCTACTCTTGAACTCAGTAACATTTGCACAAACCGTTAACATTTTTTATATTGAAGGGAATTTAAGTAAGAGTAAAAAGGTTTTTCAATACAGTGACATTGATTAATACCAGTGGGTGGCCTAAGGCGTTCTGTCTTTCAAAACTCCAGACACTGTCTTTGAACAAGCGCTTTGTGTAGTAGGAGAAAAATAATAGTGTATTTCCCTCTGGCAGCCAAGCAGAAAGAGGTCAGCAAAGCCAAAAATTGATTAATACACATCATATAGGCTCAAAAGTACAAATGCCACCCTCCTATATCAGTAGCTACTTAAGAACACAAGGTTCACATATCTGTGACTTATTCAAGTGCTGGTGCTGCTCCTATTGGCTTCTACTGCGTACGCCATTCCTTGCATTAACATCATATTAGCTTGCTCTCGACATTATGATTAAAAACGTGTGCCTCTGTGACCTTTTCTTGGGGCTTAAAACAAAGCAGTTTCAAACTTGAATGCTTTTGAAGAGGCACTGCACCACTTTTAGGAACTGTAGTTGAGTGGAATATCCACCAGAGAGCAGCAAAATATCACTTTGAGGCATCACAATACCCTGTGCATCATGAAGGCAAGGAGGAGGGTGGCGGTAAGTCAGGTGAGGTAGAACTTTATTTTGTTCTCAGAGGGGCCATTGGTTAAGTAGCACGAGGTGATAGGAGGAGAATTCGGCTTGACTTGGAACTGTTGTTTTCAACTTGAGTGACTCTCTGCCAAAGAATAGGTGTGAACAACATATTTACTAAAATACTACATTCTGCATTTAACACAGTGTCGTGTATATTGTTGTTACTCGAACCGCAGTAATAGTCAAAAAAGAGTCTGTGAAATCAAAATGTGTGCTCTCAGTGAAGATAAACACTGGAACAAAGCAGTGCTACACATTTTCTGACAACTGACACATTTTTGTTTGTTTCCTGTTTTTAGCTTTTAGCTGTGCCTCTTACACCCGGGAAGAAAAACTGTCATCAGAACAGCAGCGTGTGAATTAAATATTTTTTCTGTTTGCCTGAAAACAAAACAAAACAAAACAAAACAAAACAAAACAAAACAAAAAACAAGACCATCTCACTTCAGACTGTTTTTATTTGACAGCATGTCTGCTCCCTCACTCAGAGCTGCATTCGGTTCCACATTAGCACATTGTCTTTCTTTAATATCGCCCTCCAGTGAGTCTCTCTCTTAGTGATGGAATATGTAACGTACAAGAAGAGACGCAGCTCATCCTCAGCAGTGGACGGGGATGAACTAACTGAAGCTGAATGCACTCAATGAACAACAAACGGACCTGTTGCCATAGCAATCTTTGCCTTATTAAAACAATAAACCTGCTTAAGGTTGTTTGTCAAGAACTTGACTCCAGTGGAGCATTAGAAATAAAAGCAACAGTAAGTTTTTGTCTTAAATTCAAATGTCAGCTGGCATACATATTTCCATACAGTATATAGGTTTGCTCGCCATAGCACTTACAGCACTATCACGTTGCAGTGAATTGCAGGAAAAAAGCTTAAATGCACTCTATACCATTACAGTATGAAGAAAATAGGGAGGAAAATGGACCATATTACTCCACAGCACAGACTGATCCTCAGAAACAGGACATTTTCCGGACTGCAAAAAAAGGACTGAACAGAATGGGAAACAAAGTTAGCAGATCTTGGTGGCGTATAAAAGGAGGGTTCATGCATTTTCTTCCACTTCTGCATCTTAAGGAAAGGTTCTCTCACTCACACACTGCACACACATAAAATAATGTATGACCATGTTAAATTGTGTTAAAACATCTCACTGTATTAAATAAATGCATGGCAGGTGCTGTTTGCCCTGTGATCAGTAGCTCCCCTCAAACAGCTGCCAGGGTATCCTGTAGTGGTTTCCTGCACCCCTTGCCACCTGCTAACCTGCATCTGTAAGCCAGGTCTGTCACCTCTTCTGCAAGGATTTCCAAAGACCCTTAAACACACATGAACAACCATGTCAGAAGAGGTAAAGACTGGTTATTACCTGATTGAGACAGGTAAATCAGCACACTGTGCAGATTTACAGTCTTAATATGAAACCAAGCAACAGATTTGTCGAGCTTAGATAAGAGGGGCTCTGATAGAAATAAATGTCATAGATGAGTAGTCTCTGAGTAGACCTGACGATGAACAACAGTATAAGTATATATAATTACACAGTGACTACTGAGATGTAAAATTAATTGTCTAAGTACTGCTGCAGATAATTTGTACATAATTTGTGATGTATACTGTTATGCAACACTGCCTATGTAAAACTAAATTTCAGGTGGCTGTTTAAGCCAGCCTGTTAAGATTAGAAGACAGAGTCTAGGAGTTTAGAGTTGTGCACATTAGAGCATACCCGTGCAAAGGCATTCACGTCTGTACGTGTCTTCAGAAGTTGTCACATCGGATACCTTGACAGCTGCTGTAAGTGTAAGTCTTATTTTATACACTAGGTGGTGCTGTCACACTGGCTATTGCGCAGATCAGCTCCATGACCTCTGTGGTTAAGTAATGGATTTCAGTTTTAATCTGTGTCATATATTAGCTCTTGAGCTTATTTTGGAGACTCATAAATAGATCCCTTTAATCTCTGTGAATTCAGCCCTCTTCCGTAAAGCTTGTAAATTATTTGCAAGCACATCTGAGCGTAATTATTCTACATTTTACACTGACATAATGCAGCAGGGCCATGCTTTTTTTTATTGCTATTTGCAAAAACAAAACAGAAAAAAGGCAATAACCTACATCAAATGCAAACTATAGAAAGCATATAAGTTTGCATGCACGAGCATTGTGCTTGAATTTCTTAACTGAGAAAAATAGAATCATATTGCTTTGGAGCAACATTTAAAACCTGTGGGGCAGTACCTGTCAGTGCTGGAATTGCTGGAGCATAACCCTGCTGTGGGAGGAGTGGGTGTGAGACAGGACATTATGTAGGAGCTCCCAACAAGTGAAGGTCTATTTTAGGCTTGGTGGGTTTTTGCACTGGTAGTGAAGTGAAATTTGCAGTGACCAGGGCGTTGATGGTGATAGAATAAAGCTAAGGGGAGAGAGAGAGAGAGAGAGAGAGAGGGGGGAGAGGGGAGGGAGGGGGAGCGGGAGAGAGAGAGGGAGAGAGAGAGAGAGGGTAGCAGATACTTGGTAACGCATCACAGCAGGACAGGCAATCGAATCCAAAGGCGCTCAGCCAGCGACGGACACGGACGAGGAAGGTAGGACAATATGATAATGACATGATCATCCTGCTATGAGCTGATAGTCATGAGACGGTCAGAGGGGTGACTGCGACAGACAAGAGGTCTTCACATAATAACTGTGTTTCTTTCATAATGTTGAGTAACATGTCCTACCCACTATTGTCGTGCGTAATTCACGAGTTTTACGCTCACTAATAGTTCTCCTACTTTGGCTCATGGTTATGTAGTGGCTTCTGAATGTGCGCGAGTTTTACAAGTAGTTGATTGATAGTGTAAGTAGTTTTGATGAGCTGTCACTTCGGTGGCGGGACCGGTTAGATCATCGGCAATACAACAACGCGTCTGCGACCTCTTCATCAAGTTATCTTTTGCGGTGGTCCACTCCAACTGTTGCTCTTTTTCACCACGGGTTACGTTATCAGACTAATTAAGCAGTCAGTGAGTGCGAGGCAGCGTGCATGCCTGCAGAGGTGTCAGGTGCACAGTGTTATCTCAGGTAGCCCTGGAGAGTCCCAAAGTGGCGGCTGGGAAGCGCCTTTGTGCCCACTTATTTATTCATGTGTCACCTGAACGCGGCAGCGACGCAACGCCAGGTTAAAGGGGAACGCCGCTCAGTTTGAGTATCTATTAGTCCTGCGGCCTGGTCAGTACTTTTTTTTTTTCCTTTTTATATCTCATCATTGTAGTTGCAGATAATGTTAAATATTTTATGTAATGGGGTCTTCATTCAGGAATTGCTATAGACGGCTGATGCAACAATGACTTTGCAGAGCAATGCCATGCAGATTTTTTTCTTGGTCTGACTGCTCACACTTTTCAGCCAGATGATTTTGTTAATATTTATTTATATATATATATATTAATATTTTTGCTCGTAGTCAATTCACAGTTTAATGCAAAAATAGGTTCATTATTGAAAACACCTCATCAATAAGTCTGTGTGATATTATGTGGATCATAATGTTTGTGATATGTTTCCCAGCAAGGCACATTTACTGCATTGGACCACTGCTGATTGACTAAGCAAAAACCTTTAAAGTGTATCAAAACTTCAACCTGCAAATGACCTTTGAATAATGTTTTGAATTCTGTCATTTCTGAAAATGTTTCCACAGTCGACTGAATTACTTTTTTATATGCTCACCAGCAGTGCGACATATGACACACTGCGAGCAGCCCAGAGTAAAGCTGATATTATATTGCCTCAACCTGTCAGATTATACAGTATGTCCAATGATGTGCTCCAGGTGGGTTATACAAAATCCTAATAGCATGACATAAAAGGGGTGAACAAGCTTGCTCTGTCTCTGAGGAAATATGCTGTCTCCGCTCCTGCTGAAATATGAAAATATGATGGACGTTTTGGCCTCAGTTATCGTGGCTGAAGGTTCACTCATCCTCACCGTCGTCCACCAGAATATTACTGCTGATGTTGTAACCCCTGCTACAAAGTCAAAGTATGTGGAAATGTGCATTTCTGGCTAATCAGACATTTTGGTGAGCGACAAAGAACAGAAGGCAGCAGTAATGACTGATTCCGAGTGATGGCAACGTCAGGAAGAAAGCGTGAGAAGCTAGAAAAATAACAAGGACTGAAGGAAGAATTAAATAGATGGACAAATGTGGAATGTGAAATTCACAGTTGTCCCAGTGGAAATTGTAGCACCTGGGGGCTGTGACCCCCAAACTGGTAGAGTGGCTCCAGTAGATTCTCTGTCCAGAAGAGTCCTAGTCCTGGTAGGAACAGCTAAGATACTTGTCAGACTCCCAGGCCCCCTGCTAGAGCACCTGAGCATGTGGAAGATGCACTCAAACCTGGAAAAAAAACAAAACTTTATCTCGATTTTTTTTTTAAAACCCTTACCGTAAGAAGAATCAGATATTTAATATTATGTATAAGATAAACTCAGGAGAAACTGCTGCTGTTTTTCAAGCATTATGAGGGGGAAGCTTGCCTCTGACAGTTTCCCTTTGTGAGTGTCTGTCACTCTCCCTGAATTCATTCAAAATATGAGAAGGAAGAAAAAAAAACAGTTAACTGGAGAGTCCATATCTGACAGACACCTTGACTGACAGGCTCAAATGAAACCCAATATGAGGGATGGAGGAATGAATTGCAGATACAGTGACTTTACTGGACTGTCGTATGAGGTCTCAGAGAGGGAGCAGAGCAAGGTATGAGGACGAGAAAGGATGGAAGTATTGTAAAATTGAAGAATGGTAAACCCGTGGAAGAGGACAAGGAGACGAGGCAATGTGGAGGATGGAAAAGTGGCAGATATTCAAATGAAGCATCTCAGTTGTTTTTTTTTTTCATGGTGTTGATATAATTCTTTTAGCTTAGCCAGTCTGTGGAAAATGGGAGTGGAACCACTGGGGGAGGTTTGTCATTGATTACCAAGTGTGAAAGCATCTGAATAGTCTATATACCATAACTGCTCTATTAGATGATGGCTCATGAATGTAAGTTTTTAAGTTATGGTGATTTACATATATTCAAAATATCATTTGTTTCAACATTTCATCGTTGGCTTTGGCACAATGAGCACATGGGGTTGCAGTTGACAGGAATTGATTTGTATTGTAACTGTAAGTATTCTGTGGTGTGCTTTTGCTGACAGAATAATGCACTGTTGGCGTTTGAGCACAGTGGTCTCTGTATGACAGCTTCTGAAACAACCAGCAGACATTAAATGTCAACTTTCCGCCTTTTTCCCAGCTGCTTTCGCCGTCTACTCAAAATTCCTGGAACTTGCAATTATGATCCTTGCACGCTTCCCACTTTTCCCATTTCCACACCCTCCTCTCTCCTGGTCCAGCTGTGGTGGTCATTAAATCAGCCAAGGCAGTCGGGCAGAAAGGCAGAAAACAGGTTGGAGAAGAGAGGAGGGGAGGGCTGAGAAGATGATTTTGCTCACCCTGTTTTGTTGCAGGTGAGCCGTCAGATCCTGCATGCTGCTGTTCTTTTGGATGTGAAACCATGTTTTTCCAAATTTGTGGTGTTGGGCAAAAGGTTCACAATAGATCTCATCATTTGTAGTGCCTTTTAAGAGAGGACAATTGCTTAAATAGTTTGTTGTAAAGCCAACCATGCACAATAATCTTCTTGTAGCCTATTGCTGTTAATCCCTGTATCCCTGTATTGATTCATTACTGTCCAAGTGTGAAACCATTATGAGGGTATTTGGAAATTGAAATTTCCTGAAGGAAGGGATGGAGCCCTTTCATTTCTCACAGTTAAAAACATTTGGGATTCATATCTAAGCCGGTAGCATTCACCATATCGAGTCATAGTCTCCCCTGAAAATAAACCATGCCATGTAAAACAAACAAAACAGCAATTTAATGGCAGCTTTGTTGTGTGACAAATCCTTGTTGTTGGTATTTACGCATGGAATGCTGCCCTGAAGTGGGGCTGAGACAGCACGGAGAGAGACGGGACCGGAGGAGAGACAATGAGGATGAAGGGAGATGGGAGGCAGGGCTGAGCAAGGAGAGAGGTGAAGTGTTAAGATGCAAAGGTCATCTGTGCTGGAGAGGAGCTACTAAATGGTGTGTTCTGATCTTTCAACTGGGATAGAAACAGTCAGCTGTTGGCGGGATGGAATGACTGCGCTCTAACAAAGAGAGAGACAAAAGGAGATGAATGAGTCTCTACAGACTATCGGCTGCCCTCTGACACAGCTGTCTGTGTTTATGTTGTCTGATATACACACAGGGCTCTGCTGGGACAGCTTTGCCGAGCTCATTGCAGGGAATAATGGGCAAATCAAAAGAAAGCCTGACTAAGAAACGGGCATTTTAAGACTGACATCAAAATTTGGGGAAGAGGCAATCAGTTCACATTATTGAAGCTTTGAGTTTGTTTACTGGCATATTGTTTGAGAGAGGAAGAAAGAAAAATCACAGGCGGAGGAGAGCTGAGGCAAATAAACACTGAGATGAAGAGCTTGCTAATGCCGTGATTACAGTATAAAACAACGGAGGCTCATTAACAATACATCTCATTGTCTCATAAAAACAGTTGTAGGCTGTCTGCATGTCGAAACAGATGAGGCTGAAAACATTGTGATTCAGGAGAATAAAAGTAGAGCAGAGGACAAGGGGGGCATGACAGAGTATTGATCTGTGCTGTTTTTATCAGTAGATGGATGAGAGGAAAACAGTCATGGAGTGTATCATTATGTTCTCGCTACAATTTGTCTGCAAGAACACTAAAAGCCTAAAATCAGAGAGCTAAGATTGTCATGTCAGTCCGCACTCAGGCAAAAAGGAGGTGGCAGCAGCAGACATGGTTGCTTGCTTCCTACACACATTTTTTTGAGCATGGTTCATTTTGAATCTTGTATCTGATGAGACTGTCTGCAGTGTTTTCGCAGAAGTCTGTTTGAGTTTTCTACAAATACTGGTTTTAATAATACGTAATGTGATATCTTACCTGCTCAGTCATCACCTTGAGTTGAGCAGGTCAAACAGCAGAGTGGAGGTATGCAGGGATCAGTGTTGTCTGGCGAGGGGGTGAACGGTTTGAACAACAGTAAAAGTGAAGCCTACAGCGTTGAAGAATAATTCATCTCTTATTGTCTGCCTCTGTAATTCTCTCCCCTGAAATTGAGATCTCACACAATTCTCTGTCATCTGTCACGTAATGAGAGAATAAATAATTGAGGATTAGGAAATTATTTATTTTTGGAATTTAATTGTCTAAACTGCTGTCATTTGAACCAGTTTGATGAATGTTAATTATACTTATTATATTATTATTATTATTATTATTATACGTAAGTCAAACTTTTTGAAGAATATGAAGTGTAAGTAGTTGCTAAATTGGTACAACTTTTTTACAAACTTTAAGTCGACTGAAGTACAGCAGTGAAAATCAGGATTCATATATACTTAAAATGAGGTAAAACTAAAGTACGCTTGAGTAAAGCGTGCTTATAGTGTAAAGTGAAACACCCAAGTACAATTTATAATGCACTTACAATTAAGTACATTTTTTTAAGTACTTTGAAATACCACTTTAAGTATTGCAGAATAAGTATTTTCACTTAAATACATTTAAGTAAAACTTAACTTTAAGTACTCTACTGATATTAAGACAACTCGGTTATGAGTGATACATCTAATCTTGCTCGTATTGCTCTTTACATATATGCTTAGAACATCAGCTACGGATGGCACAAATAACCTCAAGGCCTGCAGTATATTGGCCATTGTTGAAGTATTGAATGTCTAAACAGGAATTTATCGGTTTCATTTTTGCTGTCTCTGTTTCACCATGTCACCTCAGCGGTATGCACAGACACCACGGGCAGAGTACAGTCGCTAACTTGTCTATAAGATGGAGTGTCATCATCAGCATGTATCCTCCATCACGGCTGAATCAGTCTTAAATCAAGTTTTAATGCTGCCATTGTGCACACAGCTCCTCAGCATTCACAGGAGAAATATGCAGTACACTCTCTCACCCGACTGTGTCTCAGCGTGCGGCGCAGGAGGAGGCTTCACTCCCACTATTTACTCCAAGTGAACACTAATCAACCCCCACCCCTCCCTCTGGCCCCATGTCACCTCCACACACACACGTACACACACATGCACACACACACATGCGCACATACACACATGCGCACACACACACACATGCGCACATACACACATGCGCACACACATACATCATGGCGCTGGTCACCAGAGCACAGGGTGTGTATTAGTTGTGCCTGCTCAAGCGTTTTGTGACAGGGTGCTGTAATGCGGCGCCTTGCAGCGCTCCCATCCTGTTCCTGATAATTACCATCTCCCTAGGTCCTGTGTAAGCTTCCCTCGTCTCTCCCACAGTGTTTAGCTTTACTGTCAGTCCATACAGGATCAAAGAAGTTGCAGGCAGCTTCTCCACTGGAAGAACAGAGTTTGACTTGGCATATGTCCTATAGTGCCCTATCTTCTGTTTGCCTAGCAGGGAGTTAGTGATCTTTTATTGAGCAGAGACTCCAGTTAAGTCAAGTAAAGTCAGTTTTATTTACTGTATATAGCCCAATATGACAAATTTGCCACAAGGCATTTTACAATCTGTACACCCTCTGTCATTAGACCCTGGATGTGGAAAAGGAAAACTCCCCCAAAAAATCACTTTTAATGGGGACAAAATGGGCAAAACCTCAGGAAGTTCAACAGAGGAGGGATCCCTTTTCCAGGATGTACAGACATGCAACTGATGTGTGGACAGAACGGTCCAGCTGCATTGTGAAGGAGCAGGGTCCTACTTCAACTCTGCTGAGATGGAAGCTGTTCGCGTCACATTTCACAGTCATCTGACTCATTTAGTGATTTTCGGGAGGTTTGTAAAAATTTGCAAAGATGGAAGAGGACTCACACCTCTAGGGAAAAATTAGGTTTGGTCACTGATGTGGAAGTAAACCTCCACTGGTGCTTACACAGTATGCCACACCTCTGTCTGCTAAGGCCGATCCAAATGAAATGTGCTAACCGCTATGGAAGCTGAGCTTATGTGTTGTTGTCCTGCAGATATCATTGTGTTGCCCGTTGTCTTGAACTTCTTTTCCAAAGACCTTGGCTTCTAATTTGCTAACAAAGTTGAAGATCAGCTCCAGCCGTCTGACGTAGGACCCGGCCAAAGTGAACAGTTCACTCAGCCTCCGTGTGCCATGCCAGTTTGATTATCACTATTACTCAGGCAGCACTACATGCTCTGCAGTCCAAATGCCAGCCCGTTTACACTGCACTCCTGTCATGTGAGTGAGGTGTGCTGAGCAAGGCTTTCAGAAAGTCATGTCATGTTGGAGATGAAGAGATCAGGGGGGCGGGAAGGAAGACATTACTCAGCTCATCAGAACGCCGCCATCCCTCCCCCCTCCCTGATGAGGCCAAATGTCTGCTAATCTGTCTGTGATCACTGTGCTAATGAGTGATGGCTTTTTCATGAGGACTGAGGGCGGGCAGAAATCTGCCATTGATTTGCTGTGATAATCCAGATTTAGCTGCTGGCTGAGGCCCACCACTCCCTCTGAGAAGGGTTCCTTAGAGGTTAAGGCAAGTCAGACACAATTGCCATGTAATCAATAATATCGAGTGCTGTAAGCCCGGAGATACAGCCATGTGGGCAGGCGGACCTCTCCGGAGAGAGCACAGTGGGTCCAGATATTACTCTTCACTTTACACTGCCTTAATCACACATTACTGTCAGATAAGCTATAGGACCACAACTCATTAAACAGACCTGGATCTCCGCCACCCTAAGCTTTGCCCAGTGGGAGCTGTGTGTGTTCCTAATAGTCATTCTAGGCCTTAAAATAGTCTGCCTTTAAATTGGGATTCAGGGCAGGATCTCTGGCATGTTGGCAAGTCTTAGAGGTGTAAACATTGGACGTGATTTAATGGACTCAAAATAGTTTCAGCTTTCAAAAGCTCTGCTGCATCACAGTGAGAAACTGATGATTCATTAATCACAGGTGAATGGTAACCAAAACAAAACGGCCTCGAGAGCAGTCAAAGGTTATCCTACGCTTTTTAAAGGAAAATGCTTCATATCATTAGATATACTTTTCATTCTGCTTTGGGAACAGGGACCCACACTAAACATGACAACACAACAAATACATGGCCCACAGAAGACATGTATTTGTTCTGTTGACATTTTACATCTGGACACAGGAGACACAATTATCTGCCAAAGCTTAGCGCAAAGAAGAACAATTTGAAATGACTATAAAATACATAAATAATTAGATGAGCCATGGTAAATCAAAAAAGGAAGGGACGTGAATCAATGTAGATTAGACCATGAGGAGAAAGTGGAAGGAGACATGACTAAAAAGAGCAAAACACAAAGGAAAACAGACAGAAAAGGCAGGCTTGGGGAGAGTGAGAGATTGGTAGGACATGTTATGGGTTAGGGGGGTGATCACAAGATGAGCAGTGACTCTGACAGAGTGAAGAAAGTGAGGGATTGATAGATGGTGACAGTACAGCCAATGGAGTGGGACCGTGCCACAGCGAGACCCAGCGTGCAGTGAGGACCACATCCCGGCTTTGTCCTCTGCAGCGTAATTGCCCATGCATAGCCGACTGATTGGAACATGTCAATCTGGGACTCCACTAAATCTAAAGCTAGATCATGCTTTTGCACTAATTACTAACCTACCTCCACCTCAAGGGGCCCCGCTTTCATTTAATTTAATTTGATTGCTCTGTGCTCAATGACATTCCTTCACCATTTCTTAAAGACCTTCTTAAAGGCATAGTCTGTGGTCGAAACATCAGAACCTGCCACCACTCTTCAAAATAGATTACGAGGTCTTTTTATTTAAATAAAATCCATAAAGTCCAAAATGATGACATCAGTGAAGTTTTGAAAGTAGTTAAACAGGCTTGTATTTTCAATTGTGATCAACTGAGCAACACATGAAATGATCATTCATATGTTCGATTATATCATTGACTCTGCCTTTAATTCCTTTGGTTAGAAGTTACTTGAATATTTAAAAAAAAATGCTGCTCGTTTCGTACAAAGTCCACTGTCAGCAAATTGGGTTTTAATACCTGAGTAACAATGTTACTCAGGTATTAACCCACTGTGGACAGTGTTCACCACTCTTTATCCTACAAGATAGTTTCCAGTAAAAAGTGTTGACCAGGAGTTATGTGAAGTCTATCTGGAAAGATATGTTGCTGTTTGAATTTCTCCAAATTTCAATGCAATGAGCATCACACATTAACTTCAGGTTACCTTAATTGTACTAGTGTGGTGGCAGAAAGCATATATCTAAAAATCTGTGCAAAACTGAATGTATCTCCATTGTCATAAACCAAGGGGTATGTTGGAAAACGACTGGGATTTGAGTGAACTGTGATGGTTTTTTCCCCCAAAAAAACAGGTGGTCAGCAGCTTTAAAATTAACTTCAGGACTTTCAAGTGAGCAGAGATCAGAAGACAGACAAGACAATAAATGACCTTCTTCAATTTAAACTGCATACGGTACCATTTCAAATAACAAAACAATCTGAAATGCATCAGCTATTAGCCACATTAATGCATAAGTTATGATCAATAACCTTCATGTTCATAATTCGCTCAGAGCGGGTCCTTAGCAGCTGCTTACTTTGCCTCAGGCAGGCAGCAGCACAGAGTAATGCCCACAATCCAGGTTACACACACTGACGAGACGAGTGTGGCCATCTAGCACTCGAGTCATAGCATAGTGCATCTGTAACTTGGTGGGGGTGCTTTCTTTGTGAGAATGTTTAATATGGAGTCCTGGTGGGAGCAGAGAGCCGGATGCTGCTGCAGGAGGACTGCTCCTATTTTCCATGGCTGCCTCAGCTTTTTCAAAGACAACATGTCTGTCTCTAGCAATATCCATCACTCATATTCAGCCATTCGTCATCTCAGAAATGTCCTGAAACATTTGGGGGAAGGATTAGTGAAGAGGCTGGATAAGGTGTGTGTGTGTGGGGGGGTGATGCAGTGTAGAGAAAAAAGTGATCAGTTGTGGGGCAGACAGTAAAATAGAGATCATGCAAAAGTCAACCACTTTCCTGTATTATATACTAGACCAAGGAAATGAAAAATGACAGTACAGTGGTGCCACTATCAATTTAAAGACACCAAATTGTAGTAGATCTGATATTTTCAGTTTGTGGGCATTCCATGTCTACTAAGGAAATCAATAGAGCACGCTCTGATTGTATTTAGCAAAGCAGAAAACATGTAGAGATGATACAGAGAAAACAACTTTTTCAATGAAATGTTTTCATTCTGCAAGGGGGATTTTTAAAAAAAAATTGACAAAAAACTGAGTCTCAAAGCTTGTTCGCCACTCTGTGTACAATTATTTTATTTTTTTCAGTGTGGGGCGCTGGGAATGGGCTTTATTGATTGTCCTCATCCAGACTGATCAACCCTGACCAAGCATCAAAGAGGAACACAGGAAACACTAGATTCAGCCCTTAGGTCTTGTAGTTTTCTGTGTTGTGGTTACTGGGTTTGATCAACTTTGTATGTCAGTACATGAGGCCACTTAAAGAGCCGCATTAATGTCCGAGTCATGCTACCTCAGGTGTGTTTGCGATACAAACAGTGGGAAGTGACTTTGTGTCCAGGAAAGGACAAGTTGTGTAAATGTGTAATCTGTTTAGGCTTTTGTCGTCGGCTTTCTACCTGAGCTTCCCACTGAGTCGAGATAACGTCCTCTACTAGAGGACCACAGCTGTATGGGAGAGGGCGAGGAGGGAGGAAAGGGTATGAAGAGGGAGACGAGGTCTTCAGGCAGCCGGCAAGACAGACGAATGGCTTTGTATGAGGAAGGAAGGAAGGGAAATGAGGAAGGAATGAGGTAGAAAAAAAAGAAGACATAGCCATGCTGGATGCATTGTTACAGAAAGTGAAATGCAGTAATGCTGCGGAAACAAGAATCCAAATGAAAACAAATGTGCCCATTCAAACTGACACACATGCACAGCTATGATAAGCATGCACACACCCACACACACACACACACATGCATATATATTTTATACACAATAAACACGACAGACCATTCTTTACCTTGTGTCTCTTTCTCACTCACCTGTAAATTTTAGTTGCTTTGTCGGAATTGAATCCACCACATAGTGTATATCTTTAATAGCACCACAGCGACAGGACAGCAAGCAGCAACACAAAGCAGCGTCTGTATTGTAATTTATTGCTTCTCACACTGGCTTCTACAGATTTTTTTGTGTGTTTTTTTTTTTTTTAGCTTTGCCATCAGATACCTGAAGGACAGGCAGTGCTGTCTCTGAACATGAGTTTTACTGTGAGCTGAAACACAGTGGGCTTTGGGGAGAGGGAGAATTTAGAAAGATAACCCTTCAAAATTAAATTGTCACTGAATGAGTTTGCCGACCAGTGAGGCCTCGCTGGGACAAGTGATGACAGTATAAAGAAAGGGAACAAATCGGAGGGAGGGGAAAGAGAGGCAGGTGAGGCTGAGGGAGGGAGTGGGAGTGAAGACAGCGTCGCCTAAGCGGTGCAATACCATTGTTCCAGCTGCCCATTATTCCTCTGCCTCTGATTGGCCCTGATATTTTTTTCTAAGCCTTAGCATCTAACCAGCCATCCAACCCAAGCCAAGCAATGAACAGCAGTCAAATCAGAGGGACGCTGGGCGGATCTTTTCAGACATTTTTGGACTATTGGGGTTTGGGAATAATGGGCCGTCGGCACAATGGGCCACCCCCGCCTGAGCTGTCCCCTGACAGAAAGCTGCAAAGGTCCAATACATGATTGACAACGTGGACTTAGAGGAAACTTATTAAAGCAAACATGAGCAAAACTTTTTAGAATCTGTAAGTTTAAAGTATAGACAGTTGTGCAGCAATTTACAGTTAATTAGAAGTGTGTCAGTGCGCTTTTTCCAGCAGCACTGACAGATGCAACGTCTTAATTATGGCCATTTAACAGTGTGTACTGTAAATGAGCTGTTGCTGTGAATTTGCCTTGATCAAAACCAAGCTCCTCAAGCCAACACACACAACAAGAAAAGAAAACAAGAAAACACCTGCTTGAACGTGCCATGAATCTTTTTTTTCCCGTCCTCCAGTCGCTCTGATCACACCTCCTACTCACTTACATGGTAGTCTGCGAACATAAAGGAGCTGGAATGTCTTTAGACATTATGTGGTTAGACTGAAACTGCAACGTGAATAATCAGCTCACCAAATGATTGTGACTGTGCAGTGTTCTATGTTTGTGTGTGCTCCATCAGGTGCAGGTGATGTCGTGGAGTGTGGGTTTAGGCGGCAGGATGACATTTGCCAGGCTCCTTCTTCCCTTCCTCATTCTCCACTCTTTCTGTGAAGGTGAGTCCTCTTCGCTACAAAGACTGAATATGTGTAACTCTGCAAAGACGAGACTTTAATGAGTGGTGATTGTGAGGGGAAGGCATTTATGCTGTATCATTTATGCAATGACCCCAAATTCCTTGCACTGTGCATATATTTCAATTTAATGTAGTGTCGCTTCTGAGTGGCAAAAAGCAGAAGACACTGGTTTTACTTGGCAGCTATTTTTATGCAACAGTGTGAATTTGAAGCTGAATAATTGGAAAAGATTTTGTTCAGTCAGTGTTTCCTGAATGAAGGAATGAAGGTGTAAAAATAACCCTGCATTCAGCATTTAGCTTTTATTTGTTTTACACAGTGTCATATTTTTTTTTTAAATTTGGTTTGAAAGGTTTGATGACAGAATTTTAATGTTAGGAGTTTTATAGTGCATATCTACCTCCTCAGCTCTTGTCTGAAAGGACGAGCTGTTGCTTACCTTCTCCAACGATGCATCCCCCTACCTGTTCTTGACTTGTGCATCTTCTCTTTTCAGCCCTGCACATGGCCTATTTATTTTTTCACATTCTATCACTGCCATTAAGTCACTCTTGCACGCCCTCCTGTCACATTGCTGTTCGGCTTAGGAACTACCTCACAGTATTTGCCTCCTTGCTGAGCGTGTCTCTGTGAGAACCTGAGATGGAAACAGATACAGAGACAGGGAGCTTCAACGTTGCGCGAAAGTCACGGTAACGTCTCCCAGTGGCAGGCAGGAGACACGTCCAATCACACACAGCGCTGACGCAGCGGGGAAAATTATTAAGTGAATGCCACAACCTCTTTCCATCAAGCACAATGAGTTTATCAAGACCTTTTTTCACATCTCTGGAGTCCTCCAGCCTCTCGCCCCTCACACTTGAGAGGTGAGTGTGAGAGGCTGGCGGACCTTGAGTTTCTGTTACCTCTGTCTTCCTCTCCCTCCCTCTCCCTTGCTCTCTCTAACTAGCCCATTAGCACACTGACCCTGCGCTCCTCCTGAGCATTACCTCCCAGATCCAGCAAATTGGATTGATGATCACTGCTGTGATTATTTTGCGCCTGTAATTTATCTGCATCCCACTATCCAAGCCTGACGCAGTGCCTCGTAGTAATTAAGCCACAGGTGTTGACGGAAGCTTGTTAACCCTCTTCCTCACCACCCCCTACCCGTGAAGCACGCTCCGTGTTCTTGGCACCCACTAAAAGCCACGCTGGCAAGCCAGAGATAAGCGTCGTCTTCCGCACAGGCGGGCACATGACTGAACGTGAAGCTTCCACTTTCAAAGCACCGATTCACTCTATCAAGCGTTCTCACTTCAAACGGGCTGGCCTCCCCTTCCCTCCCTTCAGTGTCTCTGTGGTCTCCCGCCCAGCTCAGCTGATCAAAGACCATAAGCTTTGTTCCCTGATCTTCCCAACAAAGCAGCTTGTAACACACTGCCTTCTGACACCACAGAACCCTGCCCAAACACGGCAGAATATTAACCCTTGAACAGACCCCTGAAATGTTGCAATGGAAAGTTATTCCGTCCTAAATAGAGAAATCAATATGAGATAAATGCAGTTTTGAACTGAATATAAAGTTGTTATTGTTATAAATTCACTCGCTCTCCAAGCATGTGCAAGTCATGATGCGTGTTCAACATTTTATACATTGTGTTTATCCCTTTTTATCCCAACATTCATATTTAAAGCTTTAACTTGGGAAAAGTGAGATTTTCAGAAATTTCGACATTAATTTTCAGGCTGATGCAGTTTCACAAATTGAGTGTCAATTGATTTTCATGGACCCTTGAGGCACGAATGACTCTACCTACAGACAGACCATGTAAACGTTTTATTCAAGTTAAAGCATGACAATAATGACCAAAACTGACAGCAGTATAATGCTCTGTGTGTAACTGATGTTCTCTGCTCACCCTGTTTTTACACTGTGCTGCTGAAAGTGGATGTCAGTTAAGCCTTTTTGAAATATAGAAATCAGAGGCACTGTGTAAGATGTTTACGGTCCCATAGCTGAGTTTAACCAGAATAGACCTGCGGGAGGGTTGTTGGGGTTGTTGTTCAAGGTCACGTCTATTTATTTGTCCCTTTGCTGAGTGATTGATGTGCTGCATTGGTATGTCTGACATAGACACAGTCAATACAGTGAACAGATGAACACAGACAGAAGTCTCAAATGGGTTGAAGACATATAGAGTAGACACCACGGTCACAGAGTTTCGCAGTAGAAGTCACCAGCATACAAAGTGTCCGTCAGGTAAAACAATAACATCTGGTTAAAGCAAGGGATGTTTTTATTGAATGGTAGAGAACTTCAAAAACCTGTAACAGAGGGCAGTAACCTTGAGGAGCAGGAGGTGATGCCCTTCATCACCACCTGATGTGAGTAGATGCATGTAGCACAGGCATCTCTGCTTGATCCTGTAATCTTGCTGCTCATTCATATTTGGTCCAATTCTATATTTTACACTAAGACTTCCAAACCAACAGATTAAAGAGAACGTTAGGATGGATTTTATATAGAGGAGAACAATTAGCTGCTTCTTAACCCCAGGATTTAGGCAGTTTCATAAGACAAAGGCGGAGCCATTGACCCATTTTCCATTACAATGCTTGTATTGCATTCAGTGGTACACAGGCTGCACTAGATACATGCCAGCTTGAACGGCTGACTACAGGGGAATTAAAGGATTGCCTGCGTTGCCAGAAGACCAAGATCAGTGGTACCAAGCGGGAAAATGCACTAAGCTAGGTATTCTTATCAAATAAAGTTTTTACAGCTTCCATTTAGCTGCTCCTATGAAGACTTGTCTAGACTAATGTTATCTCTGGGTCAGATCAGCTCTTGTTCACTTCAATTTAGAAGCTGGATATATATCTGTGAAAGAAATATTTGGGAAGCAGTGCATTCTGGGTTAGAGTTGGAGGACTGAAAGTAAACAGGTTGATGTCAGATCCTCTTTATTTACCTCTGTCATTACTGAAGAGTTGACATTTTTGCCTTTGAAAAAATGTCATTGTCAGTACAATCACCTGGATATCATTCACTGTCTCATGCTGAGTGTTTGCTCCAGCTACTCACACATTGTCATATGCTAAAAATATCTATATACTGTATATCTGCCTTAGCCCGCTTTTGGAGGGACGGGCCATGCTTTGTGAATTAAACAGTACAACAAGCGTGTGCACTGGCATCTGTCGCACCAATTTGATGTTAAATTTCTCAGTTCACGTGTTAATTGCAATGGTGTTTTTGCACCTATGATTAAGATCACTTGACAAATGCTGATGTTCAGTGCATCACTGCCAGACACAAGAACATTTCTAAAAGCTTCCAGCCTAGCAGAACTGTAAGTAGTAAGCAAGTTAGTAGTAAGCCATCAGGCTATACTTGTTGACATAAATTGACATAATGGGAATTATTTATATGGCATTCTAACATTTTTTGGCCTATCAACAACATAATAAAAACATGAATCTCAATAGATTTGTTTGCACCTTATTTGAATTACCATTGTTCCTTTTCCACAGGCTCCAACCAGCCGCCACGCTTCCTGAACTACTTCTTCTCAACCTACCTTCTCATCTATGAAGACATGCCCGTCGGTGAGTGTCTGTGGGGTGCAAACATTGTCTTTTCATGTATCTACTCTGGCTAAACAAAGTACAGTAAAGCTCTCTGTGGATTGCTTTGTCAACTTGTTTACTGCACAGAAATGGTCTGTCCTCTGTACCCCCTGAATATAAACTGAGAAAGAGAAAACAACAAGCAAAGAGATGTCATAAAAGGCGCTGACAGTGATGGCAATGGATGTCCTCTATCAGGACGCGTGTACTGTATGTGCTTGTATGTGTGTGTGTGTTTGTCTGTGTGATGAGAAGGAAGAGCCCAGTCGGCTGAGTGATATTTAGGTGGCACAAAAGAAAGCTGGGATGCTTTGGATATTCCCCATTCCTGGTGTTTATTTCTGGATGAAAGGGTTTATCCAGATTAGATACCTCCATTTTATTAAGCTTGCTCATATGTTGCGCCCCTCTATCTTTGGGGGGTGATTGGGGGTTATGGTGTTAACACCAGGCACGGTTGAGTCCGATTCCTCCTGGATCTGTTATGCCCCTCTTATTTATTTATTTATTTTTTTGGTTATTTTTGTTGGTTGCAGTGATTGACAGGGCAATTTGGAGATGTCTAGCTTTTCATCATCTCTGAGGGTGTCAGTGGCTTGGAATTAAAATCCTTTATATTGGATTGATTTTCCAGGAGTTTGTTTTTTTTCCTATATATATCACATGACCTTTACACTCTGCCAGTCTGTCAACACTCCTAGTCTGAGTCACGGAGTGCTCGCTTAGCCATATCTACACCCTCAGAGTTGCTTTGTGTAAGTGGTTACGTATCACAGGCACAAACAACCTAGAAATTTTTTTTCTCTCTTTCGCATTTTTTTTCTTGTTGTACTGTAAAAGTTCAAATGCATCACTAAGCCTCCATCATCACCACTATCCCAGTCACAGTGAATTCAGCATCATCTCCATCATTATCATCTGAGTTGAGTGTTTGCACTGCAGCCAGGAAAGGTTACTGTATCCCACTGAGCCTACAGTAAATCACCATGACCCCAAACACCATTACCCTCATAGCTGCCTGGTGTGGCATCTTTGTCCAACAGTACTAAGCAGTTTCTGGCAGAAGGCCATTTCGTTGCTAATTTCCCTAACCACTCTGTCCAGGTTGCCCTCTGGCCATGAATCACTGTGTCCTCTCCTCAGGCAGCTGGATTCGGTCCAGCGGTGCCTTCCACTGGTCCAGAAAGCTGTCAGTCATGTGTCTGGCTCAGCCTGTGATGGCTTCTTCAGCGGTGCGATTATGAGGGCGGCCTGAGTGATCGAACAGTGACAATTTGTCAGGATTATTGTTTATTAGCTCAGCAGATGTCCTCGTCTAGGAGGCCCTCCAGTTCATAAACACATGAACACGCACACACAAGCCACAGAGTCGTGTGTGTGTGTGTGTGTTTATGGCCTGATGGGGACTTTAAACTGACTGCACTCCAACCCACGGGAACTTCATGTCCCCATGAGGTCTCCACAGGTCCAGGCTGCTTTTAGAGGGTTAAGGCCTGGTTTTAGGGTTAGGCTTTGAAATAGATTAGGGTAAGGAGCTAGGGAATGAATTATGTCAGTCGAGTGTCCTCACGGGGATAGAGATTGAAACATACATGTGTGTATTGTGAGTGGAGAATAGCATAAGATCGTGTTCACCACAAACACCCACATATTTCCTCACACACGAACTCATTACTTATCATCCAGCACACTGGCTTAATAGAGAAGCCCGGCAGCAATTTCAATGCTGACACCGCTCTTACTCTTGATTTGAATAAAGGGTAGATTGAAAATACATATTTTCTCATCTCAAGGTTCAGTGGGAAGATTGTGCAAAGAATAAAGAATTGTTAAATTGGTCTTTCAGGGCACAATGGAGGCGGCATAATCATATTCAGACCTTCATACATTCCTCTATACTTCATTAGGCCATCATTTCACCACAAATTTGATGAACATAAATGAGCACCTGTCTGGCTGAAGCCAAACTCCACAACTTGAGCCCAATGATCAGGTTTCCACAGCCACTCAGATTGGTCGCATTCAGTTACCATGGGGGTGTGAGGCCTTAGTCTTGGTCATGACGTAAGGCCATAGGGTTCATGCGAGCAGTTATTGTCTTGACTGCCACATGCACATTAGCACCGGTGATGCTGTATTACAGAGCTCGTCAAAGCAGACTTTCTCCAGTTAAAACTGGTTTGAATGCATGTGCAAACACTCACAGCTCTATCTGGCCTTGTCTAGGCAGCACATCAGTGACTTCAGCTCATGGCCAGTAGCCTCAGCTCCGTATGGCAGGCAGGAGCACATGATTATTTATCAGAGAGATGAGGGAACACATCCAAACACCATGGATATTTGATCTGAGACTACACTCGCTCCTCTCCCCCTCTCACCAGCAAGGGGTTTGGTTCGGGAACCAGCACAAGGTGTTTGAAAGACGATGCACAGATGTGTGCGGCAGAGGCACGTGTAACACCACGGGAGACGGCTGTCGCTCGCTGTGAACTCAAACCTCTGACATGTAAACCGTCCTTTACATTCGTGTCCAATTTTCATTGTCTTTCATGCAAACACAACACCCTCAGCTTGATTCGTGGCTGAAACTGAACTCAGGAGGACTCTTTAGTCCCCACTGGTATGAATGATGCCTGTGATGCGTGATTAGGTTGCATTAGTGGTTTGCTGTACACTGCAGTGATACGATGCATCAGAGGATTTATTTAAATAATTTCAAGAGGAATATTTTATGGTGTTTAGAACAAAATCCTCACTATTCATGTTCATTCTCTGCATGTCTGTGTGTTCTCTTGTGCATATGTCCACGTCCATTTAGTGTGAATAATCACGCATGTGTTTACATTTCATGCGTTTTTTGTCACATTGAGGCACTGGGATCATTCACTCTTAAGGGGGCGGGGGTTGCAGCTAAACAGAGGAGCTGATGTTTAAATGCAGTGGCAGATAACAGTGTGTGTGTTGTGTCAGGAAATGGGATGCGTAATTAGAGTGAGAGAACACTTTGATTAAACGCTCTCATCTCCTAATCCACTTTGCCCTGATTCGGCAGATTAAGCTCTCTACTGAGTAATTAACTTGTGGAAAGAACACAACATTTGTTCAAAATAAGAAACTTCCACACTCTGCTGGGATGGTTTGTGCACGTCTTGTAGTGTATGCCAATTGAGCATAAGGCTTCGAATCTGGCTCAGGCTAACGTTATTAAAACACGTGTTCATTCGTACGAGATGAGTTATTGTATACATTCAAATTCAATTATTTTCACTGAGGAAGTAAGAAGCCTCAGAGGGCAAGGGAGTAAGACAGGAAAGAAGCTTCTGGCACCATTCATTATGTAAGTGAATGAACTGAACTGAAGGTCTCTTTTTCAAGCAACCATTTGAGTCATTGTGACTTATTAATATCCATCAGCACACTTGTATCCCTTGTCATTAAACAAAAGAGCATTACATTTCCAATAGAAAGGGACTATAAAAACAAAATGATCTTCCTTTTCTATTCCCCCTACATCACACCAAATTAGACATCCAAAGCAGCATACTTATGCTCCAGCATTGGATTTGCAGTATACCAGCTCTTATTTCAAAGCCCAAATAGACCTTTTTTTCTGACAGCATATTTTCTTGGTTATATATATTCTTTTCTCTGACAACGCCAACAGGGAAACGTTGCTCCAGAGGCAAGATTCTTCAGCCACGAGGCCATTTTTTGATGTTTAAGTCCTGTGCATCAAATCTTAACTCTATGTACCAGCATGAGGATGCCTTTTCTTTTCACTTGGCCTCCTCTGCTCCCTCACATTCTTCCACTGCCACAGTAAATACCTCGCACTTTTAATTAACTCTGTGGCATTCCTAATTCAATAATAATTAAGGAGCAGAAAGTAGCCTCAAGGAACGACTTATTAAAGCCTTCCCCTAAACATGTTGATAATGTCTGTGTACTTTCTCCCCAGCCAATTCCCCGCTGTCGGCTGCCTCTCGCGCTCTACATCAACACTCCCTCCTCCGGACACTGTCTCTCTTCCTCTCTGTCTGATTCAGCGTATCGACTGTGTTAGATGCAGCCATAAACACAGCAGCATTCGTAACTATTGCTAGCTAGCGTAGATTGATGACATGGTGGTGTTAGCACTCCTTTATCTTGCTGATGTAGAAGCTTTATCAGAAGCTTCATCAGTTCTCTTAAGGATTTGTTCATAATATGATAAGCATGAAGTCATTATCTTACTGAATATTTGACAGCATTGTGGATGAAATATGAATGTTTAGGTGCGCAAATTTCTGTTTTGTTCAACTTTGTTTGGAAGAAACAAGGTCAGTTCCTTTTCATCTCCTTTTTTCTTGGCATTAAAGGCTGCCTTTGCTCTCTGGTTTGGGTATTTTTAAAATTTGAGTGAACCTCAAGATTTTCTGGTTCAGGGTTTTCCACGCCTTAACACAGAAGAATATACTGTGTAGGTTATTGTGCCATGAACTCAGCAAACATTACCGTTTTCATGTTATGTTAAAGACGTCAGGAAGAACACGCACGCTGCTTTGAGGCTGAGGCTTTTCTCCTGTTCAAGAGGCTCTTGTGTTTGGGAATGGGCAATCCATATTTGACTTCCCCTTAGTGACATTTGGCTGAAGATAAGCCCTTTGTTTTTGTTTTTTTTTTCTGGTGCTGATCAAATGACTGGCCAGACCATTACCTGGTTGGAGAGAATGGCCTCCTCACATGGCTGACTCTCAATGCATATCACTGAGTGATCAGCTGATTTACTGTGGAGGAGACCCAAGCATGTACTCATGCATGTGTGCATCTGCAAAAGAATATCCATGCACATTAAATCAACCCTGAATAAATTAGTGTAGAACAACAAAGAAAAAGCGATGCACGCTTGTATAACCAACAATTAGTCACTGTCGAGTCTGCCACAGTCATACACCTACAGTACACCAGCCAACATGAAAACCAAAATGAAATGCTCTGACATCAGTGCACATTGCTTTGTTGTGCACACTTACAACATTAGCATTTATATGCAATGATTTTTATAGGGTGCTATGTCTGAACATCACCTGCATCTCCTGCCACATCCATCCATCCATTATCTATATCGCCTATCCCTTTTGGGGTTGCGGGGGGCTGGAGCCTATCCCAGCTACGGTGGGCGAGAGGCGGGGTACACCCTGAACCGGTCACCAGCCGATTGCAGGGCCACATGCAAGGACAAACAAACATTCACACTCACACCTACGGACAATTTAGAGTCATCAATTAACCTAATGAGCATGTTTTTGGTCTGTGGGAGGAAGCCGGAGTACCCGGAGAGAACCCACGCATGCACGGGAAGAACATGCAAACTTCACACAGAAAGGCCCCGTCTGACCCGGGGATCGAACCGGCAACCTTCTTGCTGTGAGGCACACGCACTACCTGCTGCGCCACCGTGCAGCCTCTCCCGCCACAATTAATCAAAAATACTTTTAAAAAATTTGTTGTGGTTGAATAATGCTCTTCTTCCCATTGTGTCAACCCCAACTCTAAAAAAGTCGGGATGTCGTGTAAAACACAAATAAAACAGAATGCAATAATTTGCTAATTTGTTTTGACATGGAGTAAATTCAGTTGAAAACAGTGCAAAAATGTGTTATTGATTTTGTAAATATATGCTAATTCTGAATTTGAAGCCCGATTTGACATACACTTGATTGAAAACAAAAACAATATATTTAGTGTTTGACCATTAGCTTCATTGATTTTTGTAAATGTATGATTATTCTGAATCTGATGCAGCAACATGTTTCAAACAAGTTGGGACAGGAACAACAAAAGACTGGGAAAGATGTGGGATGCTCCAGAAACACCTGTTTGGAACATTCCACAGGTAAACAGCTTTTTGTGGAATTAGGGTTTCACTTGAACAGTGTAACTCTCCAACAAACCAATTATTAATAAAAACTGGGGATGTTTTGGTATTTCTCCATAAATCTTTTAGTGAGGTTAATTTGCATTCAAGGATCAGTGAATGCAGAAATTAATGGCTTCTAGTGGTGAGGTTGTAGATTGCAACCAACTGAACACCCCTCGCTCCACCTGCCCCCTCCAAGCGTGTAAGAGAATCTACTGTGGCTGCAAAAAACTGCTAAATGCTCTCTGTAGAGCCAGTGTTTGTTTCTGTTCTGGGCTGCGTTGTCTGAAACCCTTCCAAGAAGTGTGAACCCTCAATTTCTTTTTTAACATTCTAAATATATGAAATCATGCTGGCAGATTGTTTTGCAGACGACTAGAAGACATCCAAGAATATTTTGTCTGTCTTTTGCCTCTACAGACCAGATAATCTAGAGCAGAAACAGAAGCATAAAAAGAGAAATAAAGAACGATGAGTGGTGGTAAAATGAAAGAACTATCAGGGTACTGTCAGAGGAAGAGGAAGAAGAAGAGGGGGCAAGTTCCTCAGAGAGTTGATTCAGTGTTTTGGAGCTGTTGGCTGGTGTCCAGGGCTGTCTCTTCTTGCAGGAATACGTGCTCTAGATATTTGTTACTGTCTGACTGTGAGCAGGGCTACACAGGGGTCTGTTTCTGCTCCTGCTTTCAGCCCTCATTTAGCCAGTTTGGAATGCAACGTGTGTGTCCTTTCTGCATCTCTGGCAACTGCTATTGTATCTGTCACTGTTTGTGAGTTTGAGTTGGTGGCTGCGCTGTGTGCATGAGCGTGACTGTGTGTCTGTCTGTTCGTGTGTGTGTGTGTGTGTGTGTGTGTGTGTTTCAGTTTTAGAAATCCTATCTACCAGCTGCAGCAGTGAAGTATCCCTCCCTGTTGAGGTTTGGACCACCTGATCTCAGCAGGAGATGAGTCCCAACATGTCCGGGAGATATTCTTAATGACTGGAAGTTTTTCTCTCCGCATGAAGATGCCTCCCCTACCTCACTTTAAGAAGGGGATGCACTTGATCTTCTTACTTCCTGTGACAGCTCTCGGCTGTCATTGAGCTGGAGCATTGACTCCCACAATGGCTTCCCAATAATGCCAGCACACTGCCATCCATGAGGGACCTCTGTTTTGGTTTAGTCAATCATCCCTTATCTCTCCCCCGTGGTGGCTTGCTCCCCCCTTCCTCCCCCAGGAAATAATGGGGTCCATGGTTCAGTGGTGTCTGCAAACACACCATCCATCATGACGCTGCTCTGCGCTATATTGTCTGCACTTACCCAGCACGTGATGTGTTAGTGTTATTATGGCCCATGCAAACACTCACAACACTCTGGCCTCTCATTGCAACACTGCCTCTGAGTTTCCACGAAAGCATCCCCCTCACACTGATACATAATTTTAATTTCCTCTCTTTTCCCTTTTTTTTTCTAGCTATCTGACTTTCAGTCTCGCTTTTCTGAAAGCACTGTGGAAAATGTTTATTTTAACAAATAATTTTGTCCCATATGCAGTCTTAAATTATGTACAGCTCTGGCAGTGCTCTAAGGAAATGATGCATATTTCCAGCTCAGCCTCCCATGTTTCACAAATTTTCTGAATAAAATTAGGCAGAACAAGTCAGATTACTCATGTGCTAACAGGAAAAAGACATTTCATCTTTTGTAACTGAGGTTTACGCAACTTTATTTGCATTTGATTTATTCCAGTGTCAAATTTAAAATTTTACCTGCTTCGGGAAAAAAAGAGAAGAACTTGAAAATGAAGTAATGAGACTTAATGGCTTAAGATGGATAATTTCACATGGCACATAGTAACAGTGGGTTTAAGAAGCCTCAAACATTATTGCTGTTACCATTAGCACACAGAAACATTTTCAGGGATGGGATGAAAACCAAAGAAGAGGTACCAGGAAGGGGACACATCACATTTGCACAATTTAATATATTGAATTTAAACAGGTGTACATTTTTCCCTGATCTAACATAAGGCTGGTGTAACTGTTATGGCTCGTAGTAAGGAAGGCCAGGTCCCAGTTGCAGAGACCAAGAAAACCAGGATTTATTGAACAAAGTACAAATAAAAATCACCTGAACCAGGGATAATGCTCAACAGCAGAAAAACACAAAATCACCACAACGGGGAAAAAGTATCAAAACCAAAACCGTCAGAAAATGCAAACGAGAGAAGAAACAAAGTAGCAAAATAAGTCAAACTTAAAATCACCAGACTGCTGGGAAAAAACTACCATCAAAATGCAGAACAAAAGGCGACTATGAAAACTCACAGTGAACAAGACATTAGTACAAGCAGAAAAACACTGAGACTAGAGACGAGCGAAATAGCTTGGTAGCGAGCTGCATACGACTGGGAGACAAAGAGAATAGCCCGGCACAGGAGCTGAGCGTGAGGTGCCTTAAGAAGCCGAGTTGATTAAACAGATGAAATGCAGGTGTGCCTCATGAAGCTCGCTCCCAGAGCAATTCGGCCCCGCCTCTCTCCCGCTCCAACCTGCTGAGACAGAGTGAAGGAAAAACGCAGTATCAGAAAAAGAAAGAAACACAGTGACCTGAGACCACAACCATCACAGTAACAGTGCAAAGCAGGGCTTTCTTCCAAAATTTCATGACAAGAAGAGATCAAATGTTTCAGGCCAACATTAATCTCAGTTAATTACATATTAGCAGGGAAATATAAATATTTAAAGTAAAAGGACTCAGCAGGGTGGCCCTAATTTTAACTACTACATTGCTGTGTGGCTGAATCAATGGCCAACCAATTGCATCGTATTTGTTGTGGTGCATTTGCATTGTGTCTAGATTTTTTTTAAATCTGATTGGGAGGTAGTAACTATAGCTGTCAAAGAAATGTAGTGAAGTTAAAAGTACAATAAAATAGCATAAGTGAAGAATAAAGTTGAGTTAACTAACTCATGCTCAGTAAGTACAATCAAGTACTGTCCTTGACTCGTACTGAATCAGAATCAGAATCAGAAAGCCTTTATTAGTCCCCCGGAGGGGAAATTTCATTTCAGTTACATCCCGTCCAAGAGACATGAAAAAACAATGACACATAACATGGGGAGTACAGGAGCAGGAGAACTGTGGGTCTGCACAATCCAGCGATCAGCGCCCCGTTTACTTAGATAAGAAAAAGGAGAACAAGAGGGAGGAAGAGGCAAAAAAAGAAAAAAGCAAATCCCAAACTAGATTTGCTTTTTAGCCCCCCCCCCAAACTAGGGGGGGGGGGGGGGGGGGCAAGTGTGGGATTAGGGGAAAAAACACCTCAACACACAAGCAACATAATAAGACATTACAACAAAACTCAAAGACTTGCACATGTGGGAGCGGGTGAGGGTTTGGGGGGGGGCATGCACGCAGCCACATTACGGCGCCTCGCAGCAACCCTCCATGCTACACTATACTGTACTTACTCTTTCTCCACTACTGAATGCCAACAGTCCTCTGCAGGTGTGTCACAGTAAAACCCACATCTTCAGCTGACTGTCTGTGGAAGAATGCTTGCTGCTGTCGTTTCATCACCTCAGAAGCTGAAAGGTGACCGGTGTGACAGAGATCTGATCTGGCATGAGTTGCACAAATGGACACTTAAGATGTGCTTACATGCCTCTGACGTCACTTCGGTGTAAATTACAGGTAAGACAAAAAAAAAAAAAAAAAAGACAGCGCGCCCCCAACTCTGACCTCACATCCTCATGTTTCCTTCACTCAACAGTCAGTTTAGTGTTTACGTGAGTCATTTTTGGGTGATTGAAGTCAAACTTTGAAACAGCACCTCAAGGAGGTGATATTTCAGTGTTCAGCGTGGTCTTCAGTTCCTGCTGCATGGCCCAGCGTCTTATGTAAGAATCGTTTAGTGTTTCTTCAGATGCTATCTTATCTCCCTCTTCATCTTTAAAAATACATACTACTTCAGCGGTGTTGCCTATTTTATCGAAGTTTCCCTGTGTTATGACCAGAGAGAGGGTGACGGAGAGTAGCTGCGGGCTGTGTGTGGGTGATATTTCTCTGGCTTGTAAAAGTTAATTGAAATTGTCTGTGGGAATATGGCACAACACCAGGTTGAGCAGCAATGCCAAGACGCCCAGCACCGAGCTGACAGGCATCGCTGCGATGGTGGCAGTGGTTAGATTACCTGACCTGGATGGACTCTCACACGCTATCTTTAGTGTGTTGCATGTAGAAGCATCATCACTGGGCAAGACACTTAACCATTACTGCTCAGGTTCTCTCTCTGTGTCTCTGTGAGAGCGAGAGAGATCTGAGACATGCAGAATCATCAAAGAGAACACCACAATATGTGTGATGGTGATTCCAGCTTTCCTTTTTTTCATTTCCCCAAATTATCAGTATCGTCACACAGCTCAGTTTGCGTATGTTTGTATGTATTTGTATGTCAAACTCCTATCTGGAATGCCTCAGGTTTAAACCCAGTTTAATCCCAGCAGTCCCAGCAACTCAAATGATCAAAGTATCAGGAGGGTGAACTCTCTACCTGAGCATTGCTCATGCATTTTGTATGTGTGTGTTTATGCACGGATGCATATCCCCCCCCCCCACTGCAGTATTTAGTGGAAATGTAATATGGCCGTTGTTGTATTTCTATCTTTCTATTTTCCCCTCTTTAATTCATTGTCTCAGGTTTTAGTACTTGTTTACTTATATTAATGTATGGGTGTGTATGTGTGTGCGCGCGTGTGTGTGCGCACGATACTCCATTCTCCAGTACTGAGAGGAGCATTGCCGGGTGGCAGATCAGCTTCTTGCAGCTGCTTATCTGGCCCAGGTGGGTCACGGCTGATACCTGCCTGAGCCACGCAGAGCAGCTAACCTGGAAATTGATGTTTCACATCAGCGACCACCTCTCCCTGCTCCATTGCAGGGAAGCAGTAGGAGCGAGGAGGGGCATTGCTTGTTTGTGTGTGTGTGTGTGTGTGTGTGTGTGTGTGTGTGTGTGTGTGTGTGTGTGTGTGTGTGTGTGTGTGTGTTTGTATGAATGTATCTGTTTTTTTTGTTTGTTTTTTTTCTGTTCCTCTGTGCCTCTTTGGAGATGTACACCCATGCAGCAGTTCGTGTTGTGACTCATGTGCAAATATATTGTTGCTGTTCATATGTTACACAGATCTCTATTCCTTAGAACGTGTCTTTATGCATACAAAAAGCCCACTTTCCCAATTACAGAGAAGATCTGAGACATTAGGGGAAAATGACAAGCAAATGAAATGTCATGATAAACTCTTAATGGTCTTTGAAAATCAGAAGGTTACAGGTCTCAAAGACCACTAGAGATGATTTCAAAGATGGGAAAAAAATCTCTTACTGGGATGTGCATAATTTTGTGAGTATTACTTGGAATATGAGCTCCTGCTGAGAAAAGGAACCTGTGTTTAGAGCTCTTTAATCACCATATTTCACACAGCCCTCTTGTTGCCAGGCATTTCCACTTCACATGCAACCCATTTTCTTATTTGTGTAAGACCACTGGTCAGACTAGCTCAGTATGTCCTTCTTTCCCTTTGCATTAGCAAGAGCTGGGATGTAGCTTGTGGCCATTTTCATAAGTTTCAGTACCAAAACAGCAAATTTGCTAAACCCTTTGAATTATTGTTTGGACGACATGCTGGATCAGCTTATATTAGACGCCTGCGGTGTAATATCAACGTCGGTCGTCTGAGGCTGGTGTGCATTCTGTGAAGAAAGGTTATATCGTCCTTGTCTTGAAAGCTGACATTTGTTCTCATAAAGGCCAGCGTGCTGGTGCCAGATAGGATTAATTGACAAGTGGGGTGCCTGCACTCTATGCCCCCCATTTACAGACCGGTCTCTGGCTCAAATCTGCTTGCTTTTGTTTGCTGATGTCTCGATCTCTGTCTTCTCCACCGGTGGAGAATGATCTCACTCACTTGTATTTACTCTCTCTCACCCTGGTTATGCTGTGATTATGCTCTCAGTATGCCACTGTTCACTATGAGGTGATGCAACTGCAGCCTTTTCAGTGCATATAAATACGTTGGCAATTTGGTGTTTACACTTACTATCTTTTGATACCTAAAGTACGGGTCTCCTAAATCTATGCTTGCTGGCTGTGATAGGCATGTGTGTGTCGTGTGTACATTCGTATGTGCTTATGTGCGTGTGGGCTGGAGAGAGTGCAGTATAATTGAACTCCTCTCTTATCGCACAGCCGAGAAGGTGTTTGACATTTAGCAGGCCGCCTTAGAAGCATGGATTTTTTTTACATTTTTTTGTAAGGAATAAGGCAGGCAATCTGTTATCTCGCCTCTTTCTCTGCCGAGCATACATTCTTGTTCTTTGTCTCTTCCTCTCTCCTATTTGTTTCTCTGTGCGGCAGTTTGTCTCCAGTGAGAAGTTCCACTCGCTAACAAATCCCGGGCTTTTCTGCTGTCAGCCATTGTGCGTGTGATTTTTTCTCGCTGTTCACTTTCCATTGATTCATGCCCACACAAACTTACACACTTAACATAGAAAATACCTAGTTGCTTATACTGTAACCTAAACCTGTCATGCTTCTTTGGTCGTAGTGACGGGACCACAGCATGTCTGCTTAAGGAGCTGCTTTTTGGTGGGAGGACAGACAGAGAGTGTCAGGGCGAAACACGCCCAAAACTGATCAACCAGAGCAGCTGTCACTGCCCAGCTCTCCTACTCACCTCTCCTGTTTTTTTTAATACTTTCCCTCGTCACTCTGTCCCTCTCTCCAGATTGACCAAGGAGGTCAATTGCCAATTTGCCAGTGCCAATGTCTTTGTCAGGAAACAATATTAATTTTGGCTAATTAGGACCTGAAGCTAATGAGCGCTACAGATAATGAGTTCATTTATAGACCATAAAACAAGTGTGGCGTGTTATGCGATGAAAAAAGCTGCAATGGCGGCAGCGGACATCAGATTTAGGCAGCAGCGTAGCAGACAATCTGGACACACGCTTTTGGATACACACGCACACACATAGACGCTGGCTTGTCTGCATTGCAGTCCTTTGCTGGTCAGCTTGAGCACATTTTCAGCTGAGCTTTTCGGACAGTGACCATCCCACCCCCTTCTCGATGTATCTCTGTCCTGTCTTTTCTCTCCCTCTCCCTCTCTTTACCCCTGTGTCTCATTGTCTCTCTTTCTCTTTATCTCCCTGCCGTCATATGTCTTTCTCATAGGGGAAAAGTCGATCAGTTCTGATAACAGCAGAAGAGATATAGCAGTGAGAATGCAAAAGACAAGAAAGGAGATGGGATATGGAAAGAACTGGAAGAGGGAGACAGAGAAAGAGAGGGAGAAATGAAAGGAGGAATTGTTGAGAAGGTAGGGGGAAGGGGTGGAGGGAATATAGCAAGAAAAAGGTTGAAGGAGAGAGGGCAAGAAGGCAAGAAGGATAGATACAAGTAAAGAGGCAAGATAAATGAATTGGGAGCTGGCAGGAACTGTAGATGTGAAGTGGAAGGGAAACACACATGGAGAGATGGGAATATTAGCAGAGGGGGAGATGAGGGTGGGGGGGTTCACAGCAGATGGACATGAGAGACACACACACACACACACACACACACACACACACACACACACACACGCAGATATGAAGAAGATGGAGATGCACTAGTGACTCTGCCCATATAGATAAAGTCCAGCTGGCCTTGGCCTTGGCCTGGCCAGTCAGGCAGCTATACTGAGCTGAGCTGGACCAGACCAGGATCAGACATGCTAGTGTGGCATCTGGAGCACAGTGCAATTCTACAACTGTTACACCATATGGACTGGTGAGAAAACACTTATTACTGCTACGTTCCAGTGGAGATCACCAAGCCTGCACGCCACCAAAAAGTAAATGGGAAATAAAGGAGCAGCGACAGCTTGATGCTAATCTGCATCCACTTGTCAGTGGAAGGTGATCTTGTTGTAGGGCTGCTGAATTTTGCCTCTCTCTCGCTCAAGGTGGAAAGTCAACTTCAGTGCTAGGTTTGACCACAGAAATTAGATTGTGGTGTTGTATGAGGCTTTCAGATGCCTGTGTAAAGCTGTAACATCTGCTCTTTGAGAACAGGCTGCTGCAACAACAGGGTTTTTCCTGTCAATTCAAATAAATGAAAGCTCGGCAGTTTTTGTTTCTTTTTTTCTTTTTCCAAAAAAACAATGCGCTGCAGTAAGAGTGAGACATTTTTAAAAAGTGACTTTTCAATGTTAGCATGCCAGTAATGTAAGTTCAGCACAGTCTGTAGCTGCTAACAATAATATAGGAAGTCCTGATCTTAATATGAGCCATTTCTGCTGCAGAATGTAGTGTAGTACCAGCAAAACATATGCAATACTAGTGTATCTAGTGTACCACATTGGCTAGTATGTAGGCGAGGAGGTACTTTATGTGACTCAGTGTTTCTGAAGTTTAGTCCTCTGTACCACCAGTTGATTAAATTTGCACATTAAGAAATTAGCAATAAAATATTATATCTTATCTCAACTAGTATAAAAAGACACACAATTCTCCATTAAGCGGCTTTTTTTTTTTTGTTATCAAACTACAAGAAGACTTTCTGGAAAAACGGTGCCCAAAATCATAAGAGAGTTCATTGAACACACAGTGAAGTCATACAGTTTCAAGTCATATGAACTCATGAATAAGCCCTGAAATAGGTCTTGTAAATATGAATATTACAATGGGCTGAAAGTTAATTATTATCTCCTAATTACTAATCAACTTCACAAATTTTAAGTGAGTTTTTCAGCTCATTAGCATATGGTGACAAGAACTACTTCTATGAACGCTACTACCACTTCTACTACTACTACCACCACCAGAGACACTGGAAGTAGGGGTGCAGGGGTTGTGATATCACTCCCCTTTAATAGGCTGTTTAAAGGGAAACGAACAGTAAGCTGTGCCATGGCTCTCGCCTCCTCCAAACCCTGCATGACTGATGAAAGCATCACACGCCACTCACATAACATACCTGCTGCTGTGAGTTAGCATGGCCGATAATTACGCACTGTTAAAGTCCCAAAACACAAGCGGAGTAGGACAAAATAATTGACTGAAACATGAAGGTTTGAACAGACCAGGATAGCACATGGCATGTTAGCTGTAGGGACGAATACTCTGCACGGTGCCAGTCCCAAAACCTCGTACAAATAAGTTCGAAGACAGCATAGGCAGGTGACAGCTTGCAGCGGATGTGGGCTCTCTACAGTGATGACTGGGTGTGCCTAACACACCCAGACCAGACAGTGTGCCGCTGGGCGTCAAGCATGTTCAACACTGAATGAGTTAGAGAAAACTGCTGTACATATGTCTTACCCAGCCATCCCTTTGAGGAGATCGAGCTGTGGAGGAGGATAAGGCTCTGTGGTCTAATACCAGGCAGGGGGTCCCCTCCTGCTGCATACACCTGTTTGACAGCTTCACACAGCCTGTGAGCCAAACTCTGGCTTTGTCAGAGGCTTCCCCTGGAATAACATTGGAGTTTTTTTTTCTATTTGTATGATTTGCCTAATGATTTTGCAATAGGCCTCTTTGACATGAATCATTTAGGTTTGGCCCGGGAATGGTCACATTGAATGTCAGGATTTCTCACAGTGGACATTTTGCCTGATCACAGCTGGAACGAAAAACATTAGTAATGGCTGCTTTCAAAGTGCATGTGCCAGTCACAGGGCCCTGATATTTTATGCTGCTTTGAGCTCCTAAATAGAAAAGAACACAATGAAAACGTTGGTCGGTCAGAGCAGAGATTTCACTTGGCTTTCACTTGTATTCATTTTTAATGATTCTTCATTACTTTATTACTGTTTGAGTGTACAGACTA